>NC_045541.1:49082807-49682807 GCF_009769535.1 Thamnophis elegans
AAAAATATGGACTGCATCTGTCATATAAATTGTATTTTAAATTTTCCCTCCAATTAAGCATGCATGTACATTGATTCCTTTCTTTGCCTTTTTATTTTACAGAGTTTTATATTTTAGAAAGTAACTCGGTTTTAAAAGAAGCAATTTCAATGAGAAAAAAACTACGAACAGAAACTAGAATGCTTCACATTGATGACTATGGTAAACATACTAGAAAATTTTGGAAAAGGCAATATATATTTTAAAATAGTATTTTTAATTCATCTTTCAAACTACCAGCCTTTAATGTTTTGCTCTTTTCTTAAAGAACTTCCTTTACAGTTAACATTTCCAAAGGATTTCTCTGATCGAAATATGTATCCACTTCTCCTAATAGTGTAAGTATTACCCTGATATTATTAAAATTTGTGAAATTGACGTATTATATTGTTGACATATTATATGGCCTCAAGAATGGCCATTTTAGTTACAAAAATAGCCTTCCCAATAGTGACCTCTAAATCATATTGGGATGACATCATACTGTATGTTCCAGGGGTGGTTTTCAAACTTTTTTACTACCTATTATGTGGGTGTGGTCTATTTTGTGGGTGTGGCTTAGCGGTCATGTGACTGGATTGGCATGGCCAACTTGATATCATTCACCAGGAGATGTCATGAATTAGATAAAATGTGGTGAAGCTCAGTTGACAACGCTCTTGCTTAGCAACCAAAATTTTGGGCTCAATTGTAATCATAAGTCAAGGACTATCTCTGCCTTCCTCTGCATGGCAGCCTTGTCCTAGTAAACTCCTTCTTCTTTCTGGCAATTTTTTTCTCTGTTAGAGGCACCAAAATAATCCAGACAATGTAAGGTTTCCTGCTGCAGCAGGGAGTTGGACTAGATGACCTCTGAGTAGAGTTTTAGCCCTAAATTGCTCTGCTGTTTTTTCTTTCTTTCTTTCTTTCTTTCTTTCCTTCTTTCTTTCTTCCTTTCTTTCTTTCTCCCTCCCTTTCCTCTGTGGGAAGCAACCAACCCCCCCCACCAAATAAAAGATTACTCCCAGAAAGACTCATTCCACATGCTTGCCATATAGATAATGAGATAATGAGTCTATAGAAGTTTGGCTCCATTCACAAGGAAGGAATGATCCAAAACCTTTTAGAAACATAAAGCTCATATTGCACAGACCCCAAAACTTCAAAAACATAGACCCATATAAGAATCCTACTTTTCATCCAGTTTGTTCTTCAGTTGACCCATAAATAAACTGCTGAATGTCACTTTGCAAACTTCCTGTTGAGCAGCTTTTCAATTTAAAGCAGGTTTCAATTTAAAGTTTGCAGCATTAAGACTTGTGGACTTCAACTCCCAGAATTCCACAGCCAGGCATGTTCAGTTCTGATTTAAAGCAACAGCATTTTTTTTTTCTAATTTGCTGAAACCTGGTTAAAAAGTGAGATTACTTCTTTCTTTTTCTTTCTTTTTCTTTATTTCTTTTCTTTCTCCCTCCTCTTCCTTCCTCCCTTCCCCCCTCCTCTCTCTCTTTTTGTTTTTAAAACCACTTTTCCACTGCCTGAACTGGCAGGGGAAAAGGGCTTTTTTTAAAAAAAGGCTTCTGACAGAGTTTTGGGGGCGTGGCCAAGCCACCATTACTATTAGTCCAGTCCGGTACACCAGATTTTCACTACCTCTTTTGGCATACCACACAGGACTGGGAGGAACCCACCTCTGATATATTCATATATCATATATTCATAATGCAACTATAATTTTATTAAGGATCACATAAATGCTATTTTATCTTTCTTTCTTTCTTTCTTTCTTTCTTTCTTTCTTTCTTTCTTTCTTTCTTTCTTTCTTTCTTTCTTTCTACCTCCCTTTCCTAATGCAACTATAATTTTATTAAGGATCACATAAATGATTTTTAAAAAACAGAAAAAAATATTTATTCTCATTTATGGGGGGATTGGAGGAATTGTTTACTGTGTAATTCAAGATGGATCTATATTACCTGTCTTTGTCAAATTTTTGATTCTTTTCCATTTTCAAAAACTTAGAACTTATAATAACTTTATTGTCACTTTGAATACACACTAATCGGCATACATTAAAATGAAATTTCATTGCTTATAGGTCTCAAAGGGTCACCGCCTCCAATAAACACTACATAAACATGACTAAATAAATAAATACAAAATTTATATACATAATATGTATATAACCACATATTATATGATACAGAGAAACAACACAATCTAGTTTGGATGTACATTGTGAGAAAAATGAATCTTGCAAGTTTACCAGATGGATGGCATAGGAACAAAGCTGTTACAGAATCTGGTTTTTGTAGAATTGATGCTGACTTATGGTAAACTGCAAATTTTGATGGGATTGTGTTATTCAACTGCCATATCAATCAAGCCATCAGCTTCTTTTTTAAATATTCCAGTTGTAAACCATTGCCAGATTTTATCTTTATCCACTGTCTCTTTGGGTTTTTTTTAGATTTTGATCATGCAGTGCTTTTTCTTGCCAGCATTTTGTTCTTTGTTGTTGTTGTTGTTGTTGTTACTTTGATACTCATTTGATGTTTTGTTTCCTGCACATTCAATAAGTTCCAATTTGAATCAGTGCTTGTTCTTGGCGATCTTTTATGTAATCAGTCAGTGCATGTTTTTCTTTTTTTGACCTTTTGTTTAACTTGAACTAAACCTCTGCCTCCATTTCTGCAGGACAGGTATTATTAATATGTTATTGGAATAATACCTTTATGATTTTTTCTAATAAATTTAAAGGGTAGTGTTATGCAGTAGTTATCAGATTTGAAACATTCTGTCCCTACAGCAAATACACTAATCACAAAACACTTGAAAAGTGCCCAGAGTATATGCTTGCTTTGTACCTGTAAGACCAATTTCAAACACAATGGACAGTCTGAATATTTCTGGAATGGTCAGAACAGCATCAGAATACATTTAACAAGGTCAGAACAATCTGCTTTGAGCTAAAAATACTTAGAATACAAAACATTTTTCCTACTCATATTGAAGATGTTAAACAAGTTCAAACCATATTCAAAGAGTAAAAATGGCATCTAGGCACTATTCACATCCAAAATTCCAAACAGATTAAGCCAATTTTAAATGAAATTTAGAGGTGGGCACTTTCTGTATCCTCTCTAATTTTTGTCTATTTGGACATGCAGAAACATTACAGGTCTGTAGTTTCTGATTAGGAAAAAAAGATGTAAAACTGGCATAAACCACTTGAATAAGTTATTATTAACATCGAAAAACTATAAGAAGTAATCAAGATCCTCCTATCCTTTTTACAAATCTAACAAGAGTTTGCTCGGGTATGCGAAAAGGAGGGAAAATGGACTATGCAATTCACAGCCATCATCAGTTTTATGGGAAAGTAGCAATTTGAATAATGATGAAGGGATCATTTTTATACCTTGCAGCTCATAATGATATTATGTCTTATAGCAACATAAAATGATGCTGTGTTTTGTTTTTGTTTTACCTCCTGGGTAATTGTTACTGGTGCCTCATAACACATATAGAATGCCATTAAAGGAGCCGAGGAAAATAAAATGAAATACCATACTACATTAAAAGTTGCAGCCCTCAGTGAATGGATATCATGCTTTCTTAAAGAAAGCTTTTTGTCTATTGAGTTATAATATTACTGAATAGGTAATATATGAATGAGAAGAATGAGCAGAGTAGAATCTACTTTAAGATGTCTCTTCCTCTCTTTAATATTGAACAGAAGGAGAATTGCCATTAACTATAGTTCTCATATGAAAGTGACTTCAGGGACACCCCTTGGCATAACATAAATATTTGATTTTAAAAATGATGTATTTAATCAGTATCAGCACATTCATGGAGCATCAGTGATCTGTAAAAGGAAGAGTTATAATTTACTCTATTTATTTACTATGGATTTATTTGTTCTCTAGAGTTCTTAAATTGCACATGGTCATTTCTTATTGGAGTGGTTATAAGCTTATAAGCCCAAGTAAGTAAGTAAATAAGTACATAAATAAACCAATTCCAATAGAATTTGGACACTGTTATGCCTTCTTGTTCTAAATGGCTTGAATAAAATGTGGAACAATTATGTACGTGGCTCTCATGGCTGCCTGGTTGTGGACATGTATATATCTGTTTAATTGCCAATGAAATAACTTAGAATATAAATAAGGTTAACTACCCTACTGTTTCTTTCTTTCACCAGAAGGAATTCTCAACATATGACTTGTTTACCTGCAGGCCATTAAACTTATTTTCCCAATTCACATAACTACTTTTAAGAATCTTCTAATTTGTTTCATTTTTCATTAATAAATACTATCATAATAAATTTTACTCATTTTTTTTTACTCATTTTATTGAGATTTATAGACCGCCCTTTTCCCTGAGGGGACTCAGGGCGGTTTACAATCAAAGGGGAGGGGGTGCACGATCAAAGACAGACAATATGTGAGCAAAAAAGAAAATAATAAAAACACAACTTGCATTCAACAGTCAACACTCGGGCGGGTAAATTGGGAACCTATCCCCAGACCTGATGGGAGAGCCAGGTCTTCAGGGCTGTGCGGAAGGTCTGGATGGTGGTGAGGGTGCGGATCTCAACGGGGAGGTCGTTCCACAGGGTCGGAGCTGCAACAGAAAAGGCTCTCCTCCGTGTAGTCGCCAGTCGACATTGACTGGCAGATGGAGTGTGGAGGAGGCCCAGTCTGTGCGATCTAATCGGTCGAAGGGAGGTAATCAGCAGCAGGCGGTCTCTCAAGTACCCAGATCCACTACCATGGAGTGCTTTAAAGGTGGTCATCAATACCCTGAAGCGCACCCGGAGATCGACAGGTAGCCAGTGCAGCTCGCGGAGGATGGGTGTAACGTGGGCGAACCGCGGTGCGCCCACTATCACTCGCGCGGCTGCATTCTGGACTAACTGCAGTCGCCGGATGCACTTCAGGGGCAACCCCATGTAGAGCCCATTGCAGTATTCCAGCCTAGAGATCACAAGGGCTCGAGTGACTGTTGCGAGGGCCTCCCGGTTTAGGTAGGGCCGCAACTGACGGACCAGGCGAACCTGGGCAAATGCCCCCCTGGTCACAGCCGACAACTGGTGGTCAAACGTCAGCTGTGGGTCCAGGAGGACTCCCAAGTTGCGGACCCCTATCTGAGGGGTGTAAAATTTGACCCCCCCAGCCTAAGTGTTGGAACATTGACCAAATTCTTGGAGGGAACACAACAGCCACTCGGTCTTGTCCGGGTTGAGTACCAGTTTGTTAGCGCTCATCCAGTTCTTAACGGCCTCAAGGTATTTATTGTATAAATACTATACAATAATACTATCATGTATGTATGTAGTATGTATGTATGTATGTATGTATGTATGTATGTATATAGGGATAAACCAGAAACCAAAAAAACCAGAGATGAATAAAGAAAATTTTATTTTATATAAAAAATAATTTATATTAAAATAATTCAAATTAAAAAATTAAAGCAGCCTAAATATTTGGGCAAGGTAGGAGAGTATTAGATTTTATACAATATAAATAAGTCTGTTATAAAAAGCAAGTGAGATTTCTTGAGAACATTCTACAGATTGATATCTCAGTTCAGCAAGTTCATTAGATACTTACGTTCTACCTTGCATGGGAAATATTCTCATTAAAAATGTTGGGATGTCCAGACATCCAAAGTTTTGATGAACGAAAACCTAACAGATATAATTGAAATAAAAAAGGGAGTTAGACAGGGATGTCTCCTCTCTCCTTTGCTGTTTATATTAACTTTGGAAAGATTGTTAAATGAAATTAGGAAGGACCAGGGAATAAAAGGTTTAAGGCACAAAAATGAAGAATATAAGACCCAAGCTTAAGCTGATGATTTAGTATTTGTTTTAGAGGATCCATTAGAATCTAGTCCAAAGTTAATTCAAAATTAGAAGAATATGGGGAGATGGCAGGATTAAAAATTAATAAAAGCAAAATAAAATGATTACTAAGAATACGACAAAAAAGCAAGAAGAGGAATTGGAATTAGTGACTAAATGCAAACAATTAAGAAAGTGAATACCTGGGGGATTTGGGTGTCAGCAAACAATTAAAGACGATAATTCTACTAAACTAATGACCACAATAAAGATTTGGAAAAATAGTAAGTTATCACTAATGGGGTGTATAGCCAAAGTTAAAATGAATATTTACCAAGAATTTTATTTTTGTTGCAAGCCGCACCTATAAATCTGGTTAAAACTTTCTTCCAGGAACTAAACAAATGAACATCTGGGTTCATCTGGCAAGGATGAAAAGCAAGGATATTAAACTAAAGTCAATGCAAGACAGCAAGGAGAGAGGAGGCTTAGCCTTACCAGACTGGGAGTTATATGCACAAGCAGTAACACTAACATGGTTGAAGAACTGGATGGAGTTAAAAAGGTTCCACCACAAAACCGTGAAGCCCTTATCCGCGCCGACATAAGTGCGGAGGGCAAATCTGTGCCGTTCGAAGCGCTAAGGAAAAACGCGACTCTACCGCGATAACATAATCGCGGAGGGCAAATCCGCGCCTTCCGAAGCAGTCAGCACCCTAAACCTAACCCTAAACCTAACTCTAAACCTAAGCCTAAGCCTAAGCCTAAGCCTAACCCTAACCCTAACCCTAACCCTAACCCTAACCCTAAAGCAAACCCCTAAACCTAATCCTAACCCTTACCTTAATTTAAATCGGCTTTCTGCCGCCGCGCTGTTTTAAAGCGCCCTTCCGTCACTGCGCTGTTGTCGTGGCAAGTGATGATGCGCAGTGATGACGTCGCGGTTTTATCACCGCTATTTTGACGAGCGCGGTTTTTGTTGTGCCATGAGTTAAAAAATAAAAGAATCTTGATCTTAGAAGGTCACGATCTGCAAGTAGGTTGGCACATGTTCCTATGGGATGGTAAAAACAAAATGCACAAATACTTTAAAAAACATTAAAAACGTGCTATTGCAAAACTGGCTCAAAATAAAACCCACTATGTGAAAATCCCGAATTGGCTATCCCGACAGAAAGGATGACGCACCCAAACTTTACAGATATGAATAAAGTGATAAGATACAGAGACTTAATTGATGGACAGGAAATTTTAAAACAATTGAATAATGGCATAACAAACATGAAAGTGGACTGGCTAACCTACTTGCAAATCAAAGCTAAACACAATAATGATATTAACTTATACAACATCCAAATGGAACCACACAAATTAGACAAAATAATTCAAAGTACAGAAAGAAAGATGATAGGATAATATATAAATTTCTTCTGAAATATAAAATGGAAGAAGAAATAGTGAAGGAACAAATGGTAAGATGGACATAGAACTTGGCTACAATATTGAATTAGATAAATGGGAAAAATTTGGGGATAAATTTAAAATGGACTGTGCTGAAATGGACAAATTAACAAAAGAATTCAGGGAAAAGAAGAGACAGAATATTATCAGAAATGGGAAAAATGGTATAGGTGGATGGAGGAAAGAAACAAGGGTCAATGAAGAAGCCAATAAAGCCCAAAAATAGAAGTTAAGGAGGCATTACCATGTATATATGCACTCAAGAAGTTGAAACTTATTAGAGGTAATCACCAATAAATCAGATACATAAGTAAAATAAGAGGGTTAAAATGGTGAAACTCAAATGAAATATATTAGAAGGGGAAATAACATAAGGAGAATTGTACCAATTTGAAACTGCTATAAGAAAGAACCTGAAGTTCCAATGTATTATGTAAATGTAGTTTATGTCTAAATTTTGTTTCTATGTATTTGTATGTTTGAAAATAAAAAAAAATGTTGGGATGTCAATTTCAATGATAGTAAGACTAGCATGGAGGGAAAAAAACATTTAGAACAATATTCCATGGTAGTACTTTGAGTTCAGTCTAGAAACCCTCTAGTTAAGCTGCTCTAATACTTCTTTAAAATAAATTTTATTAGCCTCTTATAAAACATGCAAAAATGTAAAGGAATGGAAGGGAAGGAAGTTAATTTACAAAATTATCCCTATTTTAAATTGCAAAAAACTTTCACCTTTTTTATTACCTTTTCACCCGCCCTAATCTTCATGATCATAAATGTATTTTTTCTGTTTCATACTAAAAGTCTATAAGAGATTTCCAGTTGATCATAAATGTATGGTAGACATTGTTTTTTTTCTCTAACTGAAGAAGTTAATTTAGCTATCCCTATGACTTTTAGCAACTTCACCAACCATTGCTCTGTTGTAAGTAGTGTGAAATCTTACCATTTTAGAGCATATAATAATTTTGCTCCAATTGTCATATATAAAAACAAAGTCCCATTATTATTTCTAATTGCTTATCCTGTTAGTCCCAAAAGAAGATTCTCTGGTTATAGTTGTATTTTAAGTTTTAAGAATATTTCAATTAATGCATTTTTATCCAAAATGTTTTTAGCTTTTTTTACATGTCTACTAAATATGATAAATATGTCTCTCATGTTGTTCATATTTACAACAAAGATTAAAGTAATTTTATATATTCTACACCAGTGATACTGAAACTTTAGGCTCGCATGCCAAAAGTGGGGGGCGTGCAGGGGATGTGTGTGCAGGCATGCCACATATGTGCATGCTTCTCCCCTTTACGGGCATTTGCGTGCAACCAGCATTCCCCCCCCTCCCCGCTTTTGGCACTCTTTTTCGCCCTCTCCAGGCTCCAGAGGCTTTCTAGGAGCCTGGGGAGGGCGAAAAACATCCTCCCCGCTCCCCGAACCCTCCAGAGGCTTTAGGAGTTTCCTGAAGCCTCTGGAGCATAACAAAACTGCCCCTATGGGCAAACCGGAAGTTCAGGAACAGACTTCTAATTGTTCATAGGGCCGATTTCGTTCTCTGGAGCCTTCAGGAGGCTTCTCTGAAGGCTCGGGGGGGGGGGCAAAAAACGACCTTACAGCCAAACTGGAAGTCACTTCCTGTTGTTCATAGGGCCATTTTTGCCCCCCCCCCCGGAGCCTTCAGGTATGCACACTGGAGCTGACAGGGCAATGCCTCGCGTGCCCTGACAAATGACTCCATGTGCCACCTGTGGCACACGTGCCATAGGTTCACCATCACAATTCTTGACAGTTTTTCTTGCAATAAACACCAGTGATACATAACTTTATAAATATTCCCTTTAAAGCTGGAACATAATGTAAATTTCAATTCTTTCAACCACATATTTTCCCAATGGTCCATTTGTATATTATAGCTAAAGGTTTTCGCTTTTTTACAATACATTATTTCCCTTGTTCTTTTTCTGTCTTAAATTTCAATAAAAGTTAATCTATTTTAGCAGTAACATGTTCATCATTATGCTGTACATAATTCTATTTCAAATTCAATATTACCCTGTGTAAAATCATAATATCTTTTATTACTATAAATTTTTATTTTAATTGTACATAAGAAATCATCAACAAATCCCTCAGTTATTGAATCTTCTTTTGATTTCATTTTACAATCCCCTTGAAAAATTTGAGTACATCTCGGTAGAATAACTAGATGTTTACTCATCATTTCTCATCTCTAAAATACTTCTTGTGCTGATAAGCTCTTCTAATACTGTTGAAATATGATTTCTAAGCACTCTTGCAATTATAGCAGCTATATTTTAAACAGCCTGTGGCTTATAAATATTTTTCAAACACAAATTCATATTTTAGCATTAATTATGTGAATGGATGCTATCATATTAAATATAATGTAGTTGCTTAATTCCACCTATTATAGCTTATACATATGTGTTTCTTATTCATCAAATGAATACAAATTTAAAAGAATAGGGCTTAGCCTTAGGTGTGAACATATTCAGTTTCTCAACCTATAACATGCAATAATATCAATAATATAATAGAAAGTGACAGATGCTATGCTGTTAACTAACAAGTTCAGCCATGTGGTCCCTCCAAACTAAATAAAGACAATTTGTGAATTATTAATATCCTTATAAATAGTTGCATTGGGAACACAACAGAACACTTACTGTCATTGTTTGGGGGGGGTCAGATATAGCAACAGGACTTCAGACAAATTAAGAAGATGCTGTGTTTGCAAAATGGTGTAGATATGCAAATGGATAGTATTCTAAAAAAGAAAAAGTTTGCAAGCTGGTTTCCTTTGAGATTTGGTAATTTTAACTAAAACATTAAAAAGAAATGGTTTGTAGTTCTTGATGCAATCATAAAAATATTGATAAAATGCATTGATTGCACAGATTGGAATGTTTTTGAAGATTCCTCTGCAGATTTGGATGAACTTACAGATTCTGTAACATCATATGTTAGTTTTGTGAAGACACCTGTGCCTACCAGAAACCTGGGAATACACAGTAACAACAAGCCTTGGTTCACAGCTAATTCAAGCAGCTACATTGTGGCAGAGAGGAAGTCTACAGGAAAGGAGATAGAATGCTGTACAATCAGGCCAGAAATGTATTAACAAGGGAGACCAGAGCAGCAAAAAGAAGCTACTCTGAAAAGCTGAGAATCGGCTCTCAACAAGGGAACCGGCAAATGTGTGGAAAATATCACTGGTTATAGTAAACCACCTTTCCATGCTTAAGGAAATTGACAACTGACAGATGACCTGAATGTGTTTTACTGTAGGTTTGAGACTGTTGCCTCCATCTCAGATACATGAACAACAGCCAAGCCTCCTACAACTGACCCCATCCCTTTAGGGCTCCCACCTCTGATGATCACAGAAAAAGATTGTGAGATCTATTTCACAACAAAAAGCCTGGGGAAAGCACCAGGCCCAGACAAGGTAAATCCTTCTTGGAAGCTTGTGCTGACCAACTTCACACACATCTTTAATAATAACTAGATGTGTGTTATGTTCCATCTTTCTTCAAATGTTCTACTAACATCCCAGTACTGAAGAAACCCTCTATCAAGGAGCTGAATGACTACAGACCGGTTGCTCTGACATCCATAATTATGAAAACCTTTCAAAAGTTAGTGCTGGTGCACCTGAAAATCATCACGGATCCACTGTTAGACCCCATGCAATTTACCTACCAAGCAAAGAGAGATAGCAGATTATGTTGTTAATATGGCTCTGCATACATTACATTGTACAATATCTTGGATCTCCAAGGACCTATGCAAGGGTCTTTTTTGTAGACTTCAGCTCGGCATCAATGCATCACTCCAGATATTCTTCTAACTACACTGATTCATCTAGCCATGCCTGACCACATTTGTACTGGATCATAAGCTTTCTAATAGCAGGAAGCAGCAGGTGAAGCTAGGCAAAATCACATCAGATTTACAATTAGCACAGCCCCACCTCCCAGGGCGTATGCTTTCTCTACTTCTTTCTATATACCAATGACTGCATCTCAAAGATCCCTCTGTTAAAAGTACTGAAGTTTGCAAATGATACAACTGTGATTGGCCTCATTCAAGATCACAATGAACCTCTATATAGATGGGAAGTTGAACAATAGACTTGTGGTGTAGCCGGAACAATCTTGAACCGAAACACTCAAAAATATAGAAATGACAGTAGGTTTAGGAGAAGTAGGTTTTAGGAGAAGCCCTCTTATTCTACCATCTTTTACAGTACCAGACAACATAGTATCAATAGTAGAGGCTTTCAAGTTTCTAAGTTCTATAATATCTCAAGACTTAAAAGGGACATGTAAAATAAAAAATGTCCTAAAAAAAACACAATAAAGAATGTTCTTCCTACTCAGGAAGCCAACTCAGAAAGCTCAGACAGCCCAAGGAGCTGCTGATACAGTTCTACAGAGAAATTATTAAAGCTCCTCTATACCTATCTGGTTTGGCACTGCAGCCAAACAAGACAGACACAGACTTCAACAGATAATTAGAACTGCAGAAAAAACAATTGCTACCAGCCTGCTTTCTATTGAGGGTCTGTATACTGCATGAAGCAGAGAGAGAGAGAGCTGTGAAATATCTACATATCCTCACATCCTGGACATAAACTGTTTCAACTTCTTCCCTCAAGACAATGCTATAGGACATTGCATGCCAAAACAACTAGACACGAGGACAGTTTTCCCCATGCCATCACTCTGCTGAACAACTAATTCCCACAACACTGTCAAACTACCATATTTTTCAGAGTATAAGACGCTCTAAAGTATAAGACTCACCTAGCTTTTGGGGAGGAAAACAAGGGGAAAAAATCTGCCTCTGCCTCCCCGCAATTTGCCTCCTTTCAGCAAACAGCAAACAGTACAGACGATATACACTGTTTATGGTGTTACATTTCAGACTATACTTGTACATATGCTATTAAAATTGATGTGGCTTTCTGGAAGTATAGTTATTCTCTGCTATTTAAAAGATACAATAGCATCGCACTTCATCAGATCAAGCATTATTTTAAAAGCTTCTTCATTTTGTTGTCTAGAATAATAATAAAGCAGTCTTTAAAAATATGTCTAATAATTTGAACATTCTATAGGCATTGACTTATCTCCTTGCAGCAAACAGCCTGTTTCACTTTCAATTTCAGTTTCAGCACGGCCTCCTGATGATCAGCTGTTTAAGGCTGCAGAGATTGCCATAGCCTATTTGCCGCCTCCGCAAGCCCATTTTCTCTTTGCTGCAAGGAGGTAAATTGCTGGGAGGTAGAGGCCAAAGATGGGGGAACGGTAGGTGGGCAGGGCTTCATTCAGTGTGCAAGATGCACCCAAATTTTCATCCTCTTTTAGGGACAAAGAAGGCATGTCTTATACTCTGAAAATATGGTACCTAGTAGGGCTGTATTACTATTATCCTTCTCATCTTTTCCATCTATTCCATATCTTCTTAGGACATAACTTTGTTGCTTGTATCTTATGATTTATATTTATTGTTTTATTAGTATCCTAGTATGATTTATGTTATTTAGTACCCTATGACAATCACTGACTGTTGTATCTTATGAGTTATGATGAATGTATCATGATTATAATCATGATTTATCACTTGTTGCTTTTATGTACACTGAAAGCTTTGTATGTACACCAGTATTAGGAAAAGTGGGACAATAATATAATACAGAAATGCCTCCAAACATTTTCTGAGCAACTAAATGGCAGAGAGTACAATTTTAAAAGTAAAGAAGAAATGAATATTGCCAATTTGAGTAACTTAGTAACTTTAATTTTTAGTGCTCTTAATTAATAAAATTAATCATTCACTCGCATATATACTTTATTTTTACAGAAGGAGTTTGTTATTTTTCTAAGATAAACTTGTATACGCATTTCTGTTTTTCTCAAAAAGGTGAACTGTTCCCCCACTTTCTGCCCTACCTTTACCTTTTCTGTGATTCATTTTCACATTAACAGAATATCTTCACAAAATAATGAAAAGTCAATAAAAGAAAATCTGTCAAGAAAGACCTTCAGGGACTGATTTAATTTGCCTTGGATCTTTCAGAAGAGCAGGAGTTAGTAATCCTCAATCCAATTTGCCAGGAGCTCTACTCTGAAACTGTCAAATTAGTCTCTTTGTATAATTAAAAAGAAAGACAAAAGTACCTAAGAATACAGAATTAGTTTCTGAGGTCAATGTGATAACTTGTATTCTGAATGAATATAGTTTCCTGAGGGAAAAAAAAACTTCACATATGCATACTTTTTTAAAAAAAAATGTTCAAACAGTGACCATCTCTTTTTTGTATCAGCAAAAATGAAAGAAAGAGATATCACTATTTGGACATAATAATGATATATAAATAATAACAATTTGTTAAATTTATATTCCACCTGATTCTCAACAACTCTGAATTATGTAAAAGCAGTCAGGATTCTGCCTGCCCCTCAACATGGTAACTCCAAATCTGATGCATAGGAAGATGCTGCCAAAGAAAGTTTGTATTTGAAATTGAACTTGATCAGATTGGGGAAAAAGAATCATCTGTAGAAAAAGAATCATCTGTAGAGAAGTATCTAGTTTATTGCCAACTATCCAGTTTAAGCACCTCCCTTATTAACATCTTCTTCCCAATCACACAATTTAGAATGAGGGCAGTATTAAAGACTGAAACAATTCCAAGACCAGTTTTGTATGCTGTGTTATGCTGCCTGTTATCAAATTCAACATCTTCATAGTTCTGTCATTAAACATTACTTAACAAATATGAATAGAATTTACCAAACATTCAATAATAATTACAAACAAGTATAAACAGAAAATGGTTGTAATTTTGTGCAGCATTTGGATGAGGTTTTAATACTTCAAAAGGGTAAGATAATGGAACTGAAATGGTATAGGACCTTCCTGCCTGAGCAGGGGTTGAACTAGAAGACCTCCAAGGTTTCTTCCAACTCTGTTATTCTGTTATTATTAATAATGGACATAGGTTGAGCAATGGGATGAAATTGAAATGAAGAAGCTAGAATTGAACAGAGAGAAATGTCAATCTGCATCAAGATAAGAAATGTTAAATGTACAATGTGAAAATGTCGAGATTTGGCTCAGCAGTAAATATGAGAAAGGAATTTAGGTGTCCTTGCTGACCACAGTTTAAATCTGAGCCAGAACCCTGATGCATTTGCTAAAAAGGCAGATGTTATCTTGGATGTGATTTAAAAAGATGATAAGTGCTTAGTACTAAAATAAGTAAGTTTTGCTACACTACTGGCATTGTATTTTTAAAATGGAGTTAAAATAACCAACAACAGCATTAAGAGAGTGGGTTTAAGTATACTTGATGCATGATTTATTGTTTACATTTGTTTTTGAAGTCTGTTGTTATAGAAGATGGGATCAATGCAAACAAAAAGCTATTTGTAACCACTCTCAAAATATGCAAGCAAGACTTGAAAACATACTAAATCATAAAATCTCTCCACGATGATATGACCAGCTGATAACATCATTAGATTTTTTTTGAGGGGGGGGGACTCTAGAATATCCATATTCTGGTCTAGAAAGATACAGTGAAAAAGCTGTTTGAGAAACTAGAGACTATGATGTATTAATTGGAAACCACAAAGAGAACAATGTTTGTGTGCTGAGTGGTAGTTCTTTTATAATTTCTGGGGGGGGGGCTGGAATCCTAGGAAAACTCAGAGAAGGTGAATACTACCTTTGATTTGTAAGAATCAAAAATTAGCTTCCTGAATAAATGATTATTTTCTTTAAGGTACAGATAAAATGCATTTGCATCAATGGTAGGGAAATGTTTTAATTCTGATGTGAGAGAGTAGCATTATAATGTAATGGAGGTGTAATAACCATTCAGTATTGGAAATATGAGTGTCAGTGTAGTTTTTGTTATAACAGTGTGCTAAGATACTGGTTTATTCTTCCATCAAAATTTGAGTCCATGGATGGACAACAAATGTTTCCTGTGATACATCTGTGGAAAAGCAGACTGTTGTATTTCCCCCCAAAGAGGAACAAGATAAAATGGAGGAAAATACGAGGAAGCAGTTAATATGATAGTTTCCTCAAATAGCAGTTTTTGAAGAAGATGCTTATCAGCAGTGACCCATCCTGTGTTTGTTCTTCTTTGATGGGTCATCATTTTCTTGCATGGATTTTTTTTCTCCCCAGATGATACATTTAAAGCTTCTACATGGGAATTGTGAAATATGTTGAAAGTGGGCTCCACCCACCAGCCTGGACACTTCTGTACATGCGCAGAAGTGCCACGTATGCACATGAGCGATCCGGAAGTAAAACCGGTATAAATCCACCACTGATGCTGTTGTAAATTTAAACAGTCATGAAATGAATGGTTGTAAGTTCAGGACTTCCTGTACTTACAGAGCCAGTATTGTTCATTGTTTTGGACACATTGGTTCAAGTTTCCCATTGAAGGCAATTCTTGTGTTATCCAGCCTCCTTCTGAATGAAGTACGGTCCAATAAGGAAAATGCTTCTTACACTTGTCTGCAGTTTTTGTCTGCAGCCTTGAAATAAACAGGTATGAAATTGATCAGAATTTTGCCATTCTTCTCCTCAGTGGAGGACAAACAGGCATGCTTAGCCTCCAGGCAACTAGATTACTTTTCCTTTCCATTTTTTGTAATGCAGGATTTTTGTTGCTCCTAAATTAGCCATTCTACACACTCCATAAAATTAATTGCATTCTTTGAATGGGCAATGGTATAGACATAGCCCAGCACATATGCTTCAAAAGTAGTTTGACAAGCCTATCCTCTACTGAAACTTTTGAATGGACAGGGTGGCTTGTTCTGAGATTCAAATGGTCCATTGAATTGTTGAACCACTTTCAGAGCATGGTGGTGCCTTCTCTTCTCTAGACCTCCTGACCTCTTTTAAGAACTTCCTACTTGAAGTCCAAGGAAAGGCAGAGGAATACCAGTTTAGCCTTCCCAAAAACCCATAGAGGCATAGTTTTTCTCCTAGACATTGGGTTGAGTTGAATCAGAGCATTAGGAATATGGGTTGCTATTGTGACTTATTGGGAAGGGTATCAGTGGTGAGTTCCAGGAGGTACGGCCTGGTACAATTGTACCAGTGGCAGCTGAGAGCAGTGGCCACTGTACCGTAATGGTGTTTCAGTGGCCCCACCCACCTGCCCCTGTTCCTTGCCTCTTTTTGAGGGAAATGGGCCAATTGTGCACATGCACATAGCGTACGGCGCCTGCGTGACCTCGATGAGCAGCTGGGGTGCCGCAGGGAGGTGGTGTTCACAGGCGTGCACAGTGCACATTCTCGGGGTGGACATCTGGCTCTGTCGCAGCATACCAGTTGTGAGGGGATCCGGAACCCACCACTGAAGAGTATGATATATTTATACTGGTTTTAGTGGTTTTTCTGTAAATTATTTAGAATTTTTGTGTGAGATAGATAGTTATTTAAACTCTATGAATAAATAACTAATTACTCCTTGTTCTGTACATTTTAAGCTGGCAGAAGCAAATATCATAGACCATATTTATTGTTCATTGCCCAGATTCATTTGAATGGGCAATACACAAATCTTATAAAATAAAGTAATGAGGTAAATATTGATCCATGCATTCTGAAATGAACAATGCCAGTGGAGGTAATCCCAAACTAATCAAAAATGCCTTTTATTGGAAAGAAACTGGCATTGTGTTCTATTGTTTATATGTGCTTTGACCTCAAGCTAAAATTATTTTTAGATAAGTATTCTGTTAGCAAGACAAAAATAGGTTTATACATTGCAAAAGTAAGTACAGGATTCAACCATCCTAACTTTCATGCTCTTATTTGAATCATGCCCTTTCTTCACCAACTGGAATAAATACAAGAGAGTTATTTGCTCCACCCTGATAGAATAAACAGTGTCAATAACATACCTACTCACTATGTTTTTGCTAATTAATCAGCTTCTTAGAAGCCAGTGTTTCTACTTGTTCTTTTAGCCTACTACTAAAGATATCTACTGGTCTTTTACTACAACTACCAAACAAACAAAAAAAAACCACACAATATCCATAAAAAGTTTTAATTGGAAAATTATATTATGTATGCCATATTATTAAATACAAATAAAGAACAATTTATAACTAATTAAAAAAGGTAATACTGGAAAATTTCCTTCAGAATGTGTCAAAGATTCTTTATAGAGATTCTCAGTCATCTAGGTCATGGTTGTCCCAATGATGCTTTTTTTTTGCTTTTTTATTTATTTGAAGATGTTTTGATTTTCATCCAAGAAGCTTATGTAGCCTATTGAACTAAAGAAGCTTCTTGGATGAGATCTGAAATCTCTGCCATTTGAAAAATGTTGCCATTTGAAAAAGCATCTTTGGGATGAAGATTTTCAGTCATCCAGGCAGAGTTGTCTGGATGTTGAGTCATGGCAACTGAACTTATTTTTTTGTTGGTTTGAGACATTTCACTGACTGGCTTTTTCAGTCTGAACAAGTTGGTTAGTGGAATCAGAGTAGAGTAGAATACAGGTAGAATCTGAGGTTGGTGTGGGGATACCTCTAAAAATTTTAGGAGTTGGCACTTTCCAACTCCTCTTGGCCAATTTAGAGTCTCCTAACCAACTTGGTCAGACTGAAGAAGCTACTTGGACAGACAGTGAAACATCTCAAATTAACAAATTAATAAATCCAGTTGCCATGACTCAACTTCCAGACATTCCTTCAGAACATACAGCACTGCATTGTTAATCAGTAAGCAAATGTGGACTGATGACATGGTCAGTTTAGTCATAATTATTACTTTAAATCTATTAAGTCAGAGTTGTTATGAAGTCTGTGTTGCAAAAGGTTTTACTGGCTAGAATTTAATTTTCCTGTTACTGGTATCAGACGGACTTGTTGGGTTAGCATAACCTAAAAGGTTTTTGTGCTGTTTGATGTAGATGCATTGAAAGATGAATTTTGAAAGTATCATTTAGTAATACAATACCAAGTATCTAATTTTTCCATCTACCCGTATATTAATCTGCTTAAAGATCACATTTTTCAAACAATATTATATACATGGTATCATAGAGTATAATGTAGAGAATGGGAGGAATACTATACCTGTTTAACAATTATTATTTTTCTCTTTAGTTGTAAATTTCAGTTTTCAAATCTTTTCTTTTCCTTCATAATATTATTACCATGAGATTATTATGACCAACCTTTCCCATATTCTTTAAATTCTAGATTAAATGTTACCCATTAATTATTCTAGGATTTATATTATAATATAAATATTATAATATTCTAGGATATTATATTAATCTAATATTATTCTTTTCCCCCCTTCTGCTGAAAACATACATATAGTCTTATATCTGTTCATCAGTCTTGATAGTTAGAAAGGGAAAACTGTGATGCAGGATAACAATAGGCAATATTTGTTGCCTAGGGCAAAATACATTGCCTTCTGAAACCAAAAGAGAAATGATGATAGTGTCTTATGACTTCCGGTATCAAAACAAAAGTTTATTTTGAAAGTTTAACAACGTCTCATTTTTCCTTTATAGCTAAGGAATGTGGGACTGCACTGTTAGAAGCATAGAGAGTAGCAATTAAAGTCCATCATTTTGCTCTGTAATTGCTATCTTTTCTTTGTTTAAAAGCTACACTGACTTGGGCAGAGTTGAATTATACTAAATCCTTTTCTCACTATAAGTTCATAAAGCATGCATAATTAGTATCTTAAGGCACAGACTTGGTAAATGTCAGCTTTGTGAGGCAACTTTGTCATATTAGGACTAAGCTTTCCTGAAATCTTTGGGACTTAATTTATATTATTTGCATAGACTCTGGTTTTAGTTAGAGATTATGCTCTCAAAATACATTTATAATCACAAATTCATTTTTTTCAGTGGTATCTTAAAATATTGCATTTAAGAAAATTGTTATCCTCTATAGAGGGACGCAGTGGCTCAGTGGCTAAGACACTGAGTTTATCGCTCAGAAAGGTCGGTAGTTCTGCGGTTCAAATCCCTAGCACTGAGTAACGGTGCCCAGACCTGGATATTGTTTGGTCTCATAGCTTTTATTCAGACAATGGAGTTTGTGGCCATAGTTGTGGCCATAGTTTTGAAAGTATAACAGATACAACTGCTCTTGGATCTCAGTTCTTTGGCTATTACAATGCTTTCTTCTTGCCTTTGAAGGTGATTTTGAAACTTAACTTCGTAATGAACATACTGGTCCATGTACTCACAAATAGAAGTCAGTTCAGTAGAATAACAGCTTCTTTATCAGAGATTACACTATATATTTGGCAGATAAAATATTGCTCATCATCTAACCTATATGTTTGCAT
The DNA here is from genome assembly GCF_009769535.1 of Thamnophis elegans. Classification (NCBI taxonomy): domain Eukaryota; kingdom Metazoa; phylum Chordata; class Lepidosauria; order Squamata; family Natricidae; genus Thamnophis; species Thamnophis elegans. The sequence continues at coordinate 49,102,540 of NC_045541.1, forward strand.
CTTGAACATGTGTTGCATATCTTTACCGTCAGTGAAATGTGTCTTCTTTGCAAATGTTGTAACATTATCTACCCCTCAATAGCAGGATAGTGTTCCACTTGTTGATATTAAAACAACCTTCTCTAACAAGGCTTTCAGATTATAATTGCCCATTTTTGGGGGGGTCAAATGTTACCCACTTGAGATGTTATCAGTTTTTGTTTAAGCCTTTTCACTTTTTGTGATTTTATAGTGTTTTATTTTTGTGATTTTTTTATAATTTGGGTAGCATTGAAATCCTGCTGCAGTAAATCAATCAATAAATGAGAAAAATAAGATATAGGCAGACCTTGATTTATGACCACAATTTTGTTGCTTGGTGAAACATTTGTTAAGTGAGTTTTGCTCTATTTCGTGCCACAGTTGTTAAGTGAATCACTGCCATTGTGAAGTTAGTAAATGGTTGTTGAATGAATCTGTCTTCCATATTGACTATGCTTGTCAGAAAGTCGCAAAAAGTAATTACATGACCCAGGGATACCATAAATATGAGTCAATTGCCAAGCATCTGAATTTTGATCATGTGACTATGGGGATTCTGCAATGGTTGTAAGTGTGAAAAATGGTTATGTCACTTATTTCAATGCTATTGTAACTTTGAAACAGTCACTAAATGAACTATTGGACTGAGGACTACTTGATTTTATATCACATGTGAAGTAGTTCTGAGAATATACACAGTAGGTTTACTGATCAGTGTGCTGTCTTAAGTAGTTTACGAGCAGCCTATTTTTTTCTTTGCTTGCTTGACCATCCATGTGCTAGTATAAAACAAAATATGACTGTTCAAACAGTAGCTTATTTGAAAACATCATAGTACATAAATGGTATTAATTAAGAATGAAGGTGGATCTACGTGTCCCAGGATAATGTTGCATGGTCTAATCTGGGTCGGTCACCACCTCTGGTTCCAGTGACTGACCCAGATTGGATCCTGAGGTATTAATTAACTTCATTAAGATTTCTGTCTATCTTATTTTTCCCAATATTCCCCAATTATGAATCTTCCCTTTTTATTTTTATCCAATCTAATTTTATTCCATTTTTATGCATTACTTCCCTTTCTACTATGAGATAGATAACACCATATTTGCTTGCAGGTTAAATTCCTTGGTTTTGACTCAAGTCTTATGAGCGTTGTTCAAAGCACCAAAGACAAAACAAAAGAAAAAAGTTTTATAATTTTCCAGCTATAAGATTAGTTAATGCTATATTAAACCTGAACCATTTATTTCCCTATAGTTTAACAACTTTTTTTCTTCACTGTTCCCATAAGAGATAAGCAGTGGTTAATGTGATGCTATGAAATAAATAGTACTTTAAAAGGATTATCTAATTATTTCACCATAATTTAGACTACAAAAATTATTAAAGAGTTTGAAGATGTGTTGTATTATCAATTTTCTTTGTCTCTGGTATTTTGGTATTTACAGTGATGAAGTTCCAGGCAGTCAGTTGGTTACAGATAAGTTTCACATTGATTGGGATTCTGTGCTTGTCAACTCTGATAATGTCATCATAGCTCAATTTGATGGAAGAGGGAGTGGATTTCAAGGACTCAAGATTTTGCAAGAGGTTCACCGTTCATTAGGATCAGTGGAAGTGAAGGATCAGATAGCAGCCGTAGAGTACGTATGTGCAAATTTTTAATCAATTTTTAAATATTCTTTCTTTTGATATGACAGATAGAAAAGCATTGTGTTTTATATCTCTACCATATTGGGTTAATGGAATTTGTGCACCATTTAAGAGGAATAAAGTTCAATAAAACATCACATCTGCTTTTAGGTTTAATCTAACTAGTCTACAGTCAGTAATTGACATTTTTACTAGAAAAGTATTGCATGGTATGGAATGCATTCCAGATGTTGTATACTATTGAAATGCAATAAATTACTTCTAAATCCTATAGATATAATGAATAGATGACCTATTATCAAACATATGATGTTGGTCCTGCTGCAACAAAACTACATCTACATGATTTTAGTGCCTTAAAACAATTTATTGTTAGTTATGATTGCTGTTCTTTCACAACTTTTCTATTTTTTTTTTTAAAAAATGTGTATTACATCTGGTCCTGTTTTCAAAATATAGATATATGGATGAATTGAATAATTGCATCTGATTTAAAAACAGGAGTTAAGCATTTCTGTACTATAGGCATTCTCTTCATCTTCTTGCCAAACTTAAATTTTGGGTTTATCATAGCCAGTCTTATATTAAGCCAGTCTTACTATATATGCCTTCTTAATTCCAAGACATTGCTTGAAGGACAGAATATATGCAAAGCATTTAACAGGTTTGATCTTTAAAGGAACTTCCTGCCCTCAGATGTTGTAAAGGGAGTGTACAATTTGCTGTGTTAAAAAAAAAAGTAGGATTAATTTGCCAAGTAATCTTGTTCTTTGTCCCAAGGGATTGTGAATGTTGAATGCACCAGGAGAATACCAAGATCAAAAGGGAGGACCTAAGAAGATTCAAACAGTTCATGCTGTTTATGCTATTCAATTCTAGCTTAATAAAACATACAAACGCAGCCAGTGTACTGCAATACTTTATGGTTTTATTATATTTTTAATTGAATCCCATGCTGGGATAGCTATTGCAATTACCTGGGGTCAAAATAGCTATTTAATATTTTTTTAAAAATCTTTCCGCACCATATCTGATTAATGTCTTATATGAGGGGATTCACAGTTTTGAAGATAGCGACAATTTAGCAGTTTAATTCAATCAAGAAGGAATTTGTACTCCAGTGCATCAGGTAGAGAAGTAGGTGGATAGGCAGAAGACAAATAAACAAATTCTTTACATACAGAAAAAATATTGTTCAAGCATGGGGGGGTTTTGTAATGTTTTTTATAATCTTTTCTATTACAGATACTTGCTGAAGCAATCATTTATTGATGGTAACAGACTGAGCATCTTTGGAAAGGTAATTTTATTAAATTAATAAGATGTTGCAATCTGTCAATAGAATGCTATACATTTCTGAAGCTTTTACCATTTAGTTATTTAATTAGCTTCAACTAATTATAGGAAAAATAATTTTGGTGATATTCTGCTTTTAATTTAAAGTTTTCTTAAATGAGTCTGATTATTTGATTATTTGAATTACCTGCCATTTGAATTTGGTGCAAAATCTACTTGAGAATCCTGGTTCAAAATATCAGGAAATAAATACCAGACGGGGATGGGAAGTGTTATTTTGGTTTTGACTCTCTCAGCAGATTTTTGGACTAACAACTATGGCATACTTTATAAGTGTCTTTAGATTGTTGTGGTCTGCTATAAAAGTCAAATTCTAAAACACATTTTAGAAAGTAATGGAGCTTCTAGAAGAAGAAATGACAGACTGAACATAGCACTGCAAAAAAGTAGATCCAATGAACGCAAAGCCATGAGTCAACCAGCTCTTTGTAAATTCTCTAGACAAAAAGAGAAAGTTGGAGTGTCCATAAGTGCTCCTCATGAGGAGCCTGCAAGACAATGGTCTCCAGTGTGCTTTGAGCTTGAGAAACAAGGAAATAGCAATCTTGCTCAAACCATGTTTAGTGTCTATAAAAAGACATTCCGTTTGCATACCTCCTTTTCTAATCACATTCATAAATTGCTTATTATTTCCTTTTCAGCTTTTAGAAATCTTTGGATCAATGAATCTGAAGGTTTAAGTCTGCCTTTAGCCCTTAATGAAAGAACATTTGAACCTACAAACCTTTAAAAAAAACAATAAACAGCAAAGGGTTGATTAAAACTTCAATTTTTGAAAGATGAATTTAAGGTTCATCATATGATTGATAAGATTTTTAAGATTAATTATAAAGAATACTTCCCATGGGAAAATGATTTTGTTTTGATTTTAAAAAAGACACTAAAAGGAACTAATTATTTCAATTAAAGGAGAATGACAGTTAGAGAATGGTGCAAAACATTCCAAAACTGGAAATATTAAAGGATATATTTTTACAAAAAAATGGAATCAGAAAATAATATTAACAATATCAACAATGATATCTACCTCTATGGATAGATGGTGTCTAAAAGATGAAATAGAAGAGGAGCAAGGTTCCTCTCTAAGACAGCATTTAAAGTGGACTTTAAAAAGATAGCCTACTAAGATTACAATGGAAAAGATGCTACACTGGACATACAAAAGAAACTGAGTTGAGTTTTAATAATTAAAAGGATTATACAAACAACAAGATAGTGACCTGGATAATTTTTCTATGTTGGATTTACAAAAGTCCAATATAAAGTTAAAGCTTTAAACAATCTCAAGAGAAGGGACAAAGAAGAAAGAAAAAGAAATCAGATTCTAGGACCGTGATGGCAAATTTATGGCATGCGTGCCACAGGTGACACGCGGAGCCCTTTGTCAGGGCACCAGTGGTGAGTTTCAAATTTGTTTAGAACCTATTCTGTAGGTGTGACCTATTCGTGGAAGTGGCTCGGTGGTCATGTGACCGGGTGGGAGCAGCTTGGCAGCCATGTGACTGGATGGGTGTGACCAACTTGACATCACTGATGCACACTCAGTCACATGACACCCCCCCCAACCAAGCCATGCCCACAATGGCAAAAATTATTGTGTCTCCGATGAAGGGAAGGAGGGGGAAAGAGAGGGGCAAAACTCACAAAAAAAGACTGCTGAAGGATTTAGGGCTGAAATTGCATGCTGGGGAAAGCAGTTGGGTTGATCGGATAAGGCAGGACAGAGAGGAATCCGGAAGAAAACTATCACATGCTGGGGAAAGCAATTGGGGTAATTGCAGAAGGCAGGACAGAGGAATCCCAGAGAAAACTATCACACGCTGTGGAAAGAACTTTGGGAGATCTTTGGGTGATAGTTTTCTACTGGATTCCTTATTGTCCTGCCTTCTCCAATAAACCCAACTGCTTCCCCAGCAGTGATAGTGTGATAGTTTTCTCTTGGATTCCTCTCTGTGCTGCCTAGCAATTTGACTCCTTGCAGCAAACAGCCTGGTCAGCTTCAGCACAGCCTAATTTAGCACGAGGAGCTGATTGGCAGTTGGATCTGCCTCCAGGAATACCTCCTATCAGCTTTCCAGACTGCAAGGATCACCACCGCCAATCAATGCCGGTGCCACCCATTGCCACTGCTGCTGCCTATCTTCACCACCTGGAATGGGCAAAAAATGGAATGCACGGAGGCCAAAATATTGTGGCACCTGTCCAGAGACTTGTATATCTGTCACCTTGCCTTCCTGCAAGCAATCTCTGAAAAATTGGTTGTGTCCCCAGGCCTAAAGCTAAATGGGTTGAGAGGGTTCCCTTTAATGGTGGGTACAGTGGAAAGTTGTGATATATCATAAATAAATGAATACAAACAAAATATTTCAGCCAAATTTTGATGACAATGCTTACAAGTATTAAAAATACATAGAAGCCCACAATATATAACTCCTGGCATTCAGCGCAGATTCAAAGAGCAAATGCAGTTTGGACTATGTACATTCATAGGTAGCACTTCTCGGGTTACCTTAAAGTTGTTTCGCCTTTTCCCGGGATCTTTCCCAACTTCCACAAACAATTGTTAGAATTGAGGTGCTTAAGGGCTCAGCGTGAGGGTTCTGTGTGTACCTGTGTGCACACAGAATCACATTTTTATAGCCCCAATAAAGAGGATTTGTGCAATTATACTTGCTTTGGTATTCTTGCACAAAATTAATGGCTTGGAAAAATGTAGCAGTAGCTTGCTATTAAATGTCCTATTAAATTCATATTTTACATGCATAGTCACTTACAGTCCAATGTGCTCTAAGTATCCCCCTTTTTCTACCATCTGTGCATGATATCCTTAGTTAGTCTCTCATTTGTTGTATTCTGTTGCCTTTGGCATAAATAGATGAGCCAGACAAATGGTTTCACCTTTAGCAAAAGTATTTTTACTGCCACGTCAGTGCATCTCTGCTTCTCAACCTTCACCACCAAGTGTTCAGATGCTGATGTTTGCTTCTTTCATTTGTAAGAGGGGAAAACATCAAATTCATCTACTCTTTATGTCTTTCTCATTTACAATTCATACAATGAATGCAATTCTGTTCTTGTTCCTTCTTTACCTCCCACCTGTCGCCAGCCACTCCGCCCAGCCCAGGCACAAAGGAAGTCATACCATTCAGTTTAAAACTAAAAAAATAATAATTCCAATATTCAGCAGTAACTTTCAGTCATTACTAATGGTTTGGCGTACATTTCCAAATCTGTGACCGTTTCAATTAAAATATTCCTTAGTATTGAATATATTCTTTACAGTATATATTCAACACTAAGCCTCACTGCTGTTTTGGGGGGAAATTCCAAAAGTCATAGGAAAGTAATACTTTTCTAAGATCAACATATACAAAACAGAATGCAAGCTTTTGTCCAAAATTCTTCATCAAGCAAGATGTTACAAAGGCTCAGTAGATGGTATATTGCAGCAGTCTTTGATGTATCAGTAGAAATAATCATTTTTAATAATGTCATAGTAATCTAATACATTTTACTCATTTGCTAATCCCTGCTCTAAAACACTAAATATTTAACTGAATTTAATTTAATTGAATATTTACGGGTAACTTAGAGTGAAGAAGGAAGAATTGTTCTTTCAGTGAAATGAGCAGCATATAAATTTAAATGAATAAACAAACAAACAAATAAAAAAGCTCTCCAATTCCATCTCACATAATTACTGTTACAATTACTATTATTTTTAGTAGGAATGGAAGAAGAAAAAAGTTGACATCTATTTTCTGAGAAACCTACTTCTGGCGTAGCCACATCAATTTTAAAACATTATTAATAATTTCTTTTATAATTGATTCATATTAATAAGGTTATTGCAAATATAACAATTATTATATCTGTTCCATGCTTAACTTTAACTGAACATCTATAGTTGAAAAACTACAAGAAATAAAAGTATACATTATATAAAATATTCAACTATGAATTAATATATAAAATATATAATGTTGGGTATTTTATAAAACACTAATTCTTTAAAATAAAAGAAAATACATTTTACATTTTTAGACAGATACTAGAGTTAGCAAACTTGATGTTTATTTTATATTTATATATCTATTTATCACAACTGATTTGCAAACTACTGATTTACTTTCTTGAAATCCCACTGACTATTCAGAAACAAATATTATAGCAATCTTGGAACTTTCTGTGTTTACATCAGTGTAGATAATTATATTATTTGCCTAAAAGTTTTGCTCTGAGAATGGTGTAAGTAAGTAAAAAGGAACTATAACTTTTAAGCACATGCTCATTTTCTACAAGCATTATTTTAACAAACAGAAGAACATTTTCACATGTGTTTGAACTGTTACCTTCACTCTGTCTGAAAAGTTTTGAGTCACACTCAACTAGGGTGTTTCTCACCCTAGTTAAATTGATTATCCTAATCATCTTTAAGGTTGGATTAGCAAATCCTGCTCCAAATATCCATGTGCAACTTTGGCAACCCAATAGCATCATAGTTCTTTGAATTAAAAACAAGAGCATGTGATTACTGAATCAGTAGCACACATATCTGTGGTGATATATTAATGCTGTGAAGAAGGAAAACAAAAGTGAGGTCAATATTTTTTCAATGGATTTTTTTTTCATTTCCAGTTTCTTCCTTCCTGTTCAGTAAACTGCTAAAGGAAAGAGATTATTTGGCTCACTGGTACAAAGTTTTGGAATTAAACTCAGGGCTGTATGGCCATTTCTGATTGCATAAAATAAATAAACATAATTGATGAACAGCAGCTTTGTTGATTTACATTAATGAAAATGATTAAAGAGCTACAGTAATTCATCTTGTGTATGTTTAATACTGGCGTACAAGCATCTCCGTAATGTCGGATATTATTTGACCTTCTTCAAACTGTATGCTGAAGCAAAGCATCCTTTGCCATATTTTAAAGAAATAACTTTTGATTTATGCCTACAGAAGCGTAAGAAAAACCATAGAAATAAATATAAAAGTGCATAAGAAAGAATAGTCTCATCAAGGCAGTAATGAGCACATTATAACTCACTTCAGTTGTTTCCTAGGGTTATGGAGGTTACCTTGCATCAATGATTTTGAAGTCCAACGAAAAACTTTTCAAGTGTGGAGCTGTGATTGCACCAATTACAGACATGCGACTGTATGGTGAGTGGGTTGTATCATTCAGTTTGTTCCTCAGGTAGCTCGTTTTCCCTTTCTTTATTGCAGCTGAGACACTATCTAATATTACGAATGCAGGCAGTTCACCTACTTTAAAAAAAAGCACAATCAGGTTTAGCATATATAAATAAATCTGCATTTAAAATGAGTGGTGCCCTTAGCGCTTTTACACTTTTCCACATCACATAGCAATGGCTGCCCCATAGCAGTACCCTCGGAGCCAGAAGTAATCAAGGTGTCTGCATGTTGCTCCCCGCTTTGCCTGCTGACAGGATGGATGTCATTCAGGAGGCTTCAAATGGGATTGTGCTGGATGATGAGCCAGGAGATTTTGTTTTCTGCTGAGGATAGTCTGCATCTCATCTCCACTGGGTTCTGTAGCAGAGCTTAAATACAGTATAATTGGCCATACAATGTTAGTATGTTCCTCCAAAAGTAATTTAACAGCTATTAAGTTTTCCTGTTTCCTATGTACAGCATCTGCCTTTTCAGAAAGATACCTGGGCATTCCATCTAAGGAAGAAATGCTTACCAAGTGAGTAAGAGATTCTATGGTTCTGGATGGGGTGCCGAGATATTCAAAATGCAAATCGGTCACAGATGTGCATGTTTTCTCCTTTCCAAAAGGGATCCAGCGTATTGCACAATATTCATGGTTTTATGGAAGGAAATGTGTTAATCATCCATGGGACAGCGGATAGTGAGTATTTACACAGAAGCATTTTCCTAGTTGCCATTTGTCTTCTGCAGAAGTTCAGTGAAGGATAAGCCTGAAGCACATGGAAGCTTTTGTCTGCCCTTAGAGATCCCATTGTGAGATTCCATTGACAATTTCCTACCCAAACAAGTGACACTACTGTTTTATAACCCTTTGTAGTTGTAGAGACCAATTTGTTTAAACTTTATGAAATGCAATGCCTTGGTTGGCAGGCAGCATGCATTAATAACTTTTGAACATCAAAATTTAATCATCACTTAAATTATTCCTGTTCTGCTGCAAATTGTGTAAGATGGAACAAAGATATACAATTTGAAGTACCAAATTGACCTTCTTGATACATTTATAGTTAGATTACTGAAATTTCCTAATTAAGATAGGCTATTTTCTTTTCATGGCTTCCATTCAGCCATGTGATTTATAAAATAAATCTTTGCACCTCACTTCTATGTTACTCTTTCTTCTCTTTGCTCTTATCCTTTGGGCTGCCTAGCTTTGTGGTCATATTCATTACCTTTTGCAGCTTGTGTGTCCATTACAGGCCTGTTTCACAGACCTATGGTAAGATTGAACTTTCCATATCTGACCATGAATTTTGTGGGAGGGAGTCATCAAAGGATCATTGCCTCCCACTTCTATATGTTTCATCTGTATTCATGCTTCAGGCATTCTTTCTTCATAAGGGGATATTGCAACAGAAACACAGTATGCGAAGAGGATGACATTTAATGCTTAGCATAAGAAATATAAATAATATATGAATGGGTAAGATTCTTCCCAGGCATTTGATGAGGCTACCTGGCTCTACCTTTGAAGTGAGCTTTTCTGCATTTCTGCATACTAGATTATTATTTTTTCTTTGTGGCCAATGTGGCTGCTTTACCAGGTAGGTACCAAGTGTGTCCAAAGTAAACAAGTGCTTAGGCATTCCAGGCAGGAGAGTTGAAAAGTGTACAATACATTTGGAAATTGTTGAATATAGCCTCAATGTAGAAAATAGCAGCCTATCGAGAGCTTTTCATTCATAAAAGTCCATAGTTGTGAAATTAAACCAAAATTCACAATATTTTAACCTAATATCATACAGGATAGATGACACAAATATATCTGCTGCATTTTACCAAGGAAGTTTCACAAAGATATCTTAGTTTCTCAAACTACTTTCCTGAGAGGGAAATTGTAAATTACATATTAAAGATGAAGGAAGGAAGGAAGGAAGGAAGGAAGGAAGGAAGGAAGGAAGGAAGGAAGGAAGGAAGGAAGGAAGGAAGGAAGTCTTCTGAATGTTCTAAATTCATCATTTTTCATGTTTTCTTTACCATTCCACTGTAGCCATCTCTGAGCTTTCAGCATATAGGAAGTATTTCTGAAATTCAGATTAAATGTTAAGCAAAGCTGTGGATTATACCAGTAGCAGGGACGTGCAGTCACTAGAGGCAGGGGAGGCGTGGCCTCACCAGTCATGAGGAAAAGGAAAGAATTTTAAAGATTTTTTTTTAAATAATTAAAGCCAAGGTAGTTGCTGCCAGATTCCAAGTCACAGTGACTTGGAACAGTGCTTAGTGTTAACTATAGGAAGAGGCCAGAGAACTAGGGCCCTCTTTTGCATAAGGAATTTTTCGCCTTTTAAGAGTTAAGCAAGGGTTAAAAAGCAAAAAAAATTGTATGCAAAGGAGGCACGTGTTCTCTCGCTTCCTGTAGAGGGCATTTTTAGAGGCTTTTTAGAGTTCTCTGGGAGCAACTAGCTCAATCTGACTCAGAGCTCTGGCCTTTCATGAGGGCAGTTGAAATCCTCTCTGAAACAACTGGAAAAGGTCCGTGTGTGGGGAGGGGGGAGGAATTCTAAAAGTTTGATTGCCTGCAGAACCACGTTGCGTTTTCAAAACACACACACACACACACACACAGCTGGATAAAAGTATATAAGCCCAGCTTCACTGAAAAGGCAACGTGATTCACCTGCAATCAAAGGCTCCGATCGGAAGGCAGCAGGGGAAGGGGGGGTATGGCAGAGGAGCTGCTTTCAAGCCTTTGGAAAATATATCCAATCCAACTTCTGTGTTTGTGTTTGAGAGTGAGTGAGTGAGAGAGGGATCCAACTTCTCTGTGTGCTGTGTCTGTTTGAGGGAGGGGGAGAGGGAGGAAGGAGAAGAAAAAGAATGGGAAAACTTATTTTGCAAGGGGGGGAATGCTGTCACTTTAAATCGGAACTGAGCATGCCTGGCTGTGGAATTCTGGGAGTTGAAGTCCACAAGTCTAAAAAGCTGCCTCACCAGCCATAAAACTCACTGCACATCACTGACCAGTAGATACTTTCCATTAGTACAACTATCTTCAGGCATTAAAGAATCTTGTCACCACATGAAAAGTAAAAGTGACAGTTTTTTTAATCCCCATTTTTTCCAGAAACAGCATCAGCCATTTGTACTCTGGAGATGAGAGAAGATAATGAGGCAATAGGGGGAAATGGGACTGGGAAATGTTTAATATTTCAGCATGTGTAAAAGACGAGATCTTATTCTGCTCAAGCTCTGGCTTTGGGCAATTTCCTCCTATTGTCCTTCTTGGTCAAACTTGAAGACTCATTCCCACCTTGCTTCCAACCTCTAAGACTTCCTCTTTCTGTCACCATTTAGATGCAAAAGAATTAAAATAATATCAATCCTGGGCCGAGTATAGATGTATTGCCTCTTACTTATTTCTGTATATGTGTGCAATATATTTTGTTTGTTTCTATATGCTCCTAATGAAGGGGTGTCAACTCGATTTCACTGAGGGCTGCATCAGCATTGTGTTTGACCTCAGGAAGGGGGGTAGGAGTGGCCAGCTATATGTCACTCGTTTCAGGGGTGGCTGTGGTGGCCTGAGAGCTCTGCCAGTGAAAATGGACTGTTTCCAGGGTGGCCCTGTGGGTCAGATCTGGCCCCCAGGCCTTGAGTTTGACACCCCTGTTCTAATACATAACTTCAAACAGAACTGGACATTCTTGCGAATGTATTCATTAGCAATAGCAATAGGACTTAGACTTATATACCACTTTACAGTGCTTTACAGGCCTCTCTAAGTGGTTTACAGAGTCAGCATATTGCCACCAACAATATGGGTCCTCATTTTACCCAACTCGGAGGGATACAAGGCTGAGTCAACTTTGAGTCTGGTGAGATTTAACTCCAAATTGCAGGCAACCAGCAGTCAGCATAGGTAGCCTTCAGTCTGCACTCTAACCACTGCACCAACATGGCTCATTCATTAAACTGAAGTTCATTGGATCAAAACCATATTTAAAAAATATACATTTAAAGAAAAATAAAATCAGCTTATCAGGAGTAGGCTATTAAATGCAGTTCCTGCCTTCCTCTACATCAGGCATGTCCAACCTGTGACTCATGGGCCACATGCGGCCCTAGACAGCTAGTAATGTCCAGATCTGCATGATAATAAAATATTAAAAATAGAAGTTTGTTATTGATACACATTAACTATATTGCATGTTTTATATGTGGTCCAAGTCACTCGACACAACCCAGGAAAGTCAAAAGGTTGGACAACCACTCTCTTTGTCATTGTAAAGTGCATGTTTACAATGTTTCATAGTGTTTCCAAAAGAACATTTCAGAAGGTGGTAGAAATGTGATAACAGTACTATAAAAGGGAAGAAGAGTTTAATACTTAGGTTACACATCAGGATTCAGAACCAACTTATATTTATTGCAGTGACGTGCAGTCAGCTTTAGGGCTGGTGAGGCACTTTTTAGACTTGTGGACTTCAACTCCCAGAATTCCACAGCCAGGCATGCTCAGTTCCAATTTAAAGCGACAGCATTTTCCCCCCTTGCAAAATAAGTTTTCCCATTCTTTTTCTTCTCCCTCCCCCTCCTTCTTCCCTCTCTCCCTCCCTCCCCCTCTCTCAAACAGACACACGCACACAGAGAAGTTGGATCCCTCTCTCACTCACTCACTCACTCTCAAACACAAACACAGAAGTTGGATTGGATATATTTTCCAAAGGCTTGAAAGCAGCTCCTTTGCCATACCCCACCTTCCCCTGCTGCCTTCCGATCAAACTTTTTGAATTCCTCCCCCCTCCCCCCCACACCTTTTCCAGCTGTTTCAAAGACGATTTCAACTGTGCTTCTGCCTGCCCTGCCTTCCCCTCCCCTCATGAAAGGCCAGAGCTCTGAGTCAGACTGAGCTAGTTGCTCCCAGAGAACTCTAAAAAGCCTCTAAAAATGCCCTCTACAGGAGGCGACAGAATACGTGCCTCATTTGCATAAGGAATTTTTTGCTTGTTAACCCTTGCTTAACTTTTAAAAGGCGAAAAATTGCTCATGCATAGGAGGCCCCTAGTTCTCTGGCCTCCTCCTATAGTTAACACACTGTTCCAAGTCACTGTGAATCTGGTAGCAACTACCTTGGCTTTAATTATTTTTAAAAAATTATTTAAAATTTTTTCCTTTTCCTCATGACTGGTGAGGCCACGCCTCTCCTGCCTCTAGTGACTACACTTCCCTGATTATTGTAATGTCAGCCCTTACACACCTATTCAATCTTCTGAACCTTACCAATATTTAAGAAATAATACCTCTGGCATACAATATTCTTTAGAATGTTTTATAGCCATGATGTCAATGTGGCTGAAGTACAGCTATCTTACTTCCAATTTGAATAGGTGTGCCATGTAAAAACAGTACATACCTGGGAATAAGTCCTGTTGGGTTTAGAAGGTTTTAGTTCACAACAAAAATGGACAGTATTGCATTGCAGATTGTCTAAAGTACCTCAAAATCCATTAACTGAGTTTTCAGTCAAATAAACTCCCCAAAGGGATACACAATGTAAATGAGGAGAAATGAGTTTTTGAGATGTACAGTATTTATAGTTACTCTGCTATACTTTTCTTATAAACAAAATCTAAGCTAATCTGCAGAAACTGTTTGATATCAATAATGCCTATCACTAACACTTGGATGATGTTGTCCCACAGCTAAAGTCCATTTTCAACACTCAGCAGAATTAATTAAACATCTAATAAAAGCCGAAGTGAATTATACTATGCAGGTATGTAATATTTAGGAATGTCATAGCTTATGCATCTTTTTAGGTTTAGATTCTTATGCTCTTTGTTGCAGTACATCTTTGTCTAGAAAGCCTGGCTCGGTATCTATATATTCATAGCTAACTATAATTTAAATATATTTGAGAAATATTTTACTCAAAATAGATCCAATAAAAGAGAAAGAAAAAAATAATGCTTTAAGCAATAGTAAGAGCAGAATATAAATTATAAAATATATAATATTTAGTTTTTACCACAATTAATATTGAAATAACCATACTTTTTAAACTTGAAATATTTGCCTTTATAGCATTAATACTGTATATTTTTCATAAAAAATATTTTACAAGACAGATCTGATACATAAACAGAATGTTTATGAGAAATGTCTATTGAACTAATGGACTTCTGCTTATGATGATGGATGTAGTACATAGAGGCAAAAATTGTAAAGTGAACAGTGAAAGCAACCTACAGTAGTTATCTATTGCCTGCAAAACTTCAGGAGTAGAATTGTACACTGATTTGTTAAAAATCAGAGTTTCCTGAAATCAAATTGTATTGGAGCTGAAGATCCATTGCTGTTTGAAAATTTTAATTACAGGTTTTTTTCGGAGTATAAGACGCACCGGAGTATAAGGCGCACCAAGGTTTTGAAGAGGCATTTTTAAAAAAAGTAGGTAGGTAGATAGAGGGAGAGAAAGAGAGAGAAATACAGTAGGTAGGTAGGGAGAGAAAGAGAGTAGGTAGGTAGGTAGGTAGGTAGGTAGGTAGGTTAGAGAGAAAGAAATAGAAAGAGATAGATAGAGAAATACAGTAAATAGGGAGAGAGGGTAGGTAGGTAGGTAGGTAGAGAGAGGGATGGAGAGAGAGAGAGAGAAATACAGTAGATAGGTAGGGTGAGAGAGAGAGTAGGTAGGTAGTTAGATGTTTCCAGGTGTGTTATCCATGTGCTGAAGAAGGAAATCGCTGACAATCTGCAACACCTAAGACTTTGTTTCTGCTGGCACAATACTTATTGTATTACAATAATGTAATTCTCATCAATCAGTCAAAGAGCTTTCCTAAAAGGGGAAAAAAAGTTTTTGCACTTTGCAAACCTTCCAAAAATGGGCCTTTTTTTTTCCAAATAAGGCATGAATAGCCATTGGGGGTGGGGGCTTGCAGAGTAATTCTGGAGGGGGGGAAATTAGCAAGAACCGGCCTGTTTTTCATGAAAACGGACCTGTTATTTGTCAAAAAATTACATGCATAGCCTTATGGAGACTTACAGAGTGCTGCTGGGGGCTGGGTGGGGAAAATGACCCATTTTTGCTCATTTCTGCTCTCACCAGCCTCCAGGAGCTCTTTGAAAAGCCTCCATAATGCACGGCCATTTTGGTGAAGGGACAGGGCTTCGGGAGGCAAAAAATGCTGTATTGATGATATAGACGCACCCAGATTTCCAGCCTCTTTTTGAAGAAAAAGGTGCATCTTATACTCTGAAAATACGGTATTTGGCATCCTGTTTTTAGTATTTAGAGAAGCAGTGGTGTTTTTCCTTGGATTACAACATAAACTGTGATTAATGAGTATAGGTTTTTTTTACCATGTTTGAAACAATTTCCCTTCAATCTTGAAAAATTAAATAAGTGATGCCATTTAAAAAAAATCATTTTTAAAATCTTAAAGCTAGAAATATTTGTGCAGTCTGTAAAGTGATGGTTTAAATCAGATCTGGGCATTTTGCAGCCCCCAGACCACATCCAGCCATTTGGCTAGCCCTCTGCAGTCCACATGTGATCAACCAGAAATTAAAAATCAAGTGTAAGTAAATGTGCTATAGAGGTGGGAAAAGAAGCCGAGTTTGGTCTGGTTCTGCACAGTCACCGTTTTCTCCTTCATTTGGCTAATGGCCATGGAAAGATGACAAGAGAAATCATTTTCTGCATTTGCAGAGCACATCACCTGGAGCAACTAAGGAGTTCAGGTGATAAGTTTGACAACATAAATCAGGTACATTGGTTCGGCCCTCCCTAATAGTCCCATTTCTCACATAGCTTTTTGGGGAATTAAACCCCTGGTTTAAGTTATAAATAAATATATTTCACTTTTGAAATTTAGATGTTTCAGAGGAACCACAATAATTGTCTGAATATTCATTCTGTGATGATAAAAATGCATATGAAAAACTTGTCAACTGGTTTTTTTAAAAATTGTTTATTTCTATTTTTTCTATCCTAGATCTATCCAGATGAGGGTCATTACATTATGTCAGAGAAGAGTAAATATCACCTTTATAGCACAATTCTCAACTTTTTTAGTGCTTGTTTAAAGGAAGAAACACCCATTTTACCACAGGAAGTAGAAGATGATGAATAAGGAATGAAGAATAGGACTTGTATGAGGATCACTACAACCACATTTAAAGCTGACTGTAAAAAAAAAACAGATTCTTTGGGAGCCTGAGGGCAGCCAAAGTTTATAGCAGCAGAGCAGCACATTTTGTGACAATGGGCTAAAAGAACTGGGATTTGAATACACAAATCGATGTGCGATGAAGGAACAAAACATATACCTTTGTGCAAGGCCAAAGGTTGGATGCAGTTTTCTGAAAGATATTAATTTTGCATAAGAGTAGAGTTAGTGCATGTTGATTTTGTTACGATTCACTGTTTGTTCAGTATGTAGTTGCTCTGTTTTATTTAGTATGCACATAACTTTTTGATTTCAGGACAATGCACACTTTCATAGGCCGCTAATATTTGGGGAAGGGACTTGCAGTCTAATATTCAATAGTAATTTTAGATTAAGTGCATTTTTTCACTGTTAAGCATCAAAATATTGGGGAAAATGCATTTTAGTTGACTGAAAGACAATCAGATGAGTAGACTTTAATTATAAATGTCAAGTGTTTATACCAACTAAATCAGTAAGCAAAACTGCAGTAGTATATGCTTGAACTTTATGTATATACTCAAGATTCCTTCCACAACCATAACAACAAAAAGCAATCTCCACTTTAATATACATATATTTTTAAGAATACAATTACACTTGTGTGTCAATCGACATCAACAACTAAAATAATTCCCCAGTTAAAAGTTGCATATTTTGAATTACTAAGCAATGTTTGGGTTGTGCTTTTTCTTGTATTGTTTACAGTATTTTGCTGGTTATGCTCTAATTTTAGAGTACATTACTTTGTCACTTGTACATTAGATACATGAATATTAAATTATAGTTTCAGATAAAGAAATTTTATTAACATGTAATGCCATAGAGTAATACTTTGCTGAGCTATTTTGTAAAGCTGTCCCTCCCCCCATTTCTTCATACTGGTTGGGATTTCATTTTGAACTTCAGTGGTAGCGTATTGCAGAGCTATATGTCAGATTTCCTTTTGTGCTTCACAGCTGTTCATTGAGTCTGTTACACGAATGATTTAAACTCAGCTGAATAAGTTAAAAATTATTTGTCTCCATGTAGTTTCAAGAAAGCTTCTGATAAATGATTTTTATTTTATTTCATTTAGATGAAAATCCTGTGGTGCATCCATGTATTTATCAAGGTGAATTACACCCTTAAAATGATGCCATGAAATAAACAAACCAGGGAACTTTGGCCATCAAAATATAACTGAGATCAAGTGCTATATTTATTTAATTTTAGAGATCTTTGGAGTATGTATAAGTGGGGCAATTGTAATGGTTTAAAGTTCCACTTCTCAATATTTTTTCCAGGGCTGGATTCACTTAAAAGCCTAATTCTTGCAATTTTCAGGGTTTTTAAAAATTTATATTTATCCATTTTTGCAATGTGTTGTAACACCTGGAAGATTTAAAGCATGTGTGCTATTTTTAAAGTAATATTCTTAATGCATAAATATACATCTTTTTTATTTTGAAAATTACTTGCCTGAAATAGTAAATAGCATACATATATTTCTGCTAAGATGAAAAGTTCATTTTATTTATAAATCAAAGAGATGCTGTTATTCTAAATTATACTGCATGTGAAATATAGTTTAGGATATTATAGAATAGAATAGAATAGAATAGAATAGAAGTTTATTTATATGCCGCCCTTTTCCCTGGGGGGACTCAGGGCGGCTCACAACCCAAAGGGAAGGGGAAGACAAACTTTTAACATATAAGACAATACATAATTAAAAACACAACATTCATACCATTCAGGCGGGTTACAGTCTTAGCCCCAGGCCTGACGGGAAAGCCAGATTCTGAGGGCTGTGCGGAAGGTCTGGAGGGTGGTGAGGGTACGAATCTCCACGGGGAGATCGTTCCATAGGGTCGGAGCTGCCACCGAGAAGGCTCCACGTAGTTGCCAGTCGGCATTGACCGGCAGATGGAACTCGGAGGAGGTCTAATCGATGAGATCTAATAGGTCGCGTGGAGGTAATTGGCAGTAGGCGGTCTCTCAAGTACCCAGATCCACTACCAGGTAGGGCTTTATGGGTGACAAGTAGCACCTTGAAGCGCACCCGGAGATTGACAGGTAGCCAGTGCAGCTTGCGGAGGATAGGTGTTATGTGGGTGAAGCGAGGTGCACCCACAATCGCTCGCGCGCGGCCGCATTCTGGACTAGCTGAAGTCGCCGAATACTCTTCAAGGGCAGCCCCATGTAGAGCACATTGCAGTACTCCAGCCTAGAGGTCACAAGGGCACGAGTGACTGTTGTGAGAGCCTCCCAGTTCAGGTAGGGGCGCAACTGGTGTACCAGGCGAACCTGGGCAAATGCCCCCCTGGTCACAGCTGACAAATGGTGTTCGAAAGTCAGCTGTGGGTCCAGGAGGACTCCCAAGTTGCGGACCCTGTCTGAGGGTATAATGTTTGACCCCCCAGCCTGAGAGGTGGAATACTTGCCAAATTGGTGGGAGGGAAACACAACAGCCACTCGGTCTTATCTGGGTTGAGCACGAGTTTGTTAGCCCTCATCCAGTCCCTAACAGCTTCAAGTCCCTGGTTCATCACGTCCACCGCTTCATTGAGTTGGCACGGGGCGGACAGATACAACTGAGTATCGTCCGCATACTGGTGGTATTTTATCCCGTGCCGCCGAATGATCTCGCCCAGCGGTTTCATGTAGATGTTGAAGAGTAGGGGGGACAAGACCGAACCTGCGGCACCCCACATGTTAGGGGCCTAGGGGTCGATCTCTGCCCTCCAACTAACACTGACTGCGACCTGTCCGAGAGGTAAGAGGAGAACCACTGCAAAACAGTGCCTCCCACCCCCACCTCCCGCAGTCGTCGCAGAAGGATACCATGGTCGATGGTATCGAAAGCTGCTGAGAGGTCAAGGAGAACCAGGATGGAGGGTATGAGGGGTATGTGCCCTTAGATTTGTTCACAATCTTTCTTGGGAATCAACATGAAACTGTCTCAAAATCCAATATTTATTAACCCACCAATTACCTATATTTCAGAATAACATAAATTAATTTTTAAAAGTTTTTATTCTGCAAACTAGTAAAGTTAAAATATATGCATCATTTTAAAAAAGCAGCACAATGACAAAATTTATAAGCATAGTAATAAAACGTGGGGAACTTTAAGAAAGATCTTGAGATTGTTTTAAACAGAACAAAAAAAATCTCACAATTTTTTTAAAAGTAGATGTATATGCTATTTTTAATTTATAGTTATCTTAGCATATAAGCTACCCATGGAGCCAAATTCACATCTTTTCTGTATATCTCTTCTAGCATTAATTACAACTATGAACATTGATCCCCGCACAAACAGGTATCCCAGTACTTGCCAGGACTTCAATAGGATCAAATTATAAACCTCAAAGAAACCCCAAGAAGAGCTGAATTTTGAAATTCTTCAGTTCAGTCAGTTTGCAAAACTAAGATCAGTGCCCCATGATAAATATGAAAGCATAAAAATTAAACCCTTATCTGGTAATCATACTTTCTGTAACAAAAATCTTGCAGGATACTTTTGTCAAATAAATGTATTTAGTATTTTGTACATTTGTTTAAAATAGTATTATGAAATAATTATGGGACAATGTCAGACTCTAAATCAACCATTAAGTTATATTTATATTAACTGCATGTATTTTACCCAAATACTCTAGGGAATTTTAGACAACTAAGACTAAAAGTAAACTGAGACTAAGTACAGTAAGTCTAAAATCTAAATTTAGTCTTTTATTACCATCAAAGAGAGAATAAGGTTAAACTTATCAGTTGAGAAGGGTCCCTCAAAATTCATTTTCAAGGTAATGTATTGGAAACATAACTTAAGTCTTTACTTTTCCAAATCATTACTGTGATCAAGTGGCATCAAGTCCAATTTATTATTGAATAACTAGTTTGGATTTCAGACTCACATACTCATGGCATAAAAGAAAAGATATTTGGTAATTTATGCATGGAACGTATACTAGCCAACATAACCTTTTATGTCTGAAGTCCTTGGTGCACTCTGGGCTTGGCTGCAGAAGTTTCATTGCCCTGCTAAGTAACATCATCAGTGCCTTTTATGTCTGCCCCATGATCATCTGTAATTACAGTGATATTTTTAGAATTTTCTTATGTAGACAAGGGACTCTAAACCAAATTAAAGAGAAAATGAAGTAGAGAAAATCCTTGAGGGCCCCTCAACGTAAATTTAAAGAAAAAAATGTACACCATTAATTAATATCACTTAAGTGAATGCATTATATCAATCAATAGAGCCTTGGCGAAACCCAAAAGATATCAAAGCACACTTCAGAAATTGTCAAGGTTTTCAATGTATTCACTCATCTACAGTTGCTGATTCTTATCTATTTTGAAGAAAACTAAGAACATCAATTATAAATCTGTTATTACCAGAAAAATGACATTATCTAAATTCAGTCTAAGCAGAGTATGCTATTGTTGGAAAGATGTCCTTGAATTAAGAGGCCCAAGTCACTATTGAAATCTTGTCTTGTCCTGCCTGTAAATAGATTCACAGAAAGTCAATAAAAACTATAATTAAGCTCTCAAAATAAAGAAATATTATAGCCTGAATACAAATAATAACAAAGGAGTAGAAAAGATGGGGCAAAGGAGATCCTCCTACTTCTATCAGAGCTTAACGTAACCTAGATATTGTTTGTGTTCCACCTAATTAGGAACGATTCTGATCCCATTTGATAATTTCAGAACAAATGTTTTGGAAAACCAATGAACTATTGAAGATTCTTCCTTCGAGCAATATTTCTTGTTTTAACATTTTTCTGTGTTGTATTTCCTCAGTAGAATAATAGAAAAACATAGCAAGGCATTTTATCTACTTATGTGTTTACTACATAGAGTAGATCATGTGGAAATGTTCATTATTATGGCAGATCTGAGGAACCTCACGATAAATGGCCAGGTTTTTACAAAAAGAATAACTTGGCACTCTCATTATCTAGCTTCTTCCAGCACAGTTGATGCTTTTCAGTTTCCTTCAGGAACCTCATATCACATAGATTATCCCAGCAAGAATGAGATTCAAGAGTCTTAACTACTTTTAATAATCACTTATAAATGTGAAGATCCAATGTGAAGGTATAAAGATCCAATGATTTCTCACAATCTTCCAGTTGATATATTCTGCTCCCATTTTATCTATTCTGTTACTTAACAGTTGTAACAGAGTCTTTAATAATGTATTTTTTCCAAAACTCCAAAATAGTTGTCAGGATTTTCTCAGCAGCTGCTGACACTGTTGCTTAAGATGGGGCATAAGGTGGCAGACCTTTCTTGGGCACAATCCAGGCAAATAATTAACAAACTTTTCCCACTACTCAACAGGTGCTGTTATTGCTGGTTTCTATTGCTATTGGGTCAGATTAAGTCAATTCAATTTAAATATCTTTGGCTGCATGAATTGAATTTCTGCATACTTTAGTGATCTGAATATAAACAGCTCAGTGTCTCATTCATATCAAGGATGTGGACTGGTCAAATTCTCAGACAAATATATTCACTTGCAAATAGCTTCCAGGGGAAAATGGATAAGACACACTTTGAAAATACTGAGATATTGATGAAAATTTATTTCAAGATGTCATTGCTTTCATGACTAAACCACAAGGAACCAAGGTATTTGTTTATTATTTATTTGTCAAATTTAGGTACCACCTATCTCACTCTCAGAATACCTTTATATAAACTGTCGTATTGATTTCAACTATAATTTTGGACAAAACATGGGTTAGTAAGATGTAGGACCAGATAGTTTGGTAAATAATATAATAAATTTCATTCATGCTAATTAAAGCTACTCTAAAGTTGTATTAGATTCTCCTTATAAAATAGAGGAGATGTCATTACCTCATGTACATTGGCTTTTTCATTTCAATTAGAAATATTTCAAATTATAAATTTAAAATATAATTCCATTGGGTCAGATTAATCAGGGCCGTGAAGTAAACTTACTCCTTTTAAAATAGTAGAACTGTCCTTCAGCATTATATTGGTACAAAGGACAGCAAAATATATAAAAATGCTAATGAATGGATAACCAGTGGTGATGAAGAAACACATTTGCTCTGTTCTGCACTTGCTTCATCAGAGTTTCTCCTTTTATTCCGCTGTGTTTTGAATTTAAAAATGCATGTTACTCAGAGCTCTAGGTGGGCAAATATATGTTGAACAGTTGCAGTTACTACTTTGATTAGAGTAAAAAGATTTATTTGTGTAATGAGAAGAAAGGGATTCTGTGTATAGCACATTATACTTGGAAGAATAATTTCAAATGATATCCAGTTCATCAGAAAATTCTTCAGAGGGATAGAAAACAAGAAAGGCAGACCATTTATAATTATAAAAGGAGAAAAAATTAAAAGGTAACTATTCTTTGAAATACCTTAGAAGAGTTTGTACCAAAATTGTGTTGGGAATGAAAGGGCCATTTGGTTATTCAATGTCCATTTTTTGAACATGTGTTTTTCTTGTTGTAGGTCTTTACATTTTATTATTTTGGCTTGCAAGAAGAGCTTATTCAAAGTTATTCTTAGATGTTGTTAAACCTAATGACAAGTCATGTCTTCAAATTTCGTCCATATTCTATGATCTGTCACAGAATCAAAGAAGAAAGAAATAACCTGACATAAAAAAAGAGATTTTGCACATTCCTTTCTTTCAGTCTCTGGGGATGTTTGGCAAACATTAAAAGATACAAAGTTCCTGAATATTAGTACTTTGCAACAGACTGAAAGAAGCATCAGTGGGATTTCTTTGGCAATCATGATTTACACTACTTTGATTTCTGAAAATGTAACAGTTGAAAACTGTAATTCAACAAATGAATGTTTCAGTCCTTTTTTTAAACTTCTAGCAGAAACAGAGAAAGGTTATGGAATACAAGTCATCTATACAACCCAAGGCCCTCAACAGTTGTTGGAATAGCTCTACTCTAGAGCTAGGGGTTTTGGATCTTGGCAACTTTAAGATGCATGGACTTCAACTTCCAGAATTCCTTAACCAGCTTAAAGAATACATTTCCTTTTCTTTCTCCCAAAATTCTTCCACTTCTTTCACTACTACCTGCCACTAAATCCTCAAGGAAATAAAAAAAGAATTAAAACAATAGCCTTTCGGGTAAAGGAATGTCAATTGATTTGTTGATTTGATGCAAATATTTTTTATATTCTTCCTTCTGTATTGTCCTCCTTCCCTACTGAATGTTGTCAGCAACTGAACTCTAGATTTCATTAAAAAAAGCTGCACCTCTTTTTTTCCCCCAGGAATGGAAATGTCACTGTCAGGGATGCACAACGTGCTATCTTGTTATGTATGTCTATGACATATTTTTTTTGTTCATGCGATATATTGCATTTCTAGCCATGAAAGCCATTATTACATCCAATGGACAAAGCAATATATATTTCTATATCTGGGGTTTTTCTACTTGCAAAACTGTTGCATTGCCTGACATATCAGAAATTTGACCTAAAACTGTAAAAGCA
Organism: Thamnophis elegans; assembly: GCF_009769535.1. Taxonomy (NCBI): domain Eukaryota; kingdom Metazoa; phylum Chordata; class Lepidosauria; order Squamata; family Natricidae; genus Thamnophis; species Thamnophis elegans. The sequence goes on from NC_045541.1 coordinate 49,126,461, forward strand.
AATTATTGATTTCAAGACAATGGCAATGATATTATTTGTTTCCATAATTAGCAATTTGAAGTGTATACATTATCCCCTATTATGCTATTTAACATTCTTTAAAATTTCTACTTTGCTAGCAAGTGTTTTGTTAAGGTGCCAGGTATGTTTATCATCGTCACTTCTCAAATCCTTTTACTCAAATGTTACCCAATATAGCAATAGCAATAGCAGTAGACTTATATACCGCTTCATAGGGCTTTCAGCCCTCTCTAAGCGGTTTTACAGAGTCAGCATATTGCCCCCAACAACAATCCGGGTCCTCATTTTACCCACCTCGAAGGATGGAAGGCTGAGTCAACCCTGAGCCGGTGAGATTTGAACCGCTGAACTGCTGATCTAGCAGTCAGCTGAAGTAGCCTGCAGTGCTGCATTTAACCACCGCGCCACCTCGGCTCTATATTTCAGGCATACTTAACAAACTTACACTCCAGTAACTGGCACATTTATTCTTTCTGTTTTACCCTTGAAAAATAGAAAGAATGAACATAGGCACATGCAAAGTAAAATAATGATGACATTCTTCTAATTAGGCCCAGAAGAAATCTATATAGAAACATAACACAATGTTTTGCTGGTCAAATCTCATAATAAAGAAATTTCATTTCATTAAAGAAAGTGTAGACGCACATATTAATGAACCACACCAATATTTGAACATTTTTGTAGTTACATCAAATATACCTTGCCACTTTGCAACATTCTCCAAGCATTTATAACTGGCCATCTACTTTTTTCATAGAAAATAACTTTAGCAGAATTTATTTATAGAATATTCATTGTCTCAGTATATGATTCTCTAAAACACTACTTCCATCAATCCATATGTTCATTGTTATTCCAAATAATTGTGTCATTTTATTAGTATATTACTTTGCTGGGAATTTGCTGAAAGTCCTCTTCATTCATTTCCTTTTTTTAAACAAAATCATCCAACTGGGTCTGTATTTTGTCTGAATTCTTTATTTCCAAATATTCTTTGCCTGCTTTGATTACATCCTTTGCAACTTTATTTTTCCTTTGAAAAGGAATATTCTGACTGACACATTTTATTAAAAGACATTTTTTAAATCTACAACTCCCTTCATCAGATGCATTGAATAGTTTTGCTGACCTAAAATTTAAATTGAGATGAGTTATGGGATGGAAAGTTGTCAAAAGACAGACTGGTGATGCAGTTTACATACAGCATCAGACACTATAAATACCTTATCACATATTAATTGCAATGTTTTTAAAATCCATTGTGTTTATTGAGATCTTTTGAGTTGCTGGAAATGTTTTGATGTTTGTACATTTAGCACACCTTTATTTTATTTTTAATGTAATCACATTCATTCATTTTTGAATTTTTCAACCATTAATACAATAACAGAATAATAAGAATTGGAAGATACCTTGGAGGTCTTCTAGTACTTGTATTTGTACTTGTAATTTTCTTGAATGGAATATAATTACAGGAAGGAAGGAAGGAAGGAAGGAAGGAAGGAAGGAAGGAAGGAAGGAAAGAAAGAAGGAAGGAAGGAAGGATCTTGTATTATGAAGACATTGTGTTGTTATTTGTGATTCATCTTTGTCCCAATTAACCTGCTGCCACCATAACAGAATGAAGTTTATCTGCACATTATCATGCATGACCACCAAATGCACCTGCAACTCAATTAGTTCAAGAGAGAAATTAGCCAATACATCCTTTATTGTAGCATAAAATTGATTTAACTTGTCACTGAACATAGTTCTAAAATACATCAGAATATTTAAAAATAAAATATGCTGATGGACACTCCCATTTGCCAAGCAGGAATTAAAAGCTGCAAGCTATTTGTGACATTTAGTAGCTGTATTAACATCCCTAATTGTAAATGACAAGGCAATTACACTTGAAAAATATCCCAACAAAGTGCCTTAAGCAATTACAAAGCTTCCATCAACCGAGAAGGACTACATTTCATTAACAGGGGAGGTTGAGGAGGCAAACTGGCTTTTGAAGGCTGCCTGATTAGATCAGGGGTCCAAATTAACATGGTCTGTTAAATGGCTGTCCAAGACCACTCCCTAGAGTTGGTTCAGATAAATGGTTAAATATGGGGAGAAATAGTGAAGTTCACACTTGCATTTCTTTCCATTGCATATTTTAATCTCATACAGATAAGGAAGGGGTGTTTAAGAAACAAATAGAGGGCACCATTCTTGTAAAAATCATCCCTGAAAGTCTTAAAGAAACTATGGATAGTACAGTGGTACAATTCCAATAGCACAAGAGAGGATTCGAGATTATTAGACTCTGTTTTGTTTCGACCTATGTAGGTGATTAAGGCACACAGTGGCTCAGTGGCTAAGATGCTGAACTTGTCTATCAGAAAGGTCAGCAGTTTCATGGTTCAAATCCTTAGTGCTGCATAACGGAGTGAGCTTCCATTACTTGTCCCAGCTTCTGCCAACCTAGCAGTTTAAAAACACATTAAAAAATGCAAGTAGAAAAATAGAAACCACCTTTGGTGGGAAGGTAACAGTGTTCTGTGTGCCTTCAGCATTTAGTCATGCTAGTCATGACCAGAGAAACGTTTTCTGACAGCGGTGGCTATTCAGCGTTGAAACAGAGATGAGCACCAACCCCTAGAGTCGGGAACGACCAGCCATATATATGAGGGAAACTTCTACTTCTACTTGACACTATAGACAGCTGTTGCCAGACACTCTTGGTAGTATCAGACTAGAGGAACTGAGTGTGATGCAGAATCTTATGACATCAAAAATGGCTTTTGCCACTTAGCAGCTATACTTCAATTTCAACACACTCTGTGTGGGATCAGACTTGCAGTTAAAAGTGGGGAAGAGGATTACCCAATTTGCACAAAGTACAGAAAATTCTTTTGACAGCACCATTGACTGGGAACAAAAAGCAACCAGTTCTGCATTAAACTGAGCTGCACACAAGAATCTTCAACCAACTGGATTACACTTTCCGGTTCTGCTTAAAGACTTACAAGATATTTCAAATAACACTGGGGGGGAAACAAAATAATAATTTGGTGAAGCTCTGAAATATTATCCTTTCCATGTTTCAGGGCAGGGGTTATGCCACTTAATTATCCCCAATGTCTTTCAGTGAATAAAGTGACATTTGCAAAAGAAATCATTTCAAAAGGCTTAGGCTACTGCAATGCCTTGTAAGGACATTATGAAACAATTTAAAAAAACCTTCACTAATAGAAGCAAATACCAGATCTTTGCAAATCTTGGAAGAGATTAGTTGCAACATGTGGGAGTATCTGCAGGGCAATTCTTTTCGGATCATTGAAGCAGCTTCTTCCTTTTCCAGCTATGCAGCTGTTTGAGAAGCTTCTTTCAATTTTGTGGAAATGCATGAAGAGCAGCTAGAAGCAGATTCTAAAGACTAGGAAAGGAAGCGATGGCTTTATTATTTGGGAAAAAAATCTTTGTATCTGTTTCAGTATTTTGAAATATTATTTTAATGTTTTTGCACAGTCCTATATGTGAAATACTCATTAAAAACAATGTCTTGAATACTGTAGTTAAACTGAAATAATAAGTAGCTTAAATATAACTTAGGCAAAGAAATCTTATAAAGGTTCATTTTAAACTTTAAACATACTATTTTTATTCTGAAGTTTTAGCATTTTATAACCAGTGTATTCCTCCCCTACTTCTGAGATTTAGTATATTCCCAGCATCATTATTATCATCATGTGTTTTGTTTTTTCTTCCCTCTTCCAATAAGGAAAAACAATGAAGTTTTCTACTTTAAATAAGGCAATAAAAGATTAAGATTTAACATGCAATTCATGTTTTGAAAGGCAGTCTGGATCCTATAACAACAGCCACCTGGCAAATGTCTATTTAGTATAGGTAGATACGTCTTCAATGGCTGCTTTTAAAAAGGCTTAATTCCTCTTCTCTTGGGAGGTGAGAGGGAAAAAGGTGTTATTGCTGGTGCTATACTGAGTTAAGCCTACTAATGGGATCATGAGCAAGGTCTCCACATTTACCCTTTGCAGAGGTCATGTGGTAATGCAGAGCCAATATTTTAAATACATTTGTCTTAAGCCATTTAAAATATCAGCACTGCCAACACATATTAAAGCAAGACTTTTGTAGATTTCATATTCATCACATTGAGCAGTTGAGGCTATTTAATCTTTTTTTTTCCATTTACATTCACTATTGTATAACACCACATCACAATTGATCATTGTTAATCCATATTGTTGGGAATGATATGCCGACATTGTAACTCCCCCCACCCCCGGCCCCAGTGTGTTATAAAGTATTATGGGGTAGTATATAAGTCGTTTTGCTTTTGCTATTTTAAAATTATTTCTTTAACCTTGATTCATCATCAACTGTCATTTCATCCTGAAGAATACCAAGGTAGAAATCACAAATTCAAGCCCTGCAGTGTATTGGAAAGAAAAATGGAATATAGAACACAGAATAAGAGAATATCAGAATTGGAAGGGACCTTGGAATTCTTCTAGTCTAACCCCTTGTTCAAGCAGAAAATCCTCTACCATTTGAGACAAATGGTTGTCCAATCTCTTCTCAAAAATGTCTATTGTTGGAGCATCCACAACTTTTGGAGGCAAGCTGTTCCACTGATTAATTATTCTAACTGCCAGGAAATTTCTCCTTAGTTTTAGGTTGCAATTCTTTTTGTCTCTGGTGCATAAGCTCTCAGTATACATACAAACAACAAAATGATAAAGCATAAAGCATAAGATACAATCAAATATCATAAGATACAAACAAAAAAGTGATTAATCATAAGATACCAATTAGAGAAGGCCATGGGAAGGATGAGAAAGATAATAGTAATAAGTCCTATTACATGCGTAAATATTCTTGGGCATATGACACTGCTGTGGGAATAAGGTGATTAGCAGAGTGATGGCTCGGGGAAAAATGTCTTTGTATTTAGTTGTTTTGGCTACAATATATAAAATATTTTATATGTAAGAATATTGTGTGGAAGAAGATATCAAAGGGAAGACAATTTTCATCATCAAACATCTCTTTCTTCTAATAGTTAACTCATAGCAAAGTAGCTAATAGCCATCTTAATAGCCTAAAGATGATCTATATTCCCTTCTCGTAGGAGAAGCAATTAGCTAGTCTCTGAATGAATATAAACAAACAATTCACACAAGAAATTGGGATCTGTTCATTGGCTCATCTCTCCTAAAATCATACAAGAATAACAATGATTTTTTTTAAGTGTGTCAATTATTGTAGAATTCTGTTTATGTTATGTTGGTATCCAGAGAAGAAAAAACAATATTATATATAGAGAAAAGAAGTAGAAAATTAGATATCCAATTTTACAGCTAGCTGTTTATCACAACATTCTCTAAGCTTTAGCCTTCTTTTTGTTGCTGACTAAAATTAATGCCTTTGCAACATTCAGATAGACAACAGAAGAAGCAATTACAAAGGTAGAAGTTATGGTACTGCAAAGTAGCAGATGGATTCTGTAGCTTCCAGGAATAATTTCCCATTTTATACTGATTCCATATGACTTTTCCTATCTAATGTTCTTTTCATATCAGTCTTTCATCTTTTGCACTCAGATTTATGTGACGGAAAACACTCCATTACCTTCTGGTGTTATATTTTCATTCTCATTAAACATGTTGACATGAAGGGAAATTGTAGAATTTCTCAACATAATTTTGTTGTAATGATGTGTTACTGATCTACCAAGTAATACCAGCACAGTAAACTAAATTACTATTTAACCAATGGCTGACTAGCTCTCCACTTGTTTCCCACTCCCCATCAAGGAAAAAGATAGATACTTTTACTACATCGATTACCTTATCATTCAATTCAAACACACATACAGCACCTTATTTGCATGGATATGTTCTAATAAATCAGCAAGCTAACACTACGTTGCCTCCAAATTCAATTCTCTATAATAATTTATATTCTAATACGAAGCAGAAATCATAACAATACTTTTCTAACTTTCTGTGCTTAATGAAGTCGGGAAATGCATCTTCCATAAAAAGGTTATCCAAGCTTGATTATCATTATAATGCTAAAATATTAACAGATTGCTTTTATTGTCCCAGATTATTTTGTCACAGTTTATATTAGTGTGTTTGGTTTAGCATAATTTTGATGGAAATTTTGTTGTTGCTTCTAAATGAAAACAAGTGAATTAATTATTTAAAAATATCCACCAAAGTAAAAACAAAAAAACTAATTCTTAATTTTTAATGGTAGAACTTACTAATAGATGTTTCTATATTCATATCATTAATAAATACAATTATTATAATGTAAATTCAGAAATTGAAGCAGGGAGACTAACCTATAACTGCAAACTTCATTCTTAATTGAGGGGAAAACTATGGAAAGATTAAAATGCCTTTGGCAAAAAGCCTCTACTGTAAAACCAGTGGAATTTAAAATTCAGCTTTTTGTTGTTTTCAGTTCTTTGAAACAGTAACAATTCTATTATACATAGTCATTGAAGCTCACTGGTTTTATGCATTAGAAAACAAATTTCAGTTAGAAAATTATCTTTATCCCCATTGCTCATTTAATAAACCTTTTCTAATTTAATCAAAAGTTTCTTTAACTATTTAAGCTGACCAATTAAATATTGCAGCTTAAAATGCATGCATATGTGATCCAAACACTAAAAATGAAGCTATGTAGAGCAAGAAATATTCCTGTGGAACAAGAAATCTATCTGAAGTAGGAACAAAATACATTGCACACAAACAATCACTTACAATTGCAGTAAGTAATAAATTAAAGGTTTAAAGGTTTATTTAGCTTGTATGCCGCCCTATTCCCGAAGGACTCAGGGCGGCTAACAATCTGAAGGGGAAGGGGTACAAAATAAAAATAAAAAGACAAACAATTTAAATACAGCAACAGTCGTAACCTGGATGGGGCTGGAAAATTCAACAGCCCCAGGCCTGCCGGAACAGCCAGGTCTTAGTTGCTTTGCGGAAAGCCGGAAGGGTGGTAAGGGTCCGGATCTCAACGGGGAGTTCGTGCCAGAGGGCCGGAGCTGCCACAAAGAAGGTCCTCCCCCGGGGAGTTGCCAGCCCGACATTGGCCGGCAGATGGATTCGGAGGAGACCTAGTCTGTGGGATCGAATAGGTCTTAGGCAGTAGTAGGTCTCTTAATTGGCAGTAGGCGGTCTCTCAAGTACCCATGTCCGATGCCATGTAGGGCTTTAAAAGTAACGACTAGCACCTTGAAGCGTGTCCGGAGACCAATGGGTAGCCAGTGCAGCTCGCGGAGGATAGGTGTGATGTGGATGTACCGAGGTGCACCCACAATCACTCACGCGGCTGCATTCTGGACAAGCTGAACTCTTCAAATACTCTTCAAGGGCAGCCCCATGTAGAGCGCGTTACAGAAGTCCAGTCTTGAGGTCACGAGGGCGTGAGTGACTATCCGAAGGGCCTCCCAGTCCAGGTAGGGTCGCAATTGGTGCACCAGGCGAACCTGGGCAAGGCCCCCCTGGTCACAGCCAACAGATGGTGTTCTAAAGTCAGCTGCAGTTCCAGGAGGACTCCCAAATTGCGAACCCTCTCTGAGGGGTGTATAATTTCACCCCCCAGCCTGAGCGATGGAATAGCTGGACCATCTTTGGGAGGGAGCATCAATAGACACTCGGTCTTGTTGGGATTGAGTGCCAGCTTGTTAATTCCCATCCAGACCCTAACAGCCTCCAGGCACTGGCCCATCACTTCTACTGCTTCACTGAGTTGGCACAGGGCAGACAGATACAACTGTGTATCGTCTGCATATTGGTGGTATTTAATTCCGTGCCGGTGTATGATCTCACCCAGCGGCTTCATGTAGATGTTAAATAGGAGGGGGGACAGGACCGAACCCTGCAGCACCCATAGTTGAGGGGCCTAGGGGTCGACCGCTGCCCTCCGACCAACACCGACTGCGACCTGTCCGAGAGGTAGGAGGAGAACCACCATAGAACAGTGCCTCCCACTCCCACCTCCCGCAACCGTCGCAGAAGGATACCATGGTCGATGGTATCGAAGGCCGCTGAGAGGTCAAGGAGCACTAGGATAGAGGAGTGACCCCTATCCCTGGCTCTCCAGAGATCATCGATCACCGCGACCAAAGCAGTTTCCATGCTGTAGCCAGGCCTGAATCCAGACTGAAAGGAATCCAGATAATCGGTTTCATCCAAGGACCGCCGGAGTTGAAAGGCCACCACTTTCTCAACAACCTTCCTTACAAAGGGGAGGTTGGAGACTGGACGATAGTTACTCAAAATAGCTGGGTCCAGAGAAGGTTTCTTCATATTCTTTCAGTCACTATTTACTATGCTATATGTAAATAGGCAAAAAACAAACAAACCAGAATCACCCTTATTTTTTTAGAAAAAGGAAATGGGTTTTAAAAAATGGTAGTGATTTATTCAGACATTTAACAATCATTTTTCCTTGTATTTTCATGTATATTTCTGGCTACATTGCAAATGTAGGACATCATCAATTTGAAGCTTAGAGCTGACTAGATTTTCTTCCCTGCCTCACCATTAGAAGAAGCTGCAACCACAGACTTCTTTCAGGCCCAGACTTCCTTCAGATAGAATCATGGTTTTCTCAGATAATGTGGCTAATCTGCCTAAACCCACCCTTATAAGATTACCTTTATGAGAAATGTGATAATTTGTTCATATAGTGGATTCCTGATGGATTAAATTCCAAGACAGCACTAGAAAATTTGGATGAACTCCAAGCTGCAAAATATAAATTCCAGTGGTCTTTGGGGAATTAAACATTAATATTTCGCTGAATTTATGGCCTTTTTTTTAGAGGACACAGATATAAAAACTCTGTACACCTGGCAACAACCATGCAAATGTCTTGCTATTTAAGCTGACCTGATTACCTGAAGTTTGGAAAGCAATCAACCAAGGTTCCTTATTTTAAAAACAAAATCCAAGGGGAGCTCCAGAAAATAGTAGGTCAATTAGTTTAACATATATACTGAGAAAAATAGTAGAAGGCTTACAGTGAGTTTTTAAGCATTAGCATCACCTTCTTCAAAAGAAAAATCCCCCTGTGGCCCATTTTTGCTCCCAAGAGGCTGCAGGGAGGCCTACTAGGACCAAAATGGGGCACGGGGGGCGGGCCTCCCCCATGGCCCATTTTTGCCCCCCAGGACGTGCAGGAAGCCTAGGGCTGCCTGTTACACTCCCTGTCCACGCCCACCATGGCCATGCCCACCCAACCGATCATTAGGGCAGAGAACCGATTGTTAAATTATTTGAATCCCACCACTGTTTGAAAGTGTCAAGATTGCCAGCAGGAAATCAACAACAGCAAGAACTTGGAAGCTGCAGAGAAGAGCTACACAAGGAGGCATTTAAAGCAGCTATGAAAAAGCCTAAACTATTCAGAACTTTTTAGGTTTTCAAGTGAAAAGGTAATCCACAGAAATTATTATATGAAGTACAACTAATTAGATTTGGGGTAATTTGTATCTTCTTGAATCAATAAAGTAGTGGGATACTTCTTTCTAATTAGGGATAGCAGTCAAATTTTATGTCACACAAAGTTATGAGGGTCATGATGGCTAATACAGATTAATACTGGCTTAGACCATAAGCTCCACAACATATGATGGACATTTTCATCAGAGTAAACCTGCAAGAATTGTACTGAAGATTGCTTTCATGCAGCATGGATATATCAGCCAACTGTTGGTTATTTGTTTCCTTTCACTATAGTTCTGATTTATTGTCCTTGACATTTGAGCATTTTCATTTAAAATGAAAAATGGATGGATGGATGGATGGATGGATGAATACATAAATAAATAATATATTATATATTTGTAGTCATCGGTAATTTCTTTCTTCCCTTTCATCTTTTTCTCTCCAGTTGCTTCTTCCCTGATCTTTACTTTTAAACTTTACAGGAGGAAGCAAACAGGGTCCTAGTAGCTCTCCTGAAGCTTTTGGTTCCCCAAGAACAGAAGTATCAAGGAGTTTTAAAAAAAATTGGAACGAAATGACATGAGTGCAGGAGTGGGTTCCTGCCAGTTCTAACCTCTTCTATAAAAGAGGTTCCACAAATCTACAATACCATTTAGAACAGTTCCAGCTGCCTCCCCCCCATCCGTGCACATCATCAAGATGAAGAGCGAGAGGAGGAATTCTGGGAGTTGAAATCCACAAGTCTTAAAGCTGTCAAATTTGAACACCCCTGGGGTTTTTTTTCCTAAACCCTTTAGGGTTAGGGGTGCAAGGGTCTTGTAACTTGATAGCTTTAAGACTTGTGTGCTTCAATGCCAGAGTTTCTAAGCCAACATTTTGGTTGCTAAGCAAGAGTGTTGTTAAGTGAGTTTCACCACATTTTACAAGTTGGCCACACCCACCCAGTCACATGACTGCCAAGCCACTCCCATCTGGTCACATGGCCAGCAAGCCACTCCCACAAAACAGGCCACACCTACAGAAGAGGTTCTAAAAAAATTTGAAACCAACCACTGCATGAGTGGTAGTGATTGACACAGAGGCAGAGGTGGTATGCTGCTGGTTTGCACTGGTTCAGAAAAACCGGTAGTGGTGGTAACATGAGGCTCCACCCACCCACCCAGATTTAATCAAGGACCTTCCGCGCATGCTCCCGCCACCAAACCAGTAGTGAAGAAAATAGAATACCATTATTGCCCAGAGGGTGTGTTAGGATTTTCTGTGGAATCGTAAGGGACCTAGCCAAGGATACTGCCTGTTCCATTACTTTCATGTTCTTTGGGGAAATATTAAAAGCAAGGATAGCTCACAAAAAAAAAGAAAAATCAAGGAAAGTCAGTTGAGGTTTGCACATTTTTAATTCTTCCAAAGCATTCAAAAAAGGCTTTATTCCTCCCTCACATCCCCAAGACCTTTTCTCTTCAATTAAACTCTAAGTCTAGTGTTTCAAATAGGATAGTGTATCTATCCTGCACTTTTTAGAATTATTGCCATATCTTTCAGCTGGATCCAAACTTCAACAGCAAACATTTTTACATCACATAGAAATGCTAATCTGGGATCAGTTCCCATTTCACATGCTGCAAAAGCACAAAAATAAATAATGTTATGAAGAAATGACCAAGTTCTCATGCAGAGATACGAAGATCCTAATAATATTTCAAGAATTTTAATTTTGAGTAACAAAAAAAATGAATGTAGAGGAATCATTGATTTGATTACTTTGGAAAATGGATTAAGAACAAACAAAAAATAAAGGAAATAAAAATAAAAGCAGAATGATTGCAGGAAGTGATAATATGAGGTCTGAATGAAAAAGGATTAGAAGATAGATTAATCTGATGATAGGATAGAAGGTTATGGATAGATTATCCATAGTATAATCAAATAATCTTTAATATAGTTCTCTTAATATTACTAAGTTTCAAAGTGTCCTTCTGGCACATGTTACAGAAGCAGAGATAAACACAAATCCTATCTTCTCCTGAAGTGACACTAACCACACTATCACTCGCTCACAAAGAAAATAGACAAAAAAGTACAATGAAAACTGGAGAATTTTGCACTCCACTAACTTTCTGCATTTCACACGCTTTTCATTACTGTATTTTAACCTTGCTATATTTCCAATTATATTATGTTTTGTAGTTCTAGTTCCATTGAACTTCTACATCACTATTCACATTACTTCCCAATCTGCATCAACCATGAGGTAATGAGGCCTCTAGTCAGTGGTGGGTTTCAAAAAAAATTAGAATTTCTTCTGTAGGTGTGGCCTGCTTTGTGGGAGTGGCTTGCCGGCCATGTGATTGGGTGGGAGTGGCTTGCCAGCCATGTGACTGAGTGGGAGTGGGTTGGCAGTCATCTGATTTAGTGGGCGTGGCCAACTTGTAAAATGTGGTGAACTCACTTAACAATGCTCTTGCTAGCAACCAAATGTTGGCTCAGAAACTCTGGCATTTGAAGCATGCAAGTCTTAAAGCTGTCAAGTTACAAGACCCTTGAATCCCTAACCCTTAGGAAAAAACCCAGGGATGTTCAAACTTGACAGCTTTAAGACTTTAAGGTTTAGATAGGGACTCTTATAGGCAGGCGAGGTGATTGGTGAGCCAGCCAATCAGTGAGCAGTAGGCGAGGCAGCATGGTGCAGACGGGCAGGGGGAGGGAGCTGCAACTGGTTCTAAATGGCATGGTAGATTTGTGGAACCTCTTCTATAGAAGTACTGGTGCAAAATTCGAAAGTGGTTAGAAGAAATTATTGAGCGAAAAATAGAACTCAAACCAGAAGCATTCTTATTAGGACTACTGATCAAAAATGGACAAACAATCTCAATACATAATTATACACATACTCACTGCAGCCAGGATTGCCTTTCCACAAAACTGGAAAAAAATCAATACACCTTCAGATGAAACTATAATCAGGAAATACTCGAATGCGCAGAAATGGATAAAATGACAATAGAACTAAAGAAGAATTGGACTTCTATAAAGTATGGAATAAATGTACAAGTGGCTAGAAAACAGAAGCCAAGACAGAAAATAGAGAATACAAATATAGAAGATATAAATAATGAATATTATTATAAGTGTTAATATTATGTTTGTTACATTATAGGACAAGGTTATAGTGAGAGGAAGGCAATGCAGAAGGGAGAATTATAACAGCTAAGAAGAAAGCCGATATAGAAAGCTGTAAAGTTATTGTATATTGTTATATATGTTCTATGTTTTGTTTTGTCTTATTGTGTTTTTTTTCTTTGCTGTGTCTTTCCTATTGTTTTTAAAGATTAAAACATTAATAAAAATTATTTTTAAAAAAAAAACAACTGGCAGGAACCCACCCCTGCCTCTAGTTCACATTCTAATGATGATACACTGTCTTACATTAAGGACATGGCCTCAAATAGCAGATAGAATTTCCTGAATGAGGAAGAACACATGAATATAAGCAGTCTAGAAAATCCCAGCAAAATCAGGAACATAATAATAAAATTTCAAACATGAAGGATTTCCAAGTAGTGTGGAAAGTAGTACCAAATGTGATGTGTTGTCCACAGGAATCAAAAGCGAAAGATGGAGGAAAACTGGACAGACGAAGGAATAAATTGTCTGGATTTATATGGTTATTAAAAACATGAATAAATGACATAAACAAATGCTGAAAATACCTCTATTAGTAATATGGAGTATTAGTTCTGCTTGAATTCTTGAACTTAAAAATATAATCCTATTTCCTTTCCTTATTTCCTAGTCACTTCAAAAATCATATTCCTGCATGGTATTCCGGACCCATCTTCACAGTCAAGTTGACAGACAGTGACTGTGTTTGCTTTCTGAAGTGCACATTTGCATGTAGATATAGGGCAATGTCTGAGTAAAACAATGCCACTAAATTGTCAGCAAACGGCGGTAGTATTTACACAGCTTCTCTAGTATTTACAGTATTTCTAGTATTTACAGGACATAATCAAAACTGCTAAAATACCTAACTGCAGCAAATGTGGTTTCGTTAATGAAAGTTTGAGAATATCTGCCTGCTTTCAAATTGCATCAATCTAACCCACTCACTCTCCAGGTTTCCCAGGAAATCTTAATCATGAATTAATGATAGAACTTATTTACACATGCAACCTCCTTACCTGAAATTTACAAATACCTTCTAAGGCAGGGGTGTCAAACTTGTATCATCACAGAGTATTGGGACGTTTTCCCTCTTCGCTAAGCGGGTGGGGTGAGCATGTGATGCATCTGGCCTGTGGGCTACAAGTTTGACACCCTGTTCTAAGGGATTCCAGACAACTTGACTATCCTTCTAAAAGTAGGAAGTAGTACCAATAGAAGGGACTATTTGTGGCTCAGGGTTGAACTGCGGAGGTTGACTCAGCCTTCCATCCTTCCGAGGTTTGGTAAAAATGAGGACCCATTTTTTTAGGGACAATATGCTAACACTGTGAATTGCTTAGAGAGGGCTGAAGTGGTATATAAGTCTAAGCACTGTTGCTATTGCTAGTAGGAAGTAGTACATTGTAAGCCCCCAGGCAAGGAGCAGACCTAAACCTTACTGATCTCTGAGCAAATGCACTGTTATAGCTTCAGATGGAATAGCAAATAAAAAGATTAGGAGAAACCCACTATCTCAAATTTAGTTTAAACTTTTCTATAAATGACAGAACATATTGGCTGTAGATTCTTGACTGGAAAGTTAAGCAAAAAAAAAAAAACATCCCAGGGAGAGAGGAAAATACCCCAGACTGGTATAGCCAGACAGAACACTACTATATTTGGATATATCTTTACTTTGCTTTTACTTGGTTTCTTAATAGAAGTTCAGAGAGTTATGTTTATATGGTCCATTAGTGGATTGTATCACTACAGAAGAAAGGAAAGAAAGATGATGTGAGTTAGGATCAATATAGTTATAGCTGCATTCAAAAATTAGGCTTGTAAAGATGTCTTCCTATGCAGTGTAAGCTTATTGCATTACAGGTAGTCCTTGACTTATGACCACAATTGAGCCCAACATTTCTGTTGCTAAGTGAGGACAGTTGTTAAGTGAGATTTGCCTCACTGTATGACCTTTATTGTCATGGTTGTTAAGTGAATCACTACCCTTGTTAAGTTAATAACATGGTTGTTAAGTGAATCTGGCTTCCCCATTGACTTTGTTTATCAGAGGGTCACCAGAGATGATCACATGACTCAGGCAACCATGAATGCATGCCAGTGACAAGCATCTGAATTTTGATCATGAGACATGTGGATGCTGGAATGGTCGTAAGTGTGAAAAATGGTCATAAATCAGTGTTTTCAACGTCACTTTGAACAGTCACTAAAAGAACTGTTGTAAGTCGAGGACTACCTGTACCAAGAGATCATCCATGCAAATGCTTTAGTAAACAACAATCAGAGAAAGACTATGTATGATCTAACACATGGTCACACAAAGACGTTGTTGCTTTAATGTTGTAACTTTTGAGTTAATGAAGCACCAGATCAAACAACATATGATGGAAAACTGATAGACTAAGATCAGTAAATCAAGACACAGAAACCAAGAGCTTGACTGTAGTGCGCATTTACTTTAAGAGGCAACAGTGAGCAGAAATGATTTTGAGAACCACTTTACAATGCAGGCATGTCCCTGGCTGAAAAAGGAATGGAAGCTGCATGGCTTATGTGCAGCAGCTCAAATGACAATGAGATTCAATTAATATGGGACTTTAATTTGTTTACATGAAACAGTAAAAATGGAGGTCATGAAATAAGGTTGGGGGCCTTGATTTGTTGGGTTTCATTTTATTGATTTGTATGCAATGATTTATCAAGAATCAGCAGTTCTGGCAAAGACCTGTAGAATAAATAAAAAATGGATGGGGCAAACTGCAACTCAATACCACATTAAATAATGGAAATGTTTCTCATGCCATAAAAATAGCAAACAAGGAGATTGAAACACACAACCAAGTGGGTTTTCCATCATACTGCTGAAGTGCATTTCTACATAATCAGAGCAGAAATGTTGATGCTTTTAAAACATTACAAGACAATGCAAAACTTCTCCAATGTCATATGTTATGACATTAGAGCATCTCTGCTACGCAAAAGGCAGTAATTTAAAACAGAAAATATGAACCTTCCCCTTAATAACCCTGAATCAAAGCCCTGATTTTCAAAAAATTGTAATTGGTTGTGTAATATTTGATTTTTAGCTGAGTGATTTTGGTAGAATGGCAGATATGATAATTTTGTACCTTGGGAAGACATTTGTATATGTCTAAACCCAAAACTGAGCACAATCTATGTAGCAAATGCTACATAGATTCCTGTACCTAGTGTTGTGACCAGGGAGGAGGAGGAGGAGAGTTGCACTATTTTCAACTAGTTATTGTTTGTTTGGTAGGGTAGTTCCACATTATCATTCTTTCATTTCAGTCTTTCACAATGTCCCCCTTGCTCCCCAAAAATTAAGATTGTAATGGAATTGAAAATATTATCTCAACACATTTTAGCAACTATCCATTGGGGGAATGTTTTCCCATTCATGCAGATATGTAAAAACTCATAATATGGTGATCTATCACATTACAAAAGAAGAGGAGAGAAATCATGTTTTATTTTTTAAATTTGTTATACTATAACAAATTTAGAAATGAACTTTAGGAAGTTATGAGCAGGGTGTTAAAGAAGGATTTGAACAAGAGATTATATAGCCCAGATATAAAAGGAAATATGGGAAAGAAGCTCAAATAATCCCTACCTTCATTTTGTTCAGCATAAAATGAGATTCCCAAAGAAATTTAGATACACTTTCAGAAATCTGTTAATGTATTTCACCACAATAAATTACCATTCCTAGAATCCCCATGTGGCCTGTTTTTTTAACCTGGCCTATTTCAGAGGACTGTCTGGCCTTTCTAAAATTTTGTTGTGTGTGTCAGGAGATTTCTTTCAAAATGAAAGAATTTCTATTCAACTAGCTAAGATATATGGAATGATAGAAAGTAATTTTAATTTGTTTCATGTCGTTTTCTAGGATTGTTTCTCTACTTGCAGATGTTTCATTACCAGCTTAGGAAACATCATCAGTGCATGGGAAAATGGAGTTGGGTGCTATTTATTTGTGTTATATTGTCTTACCAGCCTTAAATGGGGTATTATTTCTTATTTGTTTATAATTACATAATTGTAATAATCGTATTTCAAATTGTTTACAAAATATGTCACCCATCATATGTTGTGTTCATCTGGCTTTTTTAAAGGGAAACAATGAAACAAATATGTCTGCTTTATTTGGTCTTCTTTCTGTTTTACAAACTGACTGAAGTGTAATCTGATATGAACCATGTCTGTGAACTGAAGAGCTCAACATAGGCCCATGATATGCTTGATTACCTCAGAGTATAAATATCAATTAACTTTAACAAGACAGTATGTTTGCTGTTTGTACACGATAACTGTCAGCTCTTTTTTTTTCTTCAATATATTTTTATTATTTTTACATTTAAAACAATGCAGTACCGTGAAGTTGGAGTGACTATACATTCACATTATATACAGTTAGTCACAACTACTGACAGTTTGCCTACTTAATACATTATCAATCCTGTCCAATCACAGTATATACAGTTTGTTCCAGTCTTGTCACTTTGTCTTATACCAATCATTAAATCTGTTCCAGACTTCAAACTATTTTGATTCCCCTTTATTTTTAAGTTCAAGAGTGAGCCTACTGCTTCTGCATAGGCCACCACTTTTCTGATTATATCTAGCTCTCATGGTGTATTTTCTTTTTTCCAATATTGTGCATAAGTTATGCGCGCCGCAGTTAGTACATGAATAATTAAATAAAGTGTATCTTTCTTAAACCTCTCTGGTAAGAGAAAAATTTCTGGTTTAAACAAGATTTGGTCTCCCACCATTTGTTCTAACCATGATTGGATCATTTTCCAATAATTTTTTTGCCTCATTGCACGTCCACCACATATGATAAAAAGTGCCTGGTGTTTTTTTACACTTCCAAACAATTGAGTCCAGATTTTTAAACATTTTGGAGAGCCGTGCTGGAGGGAGATGCCATCTGTAGAACAGCTTATAAAGGTTTTCTTATACGCCGTAGCCATTGTTAATTTCTGATTAAGTATCCATAAATTTTCCCACTTAGCCAATTCCACATTGTAACCAATTTTTTTTGCCCAGGCAACCATCGTTTCTTTGACATGCTCCTCCTCTAGCTTGTATTCCAACAAAAATCTATACAGCACTTTAATCAGCCTGCTAATAACTGTCAGCTCTTAATACCTGCTAATCAAAAGCAAGATTCCACAGAATTCTTTAACAAGATATATTGAAATGTATCCAGAACAATGAAAGAAATCTCAACAATTGCATTACTTTCACTTTAGAAACCGATGTATTTTTCAGTTTGCTAGGAGTGGGTTTTTTCTAACAACCTTGTTTATTCATAACGTGTCTGCATAATATTCAGATAATTTAGGTTGCTTTCCAAATTACCAACCATATCATTATGAGTTTTTGGACTGGTCATGAGAAAAATAAATGCAAATCATCATTTGTATCATTCATTATAAGGTGCCATTGAGCAATATACTACAGGTAGTCCTCGACTTACAACAGTTCATTTAGTGACCTTTTAAAGTTACAACAGTGCGGAAAAATGTGACATGACCGTTTTTCACAGTTATAACCTTTGCAGTATCCCCATGATCATGTGATCAAAATTCAGATGCTTGGCACTTGTTCATATTTATAACAGTTGTTGTGTCCCAAGGTCATGTCGATCATCTTTTGTGACCTTCTCACAAGCAAGCCAGATTCAGGTTACTAACTTATCAACTGCAGTGATTCACTTTAACACAGTGGCAAGAAAAGTCGTAAAATGGGGTAAAACTCACTTAACAAATGTCTCACTTAACAAAGAAATTTTGGGTTCATAAATTGTGGTCATAAATTGAGGATTGTCTGTAGTAGGTCTAAGCTAATATAACAAGATTTCATCTGGCCTCTTTGCCATGATTTCTACAGGATAATCCTGAAATCTGTTCAGCAGGTCTTCTAATAGAGTGGAAACTTGCAGCTTCCTTGGCAAAGTTTTGGAAGAGGTTTTCCTTTGCTTTCTTCCTAGGGTTGTGAGAAGAACTGGACCAAAGTCATCCTGCTGGTTTTGCACTTAAAGTGTGATTGGAACTCACATTCTCCTGATTTCTAAACTGTTGCCTTAAATGCTATACAAAACTGGCTCGCTCTCTCTCTCTTTTTTTGAATTTTTTTATTTTAATTGAACAAAAACACAAAACAAGAATCATCCTTCATTACATGTTGTAGAAAGTGTGTCGATTGGTTACAGATAACTTTCGTGCATTTCTTCCACAGTCATTACTTATAGTTCATATTAGATTATATACTTTAAATCAAAAATCTTTGTATATCTTACTATTAATGTACCACAATTCTCATTTGACTACAATTATTTGAACATGCTTTACCTCAAATTATTCATACTTAAAGACACAAACCACATAATGGCATTCATTAGCTATTTCAAAAAAATCCTCCAATAACATTACACCTTTATAGCATCTTTTAAATAAAAGTCAATTAATAAAGTTTCTAAACCTTCCCTCCCCACTTTTTTTTCAAACTCACTGTTTAGAATTTATATCCAAGTTACTTTTGCCAATACCATAGCATATATATATATTGTTAAACAATGACCATTAACATTTCATTGTTATTATAATTGGCTAAAAAATCATTTACTATTTATGTCCCATCTCCTCTCATCAGAGCCCCCCTCAAAAAACCTACACCTTTATAACAAGATATAAATAAAAATTTGTTAATAAAATTTTATAGGTCTTTTTCCCAAGTGACAATTTGCAATTTATATCCAAATTTCTTTTACTAGATTACCATACATGTATGTATCATTAAGCTGTATCCATTATCATTTCCTTATTATTATTACAGTTAATTAATTGTTAGCGAATAAACATTGATAACAATCTAAAATAATCGAAGAGTTACAAAATTCCTACTTATTAATCACCAAAATCAACTGATTTTTATTATCAACTTTCATTGTCAACCTGTATCTTTCCAGTAACAGAACGGTCTTATCTCTCTTGCCAATTGTTATGTCAGTCTTTTTTAATCTCCTTTGTAAGGTTTTTATAGACTTCTCTCTGCATTTTGAACTCACTGTTTAGGATTATATCCAGTTACTTTTGCCAATACCATAGCATGTATATATTGTTAAACAATGTCATTGACATTTCCTTGTTGTATTATAATTGGCTAAAAACCATTTACTATTTATGTCCATCTCCTCTCATCAGAGCCCCCCCCAAAAAACTTACACCTTTATAACAAGATCTAAATAAAAATTGTTAATAAAATTTATAGGTCTTTTTCCCAAGTCATAATTTGCAATTTATATCCAAATTTCTTATACTAGATTGCCCAATACATGTATATATCATTACGCTGTATCCATTATCATTTCATTATTATTATTATTATTATTATTATTATTATTATTATTATTATTATTATTATTATTATTATTATACATTGTATCACAGCGGCCAGTTGTTTCGCCGGATTTGGCATTGGTTACTAGTCGGGCCCCACCCAGGGGCCTAGGACGTCGTAACGTATTTTCGCAATATGCGTGCAGATCCAAGCAGTGCGGCTTTTTGCATTTGACTGATGGTGATTTTGTCAATTTTTAACTGTTTTAAATGTAATTCCAGTGCTTTTGGAATAGCACCCAGTGTGCCAATTACCACTGGAATTATCACTGCTGGTTTGTGCCATAGTCATTGAATTTCGATTTTTAAGTCCTGGTATCTTGCGATTTTTTCATGTTCCTTCTCGGCGACCCTGCTATCACCTGGTATTGCGATGTCTATGATTGTGACCTTATTTTTCTCAACCAGTGTGATGTCTGGTGTATTATGCACCAGTATTTTGTTGGTTTGTATACGGAAATCCCACAAGATCTTGACCATCTGATTTTCGGTGACTTTTCAGGCTGATGTTCCCACCAGTTTGTTGCTGTTTTAATATTATAATTTTTGCACAAATTCCAATGGATCATTTGTGCTACTGAATTGTGCCGCAATTTATAATCAGTCTGCGTGATTTTTTACAGCAGCTGAGTATGTGATCAACAGTTTCATCAGCTTCTTTGCAAAGTCTGCATTTGGCATCATCAGAGGATTTTTCGATTTTGGCCTTAATGTGCATTTGTGCGGATAGCTTGTTCTTGCGCAGCTTGGATTAGTGACTCTGTTTTTTTCTTTAATGTACCTGTTGTTAACCATAACCAAGTTTGTTCGCTGTCCACTTTATCTTTTATTTTTTCCAGAAATTGGCCATGCAGTGCTTTGTTCTGCAAACTCTCCATTCTGATTTTATCACATCTTTTCTGTATTCTTGTTTCGTCTGTTGGGCCTTCAGTAGTTTTTTGTTCTTTACTTCGATTAATAGATGTTCTTGACTTTCTTTTAAATAATCAGCCAGTGCATGTTTTTCTTCTTCAAACTGTTTGCTTCCCTTGTAATAATCCTCTGCCACTTTATTTTCGGGGCAGATAAAGTCTATCAGTTATCACCACGTGGATGTAAACTGTAGTGCATTGTCATTAGTTTCCTGGTTTTTCGGTCCAAAAGGTCCAAATCAGCTTGTGTCCAGTTAAACTATACCAGCTGTGTATCTTATAACTGGTATTGCCCAGGTATTTATGGCCTTGATTGTGTTTCCACCATTCAATTTAGATTTCAAAATTTTCCTAACTCTGTTGGTGTACTCTCGCTTGACAATAGTTTTACTTCTCCATGCTTGATGTATCCAACTGCAGAATGCCTAAGTATTTGTAGGCTTCATTTCTTTGCATTTAATAATTGGCCATTGGGCATTTCAATTCCCTCACATGCAGTGATTTTGCCCTTTTTATGGATACAGTGGCGCATTTTTCCATGCCAAACTGCATTGAAATATCGGTGCTGAATACTCGGATGTGTTTGTCAATGATGGATTTCTGTTTCTGACTTTCCATAGAGTTACAAATCATCCATATATAGTAAATGCAAATTTTTTTTCCAGCTTCTTGGCTGTTTGGTAGCCTAATTTCATTTTTTTATGTTATAATAATAATAATAATAATAATATAATAATAATAATAATTATTATTATTATGGTTAATTAATTGTTAGTTAATTGTTAGTTAATTAATTGTTAAAGAGATACGTTGTTTCAAAAAACCCCAGCCTCTGACCTCCAAGTGGCAGTGTGCTGATTTTTCACCTTCTATATTTATCTCTAGCTTATAGGAAACAAGTTCTTTAGATTCTTTTAGTGAGATTTAATAACAAGTAATAGGAAGAATTGTTAAAATAAGAAAGAAGGTTTTAATCCAGAAGTCAAAAAATAAAGCAACAAAAAGCAGAAGAAAAAAATCAATCTGTTCACTTTAAGAAGAGAAATGAAAAACACTATGAGCACTTCAATCCACAAAGAATAGTTACAAAGAAAAAAACTTTCCACAAGCAATCCAATTAGGGTTATTTTCACCACTCAGTTCTTTTGCTTAAGGATCTAATTTGGCTTTTAAGAAACATTTCTTTGGGCACTCTTAGCAAATAGAAAAAATACCTTACCAGATGGACTCACTTTCTCTTTTCACTTCCTTCCGGAGCATCCCAATTTCATCAGCCTGGGAGCTGCCTGTTTACCGCCGGCTTGAAGCACTTCCCTATCAGGGACTTTGTGATGTCCCTGAGACCAGCAAGGCTTCCCGATCACCATCTCTATGGGACGGGTTAGGTCTCCAGTGGCAAAAGTGTTGAGACAACATGTTGTGACATTGCGATGTGGCTCCTTCTTCTCAAAACTGGCTCTCTTTGTTTGAATTAGGCAGCTATGTAAATGCAATGCATAAGTAAATAAATACTCTAGATGTGCAGTCAGTTAAATTTGGTGTCACGATCAAAATCTCATCAGCCATATGATGAGATGCTTAATAACAGAAAAACAGAGTTGGAAGTGATCTTGGAGCTCTTCTAGTCTTACCCTACTGCTCAAGCAGGAAGCCCTATACCATTTCAGACAAATGATTGTCCAGTCTGTTCTTAAAACATCCAATATTGGAGCAGCTTATGGAGGCAAATGTTTCTATATCTCCCTGCTTTATAGCCCACGGTTAGTATGCTTAATATTTGCAATAGAATATAACACATCTTACTACTAGGGGAATTTATGTAAATAATTCATCTACAGGTGGTAAATGGGATCTGTACGTATTTCCACTTTTAGGCACAAGGTAGCCTGGGATCCAAGCAGTTCCAACAAATTGGCTAAAAACTGAAAATGTTTTCATATTTTTTCAAGATCTTCAAGGGATTAATTTAACTTTCATAACATGGATTATCAGACTGCCAAAACACATGAGATTGCGGTGCAATGTGGTGAAAGTTTATTCATGTGTAAAAAAAAAAACCTCTGCAATTCTGTAATTCATCATGACAGTTTTTAAATCGCTGTTATTTTGTTTTGACATCCAAGGTTGGTTTTTTTTCCAATAATCTTGCAAGTACCTTAGAATATCTTAAATTCTACACTGTCACCCACTAAGGGTGGAACATTTTTAGTACCTTCTGTGCCTACAATTTAAATAATTATATTTCCTCCTTTTAAATTAATTATCTCCCTTTCACATAATAACCAAATGCACATGTATCTTTGTGTGAGCAATAATTTAAAATGCAGATTGGGGCGCAAAGAACCAGCTTGTTGATTTCACAACAGCCTCAGAAAAGGTGCAAGTTCAATGGCAGGAAAGTCAGATGTTTCTTCACGTTCTGGCTCCTCTATGAGATGCTCTCAAACAATTAATACTATTTGTTTGTTTGATGATTAACATTCGTGCCACTTAAATTATTTGCTTGGTGAGGAAAAGCTGCTGCCTTTGTGCATTTGAAAACGGGAAGGCAACAGCAGAAATTAAATGAGATGTGAAAAGTTTATCTGCTATTGGGGAAAATGTTCATTAGTGACAGTTGAATTCATTTCACACCTTGATAGAATATCTTATCTGATTTTCAGAATGGGATATTCAGACTCCCTCCTTTTTTTCCTGAACTGGACAAAGTGGAAAGTTAACACATGAATTAGACCATGCGGTCAATAACACACAGTATAATTGTTCAAGCTTCTATGAGGAAGATGGACGTTCTTAAATATGTCAAATAGATGAAATATCTTAAAATAACAACTGCACAGAATATAGTAAATCAACATAGGCTTTCTTGAAGGCAGCAGAATAATTATGCAATTCTCTCTTGGGATGAGTTGTGATAGACCTTCCTCATTCTCAAATTCTAGATAACAGCTCAAAGCCTGAAATCTGATCATCTGTGAGATTTTGATTTCCCAATGGTGGGAAAATATTCTTTGTATTGATGCCTATTGCATTATAGATTGCTTCTTTATTGGCTACTATGAAATGTTATACAGTGATGATACAGTCATTATTTTACATGCAGTACAGTGCTGATCTTTTTTATGAAGAGTGTTGAGGTCATATACCAATCTGATAATAATTCAGATGCTGGTAATCTCATTTTTTTTAAAAAATAATAATAATGGGAACATGAAAACACCCATGGTTAATTGGCTTCACAAGAATCTCTAACCTGCCTTGAAATGATATCTAGATAATAAAGAGATTATGGTTGGGGTGATCCAGAATAGACTTTCAAGCAAGGGTGAAATTCAGCAGGTTCTGACAGGTTTCGGAGCACCAGTAGCATAAATTTTAGTTCAGAGAAAAGGCAAATACCACCTCTGGCTGGCCCCAGAGTGGGGAGGGAATGGGGATTTTGCAATATCCTTTCCCTGCCACGCTCACCAAGTCATGCCCACATAACCAGTAGTAAAAAAAAAATGAATTTCACCACTGCTTTCAAGCATACACTTGCATGCTACCAGTTTAAAAAGATCCCTCTGAATATGTATGCATAGGAGTCAAGAAGCAGATGGATCTAGGAGCACTCCCAAGTGACACATTGGGTACCTCAGAGGAAATTTAATCAAAGCCAGGCCAAATCTTGCCCAACATTGACATCCCATTTTATTTTAAATTAACTTCATCTTATGTACTATTCAGCCAATTAACACCTTCATATATTTAGTCAAAGAATCCAGCAGCTCATTCGTTCAAGGAAAAGAGGAGAGCCCTGTTTTTAGCTTAATGATAACACTGAATGACATCTATTATTATTATTATTATTATTATTATTATTATTATTATTATTATTATTGTTGTTGTTGTTATTATTATTATTATTATTATTATTATTATTATTATTATTGTACAATTGTATCACAGCGGCCAGTTGTTTCGCCGGATTTGGCATTGGTTACTAGTCGGGCCCCACCCAGGGGCCTAGGACGTCATAACGTATTTTCGTAATATGCGTGCAGATCCAAGCAGTGCGGCTTTTTGCATTTGACTGATGGTGATTTTGTCAATTTTTAACTGTTTTAAATGTAATTCCAGTGCTTTTGGAATAGCACCCAGTGTGCCAATTACCACTGGAATTACCACTGCTGGTTTGTGCCATAGTCGTTGAATTTCGATTTTTAAGTCCTGGTATCTTGCGATTTTTTCATGTTCCTTCTCGGCGACCCTGCTATCACCTGGTATTGCGATGTCTATGATTGTTACCTTATTTTTCTCAACCAGTGTGATGTCTGGTGTATTATGCGCCAGTATTTTGTCGGTTTGTATACGGAAATCCCACAAGATCTTGACCATCTGATTTTCTGTGACTTTTTCAGGCTGATGTTCCCACCAGTTTGTTGCTGTTTTAATATTATAATTTTTGCACAAATTCCAATGGATCATGTGTGCTACTGAATTGTGCCGCAATTTATAATCAGTCTGCACGATTTTTTTACAGCAGCTGAGTATGTGATCAACTGTTTCATCAGCTTCTTTGCAAAGTCTGCATTTGGCATCATCAGAGGATTTTTCGATTTTGGCCTTAATGGCATTTGTGCGGATAGCTTGTTCTTGCGCAGCCAGGATTAGTGACTCTGTTTCTTTCTTTAATGTACCTGTTGTTAGCCATAACCAAGTTTGTTCACTCTCCACTTTATCTTTTATTTTTTCCAGAAATTGGCCATGCAGTGCTTTGTTCTGCCAACTCTCCATTCTTGATTTTATCACATCTTTTCTGTATTCTTGTTTCGTCTGTTGGGCCTTCAGTAGATTTTTGTTCTTTACTTCGATTAATAGATGTTCTTGACTTTCTTTTAAATAATCAGCCAGTGCATGTTTTTCTTCTTCAACTGTTTGCTTCACTTGTAATAATCCTCTGCCACTTTATTTTCGGGGCAGATAAAGTCTATCAGTATCACCACGTGGATGTAAACTGTAGTGCATTGTCATTAGTTTCCTGGTTTTTCGGTCCAAAATGTCCAAATCAGCTTGTGTCCAGTTAACTATACCAGCTGTGTATCTTATAACTGGTATTGCCCAGGTATTATGGCCTTGATTGTATTTCCACCATTCAATTTAGATTTCAAAATTTTCCTAACTCTGTTGGTGTACTCTCGCCTGACAATAGTTTTTACTTCTCCATGCTTGATGTTATCCAACTGCAGAATGCCTAAGTATTTGTAGGCTTCATTTTCTTTGCATTTAATTAATTGGCCATTGGGCATTTCAATTCCCTCACATGCAGTGATTTTGCCCCTTTTTATGGATACAGTGGCGCATTTTTCCATGCCAAACTGCATTGAAATATCAGTGCTGAATACTCGGACTGTGTTTGTCCATGATTGGATTTCTATTTCTGACTTTCCATAGAGTTTCAAATCATCCATATATAGTAAATGCGAAATTTTTTCAGCTTCTTTGGCTGTTTGGTAGCCTAATTTCATTTTTTTTAAGATTACTGATAGTATGATCATTGCGATGATGAAGAGAAGAGGTGAAAGTGAATCACCCTGGAAAATTCCTCGCTTGATATTAACCATTCCGTAGATCTCATTCCTTACTGCCAACTCAGTTCTCCATTGTTTCATCGCCTTTTCAGTAAAGGATGTAATATTTTTGCTAATGCCAGTTGTTTCTAAGCATTTTATGATCCAACTATGTGGCAGTGAGTCAAATGCCTTTTTGTAATCAATCCAGACCATATTCAAGTTCGTTTTTCTGTTCTTACAATTTTGTAATATCCTTTTATCAATTAGAAGCTGATCTTTTGTACCCCTGCTCCTTCTTTTGTTGCCTTTTTGCTCTACTGGCAAGATGTTGTTTGTTTCCAAATAATCCATCATGTTATCTGCAATAATGCCTGTGAGTAATTTGAAGGTTGTTGGCCAACATGTTATTGGTCTGTAGTTTTCAGGTGTTGTTCCTTTAGTTGCATCTTTCTGAATCAAGTATGTTTTTCCAGTTGTCAACCATTCATCAATTTGGCCCTTTTGTAAAATTTCATTCAGTTGCCTGGCCAATATTGCATGTAAACTGGTCAGATATTTGAGCCAGAAACCATGTAATTGGTCCTTTCCAGGTGATGTCCAATTCTTTACCTTTTTAACTCGATTTTGACCATCTCAGTTGTTATTTCTAATACTTGCATTTGCTTGTTGCCAATGCTTTTCTCAAAGTCATGTATCCACTTTGCTTCTTTGTTGTAGTCCTTTGCATTTTCCCACAATTCTTTCCAGAATTCAACTGTGGCCTGCTTTTCTGGTTTTCACTTTGGTTGTCACCATTCACATTAAGACTTTGATAAAAATGCCGTTGGTCTGATCGAAATTGCTGATTTTGTTTATATTGGATGATTCGTGCCTCATATCTTTCAATTTTTCTAGCTGTTGCTGTTATCTGCGTTTTACAATCTCTACAGCTTCATTGATGTTTCTTGTATCCAATCTATATCTTCTGATTAGCCGATCTATGATTTTGTTGTTTTTAAGTCGTTGCTCATGCATGTTCTTTAAGTTACTAGCATCTGCCCTTAATTTTTTGATTTTTTGTTCTAAACGGATTTTCCACTTTGGCTTTGATGCTTTTTCTGTTGTGTGACTAGGTACTTTAATTTTAATACCTAGTTCATTAGTGACTATTACAGCTGCGCTGTACATTAACTGTTTGTTTCCAAGATGGATCCCAGTTCAATTGTTGAAAACACTGCATTAACCATTTTCATGATAGGGGCCAAAATTTTCTTAGGCACAGTTTTAGTGATGGTAAACGTTGCCTTTCCTCATTAAGCAGAAAATGCTCCATGATCTTATCCTTCAATTCTTTTCGTTTTTGAGTTAGTTCAATCAGTTGGTTCAGTGATAACTGGTTCTAGTGGTGGTGATGTTATTTCCTCCCCGAGAGCTTCTTCTGGGAGTTCTACTATAATGTCTTTAGTTGTGTCTTGAATATCAGTTATTTCCGCTTGTGATATTGTTTTTTGGGTTTTGCAATTTGCCTGAATTTCCTCATGTTCAACTTCACTAAACACTTTATTCCGTATAATAAATCGCCTTATATCTGCTAGTCGATGTTCACTAACATTTGAATCTGGATATTGTTGTTTCCATAATTCATGCATTCGCTTTAAATAGCCTCTTTTTTCTGGCTCTGAGTTGTAGTAACAGGCCATTATGGCACAGTTTCATCTGCACTATATTTTGTCGTTTTGTTGGCTGGTCCACTTGTAGCCCACTTGTCGACGGAGTCCCGGGACCCCAACATCCGCCTCGGCCCTTGTTAACCTGCGCTACGACCGATGCGGTATGGAATTCTTATGGTTTGTTTTTTTTACGGGACCAGATGCCAACCTGACCCCAACCCTCCTCCTTTCTATCTGGGCTTGGGACCAGCAACGGAGGAGTTGTAATTATTATTATTATTATTATTATTATTATATTATTATTATTATTATTATTTCTCTTTGGAGAGTTGAAAGGACATTAAGCAATTGGGTGGAAGTACAAATAGAACTGCAGGGACTTGCAGCACCAAACAAATAAATTCATGAAATGGAACAGCACGCCCTGATACCACTTTGTAGTTTCTTTTGAACCCATATGTGTGGAGCCATGGAAAATTAGAGTCCCCCACTGCCAAATTTGTCAGATACTTAAAAGGATGCCACTGCTAATGCATCAATGGCTATTGGGGGGCCCAAAGGAATAAATATTCTGTATCAATTTCTGGGTAAAAGCTGTCCAGCAACATCAGGAGAATCAGGGAGTGATCCAATTGTCAGTATTCTTTGACAAGATATTTGGGACAGACACTTATGTTTTTCTACATTAATTGAGTTCAGTCTGGTACCATGTCCCCAACAGTAAATGCATTGATTTAATTTCTCAAAAGCCCTGCTATTTCTATCATGCAATCACTTGCCTCCTTTGCTCACTCCAATAGTCAGCCAGTTATCTCCATATGACTTCATGGTTTGCTGACAAAAAAAAGATCTATAAACATTTTGAGGTCAGTAAAGATGACAGACTAATGCCAAGATGGGTGACTACTACAATGAATCAAATGATAATAGCAATAGAATAGAATAGACTTACACACCATTGCACAGTACTTTACAGCACTCATTGAGTGGTTTACAAATACCAGCATATTACTCCCAACTATCAGGGTCCTTATTTACCGACTTCAGAAAGATGGAGAGCTAGGTCAACTTGAGCCGATTAGGATCGAACTGCTGGCCTACAATAGTTTCCCTACAATACTGCATTCTAATCACTGTGCTACCAAGGCTCCTGCATAAATCCTTTATGATCTCCAACCTCCACTCCGAAGTTTCCACTATCTAGTAGCTGTCTTGTAAGCCCAAACTTTCTGGTCTTTGCAGTCAAGTCAGAAGCAAATGTGATTTTTTTTTAAGTGCTGGGCTAAAGCAATTCTCTTCCACCAAGCTTTTTCATTGCAACATTTGCTTTGTAAGTATGATATTACACTGAAGCGGTAGCTTTTTAACTTTCTCTAATCTCAGACTCCTGTCAATTTTTTTTAACTTTAATGAATTCAGAAAACTTGAATCATTGTGTGGATTCAAAATGTAAATTAACTCCTCACTTTTGGGAAAATATAGCTTTACCTCTCTACCTCTTGACTGAGAAACCTTAGCCATCATACTCTTTCTGAAATCTTGACACTCCTCAATACGAAATAACCTTTGACATCTATGGAGAAAACTGAGCCCTGGACAACAATATCAGAAAAATGGAGAATTGGGAAGTTGAAAAGGAAACCAGAATCCAAAACCAAAGCAGAGACATGGACTAGGAGAAATTGGGACCAAAGGACAAAACAGAAACAAGAATAAGGGGCAAAGCTAAAGCTGAAGAACAATCAAAGACATTGGAGGTCTGTTATTCAAACATAGTTTAACTGTAAAAGGAAATAATCCTCTTACCCTGAAGGATTGACTAACTGACCAGAGCAAATTGCCTGTGTGGAAGCTGCAACATACATTTTATGAGCTCATGACCTGGAGCAAAAACTAAAAAAATTCCAATAAAGCTCCAGGAACCCTTGACAACCAGGACCAAAAGTCAGAAAACTCTCTAGTGTAAAGCTGCTTCACAGGCTTAAGTTACAGAATGAAAAGGTGGTAGACAGTGTTAATTGCTACTAAAAACATATACTTTTATTCTTGCCGGTTAACCACTAGTCCCTATAAATATACCCTCCCTATCAAATCACTAACTAGTTCTCTAAGGAAAACTTTAGGGACGTGTTTTCTCTTTCGTATTTTCCTACTGTTATCAACTGACATATAATCATCTATTTGTACCCAATTTGATGAAATGGCAGGGAAGGTACAGAACAAATCACCCAGGTACTGCAGACCTCAATGGAGTACAAAGTCCATTCATTTAAATGAGATTGGGAAAGAAATGGGTAAATGTAGAGTATGTTTGTATGGGGGAAATAAATAGAACAGGATCAAAACAGAATCAGTTCTAAAAAATGTGTGGGAATTTTCAACCCATGAAAATGGATATCAGGGAACAACCCTCTCCCCATCACCCTTCTGAAAATAGTATAATCTCAACTGTTTTATTGATTTACTTAAGCCATGATGCCATTTATTCACACTCCAAGTAAATCTTACTATCTTCAATATAGATCTATCCCAGGTAAATAATATGAAGATTACAGTTAGAGAGAATTGGTGTAATCGTCTATGACCAGAATGTTAAAACTTGAAATGATTCTTCCTGAAACGTCCCAGACACCTTAATGCCATAATGCAATTAGATAAAGGGGAAAGATAGAAATGAAAACATTGTATTTTCATACATCATTTACTTCATGGTTACACTTACAGTGGGATTGATAGAAAATGTAAGAAGCCCTTGTTATCTGTCTCTTTCCTGTCTTCCCAAAGGAATAGTAATGATATTCATTAAAAGACTGAAGTGATTTCCAAAACAATTTTCAAGTATTGCTTGAAAGCTTAGGGCTTCTCTCTCTCTCTCTCTCTCTCTCTCTCTCTCTCTCTCTCTCTCTCTCTGTGTGTGTGTGTGTGTAGATAGATAGATAGATAGATAGATAGACAGACAGACAGACAGACAGACAGACAGACATAAAAGATAGATAGATGATAGATAGATAGATAGATAGATAGATAGATAGGTAGGTAGGTAGGTAGGTAGGTAGGTAGGTAGGTAGGTAGGTAGGTAGGTAGGTAGGTAGGCAGGCAGGCAGGCAGGCAGGCAGGCAGGCAGGCAGGCAGGCAGGCAGGCAGGCAGGCCGGCCCATACATATATATGTACATGCACACATACTTCTCAATTCATACACTGACAGTTTGGAAGAGTCCTTTTCTCATTATAATGGATATAAACTGTCCATGTATTGAAATCCTGCATGGTCCATTTCCCATATGAAATTAATGTAACTGCTCCAAATTAGATAGGGACTGCACATAAACACAAATGTGAAGGGATGATGCAGAGGGGGGAAAGAGATGGAGATATTACTACATGACTGGAAGTCTGCTTACACAATGGCTGGTTTTATTTTATCCATTGTTTATTTTTTATACTCTACATTCATTGTATCAATGTTTCTAATATATATAGTCCAAGTTCTTCCAGTTATAATAACTCATGAGTGTTCCAAAGGTGCTTTTTTTCTGGATGCAATTGGACTTTCTTGTTGTTTTTTTTGAAGACGTTTCACTTCTCATCCAAAAAGCTTCTTCAGCTCTGACAGGATAGTGGGGAATGGAAGGATTCTTGATAGTTATTTCTGTCAAACGTAGAATGGCCTAATGAGTGCCTTACTACTGCTTGGAGAAGTATTTATAATGTTGAATTGCATATTTTTTTTCTTATCATTGGTTAATTGATTTAATATTACTCTTTTAATTGTATAATGTTACATGAAATATATGTGTATCAGCTAAGCATAACTGTCTTAAAATTGAACTGATACAACGTCAGAAAAGTAATGTTAATTTTCTTAACACTGATCAGAGCAGATAAGTTCAGAGAGCAGTTAGTATCTTTGATTTGTATGCTTCGTAGCAGATCAAAGAAAAACTCTTAATGAATTTAACTGTGTGCCTAAAGGTAACTTTGTTATCTTAAGGAAAATGAAAAATCAATGCAATGGCAAGCATCTGTTTTTGTAGCGAAAACACGCAATGACCTTGAAAGAACAACTTCAAAATGACAATCTTTAAAGCAAAGGTAAAGTTCATTGAACTAGCCAATGCACTGACACACCAGATTTGAAATGGATTGCAGTTCAAAAACTGAAAATGTTGGTCTTTTACCATGTTTGTTTTTATACAGATCAAAAGGAATATTTTAATGATGTTCAACTCCCTATTTCTCTCAATTATCTATCTATCTACCTCCTCCTTCGTCCCTGCTCAGTCAGGTGGCCTCCTGGACGCAGTTTACCTCTTACCCCCCCTTGTTGTAGTGAGGCTCTTCCTTGTGTTCTCCACTTATCATCTGACGCCCCTTTATTGTGGCATTCCAATTTCTGGCCACCTTTGGTTGGGGTTTTTGGACATTCAGACCTGTTAGCGTCAGTTCCATCTGTCTTTAGACCTGCTGGCTCAGTTCCATTTGGCTCCAGACCTGTTAGCTCAGTTACATCTGGCTTTGAATACTATCAACAATATTATCTGCCACTACCCCTTGGGGCTTTATTAGGGACAACACCTGTAGAAGAAAGCCCCCTGCCTTTCTCAACTGTTCCGGACCCCTTGGACTTATTCGAACCTGTAGAAGAGGGGGACACGAACTACGCCCCTGTATACCCTCTTTGGACTATACTGGACGCTAATTACTGTAATTATTTTAACCATCCTGATCACTGAGAGCCATTTGGCTCTGCCTGGACTCGCACCCTAAACAACCTGCGCAAGTTATCTTTTTTCTTTCTTTCTTTTTCTACTTCTTTTTCTCTTACTTTGTATGGGATATGCTAGGGGTATGTGTGTAATTGAATGAATGATCCCACTTTTATCACTATTAGTGTTGTAATTTCTGTGTTTTTTTAATTGCCACGTGATTGTCTGAGTGAGTGAATGAGAATGTATGATTCGGAGGACCTGCCAAGGAACGCGGGGGGCACTGAGGTGGTTGGGGGGGACCAGGGACACGGGAGAGGGCCGGAGCATTACGGTCGTAACAGGGAGTGGCAGATATGGCGGGGACTTTAGGGCTGGCCATTACCGGGGAAGGAGGGTTCGCTACGTTACAGAGATCCCCCTATGAGTCCCACTCCGAGGCCAGATGGCGCGAGTATCAGGACCCTGGTCTCAGGCTGTTGTCGCTAAATGCCAGGTCTGTTGTCACAAGGCTCCCCTCGTCCGGGACTTAATTTTAGACGAGAGGGCAGACCTGGCATGTATTATGAAACCTGGCTGGGCCCGGAGGGAGGAGTCCCCCTCGTAGAGATGTGCCCAGAAGGATTTCAGGTGCTGCATCAGCCGAGAGCCCAGGGAAGGGGTTGGGGGTGTGGCTATCGTTATCCGGAGTCGTTAGCACCCTCGTAGGATCCCTGCTCCGGAGCTTGTCGGGTGTGAGTCTCTGCTGGTAAAGTTGGACCTCGAGGGTGCAAGTGGGTTGCTGTTAACGTACCTGCCTCCCAACAGCGTTTGCAGCAGCCCTCCCCTCGCTCCTCGAGTCGGTAGCCGAGCTAGCAATTGAGTTCCCCAGACTTATGGTCTTGGGGGACTTCAATTTGCCTTCGCTCGGTGAACACTCTGATGGGGCGCAGGAGTTCATGGCTTCCATGACGGCCATGGGCTTGACCCAGGTAATCCGGGGCCCAACCCACTCAGCGGGTCACATGCTCGACCTCGTATTTCTCTCGAGCAGTGGACTTGTGATCTTGGTCTGAGGGGTAATGAGATCATACCCCTGTCGTGGTCAGACCACTGCCTACTGAGGCTCAACTTTCGGAGACCAAACCCCCACTGTAGGGAGGAGGAACCGACCAAGTGGTTCCTCCCCAGGCGACTTATGGAGCCTTTGAGGTTCCAGACGGAGCTTGGGGTTATTCCTGATACTCTCGCCACGGTCCCGGTGGAGACTCTGGTTGCTGCCTGGCACTCTGCAGCATCGGAGACCCTTGCCGGATCGCGCCACTACGGCCCCTCCGAGGCGGCGGATCCCGGAGACCTCCTTGGTTTACCGAGGAGCTCCGGGAGATGAAGCGCCGGAGGAGACGCCTAGAGCACCTATGGAGGTCCGAGAAATCCGAATCGAACCGAGCACTCCTAACAACCAGCACCAAGGAGTACATCAGGGCACTCAGGGCAGCAAAAAGATCTCATATTGCCACCTTGGTTGCGTCCGCTGAGTCCCGCCCAGCCGCCCTGTTTAGGATAACCCGCTCCCTCCTAAATAGGAGGGATACGGGGGAACCCTTGCAGGGTAGAGCTGAGGATTATGCCCAATTCTTAGCGGACAAAATTGCTCGGTTTCGATCAGATTTGGACTCCATCCCTGCAGTTCCAGCCGAGGCACAAGAGGATGAATTGGTAGACCACCTCTGGGTTGAGTTTCAGGATGTTGCCCCTGGGGATGTGGACAAGGCCATGAGAGCTGTGAGTGCCTCCACCTGTGTACTGGACCCGTGTCCCTCATGGCTGGTTGCCATGTGAGCAGTGAGGTGACACGAGGCTGGATCCAGGCGGTTGTTACCGCCTCTCTTCGGAAGGGGCACTTCCCCGCCGCACTTAAAGTGGCGGTGGTGAGACCCCTCCTGAAGAAGCCATCTTTGGATCCAGCTGTCCTTAACAATTACCGTCCAGTCTCCAACCTCCCCTTTGTGGGGAAGTTTGTCGAGAAGGTGGTGGCCTTCCAGCTTCAACGGTCCTTGGAGGAAGCAAGTTATCTCGACCCCTTCCAGTCGGGCTTCAGACCTGGTTACAGCACAGAAACCGCTTGGCCGCATTGACCGATATCTCTGGAGAGCCAGAGACGGAGGCCATGCCTCCATCCTGGTTCTCCTTGACCTCTCGGCGGCTTTCGATACCATCGACCATGGTATCCTTCTGCGATGACTGCGGGAGGTGGGGGTGGGAGGCACTGTTTTGCAGTGGTTCTCCTCCTACCTCTCGGACAGGTCGCAGTCGGTTGTTAGTGGGGGGGCAGAGATCGACCCCTAGGCCCCTAACATATGGGGTGCCGCAGGGTTCGGTCTTATCCCCCCTACTATTTAACATCTACATGAAACCGCTGGGTGAGATCATTCGGAGGCACGGGATAGATACCATCAATACGCGGACGATACTCAGTTGTATCTGTCCGCCCCGTGCCAACTCAATGAAGCGGTGGACGTGATGAACTGGGGTCTTGAGGCCGTTATGTACTGGATGAGGGCTAACAAGCTTGTACTCAACCCGGAGAAGACCGAAGTGGCTGTTGTGTTCCCTACCAATAATTCGACCAGTGTTCCATCGCTCAGGCTGGGGGGTCAAATTTTATATCCCTCAGAGAGGGTTCGCAACTTGGGAGTCCTCCTGGACCCACAGCTGACTTTCGACCACCATCTGACGGCTGTGACCAGGGGGGCATTTGCCCAGGTTCGCCTGGTACGCCAGTTGCGACCCTACCTGAACCGGGAGGCCCTCACAACAGTCACTCGGGCCCTTGTGACCTCTAGGCTGGAATACTGCAATGTGCTCTACATGGGGCTGCCCTTGAAGAGCATCCGGCGACTTCAGCTAGTCCAGAACGCGGCCGCGTGAGTGATTGTGGGTGCACCTCGGTTCACCCACATAACACCTATCCTCCGCGAGTTGCGCTGGCTACCTGTTGATCTCCGGGTGCGCTTCAAGGTGCTACTTGTCACTCATAAAGCCCTCCATGGTAGTGGATCTGCGTACTTAAGAGACCGCCTCCTGCCAATTACCTCCTTGCGACCAATTAGATCGCATAGATTAGGCCTCCTCCGAGTTCAATCTGCCAGTCAGTGTCGTCTGGCAACCACACGGAGGAGAGCCTTTTCAGTAGTAGCTCCGACCCTTTGGAACGATCTCCCCGTGGAGATTCGTACCCTCACCACCGTCCAGACCTTCCGCACAGCCCTTAAGACCTGGCTAGCCTGTCAGGCCTGGGGATAAAGATAATCTGTCCCCACCCGAATGATGAATGAATGTTGTTACTATTTTACTTTTATGTATCGTTTTGTGTTTATTGTCTTGTACCCTCCCTTCCTTAT
Organism: Thamnophis elegans; assembly: GCF_009769535.1. Taxonomy (NCBI): domain Eukaryota; kingdom Metazoa; phylum Chordata; class Lepidosauria; order Squamata; family Natricidae; genus Thamnophis; species Thamnophis elegans. The sequence goes on from NC_045541.1 coordinate 49,162,752, forward strand.
TTTATGTAAGCCGCCCTGAGTCCCCTCAGGGAAAAGGGCGGCCTATAAATACTAATAAAATCACTAAAAATCAAAAATCACTATCTATCTATCTATCTATCTATCTATCTATCTATCTATCTATCTATCTATCTATTTTGTGTAAATTTGTTTTCAATCTTTATTCAGGGAAATAATTTTAGATTTGCAATGGATAAAATTCAAATTTAATCTCTTAAAGCCTTTCCAGATTATCAGGTTGTTCAATAATCAATTATGATTTTTACTCAAGTGTTTTCTAAAAGGAAAAATCATATCTCAAGGAGGCATTTTATGTAGAACACTATCCTTTCCAAGACATAGGCTTGTCCAATTTTACAAATGGAAATAAAATCCCAATCCATAGTAAATATATCAATGTTAGCATTTTTGACAATTATGGCCTTGTCTGTCTGTCTGTCTGTCTGTCTGTCTGTCTGTCTCTCCCTCCCTCCCTCCCTCTCCCTCCCTCTCTCCCTCTCTCTCTCTTTGTGTGTGTCTCTTTGTTTATGGGTGAGGAGTTGGGGTTGCAAATTACACAATACCCCCATGACTGTTTCCTTGCATTAATTAATTTAACAAAATACTGAAATTTCTGCTATTGAATCACCAGTGTGCATGACTACTTTTGATGAATCCATAAGCTCATACTGGAGTATTATAATGGTTCCTGAAAATAATTAACTTTCCAATTTCCCATGCACATAAAGGGACACAAGCAGATGCATATATGTACAGTACCGGACCTTCCCTCTTTCATTACAAAATTGAAATGGAATCTTTTCACTAGAAGACATTCCTCATATTTTCTGTGACTTTATTGATGTGTGTGTACATAATCATGATTTGGCAAAAGATAGACAGAAAAACAGATGCAACACAAAGAATTGGCACTTTTAAAAAACATGACATATTTTAAGGAGTATAAGATGCTCCCCCCCCCCCCCCTGTATTGGGTGAACATTTTGGTGTGTCTTATAAACCTAATGCAGACCTGTTTTGGGGCTCCTGAACCCTCAGTGCATCACATTTTCCCCTCCCTGGACCCCAGAAGCACTCTGCAGACCAAAAATGGGCAACTTTTTGGTGAAAAAAGCACAGAGGGTTCAGGAGCCCAAAAATGGACCTGTTTTTGGCCTTCAAAATGCTGCTGGGGAGGGTGAAAACATGACACATAGAGGCAAAAAACTATTTTTTCTTGGTTTCTTCTTCTAAATCTAGGTGTGTCAGAGTCCAAAAAATACAGTAAATGGCCTTATAGAATAAATTCTGCTTCAAAATTTAATAGTAAGCCGAGGTGGCGCAGTGGTTAGGGTGCAGTACTGCAGGCCACTTCAGCTGACTGTTATCTGCAGTTCAGCGGTTCTAATCTTACCGGCTCAAGGTTGACTCAGCCTTCCATCCTTCCAAGGTGGGTGAAATGAGGACCCAGACTGTGGGGGCGATATGCTGATGCTGTAAACCGCTTAGAGAGGGCTGAAAGCCCTATGAAGCGGTATATAAGTCTAACTGCTATTGCTAACTGTTATTGCTATAGTTGTATACATACCACCACTGGATCATTTTTTCAAGGCTCAATTGTCAAGTATCCAGTCACTTTCAATCAAATACATGCTATCTTTTGCACCAGGAAAAATCCTTCTCTAAAGCAATACTGACTCCAGTGGGAGGCCCAGCCTGCCAAAGGACATAAATACAAAGCAGCATAATGATCAAGATGGGCCACCAGGGGAGCAATTGTGTACTGAACATTTTAATTTCCATTTGGTACACCAGGCCAAATATTTTGAATCTGAGATCTCATCCCTTCCACCTCCCTTGGAAAATACAGTGAATAGTCTATGTGCTGTTGCAGAAGATCATTCTTGTGACTGCTTCAGAAAATTCCAGCTATGGAAGAAGAAAGAAACTTTGATTTTATAGAGATTCAACTGAAATTCCAGGAAAGCAGATCCATAGAGCATACAGCCATCCGGCTTCTTCTAAAAGTGAAACGAGTTGCTGTCATTTTGGCAGCTCTAACAGCAGCCAGAGCTTTCTGCACAGAAACCTCTTCTGACTATTGGAATTGCCAGATAAGATGCTGTGAAGTATCTTAACAAGGAGAATCTGTTGCTGCCTCATCCCAACTAGAATTGTCTTATTTCCAGGGTGCAAAGCCTGTCACGGAGGCTAAGCTGAGCTGTCCCAAACATATTTCATAATTCCAAATACTAACAGCTGTTGAGGTGTTAAATCATACTGTGCAGCTGAGTCAGCTCTGAAGGCCAAAAGATGGAGCTGGCTTTAAGCTCCAATTCCTTAAACCCTAGTGATAAATCTGAGGTCATCCATGCTTTATCTTTTAAGAGTAGGGTATAGGATACATTGCACGGTGAGGATAGTAATAGATCAAAGCTGGCATTTTGTAATAGCATCAGAGGAGGACTAGATCCCAACATTCCTTTTTTGGGAATGGAAAAATTACATTTGATTTTTGAATTTCACCAATGCCCACAGCTTAATTCTCTACAAAATTGGTTTCGTACATGAAGTATGTTCTCTTAGTCACAAACCAGACTCTTTCTTTCCTAAGGAAAGTATATAAAGGTAAGGTAAAGGTAAAGGTTCCCCTCACACATATTTGTGCTAGTTGTTCCCGACTCTAGGGGGTGGTGCTCATCTCCATTTCAAAGCCGAAGAGTCAGTGCTGTCTGAAGACATCTCCGTGGTCATGTGGCCGGCATGACTAAACGCTGAAGGCACATGGAATGCTGTTACCTTCCCACCAAAGGTGGTCCCTATTTTTCTACATGCTTTTGAACTGCTAGATTGGCAGAAGCTGGGACATAACGGGAGCTCACTCCATTACACAGCACTATGGATTTGAACTGCTGAACTGCTTTCTGATCAACAAGCTCAGCGTCTTAGCCACTGAACCACTGTGTCCCTTAGGAAGGTATATAACTGAAGGCAAACCTACAGTTCTGCTTGGCCCATGGCCAATAGGGGGAACCAACCATTTCTAGCATGCAGGGATGGATTATCTCACATTCTTCCCCCTGACTTCTTCTCCTGCCTGACTTCCCAGCTTCAGTTCAAAAATGCTTGTTTCTGCCTGAAGACCTTCAGAGTGGATGGTTTTCAGTACTAATTTCCATTCTAGTCGAAGCCCCAGTTCTGATTGGCTGCAAGGCCTGGACCATCCCTCTCCATCAACCTATCGTCACTGCCCTATGAAGACCATTTATCCTGGGCTACCAGGCTGTTGTATTCTCTGCTCTTTTTCCAGCTACCTTTTAATAATCTTACCTTGGATCCAAGAATGGCCTGGAAAGTTAATAAATAGAACCCAAGCTCCATTCTGTTCCTAATCTCTCAGTGGAGTTCCTATCAGCTTCTGCTCAGGTTGAATGAGACCTGCTCCCCTTTTTTTTCTCAGCCTTTGTCCCCTTAAGTTCCCTTTCCTCATTTAAAAAAACCTTTAAATTGCAAACTGTCCGTCTCATTTCTTCCTTGCTCCCAGGAGGAAAGAAAGAACAATTGATTTGGTGTTGCTTGGATTATTGTGGCAAAATAGATGCTATAAAGGAGGAAAAAAGAAGGATCGGCAATAGTGTAGAAAAGATAAAGATAATAGGAATGAGAAGTCATCCCTGTGTTCAAATATTTGAAAAAAAACCAAAGGAAAGATATAGGAAGTAATCAGAAGCTAAACAAAAGTAAAAGCACCTCTGATAAACTGGTCTACACAGTATTCAGCCTCTCTTCACTATGGGAAGGGCATAATGTTTTTTCCTTTAATTTTTCTCACAATTTCAACCTTATAGGGTAAGTTTAGGTAAAAGATGGAGACCAACATATTCATAGCTGAGAGTAGGTTTGAACATGCTGTCCTTCATTCTAGACCATTGTTTCTCAACATAGCAATTTTAAGATGTGTCGATTTCAACTCCCAGAATTCCCCATCGCTAGCTGGGGAATTTTGGAGGTTGAAGTCCACAGGTCTTAAAGTTGTGAAGGTTGGACACCCCTGGACTAGAATAACACTTTGACCACAATAGGAGGAGAAAAGAGGGAACGATGACAAAAGTTTTACCACTTGTACTGGTGCTGTGATGGTGTGTGCACATAGAAAAAGGGAGAGCATGAAAGGACATGTATCGTGAGAATGGAATGGTGTTTCATCATTCTGTTAAAAGCACCAGGTCCTGCAGATATCTCTGACTTTACCACTGCTCCACAGTTGTATGAATAAATGTATATGAACAGATTATGAAAAGTAAAAGGATATGAGAACAATTATTAAAAAGTGAAATTAAAGGGGTAATGGGAAAAAACAGCTATAAATAGAAATAATGAAAAATAGAAAGAAATCAAAATTTATATTCATCCTCCCCTAATTTGGTAACTGTCTTTATTTCCTTTATTTGCTTATTTCCTGAATCTGAAACTCAGTCTGAAGCATTTTTGATTAATTTAATTGATTAAACTGGAGCTAATTCAGATGTGAGTGTTCTCTGAAGCAACAAATAGTGCAACAAAGCATTTATACTACAATCTGTACCCGCTAGGGAAATCATGAAGGAAAAGTTAATAAAAATGTATATTTATTCAGATATTATGAAAAGCAGGAGTAATTGCAATAATATGATGCCCCTAAGTAGCATTGGAGTGTTTCTATTTGCAATTTTGATCTGTCAGGGGATATTGCTATTATAAGTCATGTTTCATTAATGGCATTTTAGACCTTGCAAAATCTACATGAAAGAGCTAAGCAATACAGTTACTAACAGATATAAAAACTAAAATTAATGGATTAGTCTATTTAGTACTCCATATAGAAACTGTGCTTTATTCCAAACACTTCATATTTAAGCCATGAAGAGGTTTCAGTAACACATTCATCTACTGCTTTGCATAGTCTATTCACTGGCCTTTATTCTGTTTTTTTTTTTTTAACCAAAAGTGGCTTAGCAGAATCTTAAAAAAAAACATTTTACACACTCAGTTTCTTTTAGCCACTGTAATATGGAAACTAATATGATATATGATGTGGTAATGTGGTACAGATGGATGGATGGTGATATGGATGGAAACTAATGAAAGAGAGAAGCAACCTGGAATTAAGGAGGAACTTCCTAACAGTGAAGTGAACAGTGAACAATTATGCAGTGAACCAGATTGCCTTCAGAAGTTGTGGATGAAGAGAGTGGACAGCCACTTGTCTCAAATTGTGAGTCTCCTGCCTGAGCAGAGGGTTGGACTCGAAGACTTCCAAGGTCTTTTCCAGCTCTATTCTGATCTACAATATAACAGAAAAAAAAAACTTTTTACAACCAGAGTAGTTGAAGATGAACCACTTTCTTAGCTCTGAAACTTAACTGACATTTATTCTCCGAGCAAGTGAGTCATTAATGCTGGTTACATTTTTCTAGAGACTAACAAATGGGGGAAAACTGACATTTGAAGAGTGAACCCCACCAAAGTGGCACTCAGGTACTGCCTCAATTTATTCTGATGTTTGATGCAAAAGGGTTTGAGAGAGACCTTAGTGTTTCTGTGAATCTACTTTCAATCAGCTAGAACAACATAAAACTGAATATGGTAAAATAGACTTTAAAAATACAAACATTGAAACCATAATCTGGGAGCAAATGAATAAACAAGTGTCTGTTTTTCCTTAGCTCTGTAAAGAGTGGCATTCAAATTGAGTTCTTGCTATATAGAGATCCATGTAGCTAGCTTTTTTTTCTTTTCATCCATAATAGTCTAATTATCTCTAACAACCAAATGAAATCATCTTCTTGTTTATTTGCAGAATAGGAATCCTGTCTTAGCAGTTTAACAATCTTTTTTTAGGGTCTATTCTCTTTCATATATTCATTTTTACATTGTAGAAACGAACAACATAATTGTTGCTCAGTTCTCTTTTCTATTCATCAGACTCTAAATTTCTGAGATGAAATTTTGTTTTTGTTCCTGTTTTCAAAGAAATAGTCAAGTTTTTCTAGTTTAGATAATTGTTTTGCCTCTTATTGAGGTATCGTATGCATGACTACTGGATTCTTAAATCTCTACATAAGACTGGATAACCAAACCATCAATGGTTTCATGGATGTCTGAATTCAATTTCTGTGCCTATTAGGGATCCATTAACCGTTAGTTCTGGAAACTAATGTATTGTCAGGCCCCAAACTCAAGAAACACACATGACGATTCTTCATTGTTTCACATCTACAGGGAAAAAAAATCTAGCCAGATTGAGAATTCTACTATCTGCAGTTACAATATACTAGGTAAACTGTTAGGAAGAGGCTGTCTTCACCTTCTTTCTCTCACACATAAAATCCAGACAGAGTTGTCTCTTATTCTCTAAATAGACTCTCCTAGCTCCTGGGAATACAGAACACTACATTCCATCACATATTTTCCTGCATTTTATTTATTGTATTCATAAAACAATTTGTATATTTCCTCTATTTAAAACCTGTAGATGGCTCACAATAGATATACCATTCTTCAAAAGCAACTATTAAAATCTAACAATGTCACAGTGACAACCATTAATATCTTTTTCTATCCTTTTCAATATTCAGCTTTCACAGCTGAATATTACCACAGGAGAAAGACCATTGTTTTAGATATTCTGGCATAGCTGTCATAGAAATGTTCTTATCCTTTTTGACCTGACTTAATTTGTCATTCCCTTCCTCCCTAGGATTAATCTCTTTGTTATTTTTCCAGCACATTGTGCATTTTACATTATTGTTAAAATTACTTAATCCTGATCCAAAGGGGAAAAAAACATTTACTTCATTTCTTCATCATCAACTGTGAAATCACAAAGCATGGTAGTTAACATTACCGTTGTCTTCTCAGTATTTAACATTACCCCATATCTTTTCATTTTCATTTTTTTAACTTTAATAATTAGTTCTTCTAATCTCTTTACTTTTAGCAAGCTAAACGGAAATTCTGCAGCTACCTGGCGCTTTGCTATTTGACAGCTGGATTTTAATCTGTCACCACACTTCCTAGTAGAATTAATTCCTGAATATTTTCTCTCTCTGAAAATATTTCTAGAAAACTATTTATAAAAGGTTTCAATATAATATGTCCATCATCTTCTTTTAATTTAATTTTACTAGATCTCTTACATTAGAACTCTTGAACAGTTTTGCCTTAATATTAAATTTCCTGATCATCCCAAAATAATTTTTAATCTTTTTCCCTAATTATAGTCTTGATTAAGATATTTTCTTTTTCCGATGTGAAAAAAAACTACAACACTGAAACACTCACAATGGAGGAATGGAATGTGAAAATGGCAAAACAGGCAAAATCGACCTGTTTGATCACGGACAAAACAATCTTTGCTGTTATAAAAGACTAGAAACCCTTTGTGGCTATTTTATTGAAAATGAGGGGGAAAATGAAATGATGATTTCTTGACTGGATTATTGAAAAAGTAATGAATAAGAGCCTGAAGGAATTCTTGTAATATTTAAGAGAGAGTAGGAACTGTAAAGGGACATGGTGGCTCAGTGGCTAAGACACTGAGCTTGTCAATCAAAATGGTTGGTGGTTTGAATCCCTAGCGCCACATAACGGTGTGAGCTCCTATTACTTGTCCCAGTTTCTGCCAACCTAGCAGTTCTAAAGTACATAAAAATGCAAGTAGAAACATAGGGACCACTTTTGGTGGGAAGGTAACAGCATTCCGTGAGCCTTCAACATTTAGTCATGCCGGCCACATGACCACGGAGACATCTTCTGACAGTGCTGGCTCTTCGGCTTTGAAACAGAGATGAGCACTGCTCCCTAGAGTTGGAAACAACTAGCACATATGTCCGAGGGGAACCTTTTCCTTCATCTAGGGACTGTAATATATTTGTAACAAGCTGCAATGATATCAAAATCATGACATGGGTGTTATGACATCATCATGCAATTATCTATTTGCAACATGATTTCTGACACAAATAAACTGTTTCATTGTCATGATGATGTCATGATGATGCCATGAGTTCATCACTTCCCCCTCTTGCCTCATGGTCGTCCCTGCTTACTGTTTCCCAATGCTTTTTTCTTATATCTTTTCCTGGTCAACATGACTAGTTGCTGTGAAGGATCATTGGATCTTTTCTCTTTTACAATTTGAGAAATATTTTTTCCACTGGTTTTCACAGCATTTATTATCTCCTCTCAGTTTCTCTTTCTTATATTCTGATTGTATTTCCTATACACCTTGCTAGGCGGAATCACTTTCTTTAATTTTCTAAGTTTAATTCACACATTTGATCACAATAACATTTTCTGGCTCCATCTTAAATTGTATTTTGCTACCTTCTGCCTCCAATTTTATCATCCATTTGCCCAAATAGAAATCTCTGAATGCCTGAGAGTCTGCTTCAAGGTAGTTTAAAGAACAAAATCCTTTTAGCTGATATCCTGTGTTATTGGATTTACCCATCCCAATTTTTCTTGTAATTTCAGGTTCACCCAGTTCCAAAAATTTTGTATTTCAAAAATCCATTAATAATACTCTATTTTTAAGATATTACTGTATATTTAGGACCACTTAACCTGAATGCTGCTTCAGTACCAAGATTAACCGATATAATAATTTAAATTTTGAATATTTCTTTCTCTTGTTTTTACCTATCTGTTCTCCAATTTTTAATATTTAAATGATGAGAATTCAGTGAAGTCCTCTATGTACAAGTTACAAAAATAATATCATTCACTGAAATTTTATCTTCTTATACCAGGAGAGAGACACCAACTCTCAATGTTTATATCTCTAATGCATGATGCAAAATTAATGTCATTGTGTCATGTTGCAGACACTTAGACCCTGGTCCTCTGAGTTCCCTGTCACTTAGATCAATTCCCATTATTGGACCTCTTTACTCTCAGCCTGCCCTCAATCTTTCTGAATAAATAACACGAAGAGCAGGCAAAAAACAGAAGGAGCAGATTATATTTTAAAGAGTCTGTGTTGTGAGCATCCCATCAGATTTCTTCATAGACCTGAATCTCATTTTCCATGCACCAGAAATTCTTTCAATTATTGCCTTTGGGGATGATGTAGTTGCATGGTAATTATGCTCTTCTGGAGTTTGAGACTGCAAGGCAAAGAATTTAAAAACTTCTGTGTTTTCCTTTCAAGGGATTTAGGCTGTCAGAGCAGAGGACAAATGATTTTGAGTTCTACAAAAGCATCATGAGAGGATCATGCACTCATATATGCATGTATAAAAACAAACAATATCAACCATACAATGTCATGTAATACTGTATCCAGTACAGGCATGGATCTTCTTGAAGTCATTTTATATATGTCATAAACCTGAGAATATCTACAGAATTGTTGAAACAAGTTTGAAGATAATTGCAATTTGGGACCTCTTCTGATTACTGAAAAAAATGGACATATAAAAAGAGGCAATAACTGAAATACTGTTATCACTTCAGTAGATACAATTTGTGTTAATAGAGAAGTCTAAGAAACATTAGAGACTACATTTTTGTTTCATAAAGGCTTGCACCAATGAATCTGACTGACTTTTTCATATCTGCAAAATGTTGTTCATAAGATTGGAATATTGATTTGTTCAGACTGTAAAACTAAATCATCACTGAATTCCATTTGCCCTGAGAGATTACTTCCTGGCTCAAAATGCCAGTGGTTAAATGCAGCACTGCATGCAGGTGGCGCAGTGGTTAAATGCAGCACTGCAGGCTACTGCTAGATCAGCAGGTCAGCGGTTCAAATCTCACCGGCTCAGGGTTGACTCAGCCTTCCATCCTTCCGAGGTGGGTAAAATGAGGACCCAGATTGTTGGGGGCAATATGCTGACTCTCTGTAAACCGCTTAGAGAGGCCTGAAAGGCCTATGAAGCGGTATATAAGTCTACTGCTATTGCTAAAAAAAAAAAATGTTAAGTCCCCCATGAAAGTTAGCTGCCATGCAAATATGGGATAACCAGAAGTTTCTGAGTAAGAATGTCACATTTCGGTCCTAGGTAATTCTCAGTTTGTGGCTGTACTGTTTGTGTATTATGGATATGGAAGTTTGACACAGAGAGGGATAAAATTGGAAAACTCTAGCAAAAATATTTCCTGATTTTTATCAAACCTATGGATTGAGACAAAATTTGTTATTTATTCTAGCTGGTTGTCAAGAATTCTTTTGGGCAAATATTTTGTGAGATTTCAATTTCCTCCTCAGTGGAGGAAGGCAGGAGGGATACATTTGTTAGACATTTTTGTTGAACTATGAGAATTGCAAAATCCTCATGAATGTGACATAGTCAGCTCACATATCAGTATTACAACTGTGATATCGTCCACAACAAAAGTGCTCTCTATTTCCAGAAAATGCTTCAAGGTCCCACTTAGATGGACAATTCATGGCAAACCCATCAAGCAGGTAACTCCTTCAAGTATCTATTATCTGTTTGATCTTCTATCTGCTGGTCTACTCAGAAAACAGAACATTTAATAAAAAGCCTCCAAACCACTAAATTTGCAGGTCAATTTGGCAACAACTATGTCCTGCAGATATTTAAAGCTAAAAGATAGGCTGTGATGGTGCTCAGCTACTGTATATATTTATAAGGTAACTACTAGTTTAGAAACAATGAATCTAAATTTCTGAAAAATTTACTAGAAGTCCCTTATCCAACTTTCAATGCTCTAACATGACTAGAATTGGGATACATTTGCCTTGGGACCCCAATTAAATTTTTGCCAACTTAGTTTCTGGCTGAAGCAACTGTACCAGGGAACTGTTTAAGTTCTTCTCACTTTTCTGGACAGGCTTCTTTCCAATTTAAGAAGGCAAAGTAATGACAACTTGGCACAGTATGGTTTTGCATTGTCAGCACTATCTGTTTTGTGACTTGAAATAAACCCTAGCTCACAGGTGTCAGACTCAACCGTGTCACGATGTGATTCTCATGAAGTTTTTTTGTCTTTGCAGAGCTAGGATGGACGTGGGCTGTGTGTGATGCATCTGGCCAGTGGGCCATCAGTTTGACAGGCCTGTGGCCTAGCTGAACTAAAGCTGAGTACTTGGGATCTAGATATACAAAATGACAAAGTGGAAGTCTTCCATTTCCTCTACAGAACAACTGATTTCCTCCTTGGCCCGTCCCTAAATATTTCTGTAATATTTGATATGCTCCAGATAGGAAACTATATATTTTGATGCACATTGCTACTACCTATCCGGGAAACAACCAATCGATAAATAGATATCACATATGAAAGTCCAGCTCACTTTGGCTCATACTCAGAGGGAGAATCTGCCTCACATTGTGCTATTAAAATGTTCATTGTATACCCAGTAGTGATCAGATTTAATTTTCCCCAGTTGTTAATAATTCTAATTGCTACTGTGACCAGGAAATTTGTATTTGGTCTTGGACCATAATGAATTTTGATCTAATCTGTGACACAGTATTAGAAATAGGTCATTTTTGTCTGATTCCTCATTAAGAGGCACATAAAATACTGTGTAATTTTCAACTGTCCCAATGGGGATTTATTTCCTTAACTTAGTTATCTGAGTTACAAACTTATGTCTTCTCAAGAAACATGAATATCTATTTTAGAAACTTAGAGTTGGCAGTAAGCATCTGCAGGATGCTCCAATAGTCCAAATAATGCATTTGTCATCCCTATTTAATTCGAATAAATATACATATAAATTTCCATTATCCCACAACTACAGAAAGAAGAACCCCCAAATATCATAAGCAGTGGTACCAAACCAATAAGATTAGTAAGGTGGTTGCAGGAAATCACAATCCATTTCTCCCCTCCTCCCAGAAGGGTGAGGCATTGCGTAAAATTGAATAGAGCCTGGAGAAATGAGAGGGGGGAGGGGGAGGGAGGGAAGGAGGGAGGGAGGGAGAATGAGCATAATCTCTTAGGATTTTTTTAAATAATAACCCTATATTGTCATTATGTAGAAAAGGAATTTTCAATGAAGCAAATCAATAATACAAGGTGGGAACTAAAGAGCCTTTTTAGGGAATCAGAAAAGTTCAAAGCTGATGAATTTGAAAAATAGCAAACTCTTTTCAAATTGAAAAAGGTACAGACAGGGTTGTCCCTTGTCTCCATTACTGTTTATTATAACTTTGGAAATATTGATGAACAAAATACAGGGCTTGGAGGGCCTAAAGGGAATTAAGATTAGGCAGCAAGAATATAGAGTGCGTGCTTTTGCGGATGATTTGGTTATAATATTAACCCAACTGCAGGAATCTAGTATGATCTTAATGAATATGATTAACCAATATGGTCAAGTGTCAGGATTTAAAATAAATCTAGGGAAAAAAAAATACTAGCTATAAATATGAATACTAAACAAAAGGAAGAACTAGAAGGAATGATAGGATGCGAAATAGTTAAGAAGGTCAAATATTTAGGGGTTCATATCTCAACCTCAAATGGGAAATTATATAAGTATAATTATGAATCACTTTGGCATAGTATATAGACAGAGATGAAAAAAATGGGACAAGTTACAGTTATCTTTGCTGGGAAGAATAGCAGCAGTGAAAACAAATATTTTACCTAAATTTTTATTTCTTTTCCAAATGCTACCTATACTTAAAAAAGATGTGAATCTGTTAGAATGGCAGAAGGATGTTAATAAATTTCTATGGGCAGGAAAGAAGCCAAGAGTAAAACTAAAAATAATGCAAGATGTGCGTGAGAGGGGAGGTTTGAAAGTACCCAACCTAAAATTATATTATGATGCAGTAGCATTATCTGTAATTAGTGATTGGATTGATTTAACAAATGATAGGATACTTAATATCGAGGGGTATGATCTGGTATATGGCTGGCATGCTTATCTGTTATATAACAAAAAAGTGGACAAGAATTTTAAAAGTCATATCTTAAGGAATGCTTTATTGCGGGTTTGGAAAAAATATCAATACAAATTAAATGATAAGATACCCATGTGGGCAATTCCTAGACATGCAATAGAAAATATGAACATAGCACAAAAACAGGATATAATTACTTACAGACAGCTTCTTACCCTAGAAAGGGGTGTATTACAACTAAAATCCTTAGATGTATTAAAATAGGAAAAGGTAATTCAAACATGGTTCCAGTATGGACAACTACAGGCCAGGTGGAAAACAGATCAAAAAATTGGTTTCATGCAAGTCGAGGATAATTTATTAAACAAATAAGAGATCAAAGTTTAATACATATAAAGAGAATATACAATGTATTAGTACAGATGGATTCCGAAACAGAATTAGTTAAAGACTGTATGATAAGTGGGCTCAAAATATTGAAGAACCAATAATGTTGGATACATGGGAAAGAATTTGGGTAACAAAAGGAAAAATTTACACAAGCCCAAAACTTGAGAGAAAACTTTTATAAGATGTTTTATAGATGGCACTTGGATCCTAAAAAGTTGGCTTCTATGTATCCGAATCTACAACCCAAATGTTGGAGATGTGATTCTCTCGACGCTACACATTTCATATATGGGGACTTGCAAAAGGTTAAGGCATTTTGGATAAAATATGGTGGATTATGCAAAATGTTCTTAAAAAAAGGACAAAGTTTACTCCTCAGTTATTTTGTTAGGTATAATTACTGATTGTACAGCTGTAGAGATTAATTTGATTTTGCACTTAATAACTGCAGCTAGATTGTTGGTGGCGCAATACTGGAGAAGTAAGACTTGCCTACAATTCAAGAATGGACATTGAAAGTCACAAATTTTAGCCGAGATGGCTAAAATATCTGCATATCTTAAGCATCACTCAAATGAGAGATATAAACGAGACTGGAAAAAATGGATTGATTATATACAAAATAAATACTGGACTAAGAAATTCCAGATAGCTTATGATTAAGACCAGGAATGATATAATTGTTTTAAAGTTAGCTAGCAAGGAGGAGCTAAGTTCAATGTAAAGATGTTATCATTTTTTATTCTTCTTTCCAATATATTTAGACTGTTTTTGTTAAAGATTTATACCGTGTATGGGTTCTGGGAAGTCGTGGGGAGGGAAGGTTGGGGGGAGTTACGTGGGAGGGTGGGAGGGAGGGATATTTATCAGGTTTTGACGAGAAGTGTTAGATTTTAATGTAATTTGACTCCACATGTATACTGTTTTCTCTTATTTTTTCTTTAAAACTAGGATATGTTAAGTATATTGATATGGAAGCGGAACTACACCAAGGAGCGGAAGAGTGGGAAACCGAAGGGAGAAGAAAGGTGGGAAGAGAGGGATAGGAGAAGAGGGTAAGGGGGGAAGATGAGGAGGATAAGGAGGAGTGGAATGTAGAGAGAGGCGAAGGAGAAAGAAGGGGAAGTAGAGTAGGAAAGGATGATGGGGGGGAAGATCGGAGTAGGAGAGAGGGAGAAGAAAGAGGTGATGGAGAGCAGAAGAAGCTAATAATGGGTTTTTATTTTTTCTTTGGGAGTTGATGACAAGAGGAAACTGTTGTAATTACTATTTAATACTATAGGATACTGGTATGTATAGAATACATGTGACTGTATGTTATGAAAATGGAAAATAAAAAATTAAAAGAAAAGACAACAATCAAACACACAAATCAAAGATTATGGTAAAAAAAAGAAAAATAGCAAACCTCATTTTTTTTTTTTTTTTGCTGTATTTAAAAAGTTTTGGAACTTGAGATAAAATGTCTAGACAGATAAGGAGGAAGGAAGGTGGAAGGGGAAAGGGAAAGGGAAAGGGAGGGAGGAAGGAAGACCTCATGGAGAATAGTTTTTCAGCTTACATATAACTTGAATGTTGCTCTGGGGCAGGGTAAGTGCCTATCCTTTGCTCCAGTTCCTGCCAGTACATGAAAGAAGACACCAATTGGTCATTTCCTGGAAAACAGTGATGTCACCGACTAATCCTTTTCAACCCAGAAGCACCTTGGTATTTATGACATGAGTGCGATGTGATGTGATGCAATCAGTGACGTGCGGTGAGGTTGATACCTGGTGAGGCTCAGCAGGGCAGCGGTCGGCCTTGGCGGGGGGGGGGGGAATTTGCATCGCGGGAGCAACCAAGCGCCCAGGTCTGCAGCAAGAGGCTTGGTGGCTCCCACGATGCAAAGTGCCCCGCTGCCCCCCCGCTGTCCCAGCCTACATCCGCTGCTTCTTCTCCAAGCTCCGCCGCTGGAAGTCCCGGATCGCCTCTGGGGGAAGGCTGAGTGAAAAACGGAGCGAAGCTTCTCTGCGGCCTCCCGGCGCTGCCCAGAGGCTCTTGCAGGAGCACATGTCAGCGGCCGGTGGCCTGGAGCGGCCCCGGTTGTGAGACAAGGGAGCACTTAAAGCAGCCGCTGCCGCCACCACCGCCCCGCCGGGCGAAGGAGGGGTGGTGGCGGCGGTGGCAGCGGCTGCTTTAAGTGCTCCCTTGTCTCACAACCGGGGCCGCTCCAGGCTGCCGGCCGCTGACACGTGCTCCTGCAAGAGTCCCACTTTTTACTATTATATTGTTGTAATTTTCTGTGTTTTAACTCTTACGTGGGGACTGCTTGGGGGAGTGCATGGGTATGTATGATTCGGAGGACCTGCCGGGAGATGCGGGGGCCATGGGGGTGGTTGAGGGGACCAGAGACACGGGAGAGGGTCGGAGTATTACGGTTGTAACAGGGAGGGGCAGATATGGCGGGGACTTTAGGGCAGGCCATTACCGGGGAAGGAGGGTTCGCTACATTACAGAGATCCCTCCTTCCGGCCCTATGAGTCCCACTCCGAGACCAGATGGCGCAAGTAGTCAGGACCCTGGACTCAGGCTGCTGTCGCTAAATGCCAGGTCTGTGGTACATAAAGCTCCTCTCGTCCAGGACTTAATTTTAGACGAGAGGGCAGACCTGGCATGTATTACTGAAACCTGGCTGGGCCCAGAGGGAGGAGTCCCCCTTGTAGAGCTGTGCCCAGAAGGATTTCAGGTGCTGCACCAGCCGAGAGCCCAGGGAAGGGGTGGGGTGTGGCTATTGTTATCCGGAGTCGTTAGCTCCTCGTAGGGTCCCTGCTCCGGAGCTTGTCGGGTGTGAGTCTCTGCTGATAAAGTTGGACCTCAAGGGTCAAGTGGGTCTGCTGTTAACGTACCTGCCTCCCAACAGCGTTGCAGCAGCCCTCCCCTCGCTCCTCGAGTCGGTAGCTGAGCTGGCAATTGAGTTCCCTAGGCTGATGGTCCTGGGGGACTTTAATTTGCCGTCGCTCGGTTGAAAACTCTGATGGGGCACAGGAGTTCATGGCTTCCATGACAGCCATGGGCTTGACCCAAGTAATCCTGGGCCCAACCCATTCAGCGGGTCACATGCTCGACCTCGTATTCCTCTCGGAGCAGTGGATTTGTGATCTTGGTCTGAGGAGGGTAACGACATCATACCCCTGTCGTGGTCAGACCACTGCCTATTGAGGCTTGACTTCCGGAGACCAAACCCCCACTGTAGGGAGGAGGAACCGACCAGGTGGTTCCGCCCCAGGCGACTTATGGAGCCGTTAAGGTTCCAGACGGAGCTTGGGGTCATTCCTGATACTTTCGCCCACAATCCGGTAGAGACTCTGGTTGCTGCTTGGCACTCGGCAGCATCGGAGGCCCTTGACCGGATTGCGCCACTACGGCCCCTCCGAGGCGGCGGATCCCGGAGACCTCCTTGGTTCACCGAGGAACTCCGGGAGATGAAGCGCCGGAGGAGATGCCTAGAGCACCGATGGAGGTCCGATAAGTCCGAATCGAACCGAGCAATGGTAACCACCAGCACCAAGGAATACACCAGGGCGCTTAGGGCAGCGAAAAGATCTTATATAGCCACCTTGGTTGCGTCCGCTGAGTCCCGCCCAGCCGCCCTGTTTAGGATAACCCGCTCCCTACTAAATAAGAGGGAAGCGGGGGAACCCTTGCAGGGCAGAGCTGAGGATTATGCCCAATTCTTAGCGGACAAAATTGCTCGCTTTCGGTCAGACTTGGACTCCATCTCTGCAGTTCCAGCCGAGGCACAGGAGGATGAAGTAGACCATCTCTGGGTTGAGTTTCAGGATGTTGCCCCCGGGGATGTGGACAAGGCCATGAAGGCTGTAAGTGCCTCCACCTGTGTACTGGACCCGTGTCCCTCATGGCTGGTTACTAACAGCAGTGAGGGTGACACGAGGCTGGATCCAGGCGGTTGTAACCGCCTCTCTTCGGGAGGGGAACTTCCCCGCCGCGCTAAAAGCGGCGGTGGTGAGACCCCTCCTGAAGAAGCCATCTCTGGATCCAGCTGTTCTTAATAACTATCGCCCAGTCTCCAACCTTCCCTTTCTTGGGAAGGTTGTTGAGAAGGTGGTGGCCTTCCAGCTCCAGCGGTCCTTGGAGGAAGCAAGCTATCTCGACCCCTTCCAGTCAGGCTTCAGACCCAGTTACAGCACAGAAACCGCTTTGGTCGCATTGACCGATGATCTTTGGAGAGCCAGAGATGGAGGACATCCCTCCATCCTGGTTCTCCTTGACCTCTCAGCGGCTTTCGATACCATCGACCATGGTATCCTTCTGCGACGACTGCGGGAGGTGGGAGTGGGAGGCACCGTGCTGCGGTGGTTCTCCTCCTACCTCTCGGACAGGTCGCAGTCGGTGTTAGTGGGGGGGCAGAGGTCGACCCCTAGGCCCCTAACATATGGGGTGCCTCAGGGTTCGGTCTTATCCCCCCTACTATTCAACATCTACATGAAACCGCTGGGAGAGATCATCCGCAGGCACGGGATAAGATACCATCAATATGCGGACGATACCCAGTTGTATCTGTCCGCCCCGTGCCAACTCAATGAAGCGGCAGACGTGATGACCGAGGCCTTGAGGCCGTTATGTACTGGATGAGGGCTAACAAGCTTGTACTCAACCCAGAAAAGACCGAGTGGCTGTTGTGCTTCCCTCCCAAAGATTCGACCAATATTCCATCACTCAGGCTGGGGGGTCAAATTCTACACCCCTCAGAGAGGGTTCGCAACTTGGGAGTCCTCCTGGATCCACAGCTATCCTTTGATCACCACCTGACGGCTGTGACCAGGGGGGCATTTGCCCAGGTTCGCCTGGTGCGCCAGTTGCGGCCCTACCTGAATCGGGAGGCTCTCACAACAGTCACTCGGGCCCTTGTGACCCTCTAGGCTGGAATACTGCAATGTGCTCTACATGGGGCTGCCCTTGAAGAGCATCCGGCGACTTCAGCTAGTCCAGAACGCGGCCGCGCGAGTGATCGTGGGTGCACCCGGTTCACCCACACAACACCTATCCTCCGCGAGCTGCGCTGGCTACCTGTCGATCTCCGGGTGCGCTTCAAGGTGCTACTAGTCAGCCATAAAGCCCTTCATGGTAGTGGATCTGCGTACTTGAGAGACCGCCTTCTGCCAATTACCTCCCTGCGACCAATTAGATCTCACAGATTGGGCCTCCTCCGAATTCCATCTGCCAGCCAGTGCCGGCTGGCAACTACAAGGAGGAGAGCCTTTTCAGTAGTAGCTCCGACCCTTTGGAACGAGCTCCCCATGGAGATTCGTACCCTCACCACCATCCAGGCCTTCCGCATAGCCCTCAAGACCTGGCTAGCCCGTCAGGCCTGGGGACAAAGATAGCCGCCCCTCCCGAATGATGAATGAATGTTGCTCATTATTTTTACTCTATGTGTGTCTACGTCATTGTTTGTATTCCCCCCTCCTGATTTTATGTAAGCCGCCCTGAGTCCCCTCAGGGAAAAGGGCGGCCTATAAATGTTAATAAACTCTCAAACTCTCAAAGAGCCTCTGGGCAGCGCCGGGAGGCCACAGAGAAGCTTCGCTCCGCTTCTCACCCAGCCTTCCCCCAGAGGCGATCCGGGACTTCCAGCGGCGGAGCCTGGAGAAGCAGCCGGGGCAGCGGGCGGCAGCAGCGGGGATGGTGGGGCACTTACTTTGCATCACAGGAGCCGCCAAGCGCCCAGGTCTGCAGCAAAGAGGCAGCCTCCTCCTTCTCGCCCACTCCTCTCTCCTCTGAAGCATGCCCCGCCCAACGTAAGCGTGCTCAAGAAGACACGATTGGCTGCTTCCAAATCAGGAGGCGGGAGAATTAGTGCCTCTTTTCCATCTGAACTTCTTTGCCTTTTAACTCTTTATTAACTTTAGAAGGCAAAAAATTCCTTATGGAAAGAGGCCCCGAGTTCTCTCGCCTCCTGCTTTGGTTAACACTAAGCAGACACCAAGCCACTGTGACCTGGAATCTGGTAGCAACTATCTTGGCTTTAATTATTTTAAAAAAATATTTAAATTTCTTTCTTTTTCCTGAGGAGACTGGTGAGGCTCCACCTCCCTTGCCTCTAGTGACTGCACGTCCCTGGATGCAATCTTACACAAGGAAAGTCAAATCCATCTAATGATTATGTGTTTCACCACATTTAATAATTCAGGCTACGAGTGCTAAACAAACTGTTTAATATGCATGTGCAATTACATTAGACAACATTAGACAAACACTGAACCTGGAAATCTTAACAATATCGCTTCTATGTTACCCACTTTTATCCTGATAGTTAAGTACTGACCCTTTGGAAAAGGGTTGCAGAGATACAAATTGACAGGTCAGCAGGCCAACTACAAAGTACACAGAAATCTGTGGTTCAATTAATCATTAAAGAGTTGGCTGCTCAACTCTCAGAGACTTTGAGTAAGGCTTCTCAGGGCTATTAAACTTGCTGAACAGACATGCTTAATACTTGGATGGGAAACCATTGTAGTATACAGGTATTCCTTGTTCCTCCATTAGAAATATAGTTTAGAATGATTTTTTTTTTTTAAAAAAAAGCCCTCGAAGAAGGCAACAGCAGTCCACTTCAGGCATCAGGCTAGAAACCTGGAGACGGTGAGTTCTAATCCTACCTTACACATGAAAGCCAATTCGGTGACTTTGGGCAGTCATTCATTCTCAGCCCAATTTACTTCATAGGGTTGTTTTATGGGAAAATAGGGGAAGGAAATAATATTAGGTATGGCCTATGCCTCAGGGACGTGCAGTCACTAGAGGCAGGGGAGGCGGGGCCTCACCAGTCTCCTCAGAAAAAGGAAAGCATTTTAAGAATTTATTTAAATAATTAAAGCCAAGGTAGTTGCTACCAGATTCCAAGTCACAGTGGCTTGGTGTCTGCTTAGTGTTAACTATAGGAGGCGCGACAGAACTCGGGGCCTCCTTTGCATAAGGAATTTTTCGCCTTTTAAAAGTTAAGACAGGGTTAAAAAGCAAAAAAAAATTCATATCCAAGGAGGCACTGATTCTCCCGCCTCCTGATCTGGGAGCAGCGAATCATGTCTTGCACTTGAGCGACTGCGCAATTGAGGGTGATTCTGGAGAGGTTGCTCTGGGCCCCCAGCTGCCCTTTCTTCAGCAGCAATTTCTTCTCTGCCTGGCATTTTCTACTGGGCGGCTTGGTGCCTTTGCTGCAGACCCCAGTTCTTGGTGGCTCCCACAATGCAAAGTGCCCGCCAGGCACTTTGCATCGTGGGAGCCGCCAAGCACCAACATTCCCTCTGTGCCGGCCTGCAGCCAGCCCAGTACCATGCTGGGCTGGCTGCAGGCTGGGGCAGCGGGCGGCGGCGGGGCACTTTGCATCACGGCAACTTCATTGGCCGCAGCTGCACTTCTCCACTGCCGCCGCTTTCCCCTCTACCCTGGCCGTGGCTTATGAGACCTTGTTGTCCCACGGAGCCCACCGACACTTGAGTGGGAGGAGGGAGGAGGAGGAGGAGAGGAGGAGGGGATTGGTGAGTCCTTGGTGCCGGCCGGCCGGCCAGGCAGGGAGCAGGTCAGGCGGGGGTGGGTGGGCTGGCTGGCTGGGGAGGGGGGATCATGCTGCTCAGGTGGCCCCCACCACCAGCAGTTTGGGTGTCCCGGCACCATCCGAGCTGAAGAAAGCGGAGGATTGTTCATCGAGGAGACGGGGGGCAAGGCGGTTGGAGCGCAATGGTGGTGAGAAGGAGCTTGGATGGAGCCGGGACACTGCCAGCAGCTTGGGTGTCCCGGCTCCATCCAAGCTGCTTCCTTGCCACCGTTGCGCTCACACCACCTTGCCCCCCGCCTCCTCGACGAACAATCCTCCATTTTCTTCAGCTCGGATGGTGCCGGGACACCCAAGCTGCTGTTGGCAGCGGCGGGGGCACCTGAGCAGCCATGATCCCCCCTCCCAAGCCAGCCAGCCACCCATCCCCTGCCCTGACCTACCTCCCGGTCTCTGGAGGGGCCAAAAGCCTCTTTCTTTGCCTGTTGTCAAGAAAGAGGCTTTTGGCCGCTCTGGCGCTATGTCCAACATGCCTCACCAGCAATAAACCTCACCGCACGTCACTGCTATGCCTTGAGTCCATTTATCAAAATGATGGGATAGCAAATAAAAAAAATGCAAGGATGATTTCAGCTTACCTTAAGGGTATCTTTAGCTTTCAGATTTGTGGCTGGTGAAAGGGTAAGATTTATTTTACTGTTTGGTAATATGAACTAGCAGAAGTTCCTCATGTCTTCTGAGCCATTAAGCAGCAGTTGCCCAATGAAGAGTCTGAGAGGTATGTGCTCTACTTATTCCCAACTCAGACCATGAGAACATTCTTGTATCGTTATAGTAAAAACTGATCACCTCAACACTTGGGTGAAATGTTCACCTTAGCTAGTTAATACGTCTGATCAATTCCATGGGAATCTGCTGCTTTGGGAGAGTGATAGAAAGTGTGGGAGAGAGAAAAAGATGGAGGGAGGTTGAAAGAGAGAAGAAGAAAGGAAGGGAGGGGAGGGAGGGAGGGAGAGAGAGAGGAAGGTAGGTAGGAAAGGAAGGAAGGAAGGAAGGAAGAACGAAGAAAGTAAGTAGTAAGTAAGTAAGTAAGTGTAGGAGTAATCCAGATAATGTTGGAGACAGAATTGGTGACTCCACCCACTTTTAGGTATGACTCCACCTCTTTTACTCTGCACTGCCATACAGCTGCTGACTGATTCTCCCTGAGGGAAAAATTTACATTTAGAAGTGCACAATTATTCAAAATTTGATCCAAGTAGCACTATTGATCTATGTGAAGCAAAGTAGGAGAAGGACATGTCAGTTCTAGATTCAGGCCTTGTGAGCAGAAACATTTTTATAGGCTTCCAGGAAAGAAATCTTTGGATCTGGGAGAAAGTACAGCTGCAAAGCTAAAACATGAAAGGAATTCACCTTGCGGGTTTCTCTGTGCGCTTGACACAGCCAGAGCAAAGCCATTGATTTTTTTCCACTGGGTCCCTTGTGCGTAAGGGTAAACGCAGGTTCTGGGATTAAGATCTAATCTCTCAAAATCTGGTCATGCAGGCACTCTTGCAGGAGAGCACCTTTTATTTTTGACCTCAGCGGCTCAGCAGCTGTCACTGCTTCACTAAGTGGCATTTAATCCTGCTCCCCCAGCTCCCCAGTGCTCGGCCCACTTGTGTGCTGCAATCTGCTCTAACACTGGAACTGACTTGAAGACTAAGAGATAATTAACACCGCCGTTTAAGTCTCCCATAAGCTAGCGTTGAGCCCATGTGGAGTGGGGGCTCATGTTGAAAAACGGTGTGACAATTTCAATCGCAGTTGGAAGCCGTATCTGTTTCGGAGAACCCTGCAGAGTTTGTTTTGTCAGAGACAAAATTCACACAGGATAGAAGGCCCCAAAAACCTTGGACAGCACTCATCATCCCTTTCACCTTGATTGCTGAAAACAGAAATCAGTTTGAGCCTGTTTTTGAAAAGGAAACTACATGACTGTAACTCAAGCTGTAAAAGAGGTGTTACTATAAATAGAAAATAAACCCCAAAACTTCAGTAACCTTTTAAAATGCAGCCTTGTCTATCAAAACATTGCCCACTCCTGGGAAATACAATAAGGCTACAATAACTAGTTGATAGCTGATATTAATAATAGATCCCACCTCCCCCCCTTCTCATTCTATTTCCCCCCCCCTTCCTATCTTTTAGTTAGGATTGAGAATTTGGATATTTATAGTATTTTATTTATATTGTCTACAGATTTTGTATAGTTTTATCCTTTTTATAGTGTAAGCTGCCAAGAGTTACCTCGTATGATGGGCAGCCAATAAACAAACTCTCTCTCTCTCTCTCCTCTCTCCCCTCTCTCTCCTCTCTCTCTCTCCTCTCTCTCTCTCTCCCACACACACACACACACACACACACACACACACACACACCCTATCCTGATTAAGTATACCCAGGCCTTACCTAGTTGATTTCAGAATAAACCTGCCTCTAACAGCCTCCAAAATTATTCTTCCACTGAAAAAGAGAAATTGTGATTCCCTCACCCCCTGCTTTTTTTCAGAGAGGAGAATAACATTTAAAATAAAACATGGCATGATCCCCAGGGTGGGGATTTATATTGACTTAATGAAGTCTACATGGTAGCCAAAGGCAGTCTTTAATCTATTTTAGTTTTAAGGTACCACACATGCCCACGTAATAATGCAAAGCTTTCTTCACACAAGCTTTCAGGATGGCAAAGTTTCCTGAGTTCATTTGAGTAGGCAACACCATTTATGTGTACATTGACATGCTTCAGGAAATGCTTCAGAGATGGAAACCTGGGAGTGGAGACCACGCAGTCTACCAAACATGAATGTAATCCTTCTGTAATGTTAAGGATTGATGTCTTTTCATACTTTCTATACTATGTTCCTGTAATCATTTGATAACACAGTGTCACGTGAGCTTTCTAGGTATGTGTCATGCATTCTGAGTAACAGAGTTTTTTATTTTAATGTTTATATCTTGTATGTTTTATAGTGGTAATGAAATCCATCAACCCCACTTTCCTGCTCATGAAAAAAAATCTAATGTGGTGTCTTTTTCTTGGTTGCTCTCCTTTTCACTTTTTATCACCCAAATGAGAGGTGGAGGAGGGAAAATTGGTCATGGCTTTACTTTGAAGTAAGCTTGCTAAGATTAAGCTGAGCAATAACTGGCTATGCATGCCTAGAAGCTTCTTGGAGTTTGGTTAGGACTCACAATACATCCAATTAAGTGTATGTACCATTATAGCCTTGTCATAAATCCTAAGAATTTATTTATTTATTTAGGTTTGTCCAGCATGTATGAGAAAATAAGTATAAGTATGAATATAATATATAACATATAAATATAAGCAGGTATACGTATAAGAAATGAGTATAAATAGATGGAAACAATACGATAGGGATGGTAGGCAAATTGGTGCACTTATGCATGCCCCCTTATAGATTCCAAGAAGCCATGGGAGGATGAATCTCAACACATACTGTGTAATGTTAGACTTGATGTGGTAAGAATTTCATCATGTGAAGAACCTCTATGCCCATCTCTGAATCCATCAGGAGGATGTCTTCTTATGCAAGACAACAAAGGATAAGATGTGGAGAGGTATGGCAGGTATATCTTCTGCCAGAAGCAGCAAATGTTTGTAGTCTCTTTCACTCATTTGGTTGATATGTGGAAGGGAATTTCCTAACTTGCTTCATAACACCTCAACATTTCTACATTAAAAAACAGTGCTAGAAATTTCTCACACAAATTTTGTTTCAGACTTGAACTCAGTTGATGTTGCTTGCTAAGCCTCTGTTTTTCATTTCCAGCTGTGTAGCTGAGAAATAGAAGCCATGATGTTGATTGCCTTACAGAACTACTATAATGATTAATCAGATTACATTTCTGGCATACACAGAAAGGGCTTAAAAATGATACCAGAAGTAATATACATCAAGTCTGCCTCCTCATTATTGCAGTATAAACATCCTCCTTTTATTGGACATTCAAATTTGTGTCCTTCCTTGATATGAGGAAAGCTGAGCAATGAATGTAGGGCAATAAGAGAATATACATTTACCGTCCCTGGATAATCCTGGGTTGTTTGGCTGAGTAGTCTAACTGTAAGGAAGGTTAGGAGGAAAAGAGAGCAAGGAAGCAAGGAAAAGGCAAAAGCATCTTTTCTGAAATTTTGCATTAGGTAAATTCTGCATTTTAAAAATAACAACAGGTTTACTTTATAAGCATACAAAGCATACACATCCTCCCTAGGTGGGCATCTTCTCAGCTCTCCATGTCCATTCCACCCCTTCTAGCTTCCTGATCAGGTCCAAGTCTTCCATTGGCTGCTTTACCAAGGGACACTCAGTTTGTTTATTTTTCCCTATGAACCTGTAGTAAAAAAAAAGAGAAGATTCCGAGGATTGCGTGGCTCAGCTGTGAGCTGTGTGCTCATCAAACCCTCTTTATTTCACTTTTTAAAGCATTTTTTTCCTGCCTATCCATCCGAACTGGCAGGGGGAAAATGCTTTAAAAAGAGAAAAAAAGTTGTTCACACAGTCACATGACCCTTCACCAAGCCACGCCCAGAGAAATGGCGGGCAAATAAATTAGATTTCACTACTCAGGCGGAGTATCTTTCTCTGCTGCCCTGAAGGATTGCATTAGCTCAGTTCTGGTTCCAAATATATACAAAGACACTTCTCCAAATGGACAAAGATGAAATATGTGCCATAGATCAATAGGTAAGAAGCACATGTTTAATATGCAAAGGTATATTTTTAAAACACAGCAGTGATCAGGAAAATGATTCCTGCTGAGTTAAGGTGGCAGCAAATCTCTTAGTATGGCTTGACAGAAAACTCAGGGATGTAACTGGGGAGAATTCAAGACTTCCTTGATTATTTACATTCACAGTGATAAGGAAATGTTCATCAATGTGCACAACTTTTAATGTGTCTGAGTTTGGGGCTAGAGGAAGGAAGGAGGGAAGGAGGGAGGACAATTAATCAATTCTGATAAAAACTTAACAGATTGCCATCATGTTCCTTTAAGTCATCTCCCGACATAATTATTTTTCCTTTAATACACAGACACCAAGGACATTCTGTTTAGTCCTACTTACTCATTAAAATCAGCCAGCCTGATGACCATATTAGAATGCTCCCACTGTATTGGAAAACAACTTTTTTATTGTGTACAGAATCCATTCCATACAGGATCTCAGATGTGGGAATGTAATGACATTTGCAATCATAGGATCATGCCTTATAATAATAGAGATGCTAGATATAGATGATAGAGAGAGAAAACCCAATTAGCTATCATTAGAGATGACATTGTTTCACACTCTTTAAAAAAATATTCTTGTGGTCTGTAATACAGTATCCCAACTGGTTAGCTTAAACCTTTTCCTCCATGACAAACTATGATACAAGCATATTAACACAGACGATGACCCTTCATTTATTCATTAACATCTGTGAAGCTTTGCTCCAGAGATTGCTTTGTTTCTACACAAGAAGAAATTGGATACTTCAGATATATGCAAATGTTCAGTAAGTTCAAAACACTAAATGAATTCCCACCCCTCTTGTATCATGTTTGAAATCCATAATCATAATCTTACATACTTAGTTCTCTGAGACAAACGTAAGCTATAATTAAGTGGGCTTTGTGTTCTTCATGTAAATAAAGTCATGAATTCACTCTATAAGTAAGTTATTTCAAAGATGGTACACCTTCCCCAGCTAATGTCATACTTAGGACCAAACCTCCTTTAAATCCTCTAAATAGTACAAAACTAACAATGAAGAGGTCAGTGAAATACTACCACCTTTTTTTACAACATAGTATTAGAAATGTCCCAATAATTTGTAAATATTAGTGAGTGGTTGCTGATTTAATTGTTAAATAATACACAGAAATAGGAATTCCAGATATTCCTCCCCCCCTCCATTATTTAAGCAGCATCACTCATTGAACAAGCAGCATCCTATTTCTTGTAGAATTGAAATCAGGGTAAATTGTAATTATTTTGATGCCATCCTTCTAATAAAGATTTTTACCTAAGGGATGTTTTTGGTAATCCTTCATGTCAGTCACTAATATGGTCACAATGGATATGGAGAAGTGAGACTTGACAAGTCAAACCTCCAAATTAATTAAGTGGCGGTCATTGCCCCATCTTGATTATATGTCTTTCTGATAGGTTCATAGGGTGAAACTGGCTAAAGAAATGGAAATTTCTTTGTGAAATGTTGGAGGGTCTCCACGTTGGAAGCACTGACCTTTCAAATTGCCAGATGCATGTTCCTTGAGTATTGGTAATATTTAGTTATTTCACCTGGATGAGGGTTGAAATTCAGCAGGTTCTGACAGGTTCTGTAGAACCAGTAGCGAAAATTTTGAGTAGTTTGGAGAACTGGTAAATACCGCCTGTGGCTGGCCCCAGAGTGGGGAGGGAATGGGGATTTTGCAGTAACCTTCCCCTGGTGGCCACGTCCACCAAGCCACACCCAAACAACCAGTAGTAAAAAGATTTGAATTTCAACAGAGGCCTGAATGTATGTATACTTGATCTAAATTGCAGACTAGATTTATATCTCACTTTCTTTCAGAAGCTCATAGAAGCAAGTTTGGTTTAGTGCTTCAGGTGCTGGCCTAGGAACCAAAATATGGTGACTTTGGTGCAGTCATTGTCTCCCAGTCTAATCCACCTCCCAGGATTGTTATTGGGTAGAAAATAGAAGGCGAAGCAGACTGAGCAAGACTGAAAATTCCATATTTAATATATATCCCTGGCCATTCTAAACAGATAAACGTATAATACAAATACTGAATGTAGACCAACAGGATATTTTGTGCTCCCTCCCTCCCTCCCTCTCCCCCTCTCTCTTCCCTCTTTTTAAAAATCTCATCAATCCTGAGTCATGGTCTGCAGCTTTCAAATTTCTATTGGAAATTAAGATTAACTCTGAGAACAGATGTACTGCATATTAGCCACAGTGCATATTTAGGAAGCTTATGTGCTCTTTTGCACTATGAAGTGGTGAAGTCGTAATGCTGCAGAGCTTTCTTTGAAATAACATCCTTCTATATAAGTCATGTACTAAAAACCAAATAAGATATTCCCCCCCTTTCAAAATGTTAGCATTATTAAAAGATAAATCTGAAAAATATATCTCTTATTTAAAGGTTGGGGATAGTATGCCTGCTATGCTGACAATGAGGATGAATTTTCACTCTTTTAATATAACAACAATAAGAACAGTAATTTCCATACTCTCCAATCAGCATTTGTTGAGCTGATATTATATAAACAGACATAAATATCCATCTGAAGGACATCAGGCTGGGGAAACTGTTGCATTACTGTCCCTCAAGGTTCTGTCCCCTATGAGTGTGTGTGTGTGTGTGTGTGTGTTTAATGAAATAAAGTTTAATGCCCCTATTTCGTCTTTTTAAAAAATCATTCCCCTTGCCACTTCTCAAAAAGGAGCTAACATATTAGCACCTCCCCATATTGGAAACATAGTATATTTCCTGCTATTTCTTCTGCAGTCACAGAGACTGGGGGGGAAATCCTTACCTACCTTGTAGGCTTATTTAGATTTATTTCCATAGAGTCGTGATGATGAACTTATGGCATGCAAGCCACAGGTGGCATGCAGAGCCCTCTCTGCAGGCCCACGAGCCGTCACCCCAGCTCAGCTCTGCCATGCATGCGCGCACGTCTCCCACTGGCCAGCTGTTTTTTTTTTGTTTCTGCTGTGCATGTGCGGGGGCATGTGGGAGATGTGTGTGTATTCACAGAGCACACATGGAGGGTTGCACATCCACGTGGGGGGTTGTGCATGTATGAGTGAGGGGCAGGGTGCACATAGGGAGGTTGCACGCACATGCACCGGGGCAAGGCATGCAGGATGTATGTGTGTGCATTGCATTATGGGTGTGCATGTGCACATTTTCAGCACTTGCTGCCATAGTGTGTGTGTGTGTGAGAGAGAGAGAGAGAGAGAGAGAGGTGTGAGGGAGGAGGGAGAGAGAGAGAGAGAGAGAGAGAGAGAGAGACAAACATATAGACAGACATTTTTGAGTCACGTTGAGTCCTCATGAGTGTCTGGAGCAGTCCCCATAGTTTTCTTGTCAAGATTTTTGAAAACACGTTTGCCCTGGTTTTTTTCTCTAGGATTGAGAGAGAGAAACTGACCCAGGGTCACCTAGCTTGTTCGATGCCTAAGATGGGACTAGAACTCACCATCTTCTAGCTTGGTGCTTTAATTACTATGTCAAAGCTGCCTCTCCATAACATATGTTAGCATTTTCCAACTTGGTGTTTGCTGAACATGTTCTATTACAACCCTCACAATTTCCTTCCTTCCTGCATGACTATTTCGTGGGTTCCAGCTTTGGAAAAGCATCAAGGGCCCTTCTCTCTTATGTTGCTTCCCTAAAAATCAGTCTTTTAGAAATGTTTGTATTGTCTTTATTAACTGTGTACATGGCTGCTTCGGACCCTTTGGGATGGTACCCATGGGAAAAAAGAGGGAAGGTTCTTACAAAAATAGCACTGTAAATTATGAATGACCTAATAAACCCTAGTTGCATAATAACCAGGATTAGCTCAGCATCGGCATTCTGCTGGGAGAAAGGAAGACACTAGAGCTGAAAGTCAATCATACCTTAACAGTCTTTAGTTACTTCTAGATTCTTTCAAGAATGAATGGCAGCTCACACTTATAAAGGTGTGATGTCGGATATTCTGAAAGCATATGTTGACACTGGGTCTTTCTAAAGCAGACATTCACTAGCTGAGGGCCAACACATTTTGCTCATTATATTTTCCAAACATCTCAGAGCATACAAGATCAGTCCTTGATTTCTAGGCATGTCACTAAGACTAGAGCTCAGGACCAAAGTGGAGGACCTGAAGCTTAAGAAGAGAAGAGAGACTAATGGGAACATAAACTAATAACAGCTTTCATGGTAACAACTGGAATTGCTGTCCTAGCAGTGTCTTTGAAATTGAAATTTGAAATTTGATAATTTGAAATTATCCATCTGATTAGGAGCAAAACCACGATAATAGGATGCCTCCTAGGATGCCCATCCAGCCTATTCAAAAGGATGCCATGGGTAGATTTCCCTGATCCACCTTAGTGAAATAGAGATTACACTATTGGATGATTTCACTTTGATGATGCCCATAAATCAGCAGGGCTTCCAGTTCAATGTATGGTCAAGGCCAGAGGTGTCAAACTTGCGGAACATGGGCCTGATGCATCACCTGCTGGCCACACCCACATCCATTTTAGCAAAGGGGGGGGAGAGTCATGATACATCATGTGACAACAACTTGACACTGTGAGTTTGACATCCCTGATCAAGACAAATTGGAAGAAACAGTCTTCATAACAGGTAGATTTTTCATCATGGGATGGATGGGAAACCATACTTCCTAGCCACACTTTGGGAAGCATACATGTAGGAAAGGCCATTTTCTTTGAACTGATTGCATGTTAGCATGTAAATGTTGTTGGCACAAGAAGTAATCAAGGGTTAGCAACTAAGTTCATGTTTCCCAGCAATTCAACTCGATGTGTTACTGGAGTATTTGAGAGAGTTCAACCATTAGGTTGTTTTATTCAAAGGTTCTAGGTTGTTTCCTTCAAAATAAGTAATTTGCCTTTTTGCTGCAGGGCCAAAGATTATCACTGACTCACTCAATATCTATGGAGATTCTCAGTAATCCAGGTGAATTCAAGAGGCAACTGGACTTTCTGTTTTTTTCTTTGAAGTCATTTCACTTCTCATCTAAGCTCTCAGCTGAAGAAGCTTCTTGGATGAGAAGCAAAATGTCTTCAAAGAAAAACCAGAAAGTCCAGTTGCCTCTTGAAAAAGCAGCTTTGGGACACTCACTTTTCCTTTCTCTCCCTCTCTCCCTCTCTCCCTCCCTCTCTCTCTCTCTCTCTCTCTCTCTGTGTGTCTATGTCACACACACACACACACACACACACACACACACACACAACCACACACCAAGCTACAGATGCTTCATACCATCCGATATTTATTGCATAATCAAATGGCAAATGGGAAAAAAACATATCCAGATCAATAAAATAAGGTTGCTACTGCATCTCTTTCTGCAAAGCTTTGAAGGATTGCTTCACTTCAATTAAAGTTTGTGCAAAAGCAGTCACTTCAAAGCCACTTTGTAAAGCAATAGAGCCTCCCCCATCCCTCACACACACAGACTTTCAAAAGCAAAATAAACTGGCTGAATTGCTTCATTTTCTGACTCAGAGAGCCCTTGTTTAGTAATTGGGATAGCTGGAAGAGGCTTTGAGGTGATATGAAAGCACTTCTGTCAGAAGAATGGTGGCATCTTGTCAAAGCGAAGAGCAGCCGCTTCATGCAGGCTATCCATCCATCATCCATCATCTCTTTCTCTCATAGCCAGACAAAAGTGCAAAAGTGCTTTAGGAACTGTCCCATGGACCTGCCTCATCCTTTGTGCTCCCTCATTACTGTACCCTCCCCTGCCTCAGGAATGGGGTCAGCTGTAAAGGTGCCGCCTTTGCAGTTTTAATTTGAGACAAATTAACCAAAGCAATTGGTCATTTCCCCTGGTTTGGCTTCTCCTTCTGCTGAGCAGGAAAATAGCTCACCTTGCACACACCTTTCCATTGTTCTGAGACTGTAAAACAAACAAACAAACAAACACACAGAACCCATGCTTTATATTTTTGGGGTAATATTTCAGGGCTTTGGAGGACAGGTGTAGCCAGTTGATGTAGAAAAAGGGCAAAACCTATGTCCCCCAGATAGCCTGGCTGTCAGAGCTCAGGCACAGAAGAGGAATATAAGGTTCTGTCTGCTCCATTGGGAAAGCTCCCTTTCTCTTCATCCTGGATTCCAACAACTGTTGTCAAGTCATCAAACTCAGAGGTGGGGCATGGGATGGAGCAGCAGGAGGATCAACCAGTTCCTTTCTTGACAAACGCTGCAACGGAATGCTGGTACCAGCAAGCAGTGGCCATGACCAATAGAGAAGACAAAAATGACATAGGAGGAGCGAAAAGACTCCCTCCCATCAAACTCATCCAAATAGTAAAATTACAATGCCACAAAATCCCAGGTTAGCAGAAGCAACAGAAAATCTGTAATGGCCCATCACTAGTGTTGGAAGCAAGAACACACAGCTGGCAGAAGTCAACACTGTTTCCCATTTGAAACCAGCATACAGAACAGGCAAGACCTATTCTGTGTTATACTAAAAGAAGAAGAACTCTCAAATTCTATTTAATGTATTTTTGGAGTATAAGACGCACCAAGGTTTTGAAGAGGCAAATAAAAAAAAGTTTTTGAACTCTGCAAACCTCCCCAAAATGGCCCATTTCTAGCAAAAATGGCCCCGTTTCTCCCCCCCAAAAGGCATGAATAGCAGAGTTCTGGGGGTGGGGGGGGTCAAAAACAAGCAAAAAAGTTCTGTTTTTCACAAAAACGGGCCCATTTTTCATTAAACAAAAGGGCATGGATAGCTTTTAGGAAGCTTTGTAAATTGCTCAGAGAGGGCTTTAAAGCACAGTGCAAGGTTATATAAGCCTAAATGCTATTGCTATATTTCACATCATGAAATATGAAATATACTTAAATAGAATTCTTTTTTTTTTATTCTCTTCCGTTTTTTCCGGGCTGGTACATACTCAGTACACATAAACAGATTTCAAAACTGTAAATTATGCACAACACAGGAACACCAGTCAGTGCTTCTTGAATGGTGATGCTTGTTGAATATCCACTCTCATTTGTTGTATTCCAGAAACTGCTGATGCTGATTCCATTTGCCATTTATTCATGCAAACTAGGCATCTTCTCTTACAACCAATGCTTTTCTGTTAGTGTCTATTTCTCTTCTGCTCATTACTGCCACTTTTGGTTCTTCGCTATAGATCATGTTTCCCAATAGTTTTGATTTTCTTCTGTGTTTCATTTCTGATATGGGTAAAGTGAGATAAGCAGCAGCAATAATGAAGGAAGCATCATGAACATTTAGACTGAGTTAACATGTCACACTAAGCTTGATTTATTTAACCAGGACGGATTAAATGAATCATTGTTGCTCATGTAAGATGCTAAACTATGGACTATGGTATGCACAATATCCTAAGCAAAACAAAGCAAAGCATATTATTGCTTAAATCAAGGTAGGAGATTAGCTTTAGAGCAGTTTCCCATAGCTCAGTTAAAAGGCTCCTTTTCTTTTTGTGAACCAGAAAACAATTAACCAATATGCTGTCCCTAAAGCCAATGGCACCTCTGTTCTCACTTGTAGCCACAAGAAACTGTCCCGCCTAGTCCCAATATCTCAATGTCAACAGCTAACAAGAAAATCATGTCAATCACAGGATGTGCAAGAGGTAAACCTTCCCCTCACTCTCTACCAGAGTGAGCATGGGGTTAGTCTTCTTTGAAAACAGTAGCCCGTATCACAACTTTCCCTCTAGGCATCAGCTGCTCCATAGGGTCTTTATGTGAAGAGCAAGAAGAAGGATTTTTCCTGCCAGCTCCCTGAAAGTAAACTGTTCTGTAGAATTGAAGACCTGAAGGCTTTGAAGAGTCATCTCCCCAGTCATAGTAGCTGATTCCCAATGGGCAGCAGGGTAATGAAGCCACTCGGTCAAAGCACTGATAGGCATAGAGGAAGAATTACAAAGGGGAATAGGAGAGCTCCTTCTTACTACATCATGGCTCTCCACATTGAGAATCTAGCTATTTCTACATGTAGGTTTAATGTCTATGGAGATTCTCAATCATCCAGGTCATGGTTGTTCCAAAGGCAACTAGACTTTCTAGGGTTTTTTCCTCTGAAAACCTTTCACTTCTCATCCAAGAAGCTTCTTCTCTTCTGAACCCACCTTTGGGATATAGGTCTAGCATTTTCTTGAAATACACTAAACTCATGTTTCAAAGCAGCTAGACTGACAGCCCTCAAACACATGGAGGAGAATAATCTGGTGCAGTGGGAGCCTTTATATCTCTCAGCCTTTCTATTCTTAAGCACAGATTCTGTCTAAGTGATGATATATGGGGAAGGTTGAGGGAGGAGCTCCCACTTCCTATTGTACCATGAAGCTTTTCCATCCCTTGTTAGTCCTTCCTCAGAGATCACCTGGTGTGCCAATGATAGAATGGTCAATGAAATGCATCAGGTTGTATCTGCAACAACAAAAATCATAGTAAAATGGAAATACTACATCAAGGGAGCTAAGGCTGACTTAAAGCCATATTGAAGATTAGAGAAAGGCAATGCCATCAGGACATGGCCAAAAAAAGGGCAAATGCATACCATAGAAAATTTGTGGTTATAGGAACTAAGTTGGGGAGATTGTTCTGAATTCTTCTGGTTAAAGTCATCCATAATTTGTATAGATATGTTAAGCTTTGAAAAATGCAGCTCAAGAGCTGTTACCTAGAAAACCAAACCAAACCAACTCTTCTCCCAAAAGGCTACAGTTCAGACCTTCTGTTCTCTATGTCAACTAGCTATCCTATCCAATAAGAAATTAATTTACAAACATCGGCCTGGCTAAGACCCAATGATTGAAAACTACAGACATCCTGTATCCTTAATTTGTTCAAATCCGATGTTTCCAGCTGAACATCCCTGCAAGCTGAAAAAAGAAACTATACTATATACTCATTAAGACAAAGATTATCTATAATAATGCTCATTTGCATGCAGGAAGACAGGAAAATCTGATTTTGTTAGAGACATATATTAGTCTCACCTGAAATGCAAAGGTCACATTATGGATTGTTTCTTCATTCCCAACTCACTAACAAGCCAGTAAAAGATCAATGTCGCTCAATATCAAGGGTAACACTTCTCCGGAAACAGACACATTAGCTGTGCCAGTCATTCTATGAAAGATACATTAGCACTGATTTGTGCTAAATGCTTTGGATATTGATGATGATAATGATGATAATAATGCTTTGTAGTAGGGTACTTCTCTTCTGAAGGTTTCAGAATCCCTAACAGGGCCAGTTAATAGAGCCTCCAGCAGCAATTAAGACTTGCAACAGTTCTGTGAAACAGGTAGGAAACAGATGGAGGAAAATGAGCCACAGGAAAGCTGAAAGAATTCATTCAAGGTCACCCCTTACATCTGAGACGCGATGGCAATGGTGGGTAAAGCATGTGGTACAGCTCTTATTTGCATTTCTAGGAAACACAGCCGTTGTTGCTCAGCTTCTCTATGCATACTAGAGAATAAGCCCTTTTATTTTTCCATTTGCAAAAGCACCCTGATATTTAAAAGGTGAATCGTTTGAAATGGAAAGGCTTATCTATGGAGATATAATGCACCTGCTTCTAAGGACAAACACACAAAGATGCGTGGAGCCAACTACCAGAAAACTTTTTTTTGCACAGTGTAGCATTTATAACTGGTACGTGTTTGTGGCATTCCTGACACCACTAGCCACGGCTTTTTAATGCATCCCACTGACTGGTGGGATTCAGCTGGTTCGCACCACTTCGGGAGAACCAGTTGTTAACTTTCTGAGCAGTTTGGTGAACTAGTTGTTGGAAGAAATCATTAGGGCAGAGAACCGGTTGTTAAATTATTTGAATCCCACCACTGATCCCACTGTTAAATTACAGTGTTACTGTTTCCCTACCTTTTTATAAAAAATGAAGGAAGAGGAGTATTAAAAATAGGAAAGAAAAAAAATAAACCTTTTTTTCTTTCTCCAATAGATTTGAATGGGTTGTACTTCAAAACAAAACAAATAAAAAAAATGCCTAGCTTTGCACGTCTACTTTTTTTAAAAAAAAACAATACAAGCTAAAATGGTAATATCAATCAATTTTGCCTTTGATTTACAACTGTGGGACCTCTGTCAAACTGCCATAGTTTTTGCTAGAGCCTAAATGTAAAGCAAAGGGGAGAAAGGACACCGATTTGTAACAAAAAATTAATTTCTCAAGTGAAAGAATATCAGCTTGTACTCTGATATAAAGAGAAGACAGAAGAAGGTGATCAAAATCACTCCTAAGGTGCTACTAATGAAAAGGACTGGAGAGGGTTTCCCTTTCATTGAAGGGCAAACTGATTTCTTTCCTGATGTCAGGAGAAATTTATACCAGTTCAATACTGCCTAATACTGTTTTTTTTATTTTTGGTAGTGGAAATGCAGAAGACCATTGTTACTACAAGGAGAGAGTGACATACTTTGATTTCTGCTTTGTATTAAGAAACGTCTAGAAGTTTATGGAGCCCATTCTGAACTAGCCTGTTAGTTTTTCATTTTTGCTTGCGGGACGGAAGAGAAGGGGCTCAAATAGCTTCAAAGCTTTTCCCTCTGTGAAAATCTCAGACATTTGATTCCCATTGCAGAGTAAGTTTCCTGACTGTAGCAAGGCCTTGAAATCATGGAGCCAGGTTTCTGATTGAAAAATACAAAGTTGTTATTATTTGTTGGGAGCTTCTACAAAGAATCTAGCATTATGTACTGTGGAAGCTGGCCAGCCATGGAGTAAGAGCTGTGGTGCCACAGTGGTTAGAATGCAGGATTGTAGGATAATTCAGCTCACTGCCAGCAGTTCAAGTCTCACTGGTTCAAGGTTGACTCAGCCTTCCATCCTTCCGAAGTTGGCAAAATGAGGAGCCAGATTGTTGGGGCAATATGCTGACTCGGTAAACTGCTTAGAAAGGGCTGAAAAGCACTATGAAGTGATATATAAGTCTAAGTGCTATTGCTATTGGTTTCTCTGCTGTCATTATTAAGTTTATCTTGACAACCTACAAAAGATTTAAGCATTATCTTGTGTGGTATGTGTGCTTTTTATGTCATGCTTTTCCATTTGTTTTTGACTAATAATAAAAATCCCTTTATTCGCTAGTCTGCTTTTGTCTCTGGATCAGGGGTGGGTTCCTGCCAGTTCTAACCTTTTCTATAGAAGAGGTTCCACAAATCTACAGTGCCGTTTAGAAACGGTTCCAGTTCTCTCCCCCTGCCTGTCCGCACATCATCAAGATGAAGAGCGAGAGGAGGAATTCTGGGAGTTGAAGTCCACAAGTCTTAAAGCTGTCAAGTTTGAAAACCCCTGAGGTTTTTTTTCTAAAGGGTTAGGGGTGCAAGGGTCTTGTAACTTGACAGCTTTAAGACCTGCGTGCTTCAAATGCCAGAGTTTCTGAGCCAACATTTTGGTTGCTAAGCAAGAGTGTTGTTAAATGAGTTTCACCACATTTTACAAGTTGGCCATGCCCACCCAGTCACATGACTGCCAAGCCACACACACACACACTCAGTCACATGGCTGGCAAGCCACTCCCACAAAGCAGGCCACACCTACAGAAGAGGTTCTAAAAAAATTGAAACCTACCACTGCTCTGGATCCGAAAGAACCAATTGCCTGGGCACCTGATCACTGCCCTGCCACTTGGCAAAACAGCTTTGCACAATATTTTGACACACTACAAGGACAATTACCTAGTTTGGTTCAGAATATGAATCTGAAGCTCCAGAAATGGTATTCATTGGTCACTTTAGAGATAGACCAGTCTGACTCAATAGGCAGATATAAAGTGGGATTTGAATAAATGGAACTCTTTTGTTCTCCAGTCCATGGAAATTCTTATAATTCTTTTTCTTCTGCACACCATTATTTTCCTCTCCCCCCCACCCTTTCCATGACTTTGCTGCTTTGATTGAAAGTGAATTTCAGATAGATAGGTCACTGTGATTTTCTGCAGAGGGAATGGATTGTTTGTAGTGAATGTTAATTTTCTCAAGGCAGTGGATTTGACTATGGCAGGCCAACAGAATTGAAGGATATAGCTAATGACAAATAATGTAGATTTCACATAAAACAAACCAGCTTTCTATGGGACAGTTAGCCAATGAAGTTCAGGGCACATTGCTAACAACTGTTTGCGATATCTGCCAATTAATATGTTGGAAACATTCATCTATCTCTCTCTCTCTCTCTCTCTCTCTCTCTCTCTCTCTCTCTCTCTCTCTCTCTCTCTCTCTCTCTCTCTCCCTCTCCCTCTCCCTCTCCCTCTCCCTCTCCCTCTCCCTCTCCCTCCCTCCCTCCCTCCCTCCCTCTCTCTCTCTCTCTCTCTCTCTCTCCCCCTTATATCTTTCCATCCTTATGATTATGGTGATTGATGCTGATAGTAAAGGTATTCTGATTTGAGAACAAGCACCAATACCAACACACTTCTTCTAGCTATTAGAGCATTTTTACATATATCAATATTCCCTTATGCAGCCCGCCAGAGTAGATTGGGAATAATGTATATGTATAGATTTTTTAAAAAACAAAAACCTGGTACCTGATTCCCAGAGACTGCCCATTGGACAAGTCCCTGCAGTTTTCTTGGGAAGATTTTTCAGAAGTGGTTTGCCATTGCCTCCTTCCTAGGGTTGAGAAAGAGTGATTGGCCCAAGGTCACCCAGTTGGCTTCATGCCACAGAGAGGACTAGAACTCATGGTCACCCAGTTTCTAGCCTGTTATCTCAACCACTACATCCAACCGGATCCTATGTATAAATATACATGTGCATATAATTCTCTCGCACACAAATATATATTTAATGTTCAGAATGATGAATAAATGATATGAAATAAATTTAACAGAAGAGAAATAAGAAATAATAATGTTCAGATTTATCTATCACTTCTTTGGACCAACTTTTATTTTAAAAGAAGTCTGGGAAAACTTTTGGAGACTGGCTTTCATTTCATCTCTTTGGAGATGGTGAGGGCTGTATTACATGAGTGGTTTGGGCCAAATGAATTGTGTTGTATAACATTCTAGAATTTGCACTATTTCTGATTCAGATCAGAAAAAATATTTTGCATGGAACGGGGGTTCAAAAGCAGCACTAGTTAGCTACTCCTTCAGGCAGCCAATGGTATCAGAAAAATGGATGTATTTTTGACAGAAAAAAACCACACATTTGAACTGTTTGTTACATTGTATTACTATTTTATCTTCTTTCAATCTTCTTTCTATGATTTAGCTGTATATACTATTGCCATAGTTTATTTTCAAGGCTTCCACTTCTGGTGGATATTTATTTCTAAGATCTGTGTCTAGAGACACATGTCCAGCTATGCCCTGAACTCAAAATCACCATTCAGACTTTATCCACAATTTAGATTTTTTCTTAAACAAGGGTTTAAAATGTGTTTAACCTGGCGGCAGAATGAAGCTGCCTTGTTGATTTTGGAACTTTCCTCTTAGCCGTCAATCATCTGATATCCAGTGATTGGGACAGATTAATAAATCTAGACATCTTAATGGCTCCTGCACTTCTGAGAACCATCGAATGTCTCCAGGAATAGGTACATTAAGGAATGGTAAAACATGCATGGTTAATTCTAAGATAAGTATTGGCTAGCTGTCCAAGACTCCATTTAAAGACTTGTACAAGGCCTATGGAGAAACAAGCTAAAAAGCAACAGCATCAACAATCATCGGCCATCGATCAAGGAACTACAATAACAAATCTGGAAGCAGTGGGAGGAGCTAGACCTAAGGTTAAACAGGCCGTGCAGGAAGCTCTAAAAATGCTTCAACCAACCAAAGATGACAACTAAGATTTTAACATGGAATGTCAACGGACTGAATTCTCCACAGAAGAGGAAGAAAATATTTCATTATCTCAAACAGTTTAAGAACGATGTAATTTGTTTGCAAGAAACTCATATCAAGTCAACTGATCAAAAATATTTGATCAACTCAAAACTTGGTCAACATTTTGCAGCTTCTGCTATGGAAAAGAAGAATGGTATAGTTGTATACTTAAGAAAAGATATGAAAGCTGAATTAATAGAAGCAGATCCCTTCGGAAGATATATTGCTTTAGACTTAATCTTAGAAGGGAAAAAGACATTACTTTTGGGAATTTATGCTCCCAATCAACAGCAAGATAGATTCTATAGAAATCTTCATGCTAAATTAGTACAGTGGGACTATAGTTCCTGTATACTATTGGGTGACTGGAATGGAGTGATAGATACTAAGAGAGATAAGAAGATTTCCCGCCTAAACACCAAGATGCGAGCAAAGTTACCCAAATCTTTCTTTGACATTATGGATGATTTTGAATTGAGAGATATTTGGCGAGAAAGAAATGCAGAGGAATATCACTTCACTTTCTTCTTGGACAGGCATCAATCCCTTTCAAGGATTGATTTTATCCTATCCACTAATGATTTGCTTTCTAGGGTCAAGAAAACAAAGATTGCAGCTAGGGTCCTTTCGGACCACAACCCAGTTTGGATGGAGTTGGGAAGGGTAGTGCAGGCAAGAAGGTCTTGGAGATTGAATGAAAACTTATTTAGATATGAAAAGTATATTAATGATTGTAAAAAATTACTATCTGAATATTTTGTTTTGAATATGAATAAGGGTACATCTATGGAATTTGTATGGGACGCAAGCAAAGCGTATATGAGAGGAGTTTTGATGAATATAAATAAAACACATAGAAATAAGCAAGGGTTAAAACGAACAGAACTGGAAGAGGAAATTAAGAGAAAAGAGCTGGAGTTAACAATGAACCCAGACGATACAAAGGTTAAGGAAGCTATTAACATATTAAAATCTCAATTTGACATGTTGATCTCTGACCAGGTAGCTACTAATTTATTATATGCAAAACACAATACTTTTTGTAATGCAAACAAACCTGGCAGATGGTTAGCTTATCAGATTAGGAAAAAAAGGAAAACTCGAAATATATCTAAACTGATTTACAGAGGGAAGGAGGTGTTTCAACAGGAAGAGATTCAAAGGCTTTCTGGGAATTTTTTACAGAACTGTATAAAGGGGATAAAATTAATGGTTTAGACATAGACAAATATTTAGACAAAGAGAAAATACCTTCAGTTAGAGAAGAACACAGGCAAAAATTGAATCAACCAATAACCTCGGGGGAAATCCTGCAGGTAATTAAGCAATTAAAGTCAGGGAAAGCACCAGGTACAGATGGCTTGACAGCGGTTTACTATAAAAACTTACAGTTAGAAATGGTAGAACCTCTTAGAGAATTATTTAATATGATTCAAACGGAAGGTAAAGTCCCTCCATCTTGGAAGACAGCGTTTATATCTTTGATACCCAAAGAAGATCAAGATACTACTCAACCCAAAAATTATAGACCTATTTCATTACTGAATGTAGATTATAAAATTTTTACTAAAATATTAGCAAATAGGTTAATGTTGGTCATTCAACAATTGATACATATGGACCAAACAGGTTTTATACAAGGGAGACAGATGAAAAGTAATGTTAGATTAATTATTAATGCATTAGAATATTTGGGAAAGAACAACCAGATCCCTGCTGCGTTTATATTTTTGGATGCTGAGAAGGCCTTTGATCGAGTTAACTGGCAATTCCTGCTGAAGATACTGCAAAAAATGCAGATAGGAGATAATTTTTTACAGTCAATTAAAGCAATATACCAACAGCAAACAGCACAAATTATAGTCAATGGAAATTTAACAGACTCTTTTCAAATTGGAAAAGGTACAAGACAGGGCTGTCCTTTGTCCCCATTATTGTTTATTATAACTTTGGAAGTATTGTTGAATAAAATACGGGGCTTGGATGGTTTAAAAGGGATCAAGATTAGGCAGCAAGAATATAGAGTCCGCGCTTTTGCGGATGATTTGGTCATAATATTGGAACAACCGCAGGAATCCAGTATGGTTTTAATGAATACGATTAATCAATATGGTCAAGTGTCAGGTTTTAAAATAAACTTAGGAAAAACCAAAATATTAGCTATAAATATGAATATTAAACAAAAGGAAGAATTAGGAGTGATGCTAGGATGTGAGGTAGTTAAAAAAGTCAAATATCTTG
Source organism: Thamnophis elegans (assembly GCF_009769535.1). Taxonomy (NCBI): domain Eukaryota; kingdom Metazoa; phylum Chordata; class Lepidosauria; order Squamata; family Natricidae; genus Thamnophis; species Thamnophis elegans. The sequence goes on from NC_045541.1 coordinate 49,204,457, forward strand.
GAGTTAACATTTTAACTTCAAATGGGAAATTATATAAGCATAATTATGAACCACTTTGGCATAGCATACAGACAGAGATGAAAAAATGGGAGAAATTGCACTTATCTTTGCTGGGTAGGATAGCGGCAGTGAAAATGAACATTTTACCAAAATTTTTATTTCTTTTCCAAATGTTACCTATACTTAAAAAAGATGCGAACCTTTTAGAATGGCAGAAGGGTATCAACAAATTTCTGTGGGCAGGAAAGAAGCCGAGGGTAAAGATGAAAATAATGCAAGATGTACGTGAGAGAGGAGGATTGAAACTACCTAATTTAAAACTATACTATGATGCAGTGGCATTATCTGTAATTAGTGATTGGACTCATTTAATCAATGATAGAATATTGAATATTGAGGGACACGATCTGGTATTTGGTTGGCATGCTTACCTGTTATTCAACAAAAAATTGGATAAGAATTTTAAAAGTCATATTTTAAGAAATGCTTTATTGCGGGTTTGGAAGAAATACCAATATAAATTAAATGACAGGATACCCATGTGGGCAATTCCTAGACACGCAATTGAAAATATGAATACAGCACAAAAACAGGACAGAATTACTTACAGACAGCTTCTTACCTCGGAAAGGGGGGGTATTACAATTAAAATCTTTAGAGGTATTAAAAGAGGAGAAGGTAGTTCAAAGATGGTTTCAGTATGGGCAATTACAGGCTAGGTGGAAAATAGATCAAAAAATTGGTTTTATCCAAGTTGAGGATAATCTGTTTAAACAAATAAGAGATCAAAGCTTAATGCATATAAAGAGGATATATAATGTATTAATACAGATGGATTCGGAAACAGAATTAGTTAAAGATTGTATGATAAAATGGGCTCAAAATATTGAGGAACCAATAATGTTGGATACATGGGAAAGAATCTGGGTAAGAAATGTGAAATTTACACAAGCTCAAAATCTGAGAGAAAATTTTTACAAGATGTTCTATAGATGGCATTTAGATCCTAAAAAGTTGGCTTCTATGTATCCGAATGTACAGCCTAAATGTTGGAGGTGTGGTTCTCTCGATGCTACATATTATCATATATGGTGGACCTGCCAAAAGGTTAAGGCATTTTGGATAAAAATATGGTGGGTCATGCAAAATGTTTTTAAAAGAAGGATAAAGTTTATTCCTCAGTTATTTTTACTAGGTATATGTACTGATTTTACAGTGGTAGAGACCAATTTGATTCTGCACCTGATAACTGCAGCAAGACTGTTGGTGGCGCAATATTGGAAGAAGGAAGACTTGCCTACAATCCAAGAATGGACATTGAAAGTAACAAACTTAGCCGAGATGGCTAAAATATCGGCATATCTCAAAGATCATTCAAATGAGATATATAAACGAGACTGGAAAAAATGGATTGACTATATACAAACTAAATACGGGACTAAGAAATTCCAGTTAGCCTATGCTTAAGATCAGAAATGATTTAAACTGTTAAAAGTCAGTTCAGTAAGAAGAAGCTAAGGTCAATCTAGAATGTCATTAATTTCTTTATTTCTTTTTTCTCAATAGATTTTAGACTGTGTTAGTTAAAAATCCATACCGTATACGGGTTCTGGGAAGTCGGGGGGGGGGAAGGAGGAGGGGGGTGGGGGGGTGGAGGGAGGGAGGGGCACACAGAACAAAAAAAAATTGTACTTCAATGTCTTAATGATTGACAAATGATGACATATTTGTGTTTTTTTTTTTAAAGAAAAATAAAAAAGTTCTGTTTTAAAAAGACTTGTACAAGGCCTGAAAATATCACATATATATTTATATATAGGTCATTCTAGATTTTTGACTATTGATTTAGTGACCATTCGGAGTTACAGTGGTACTGAAATAAGTGACATGACCATTTTTCATACTTACAAACATTGCAGCATTCCCATGGTCACGTTATTAAAATATCAGCCCTGGAGCCATTTTCTCCTGGTATCTTCAGGGCTGCCACAGGGGAGGCTGGTCGAGCTGTGGAAATGGGAGGGAGGGGTAGAGATAGCAAAGGGATTGTGTGAGAAAAGCAATCTCTATCTCATAGAAGAACAAGGAGACCATGAACAATAAAAAGTATATTTATTTAAGATACAATTGTATAAGCTTTTGCAAAAGGATTCTCAATCATGAAAGCTAGAAAGAGAATGTCTGACAGCTCTGGAGACAGGGTTTAAATACAATTTCGGAGTGATAGTCCACTTCCTCACATGTCCGTGTTACACAAGTTCGTATTATACAATATGTGTTATACAATATCTTGGCAATTAGTCAAATAGTTTCCAGCTCAAAAATCCCCTCAGCAGAAAGTCCCCTGACCTCTTCCCACCATATTAGGAAATAATAAGAACATAACAAGACAATCATTAGCATCTTGAAACTGACTCAGCAATTTCTCGCTAGGCCCAAGTTGACCTGGCCGGCTCTGTCTCAACTTAATAGCTGTGTTATGTCCTAAATGAACCCTCTATTTAAGGTCCTGGTCTAATGTGTTACAAAGGTGCTGCTTATGTTATGTAAAGTGTAAAATGGAGTCGCTCAGGTTCATCTCTTTTACAAGAATAACCTTATTTCTCTCAGATTGTAATCAAAATAAAATTATTTCCTCTGAGAACCAAGGACATTCTCACCAGATACAAGAAGGCAGGAAGTGGGGCCAGCAGAACTTTGGACTGTGACCTGATTGGACCATGTGATGGGCTGCATGGGCAGGGGGAGGAAAAATGTCCTTTTAACTAAGAAGAAACCCAAGGGGGCTTTAGAGTCGGGTTAACCCAGATGTGCCAATATGACCTGCCTAATAAATCCAAGTTTTGAGGCGTATGCTAGTGTCGGAGTTTTGATTCAGTTGGGTGGGTTATTTGGAACCCTGACACAAAATTCAGACACTTGGAAATTGGTTCATATTTATAATGGCTACAGTGTCCCGGAGTCATGTGATCACATTTGCAGCCTTCTGACAAGCAAAGTCAATGGGGGAAGCCAGATTCACTTAACAACCATGTTACTAATTCAACAGCTTCAATGATTCACTTAACAACTGTGTCAGGAAATGTTGTAAAATGGAGCAAAATTCATTTAACAACTGTCTCACTTAGCAACATAAATTTTGGGCTCAATTTTGGCGTAAGTCAAGGACTACCTATATGTGAATATAGAAAGTACACTCCAGACAAAAATGTGGACAAAATGCAGGGAAGGGAAAATTTATGTACTACTTAAAATGTTTTACGAATGAAGGCATCTATACATGTCCCAAGATAATGTTGCAGAATCAGATCTGTGTTGATCACCGGGAACAGAGGTTTTGTCTTCCGAGTGTTTGTATGTCTGTATGTTCCCTGACATACAGTTCACAATGGAGGAAGAAACAGCTAGGCAATTACCATTTTTAGATGTACCTGTCAACAGAGGATGGAAGCCTAGAAAGCACAGTTTATTGCAAGGCCACCAACACTCCATGCCTTTTGAATTTCAACAACAACCATCCACTGTCATAGAAATAGAATTGCATCAGAAGGGTGAGAACCCACTGTAGTACCCAGCAAACCAAAGAGCTGGAGAGCAGGTACCTATGTGAACAATTCGAGCAGAATGAGTACGGGAATGGGTATGACAATCATTTGTCATATGCAACATAACGGGGGGAGAAAGGAAGAAACAAGGTATGAGACCAACAACATGGCAAATCCTGCCATACATCGAAAACATTTTGAAAACTGCAGAATGCAGCTTCTGAAATCTACATCACACACCTCCCAGAAGCTACCATACAAGGACAAATTATGCATTGTAAAGATCACTTGGAGGTGGGAGATACTTCCAGTGTAAACTGCTGAATCTCCTACATGGATTGTGACTATGCAGGGCAGATATGGAGGAAACCACTAGACTGCCAAAAGCAAGGAGATCTGAGCTCATTGGTATCTTCAAAACTGCAATGAACAAGGACACACAATAAATTTTCCAGTTACTATGAATGTTGGACGAGCAGGCTCAAAAACAGCCAGGGAAGTGATTGAAGCCAGGGAAACAGGCCCCTCGTCAGTCAGTAGATGTGTTGATTTACCACCAGCCTATCAAATACTTAGAAGGGGAGAGCTGGAGAGCACAAGCAAATGACAGCTAATGGCTTAAAAGCCAGCCATCAACACACTCCAATCAACATCTAAAAGGTCACTTACAACAGGCACTATAAATACAACACAGAGAACAGCACACACTCTGCTAGAGTGAAGTGCCCTGCATGACCCCAAAAGCCCGGAAGAAAAAACATCTCGTCTTGTTGACTGACCCAGATTGGATCCTTAAAATATTTTCTTCACATACTTCAGGAACTGAGTGGTCATTTATTGTAACATCCGCATTTCTGTTGAGGATCATAAACTTTACATATTAGCTTGAACAACAACTCGGCTATCTGATTTGTTTCCATTTGTGCTGCACGTTTGGGAGGAAAAGTATGACAGTATTCATAGTGTAATATATAAGTTTCATTGAAAGATGAATTGCAAGAAATGTCATGAATGTTTATTTATTGTTACTACCTAAGGAAAGAAGGAAACAATAGTGGTTTAAAAAATGTATTTTTCTAGCCATTTATAATCTGTCTGAAGTAGACGGTGCTGAGGTTTGATGCTGAAGATGACAGAGAAGGGGGCTATAGCTAGCAAGACTGGGGCTTGGATAAGGAGGAAACAAGAAACCTAGTTGACAATGTTTCAGCTAGGGCAGCAATTGATTCATTCAATTTATATATCTCTTTATAATATTCCTATCAAGAATAATGGGAGGCAGCGAACAAAATCTTGTCTTGCTTTGACAGAGAGAAATAAATGCAAACTGTGTGTCAAGGCCATAAATAAGCAGCCACAAAGTCAATTTTCCAAAATGTTCTCAAACACTGACGTGCAACTCCATGTTCCCAAGATTTGTGATGACATAAACAGCTATAGCCCCACTATATCCCTCATATGTACCTGAAGCAAGACTGGAATGGATGGGTTCCCCTTTGTGGCAGAGCTACAGAAAGGAGAGAAAATTAGATTACTGTTCAGGAGGTACAGATGCTTGTCTGAATGTGATGAACAAATCTTGGAGGAACATAAGTGGCATGAAGATAAATGAAAGAAGGAAAAGAGAATGAGGGAGAGAGGGAGGGAGGGAAGAAAGAAGTAAAGAAGGAATAGAATAGAGTTGGAAGGGACCAGGAGGTCTTCTATTCCAACCCCCTGCCTAGGCAGGAAACCCTATACCATTTCAGACAAATGGCTATCCAACATCTTCTTAAAGACTTCCAGTGTTGGGGCATTCACAACTTCTGGAGGCAAGCTGTTCCACTGATTAATTGTTCTAACTGTCAGGAAATTTTTCCTCAGTTCTAAGTTGCTTCTCTCCTTTATTAGTTTCCACCCATTGCTTCTTGTTCTACCCTCAGGTACCTTGGAAAATAGCTTGACTCCCTCTTCTTTGTGGCAACCCCTGAGATATTGGAACACTGCTATCATGTCTCCCCTAGTCCTTCTTTCTATTAAACTAGACATACCCAGTACCTGCAACCGTTCTTCATATGTTTTAGTCTCCAGTCCCCTAATCATCTTTGTTGCTCTTCTCTGCCCTCTTTTTAGAGTCTCCACATCTTTTTTACATCATTGGTGACCAAAACTGAATGCAGTATTCCAAGTGTGGCCTTACCAAGGCACGATAAAGTGGTATTAACACTTCACGTGATCTTGATTCTATCCCTCTGTTTATGCAGCCTAGAACTGTATTGGCTTTTTTGGCAGCTGCTGCACACTGCTGGCTCATATTCAAATGGTTGTCCACTAGGACTCCAAGATCCCTCTCACAGTTACTACTGTTGAGCAAGGTACCACATATACTGTACCTATGCATTTCATTTTTGTTGCCTAAATGTAGAACCTTACTTTTTTCACCATTGAATTTCATTTTATTAGATAGTGCCCAAAGGAAAGAAGGAAAGAAGGAAGGGAACCAATAAGGCTTATCCCCACATCCCCTAAGTGTAGCACAAATATGACCCAGGCAGCCAGGCACTGTTTTTATATGACACTGTCTCATGAACTTTCCTTTATTCCACCCTCAGCCCACTGTGAAGGCAGCTTCCAGTTTAAAACAAGTATTTTCCCTCTTCTTCTCACGTAACGTTTTATTTGGACACAGATCAGGGAGCTTCATCCACAATGTGGTTCATTATAAAACCAGGGCCAGAATTTGCTTAGTTCCGTTGGCCACTTGCTTTGATCCAACCCCATCTCCAATGGTCACTGTCCTTCATGGTCTTTTGGTTTCGGTTGCAGGAGAGCCTCAAAATGTGGCTTCCCCAGAGACATCTGTTCACTTCACTAGTGCTTTCTGAAGCTTCACATGGGCTCCTTTAAAAATAGATTTTCTGAAAGAGCATTAGACCTGTACCTAAGAATCAGTTCTACTGTATAGGACATTGATTTAAGTTGAGTGTTGAACTGGGAAATCAAGTTCTTCTAGATGTGTATTGTTGGTTCTGTCACCAATAGAGGACCAGAGCCAGAGGTGGTATTCAGCCAGTGCGAACTGAACTGGTAACTCTGACAATCAGTTGGCTCCACCCACCTGCCCCCATCCTATCCTGTCCTTTATTGCCTGCTTTCTAGCTCATCTCAATCTTGAGGCACATCTGATTTCCTCCCCCGCCCCTTGCTATTCTACTTACTGTTGCTGACTTGGAAGGTAAGCAGCTGAGCTTCTAAATGCTCCATTTTCAGCACTGCCCATGCATGCAAAGCGCACACTCACCAAACCGGTTGTTAAACTGGCAGCATCCGTCCACTGATCAGAGTTACCAATATTTTTTTATTATTTCTGCCTATAAAGGGTTTGATATAACCACACTTGTCATAGTTTTTATTAGAGTGGGATGCAGGAGAAGACCTTTTGCTTACTTAATGTGTCTTCATGACCATCCATATGCTATATCTGGGAACCAATTCTGAGCAGCTCACTTCCAATACTGTCATTCCTTTGCAGCTGAACACAGAACATACTTATTACAAACCTGACAAATTTGGGCTTGCAGTAGATTTTGCCTTCCTTTGGAAGAGAACGAGACTCTGATCTCAAACTAACAGGTCCAGGTGCACTAGTGGCCTTCTAGCCAGACAATATGACAGGAGATTAAACATGTCATTCCAAGCACAAGCCTATTCCACCCCACTTTAGTGAGAATGATTTTTTTCTCTATTGGGGTGTACTCTCACTTAAAATAGAAATGAAACTGTGGAATCAAAACTGTATATCAAAACTGTAAAGACAGAACAATTTCCTACTATGCCAGAAGGAACCTCAGCAATTAAGACAGCAAATCACATGCTGACATACTTTTCTATTGGGTCAAGGACTGGTGAGCAACCTTTTAATCCAACAGAGCCTAGCAGGATGCCCACTTGCTTGTTGTGTCTTTCCACAGTGGAAGTAAGTTTTAGCCCAGAAGGCATCAATAGCATTCAATTTGCACAAAAGGTCACATCTCCAAAGTAATTGGGGTAGGGAGTGAGAATGATGACCCTGATGGAGATTAGGCGTTCTCTGCTCCCAAAGAAAAGAGAATAAAGCATTTTTTAAAAAGTCTAAAACATCCAGTTAATGTTCAGAAATAGCTTAGGGAGACCACCAGGGATGGGATTCTATTGGTTTGGACCAGTTGAGTTGAACCGGTAGCTCCGACTATCAGCTGGGCTTGCCCACGTGCCCCTGCACTATACGGTGACCATATTCCCTTTTCTGAAGCCCAGCTGATAGGTGCAGCAGAGTGGTATGCCACACCTCAGCTGTTTTCCTCCCCAACAGTAATGTGGAAGGGATTTGTCTGTAAACTGCCTGCACTCAGTGAACTGGTTGTTAAACCGGTAGGATTCCACCCCTGCAGACAACTCTTTAATTTCCTGAAGTATAAGAAGGATGGGGCAACATATTTCAACCTGGCTTGCAAAATTCTGTGAGGAGGAGGAGGAGGTGGTGGTGATGGTGGTGGTTACCCATTTAGTCATGTCTGACTCTTGGTGGTGTCATGGGCCAGATCTCTCCACCTCTTCTAATCTTGCATTACTTCTTTCTATGTTCTGGCTGATATCAGCATTGATGATGTCCAGCCCCCAAGTTCTTTGGCAATCTGGTTTCCTTTTACTGCTAACTCTTCCAAAAATAATTACTTTTCTACGGTGATAACTGATCTAAATAGAGGTAGTTTTAGCCATTCTGTTGAGTTGATTTCATGCCCTGCTGGTTAGACCAGATGGGACAATAAAAGAATTCCTTATACTGTAAATATCAGTGGTGAAATCCAATTTTTTTCTCCTACCGGTTCTGTGGGTGTTTATTGGTGAGTGTGGGCAACTTGTAAAATGTGGTGAAACTCACTTAAGAATGCTCTGGCTTAGCAACCAAAATTTTGGGCTCAGTTATGGTCATAAGTTATCTTTCTTTCCCTTTCTTTCCTTTTTTTCTTTCTCCTTTTTCTTTCCCTTTCTTTCCTTCTTTCTCTCTCTATTTCTTTCTCTTTCTCACTTTTTCTTCTTTCTCTGTTTCCCTTTATTTCCTTTTTTCTCTCTTTTTCTTTCTTTTTTTCTTTCTTTCTTTCTCTTTGTCTTTCTGTCTCTTTCTCTTTCTTTCTCTCTTTGTCTTTCCTTCTTTCTCTTACTTTCTCTCTCTCTCTCTTTCTTTCTTTCTTCTCTCTCTCTCTTTCTCTCTCTCTCTCTCTCTCTCTCTCACACACACACACACACACCTGGTCTGGGCACATAGATGGAGACCTTCCTGGGGATTTCTCCTGCATGGACGCACCTGGCAGCAGCAGCAGCAGCAATGGCAGAAGAGGACACCCTGCCCTTCGGGAGCCCGTTTCCCCAGCAGGATCAACCACAGCGGCACCAACGGTCAGCAGGATATTCTTTCTTTCTTTTGGCAGTGTGAGAAGGAAGAAAGTCCTCTGGGATCGCAGGTGGTTTGCATGTGCAGCAGCCCCAGGACATCTGCCTGGCACCTGCCTCCCGGAGTGCCACCACCATTGCCGCTGCCCCTCTCAGCCCCAGAAGAGCAGTTGTATCTCCACCAAAGGCTACCTGCCCACCCACTGTCTGGGCTATGCTGGATGCCAAGCTCAAAAGACAAGCGGGTATGGGGGACCGCCAGGAAGGTCGTGAGGAAGGAAGGCAAGCATGGCAGGGCTGCAGGCTGCTAATTCCCTTTCTTGTGGCCGTCTGGCCCCGACATGCTTGCCTGCCTTCTCAAGCTGGCCATGGGGACACCAGGAAGTCTGCATGGAAGGCAGACAAGCATGGCAGGGCTGTGGGGAAGGGAGTAGGCTGCTAGCTCCATTCCCCACAGCCAGCCAGTCCCAACATGCTTGCCTGCCTTTCACACAGTCTTCCACTTGCCTGCCTTCACAACATGGACATCAGGACACCAGGAAAGCCACGTGGAAGGCAGACAAGCATGGCAGGGCTGCAGGGAAGTAGGGGAGGCAGGCTGGGGCAGTGGAAAGCAGAGACTGCGTAGGGTGGGGCAAGTGAGCGGCAACAGGGGGACTGGTTCAGTGGCATGGTCAGCCAGTGGTCCCTACCAGTTCAGTGACACAGGCCCAATGTCCACCTCTAGTTCTCCCCAAACAGTCTGAACCAGTAGGATTTCACCTCTGGTAAATATTCATTCCTGGTGTTTCTTCCAACACTTATCAAGAATGACATTCTCTCAACACAAGGGGAATAGGGAGATTCTGAACAAATTTGGGGCTTCATTAAACTGCCTATATGCTACTAATTACAGTTTCTAAAGCCCCATTTCCCTCACCTTGGATACCACACTCCACTTGATAAAAAGCACCCACAAAAGAGACCTAAAACAAGATGGATTGCAGGTGCAATTGCAAAAGAAAGCTCAAGACCATAATAGTTGGAAATATGCAGAAGAGGCCTTCATCCTGCAGTTGATAGACAATATCTAGAACAGTGATGGCAAACCTTTTTGGCTTCTGTGCCAAAAGCGGGGGGATCACAGGGGGGTCATGCATGGGCATGCCATACCCATAATGCAATGCACATGATCCCCCTGCATGCATGCGTGTGTGACCAGCACACACCCTCCTGCTTTTGATGCATTTTCTTTCACCCTCCCGAAGCTCCAGAAGCTTTCTAGGAGTTCAGGGAGGGTGAAAACAGCCTCCCTGCCCCCCCCTCCGGACGCCCTCCAGAGGCCTCAGGAACTTCCCTGAAGGCTCTGGAGAGAGAAAAATAGACCTATGGGGAACCCAGAAGTTCAGGAATGGTGAACTCCGGTTTGTCCCTAGTGGCAATTTTTTACCTCCGGAGCTTTCAGATGGCTTTCCTGAAGGCTTCAGAGGGAAAAAAATGGACCTACAGACAAACTGGAAGTCATTTCCAGTTTACTTGTAGGGCCGATTTTTGCCCTCCGGAGTCTTCAGGGAAGCCTCCTGAAGGTTCCTAAAGGTTCCACAGGACAAAAAACGGACCTACAGGGAACCCAGAAGATCAGGAATTGTGACTTCTGGTTTGTCCGTAGCGGCGATTTTTGATCTTCGGAGCCTTCAGGGGCCTTCAGCAGGCTTCTCTGAAGGGCAAAAATCAGCCCTATGAACAAACTGGAAGTGACTTCCAGTTTGGCCGCAGGACCATTTTTCGCCCTCCGGAGTCTTCAGGGAAGCCTCCTGAAGGCTCCGCAGAGTGAAAACTGACCCTAAGAACAAACCGGAAGGCAATTCCAAAACTTCTGGTTTGCCCATAGGGCCAGTTTTTCACTCTCTGGAGGCTGCAAAGAAGCCTCCAGAAGGTGGAAAATGGTCTCAAAACAAGGCCGAAGTCAACTGGTCAGCGCATGCATGCGTGCTGGCCAACTGGCAGGGCAGGGCCTTGTGTGCCCTAACAAATGGCTCTATGTGCAAGCTGTGGCACGCATACCATAGGTTTGGCATTATGAATCTAGAATGATATTGAATGGTGCTTAGCAAGAAATTAGTCAGGAGAGTCCAATGTTGGCCCTTTTCCTTCAATAATGAAGTCTTGCTTTGTGAGGGTCATCGGTGGGCTGCCTTGTTGGCCATGGAATTCCTGAGTGATATTCACAGTCTAAATTCATTAAAAATATGTGAAAATATGTCTTTTCTTAATATAAGGAGGGAGGACATAAGCAGCAAAGGACAGAGAATATTTTAAGATAAATGAATATAGTTCGAGACATACCCATTAACAAAACAATAAAGCAAAATTAATCCAGAGAACATGGCTGTTGAAGGACCACTAAATTCTCAATAGGCTGGATAAGTTCTTCTTGGCCTCCAATACAGTGTTGCTGACAACCTGTAATGGTTTTTCTAAACATAGATGCAGAATATAAATACCACTGTCATTTCTAATTTTATGAACAAATGGAAATTTATTTTCAAAAGAAAATTGCTTGACCCTACCTCTCCATTCATTAAGAACTAAATCTACAATATAAATTAGCAGAGATAGTTTCTTTCATCTTTCTACTTTTTTTAATTTTATCCATACTGCTAGTGAATCCATGAGGAAGGGGCTCAAGCACTTAAGATAACTAATATGTTGGTTTATTATAAGAAGATAAAAAATTAAATGCGGAATGCATAATTCTGGAAAAAAAAATGGCCTTTGAGAGAAATGTTGCTAATGCCTCCTCAAGACTTGGGAACCAAAATAACCATGAAGTTGTGGTCAAGGATTTCTTTGATTTAGATGATTGATTGTCTCCTTTCTAGCAGTGGGATTTTGCTATTGATTTCTCTAAATATCATACCAGCTGGTAATCAAACTCTTTAATTTTCATGTTGGAAAGAAAACGCAACAGCAAGAGCAGTTGGTAATTGAAATGCCTCCCAAAAAAAGAGTAGCTGTCATCTGATTAAGAGAGCTTGATCTTTCAGCTGTTTATATGACATTTAAAATGTAATTCCAGGTTCCAAAATAGTAGACATGCAACATGGTGCAGCACAATCTGATGCTATACCCTGCTGGGCTGAAAATGTGGGAGAAAGATGTTTGTCTTCACTTTCCCAGGAGTTGTGTTTTGTTTAATACCACTTACAGAGCCATTCTATCATGTCAAAGAGAACCAAGGAGGAATGGGAAATCCACAGACTGAAGGCTTGCATGGTTGTAAAGTTAGAGGATGGATCCATACCACTACATTAAAAGCCTTAGGGGGCGGGGGCTCGGTTTTTCTACCTGAACTGGATACAGTTTACAAATAACCTGTAAACAGGTTTTATTCTATTGTTTACAAACCATACCCATCTGCGATGGAGAGATGAAATAACAGAAATAACAAATAACAGAGTGGGAAGGAACTTTGGAGGTCTTCTAGTAGACAATTTGTTCTCCAGGTTCACCTTATCCCTGGCTCATTTTTGTTTCATTTTTCTATTCCTCCCAAAATGAAAATGGATTATGAAATATTATCTATTTTTAAAATTGTAAAAGATTCCATTTTTGTTGTTGTTAGATGCAAAGTTTAAGCTCACACCGAATGATTCAGTTACTCCATCCAGCCACCTCATTCTCTGTCGTCCCTTTCTTCTTTTGCCCTCAATTGTTCCCAGTATTAGGCTCTTCTCCAGTGAGTCCTTCCTTCTCACTAGATGGCCAAAGTATTTGAGTTTCATCTTCAGGATCTGGCCTTCTAAAAAGCAGTCAAGGTTGATCTCCTCTAGGACTAACTGATTTGATCACCCTGCAATCCAAGGGACTTGCAGAAGTCTTCTCCAGCACCATAGTTCAAAGGCCTCAGTTCTTTGGCGCTCAGCCTTCCTTATGGTCCAACTTTCACAACCATACATTGCAACTGAAAAAACCATAGCCTTGACTATATGAAATTTTGTTGGCAGCGTGATGTCTCTGCTTTTTAGTATGCTGTCTAGATTTGCCATAGCTTTCCTCCCCAGGAGCAAGCATCTTTTAATTTATTGGCTGTAGTCCCCATCTGCGGTGATCTTGGAGCCCAGGAAAATGAAATCTGTCACTACCTCCATTTCTTCCCCATCTATTTGCCAGGAATTGAGAGGGCCATGATCTTAGTTTTCTTAATATTGAGTTTAAGCCAACTTTTGCACTCTCTTTGTTCACTTGCATCAAGAGGCTCTTTAGTTCCTCTTCATTTTCTGCCATTAGAATGGTATCATCTCTATATCTGAGGTTGTTGATATTTCTCCCAGTAATCTTAATTCGAATTTGTGATTCATCTAGCCCCACCTTTCTCATGATGTGCTCTGCATATAAGTCAAATAGGCAGGGTGACAGTATACAGCCTTGCCGGACTCCTTTCTCAATTTTGAACCAATCTATGGTTCTGTTCTAACTGTTGCTTCTTGACCCGCATATAGTTTTCTCAACAGACAAATAAGATGGTCTTGTTCTCCCATCTCTTTAAGAAAAAAAGATTGCATAGAATAGTTTTAAAAGTAGCTTTGTGTTACGACCCCGGAAATATATCTAAATATTCTGCTGTATAAAAATTGCTGTGTTGGACTATTGACAACATCAGTTTTTTACATACATGTGCATGGCTATTCAGGACAACTCTCAGATTTCTTTCAGTGAGAAGAATTAGCCAATGGAATAACTTGGAGTGTGGGGATTCCATTGCTGCAAGAAAAGATTGGACATCCGTTTGTCCAGAATGGTATAAAGACTCCTGCCTTGGTCAGGGTTTGGACTAGAGCAGTGGTGGGTTCCAGATCCCATTGCAACCAGTATGGTGCAATGGGGCCCAGCATCCACCACACGAATGCGTGCAACACATGCACACACACTCGCAGCACACAGATGTGTCCTTACCTCCTGCAATGCCTCCATGATGCTCCAGCTGCTCGGCAAAGTGTTGCACAGGTGCTATATGCTCGGTGCATATATGCGGAAGCACTGAAGAGCACAAATACAGGTAAGGACGGTGGGTAGGTGGGTGGACCTTCCGGACCACCATACCGGAAGGGTACCCGGTGCTCCCGACAGGCACCGGTATGCCCGTACCACTGGACTAGAGGCCTCCAAACGCTCTTCCAGTTCTATGATTCTATGAGACTACAGACAATTATTTTGCCCAAAAGACAGAGGAAGCAAGCCTGGCTAGCATGACTCACTTTCTCCTATTCACTTTTGATCTAGGGATTATTGGTTCTGTTCCTGACTTTCCTTAGGCCTCCTAGCCATGAATGGGGTTGATATGGACAGTAGCATTCATTTATTAACTGATGTTTGCCAATGATAATAAAATAAAACAAATATTTGTTTTATTTATAACTTGTTTTTAGTCTATGCAGTTGGTATGATTTTTCTATTTTATCCTTTTTTTATTTTTTAGGTTTCTACAGCTCCCAGAAACCATTAGCGTTGAGAGGCTATAATATACTTAAAAATCTAAACTATACTAAATCAAAAATAAAATAACATATATTAGCAGATTAACAGAGTTGGAAGGGACCTTGTAGGTCATCTAGTCCAACCACCCTCCTGCCCAAGCAGGAGACCATACATTATTTCTGACAAATAGCAGTCCATTTCAGAGGTGGTATTCAGCCAGTTCTGACAGGTTCTGGAGAACTGGTAGTGGAAATTTTGAGTTGTTCAGAGAACTGGCAAATAGGCTTGCTCTGCCCCTGCTGCCTCCCAGTCTTTTGCTGCCCTGAACAAGAGAAGGGAGATGGAAAGCAGGTTAGGTCTCCTCCGGATTCCATCTGCCAGCCAATGTCGGCTGGTGACTCCCCGTGGGAGAGCCTTCTCTGTTGTAGCTCCAGCCCTTTGGAATGACCTCCCCATGGAGATCCGGACCCTTACTACCCTCCCGGCCTTCCGCAAAGCCACCAAGTCCTGGCTGCTCCAGCAGGCCGGGGGGCTTGTGAAATATCCAGCCCCACAGTAACTGTGAATGTTGTGTATTTTAAAGTGTTGGTTTGTTTATTTATCCCCTTCCCTTGTTTATTGTAAGCCGCCCGGAGTCCTTCGGGAGTGGGCGGCATACAAGACCAATAAACTCAAACTCAAACTCAAACTAGTGGGGTGGGAATGGGGATTTTGCAGTATCCTTCATCTGCCATTCCCACAAAGCCTTACCCACAAAGTTATGCCACTCCCACAAAGCCACTCCCACAGAACCGGTAGTAAAAAAAATAGAATCCCACCACTGGTCCATTTAATAATACTATATAAGTCTCTCTCACCATCACCACAAAGAAAAAAAAATATGTTTCCTGAAATAGTTATATATACTCATGAATAAATTTGGATCTTGTATATTTCAAAGACCTGCACATATTCTTTGCCGTACTTCCAATTATCAATTTCCATTGGTGATGGCTTAATTGGTAGCATTTCCTTCTTTGCAGCAGCTCTTTCTTTCCCCCTCCTAAACCTACTTAACAAACAGCAGTAAGGATTTTGGATTGTATCATTACATAACAGCTATATTTAGAAGAGTAGCCATATGGATATTGTTAGCTTTTATCAGGATTATCCTGTCTTCCACTCAATAAATTTTAAGTGGTTTTCAGACAAATTGAAAAGAGAAACTGGAGTACACATAATCAAAATAATATCAGAGATTGAATTAAAGTTCAATAATGGAAACTAAAAATGTATAGAATATTATAGATTTACACATAATTTTCTGATAACAACGTCTGCTTGAGGATTGTTGCCACTGAGCCCAGATTGGGAGGCACCGATTATATATTCTCCATGCTTGATTCATAATAAAAAGTAAATTATCTCACTTAAAAACTAACAATTAAGCCATAAAACATTGAATGGCTACATTATTTTAACAATGAGTATCGTGGGAGGAATGCATGAAGAAAAGTGACAAGATAGTTGTACAAAAAAACAAACAAACCCAACCGTGATTTTAATGAAGGGCATTATCTATTATTTCTAGATAATCTAAATAAATTGTGTGGGTATTTGACAAAGTGGACTGTTTACAGAGGCTGATGCTGTCTCGGTTTTTATAAGAAATGAGAGACGACAAAACAGAAATGATATCTTAATTGCTCAGCTATTGAGAGCTGCTTGGAAATTTTTTGATGCATTCCCTATTTTATGGACTTTGTTTGTCATGCTTAATTACATTTACAGACATTTGTAATGAATCCTGGAGATGATCAGGGCTTGCTTAAGAGAGGCAATAATTCTCTACCCATTAAACACAGTGCTGATGAAGCAATTTCTTCAGAAAATCTCCTTGAACTCAGAGGATTGCAAATATTGCAGTTCCATAAGCTTCTCCTGCAAAGAGTTTGGGAGGGTGATGTTTATTTGACTCCACTGTATCTTTGATTAAATCAATTATCTGGACATATCTCAATCTGACCTCGCTCCTGACTCCATGATATCAATTTTGAACATCTTGGTGGATAATTTATTTTGGATAAAAAAGTGCCACCTTTCAATTCATGCTACTCTATCTCGAGATAGAGATAACAGTACAGTAATACTAAGGAATGTGATTTTCCTAGCTGTGCAGTCATATGTCTTAAAAATATAACATTTACTCTGAAAATATTTGGTGCTGAAAACTCAATGCCTCCCTCTATCAAATAAGTGTTTTGCATAGATGTACAGAAGCTCTAGGGCAGGAGTTTCTAACCTGATTGAGGGCCACCTCAGGGTTGTGTTTGACCTCAGGGGAGTTGGGAGGGAGCATGGTTAGGGTGGGCATAGCCAACTCGATGTCATTTGTGTTGGGGGCACCTGTGATGGCCTAAGCGCTCTGCCAGTGAAAAGCTCCATTTTCAGCTACAACAGCCTCCTGCAACCCTCTGCCTGCATAAACTGAGGTTGAAGAGTTTGCATGAGGCCCTCCTGAGCTTCGTTTTTGCTGGCAGAAGCATGGTAGGCCAGTCCTTCATTGTTTGCATGGTGGCCCATGGGCTGGATCCTGCTCTAAGATAAAGTAGTCAAGAAACCATATTGAGTTGAATGTGCTGAAATGGACAGGATGACCATGGAGTTAAAAGAAAGAGAAGAGTCGGACTATTATAAAATTTGGAGTAGACTGCACAAGTGGCTAGAGAATAGAAGCCAAAACAAGAAATAAAAGTTTTGAAAACTATTGAATATATGATGAATGGAAATTTGATTATATGTGGAATACTACTATGTTATAGCATAATTATTATTAGAATTGTTAAAAACTAAGAGAAGGCAATAACTGAACTGTAAACTACAAAAGCAAAATATATATGCTAATATGCAATGCTGTAAAAATATATTATATTGTTATGTTGTTTGTGTTTTCATCTGTCTTGTATTTATTTTTTCTTCTTCCTCTTTTTAAACTTGAAAATGTTTAATAAAAACTATTTTTTAAAAGAAACCATATTGCACAAACTATTAAAAGTTCTTCAACCATTATTTTCCCTGATATACATAAAGAGGTCATCAGGCATATAAACAGTTCATTATTGAATGATGATGCTCTGCAGGCATTTATATACAAACATGACAAGAAGCCAAAATATAATAACATTTTAAATTCAGATTGAAATAAGGAATAGCCAGAAGAGTTAATATTTTTTCTCAAAAAAGAAAAGTAAAGAAAAAAAATAGAAGAAAGGAAATTCAGATCAAGACAGTTTGGTAAGAAGTTGGAAAAAAGTCAAATTAAATTAAATTAAATTAAATGTTTCCCATCAGCTTCCATTATGAGAAAGGCTTATTAGAACAGTTACTCCAGCAAAAGAATTGTGGTATGATAAAACTATGAAGTTTTGGATGTTGTATGTATGTGTAGCTTCTCAACAGAAATATTTCCAATAGTTACATTGGGTAAAGCCCACACTTTTATGGGAATTAAAATAACATTCCTGTATATCTAGATTGGTCTTTAACAGGTAGTATCTGGCTAACTTTGGCTAAACTTTAAAAGTAAGTTCCCACCTTATTAGTAGCTGTCTGGAAGATACTGTAGACTAGACTGAGTAATTTAGCAACTATCCTGGTAGAAGCAGTGACAAATCTCAAAGAAAAAGCAGATAAAGATCTCTCAAAAAAGAAACTACAAAATAGTAAGGAAAGGAGGAGAACAGCCAAAACCCTGGGGAAAGTTACTAGAATAATAAAAGTAAATCCTTTGAAGAAAAGATACAATAATCACAAAAATAGGAAAAAGAAAAAGAAATTAGGGGAAAGGGGGAGAAGAAGGGGGAAAAAATAAAACTGGAATTTTTGAGAGCCCAGGAGAAAATGGTTAAAAGAGGAAGAAAGGGAAAAAGAACTACATTAGTAGACTAAAGAGAATAATACCAAGATTGTTATTGTGATGTAACTAACTAAGAAATAAAGAAATGATAGTACATTGTTAATTGTAGAAAAAAATTGAAAGAAATGTTCTCTATGCTTAAATTGAATTAGGGAATGCAAAATATGCCAATGGAGAAAATAAGAAAGGAAAATTTGGTGTAACTTTGAAGGGCAATTGAAGATATTGTTTATGTATTAAGAAAAAATAATCATAAAGATAAAAAAATAATGGAAGGGAATAATTTGGCAGAAAGTGAAAATGAAACTATGATGTAGAAAGGAGTATGTAAATGAGAGGATGTAAAAGAAAAGACCAGGACAACTTTTTGTTCCTATAATATATATTTTTATAATATGTATTCCTATAATTTGTATTAAAAAAATAAAAAAAACTTGAATGGGAAAAAAAAGAAGCAGTGACAAACCTTTTGCATTGTATCCAAAGGGAAAAAATTACATATACAAATCCATGAAGTCACCAGGAGTGAACTTTAAATTGGCATTATTTATTATTCTTTATTTATCTATTAATTTTTTATGGTCACCTCTTCTCAAACACATGATGCTGGGTGGCTTTTAATATTAAAAATAATAAAACACACAAAATCACAAATCATTCAAAATAAAATTGCACAAACAACATTCAGCACAACCAGGAATTCCATCTCACATAGAGGGACTCTTGGCTCAAGAACAGAAACAAGTTTGCAAGGCCTTGTAGATCATCAGAGAAATGATATTCCAAAGGACCAATGTCACAGCATAAAAAGTGTCCTTCTGGGCCCTGCCAGCCACGTTCCCTAATAGACAGACCTAGATCATGCCTCCCAGATGAGATGGGTAAGTCCAACTGGAGAGAGAGAGAGAGAGATTTGCCAGACATCCCAAGCCATGAATGGCTGACAAAGTGGCCACCAGCATCTTGAATTGCATGTGGAAGCACTTGATAGCCAATGCAGCTTGCAGAGAAGTGGAATCACATGTGCCACATAATAGGTGCCCTTAACTGTCCTGGTTACCCCATTTGGAACCACCTGAAGCTTCCAAATGGTGTTACAGGTAGTCCTCGACTTACAGCCATTCATTTAATGGCTCTTCAAACTTACAATGGCATTGAAAAAAATTCCCTTATGAATGGTTTCAGGATTTGAGTTTGGCTAGTTTAGAGAAAAGAAGGACTTTGGGGGACATGATAGCAGTTTTCCAGTATTTGAGAGGCTACCACAAGGAGGAGGGGTCAGCTTATTTTCCAAAGCACCAGAATGCAGGACAAGAAATAATGGATGGAAACTAATCAAGGACAGAAGCAACCTGGAATTGAGAAGAATCATCCCAACAGTGAGGACAATTAACAAGTGGAAGAACTTGCCTTTAGAAGTTTTGGGTGCTTCCTCATCACTGGAGGTTTTTAAGAAAAAAAACTGAACAATCAGTTGTCTGAAATGGTGCAGGATCTCCTGATTGAGCAGGGGATTGGACTAGAACACCTCCAAGATCTCTTCCAGCTCTATTCTGATTCTGATATTCTGATTCAGTTTTGCAGCATCCCCATAGTCATATAATCAAACTTTGGGTACTTGGCAACCAGCACTTATTTATGATGGTTGCAGCTTTTCAGAGGCCTGGGATTGTCATTTGCAACCTTCTTTGGGAGCTTCTGATGAGCAAAGTCAATGGGAGAAGCCTCATTCATTTAAAAACCATGGCAAAATGGTCATAAAATGAGGCATGATTCCCTTAACAACTGTCTTGCTTAGCAATGGGGATGTTGGCCGTGGCCATGGCGGGAATGACATAGGAGTTTTGTTGTGGGGGGCCCTGTGGTGGCCAAGTGCTAAGGCAGGACTTCCCTGAGACCCTCCTTCCTTCCTTCCTTCCTTCCTTCTTTTTCCTTCCATCTTCCTTCTCTTTTCATCTTCCTTCCCCTCTTTCCTTATTTTCCCTTCCTTGTTTTTCTTTTTCTTTGTCTTTCCTCCTTCCCTTTCTCCTTTCCTGTCCCTTCTGCAAAAGGGAAAACATTTCTCCTTTTGTTTTGTATTTTGTTCATTTTGGGAGCTTGGGGCAACCCATTTTTGGCATCTGCCAGTGAAAATGGAGCCTGGGTGGCTGCACTCAGTCCCCCAAGCTCTAAATTCCCTGGTAGAGGGCTGCAGGAGGCCATTGTGGCTGAAAATGGGGTAGGAGGACTACGCACTCCATTTTCTCTAGCTGAGGCACTAAGGGTCAGGCGTTTGCTGTTTCTGGCCAGCCCCACGGGCCAGATCTAAACACCCCATGGGCCAGATTTGGCCTGTGGGCCTTGAGTTTGACACTCCTATTCTAGTATATCCACTAATTCATGCATTGATAGATAAATTTGTCTTTTGTTAATTAGATCAGATGCTACCCATTGGATGTAGTCTCTGCTTTTAGACAGCCACTTTTCTTAATATGCTGATTCTTGTGGGCAGGTTAATGAACGTGCTAGTGTGATACGTGACATGGCCAACATCCTTGCAGTGAATGTGTTTCCTGCTGCTAGGGACTTCATGCCAAAAAATTCATGAATTTAATATTTCTCTCCACAAGTTATTTCAACCATAACAACTTTCCTGAAGCCAGTAAAGAATGTTTCTGCTAAAAATGGGTGGAAATGAGATGGATGTCCCAAGCAGGCATATTGCCTAACAGTTGAGAATATAAACCAAAAAAAATGTTAAATAATATATACATTTAGATATCTGGCAGTCCCAGCTTGCCTTTTGCCAAGAATGTTGCAAGGTGCTGAAATATTGTAATTCAGACATATACAAAATTGATAAGATTCAAAAATTTCTTGCCAGGGTCCCAATAAATATTAGATGTTTGAGAAAATATCTATGCCTCTGTTAAAGTTTGCTCAGTGACTTTTTGGTGAAAAACAAACTCTCTTTTTATTTTTTTTCTGTTCTTGAGAGTTATTATATATGTATTGGAGAGGAGAAGCTTGCTTCAAGGTTAATGCAAGTTAGGTGTGATATAACTATATTGCTTAGCCATTACTTAAAGTCCTTTAATTCTGAGTGATAGCCGACATAGTGGAAGAATAAAAGTGCAATTTTAAAACACTGTTTTAAGCAAAAAATTTAAACCATTTTCAAATAATTATAGGTATCTCATGCAAAGGAAAACTATATAGTATTTATGTCAAACAATTCCAGAAAAAGTAAATGTTGTAGTCTATACTTTATAAGGTGCATTGGGAAATCTGTCCAATCTTTTATTAATTCATTATTTATGAATTAATTAAATCTGTTTGCATCCAATCTCAACAGTCTCTGTCCTTCCTTCCTTCTTCCCTCTCACCCTCCCTCCCACCATCCCACCCGCCCTTTCTGAACCAGTAAGGGGTACATCTTGATTTCTATTTGAGCCCATCCATTCCAGTTCCATTCATAGCAAAGAGACCATCCATTAATACTATGGTTATTTGCATGGATATCAACTGTAGTTAAGAATAATATGATGGGGAAAGAATGGAAGACTAACTTTACAGATGCTACAGAATTAGTACATTAAAGGGAGAGCCCAGTTTATAATTTTCTATAGCCCATCAATTGGCAAAACAAGTACCACCATCCTTGACTAATTGGTCTCTCTCTTCCCAACTTTTGCTTGGTCTTCCTTGTCTTCTCTGCACACACTGTAACACTTCCTCATACCATAACATTGGGGTGATGAATTTTGGATACATGAAAAAGAAATCCTTCTCCTCCCCATTTAATGATGGAGCTAGCACATTATGCATTAATCTTGTCAACAATATGAAGTTGTTAAAATTTTACTGTTCTCAATCCTGTTTTTCATTTACCTGACTTGTGCATGCTGATAAACAGATTGATAAACACAACCTTTGGATAGTTTTGCAAAACACACACATGCATATCTATCTATCTATCTATCTATCTATCTATCTATCTATCTATCTATCTATCTATCATCTATCATCTCAGTTAGATTTCCACTACAACTCGATGCTGATAAACAGATTGATAAACACAACCTTTGGATAGTTTTGCGAATCACACACACACACACACACACACACACACACACACACACACACAGATCTATCTATCTATCTATCTATCTATCTATCTATCTATCTATCTATCTATCCATCTATCATCTATCATCTATCATCTATCATCTATCATCTATCATCTATCATCTATCATCTATCATCTATCATCTATCATCTATCATCTATCATCTATCTCTACCTACTTACCAGTGGTGGGTTTCAAAATTTTTTAGAACCTCTTCTGTAGGTGTGACCTGCTTTGTGGGAGTGGCTTGCTGGCCATGTGACCGGGTGGGAGTGGCTTGCCAACCATGTGACTGGGTGGACGTAGCCAATTTGTAAAATGTGGTGAAACTCACTTAACAAAGCTCTTGCTTAGCAACCAAAATGTTGGCTCAGAAACTCTGGCATTTGAAGCATGCAAGTCTTAAAGCTGTCAAGTTACAAGACCCTTGCACCCCTAACCCTTTAGAAAAAAACAACCCAGGGGTGTTCAAACTTGATAGCTTAAGACTTATGGACTTCAACTCCCAGAATTCCTCCTCTCGCTCTTCATCTTGATGATATGGGGATGGGAGGGTGGTGAGGGAGCAGGAACTGTTTCTAAAGGGCACTGTAGATTTGTGGAACCTCTTCTATAGAAGAGGCTAGAACTGGCGGGAACCCACTCCTGCAACCTACCTACCTACCTACCTACCTACCTACCTACCTACCTACCTACCTACCTCAGTTAGATTTCTACTACAACTTGATGCTGATAAACAGATTAATAAACACAACCTTTGGATAGTTTTGCAAATCACCTAGGCAAGAAATCAGCTCATACCCCTGAGAACTACCATATTTCTTTATACCTGAAAAAGGAGTACCATAAAATTATTTGTAGCAATATTAGCTACAAATTAGCTCAAAAAGTTCTTAGTTATAAATCATCTGAGTTCACAAATGAAAGAGTGGTCTTCAGTATTTGAGGGGAAAAAAATCTTGATTTAGTTGTTCTAGAGCAGTGTTTTTAAATCTTGGGAACTTTAAGATGTGTAGAACTCAACATGCTGGCTGGAGTATTTTTGAAATTGAAATCCACGTGCATTTATAGCTGCCAAATTTGAAATACACCCCTCTAGAGCAACTAACGAAATTTACTTCCATTTGTCTCTCTAGTGGTGGTAATGATTGCCTGAATATTGATGAGTACTTTTCATATTCAAATCACCAATATATTGCAAAAAGACACTGATAATTAAGTGGAGTAATGAAACACTTTGTCTGGCTGAGAATGAATGCCAAAGCCTCTTGAACTGCTACAGTATCTACTAAAGGTTATCTGTGCATGTCTGCATTATAAGCTGCTGTGTACAATGCCCAAGTTTTGAATAAGAGGGAACATGACATGGTGGAAGCAATACAAGAACCTCCAAGGAGGGAGATCTGGGAG
This sequence comes from Thamnophis elegans, assembly GCF_009769535.1. Classification (NCBI taxonomy): domain Eukaryota; kingdom Metazoa; phylum Chordata; class Lepidosauria; order Squamata; family Natricidae; genus Thamnophis; species Thamnophis elegans. The sequence goes on from NC_045541.1 coordinate 49,228,281, forward strand.
ATAATATTTGGGCAATTAGCTCGTAGGAGGAACAATGGAGTGCTGGCAGCTTTCCTGGAAGGTAAAAATCAAGTTTTCATAGTATATACAGCTAATTAATTATATAGCCAATGCTGTTCTGAAAGATTTGTGGATTCTCTTAAATAATGGGCCACATTTGAAGCAGAAATTGAATCAGAGGTTTTCATGGTAAATTAATTTGGACATTGATAATGCCATTTATCATCACTGCAGTCACTACTCCACTTAATGATAAGTGGTTTAACCATAACTTACCTTAACGTGTTCTTTGTGTTCATTTCACAAAGATTTAATGAAAGATTTAGGGTGTGGGTGAATTCATAGAAGAATTTGGAAAAAGTATTCCCGTAACTCTGCTGGCTCCACAATTGGATGAATAAAGTAAGATGGTCATCATTGCCTGCTTCATATCACTTTTTTGCCACCATAATATGGTCACAGTAGAAAAAGTATCATCTCTGGGACAAAGTATGAACTCCTACATTCAGGCCACTCCCTGTATTAGCAGGCCCAAATGTCTGAAACTGAAAGATTTTTGTTTAACAAAGTGCCCCCCCTTCTAAAATGTCCTTTTGCCATTTTTTTTTACAGTTTAAGGTAAACCACAAAGTGTGAAGGCTTCCTTTATGTCAGCTAATACATAAATACTTCAATAAATAAAATAGCACATAAGAAGTAAAATCATGTATGCTTTAGAGAGATACATAATCTCTTCCAAACTGCCAATTCCAGGATATCAGGAATTAGATTTAAATAATGCTGATCTAACCAGGGTGAGCAGTTCAGGACTAAATATAAAGCACAATCTGTCAAGAATGTACACCGTGAATGAGATCTTAATCATCTCAAAGCATTTAAAGAAAAGAATATCCAACACTCCACCTTTATGAATGATGAAGAATATTCATCCTCACTGCCCTCTAAAGAACTGCAGCCAAGATGACTAATTCTAACATAAGAAATGTTAGAAATTCTGGTTGAGCAATGTCTGTGGAGCCATATGTTTCCTACCCAATATTAGGGCTACCTTATCCAGCTAAGAAAACCTCAGATGCCCCCTGTATGATAGCCTAGAGATACAGAGTATTCTAACTCTGTGCTTCCATCTGCAGTTTGTCTGAATTTGCACAGGCCAGAGCATGCTCTTTGTTGAAATTGAGTGGAAAGAGAGAAACAAAAAATGCTACACCGATTTTGTACTGAATGTAGAAGACACATGAATATTCATAAAAATAGAGCATGATTCTGGTGATAATGAACAGTATTTCAATCGGTTGCAAATGCTAAGTAAATTACAATCAATTGACTAATTTACTGGGTGGAGGGGAAAAAGTAGGATAGATGTTTGACATATGGCTTTGTCTGGATGTTCTACAGCTGCGATGGTGAACCTATGGCATGAGTGCCAGAGGTGGCAAACAACACCCTTTCTGTGGGCACATGTGCCGGCCAGCTGTTCTTCGGGTTTCTGGTGCTCTGGTGCACATGAAGACCAGCTGGCCAAGCGTGCATGCATGCACCAGAGACCAGGTGGCCAGCTGGTCTTTCAGTTTCTGAAGCTTCGGCATGCATGCACATTACGGTTGCCAAAAAGGTTCACCATCACTGTTCTATAGAAACAAATACGAGTGACCCAGATTTAACCATGGATATCTTTACAAGATATTTTTTTTCTGTTATAAGGTCTATATTTTTTAAAAAAGCATTTGATGAGTGATTCTGTAAATCAAGGAATTTAAAAGTCAAACTAGGCACTTTGATCATATGCATCATTATAGCAACATAATTACATATTCCAAAATGGTATAAAGATCTGATCCACATCAAATGTTCTGCAACACACACACACACCGCCCATGGTTTGATAATGCCTCCTTTATGGGCTGATAAATTGCAAGTCAATATGGGGTCATGCACCCTGTGCCCCCATCGATGGCCCCCTGATGCAGCCTCCTAAGGGGCTCATCCAGGTTACACCATCTTTGGGGTTCCGTGAAGCTGGGGATTCTATGGAATCCTTGCCAAGGTGTGCTTTCAAAAGAATAATGTACAGCATAATATAAGCATATAAAACAATATAGAGGTAGGCCTCGACTTATAACAGTTCACTTAGTGACCATTTGAAGTTACAAGTTCAAACCCCATGGTCACGTGATTTACATTTGGATGTTTGGTAACTGACTCATATTTATGATGGTTGCAGTGTCCCGGGCTCATGTGATCCCCTCTTACGACCTTCTGACAAGCCGAGTCAATGGAGAAGCCAAATTCACTTAACCGTGTTATTAATTTAAAAACTGCTGTGATTCACTTCAGAAATGTTGTAAAATGGGGCAAAACCCACTGAACAAATTTCTCACTTAGCGACATAAATTTTGGGCTCAGCGTGGGTCATAAATTGAGGATTACCTGCATAAAATAAAATTTAAAAAATTAAAACAGTCACAAAGTCCTGTCAAGAAGAAAGTATGGCTAGGATGGGATTCAGCAACTCCTTTGTTTACCCCTTCACAGGAGTGGGCTTCAAATATTTCAGCAACAGGGGTTCTTTGCCTGGTTGCTGGGTGGGTGCGGCTATGGTGGGAATGGCCTAGTTGTCTCCAGCACCATGGAGGGGGTGGGGGGAGTTTTTACCTTCCCCAGGCTCCTGAGGCTTTTCTTGAGCCTCTGGGAGGGAGAAAACTGCCTCCCACCCCAAGCTCCAGAGGCCTCCCTGAGCTTCCAGGAGACCTGTTCTCCCCTCCCCAAGCTCCTGCATGAGCTCTGCACTTACCTCTCATCCAAAATGGGCTGAATGGAGATTCTTTGGAGGGGCAGGTGGGGTGGGCAGGGCCAGCCAGGGATGGGATTTAGAGGTTCTCTGAACCAGCCATAATGTTAGCTAGAAGTTTTCCCAAACCTGGGTGAACCTGTAGCAGTCCACCCCTGCTTTCAGAACAATCAGAAAATGCATCTTTCCCCTGGCAGCTTTTAGGGCAGCAGGAACCTTCTTAATGATGCTAAAGCCAAGCTTCATATTCCTTTTATTCCTTAAATAAATTTGACAATGAATGCAGAGACAGCTGTTGCTTCCAATTCCCCCCCCCCTCTGTTGTTGCTGGGAAAAATACTCTTTCTTTTAGCTGTTGTGGACCCTATAACTGATGCCCAGGGAAGCCAGAACAGGAGTTTTAGGGAAGAAGAATCTCAGGCACTTAAATATGGTTCTTGAATCCTAACTCATTTTTAAAAAAGAAAATAAATCCAGATTGGGAATCAAACAAAAAGGGAAGCAGCTTCTATGGCCAAAATATGATTGCAGGACTTCTGTTTACTTTGCTTTTCTTTCCTAGGTCTACTGTTCCTTTTTTGGGTTGAAGATGAGACGTCACTATATAAAGGTTGTTGTTAGTTGCGAAGTTGTGTCCAACTCCTCATGATCCCATGGACAACGTTCCTCCAGCTCCTTCACTCTTTCTGGCGCTACTAATACTAGCCCTCTGCTCTTCCCCAGGTAACATATTGGTCACCTTCCAACCTGAGAAGCTCATTTTCCGGTGTCATATCTTTTTGCCTTTTGGTACTGTCCATGGGTTTTTCATGGCAAAGATACTGGAATGGGTTGCCATTTCCTTCTCCAGTGGATCACATTTTGTCAGAGCTCTCTGCTATGACCTGTCTGTCTTGGGTGGCCCTGCGCAGCATAGCTCATAGCTCAAAGGTGGGTGCCTACTGGTTGGATTGGTTTGGCTGAGTAGGTAGTAACTCAGCCTACCATGCCCCCGAATTGGTTTTATTGGAAGTGCCACCATCTTGATTTTTGGTTCTGTGCATGCGCAGAACAATATTCACTGCAAAAATTAAACTTTTTTTCCTTTTCTAACATTGTGCGCATGTGCAGATCTTTTTAGGTGGAAATGCGCATGTGTGCATTTATTGCACACTGAACCAGCAGTGATGCTGGCAGGAACCCACCCCTGTCATCGCTTCATTGAGCTATGCAAGCCCCTTTGCCACTACAAGGCATCCATGAAGGGATACAAAGGTAAAGGAAGTTTTTGTCCTTTGGTGAGTTCAGGAGTAGTTCATTTAGTTTTCTTAGGACCAGCATTTCAAGGGTTTTGCCCCTGCCTTACTCCAAGGTCTTGTTTGGATTTCCTGATCTAGTCTACAGTCTTGGCCTTCTGCTCAAGTATTATTCAAAGCTGGCTAGATGCTGCCATCTTAACATCTGTGTGTGTATAGTTTCATTTCCCAAAACTGTTGGCAAGGTTGTATAACTTCACAACACATTTTTGTTTCATGGAGAATTAGTCTTCACATCTGGAGTTCCCAGAAGCCATTTTAATGTGAACGGCACTTGACAAAACAAAAAATGAAGCTGATAAATGGCATAAAGAGAAAGCAAGAATCAGCCAAACTTCTTGGTAACTGCAACGTAAATGGGAAACAGTGTGAATCCTTTAGAAAATGATTCAAGGGTAAATACTCTTGCAAAAAATAAATGTACATAAAAACTCCATATGAATCCACGAAATTCTGAAAACTAAATCACCTGCAACAGTATTGAATAAACAAGATTTCAATAAAATGAAATATTCTTTGGCTAAAGTTCGATCTGCTTCTCTGAAGGTGGTAATAGGACTTAGTGGGAAGGAGATCAAGTGTGGCTTCAAAAATATCCACTAGATGCATTTTGAATGCTTTCTCAACAGCTTCAAATCTTCACTCTGCAGTCTAAATTTAAAACTACGCAGTTTTATCTTTAAACTATTGTTCCTGAATGGAACTGTTTGCCAATCTCAGGAGAAGCCAATATTATAATATTGAGGCAAAACATCCTTCAAACTTGGTTCAGAAGATAGGCTTCAGAAAGTAATACCACCTTCACTGATTATCCTTCAAAGGGTCAAACAATATGACCTAACCATGCTGGTTTAGTGATTTTTATGTTTTAAAAAGGAAATCGGTACTGAGACGCTATTTATCCTGGCTATACTGCTTCAGAGAAAAAAGTATCGTATTGATGTGGAATGGATCTTCTGTGAAGATACGTAGCATTATAGGATGTTAACATGTTATTTTACAACAACTCGTATGTTTTTTTGAAAGGATCCAGTTTGATGTAATTGTTAAGGAACCAAGTTAGAAACTGGGCACTGTGTGTTGCAATCCTGCCTTAGGCACAAAGCCAGCTGCATAACCTTCGGTCAGCCATCTTTTCACAGCCTTAAGAATCAGAAAAGAACACACCACTGCCAAAATCTTGCCAGGAAAATTGCAGGGGCTGGTTCAGACTGTTGCCAGGAGGCAAAATTGTCTTGAAGGCAGGCGCACGCACACACACAGACACTATTATGTTAGACACACACACACACACACACACACACAAACACACACTATTATGTTATGATTAATAAAATTAATAATAAATATAAAGCATTAGGTTAGTTTATATTGAATATTAGTTCTACCAGTGTTTCCTTCTATAGTGCTGGCATAAAATTAATCAGCTTCTTCTGGTATATAGCTTTGTGTATTTCACAAACAAACATTTCTTCCAAAGTGATAAAGAGTATAGGAAAATGTGCCACACCAGAAATTTTCTTCTTCCCTTTTAATAGTCACAACACATCTCACATTTCTAAAAGTGTACATTTTCTTCATGCAAGCTTGGTGCATTGTCTCTCTCCTCCCCCACCCCTGGAAATAGGTTAAACATTTGACAATTGCTCCCAGATTGTTGGCATTTTAATGTCACCAATACATAATGTCCTGCATTTCTAAACAAAGGCTATTTATGTATTGATAAGTTTGGAAGTTGCTGAGGACATGAAAAACAGAAAGCATTTAAATGCTATAGGACAATGATGGCTAACTTTTTTGTCCTAACGTGCCAAAAGCAGGCGCCCATGTGTGACAGCTCATGCTGGCGTGCCCACAGCCACAATGCATAATCATGTATTGTCTTATATGTAAAAGTCTGTTTTCCCCCCTTCCTTTGGATTGTGAGCCGCCCTGAGTCCCCCCAGGAAAAAGGGCGGCATATAAATAAACCTTCTAATCTAAAAAAATGCACCTGGGTGACACCACCCATGGACTCCGCCCCTGCACATGTATGCGTGCTCCCCTGCCCCCACATGCATGCACACGTGACCGCCCTGTGCCCCATTATGGGCCTAGCAGGCCTTCCTAAAACCTCCTGGAACCAAAAACAGTGCTGTACCACCCACGCACACCCCGCCCCATGCATGCATGTGACTCACACCCCCACACATGTGCACACATCTCTCTCATGCACACATGTCTCTCTCATGTGTGTGCATCTCCTCAGCAGAGACCCAGAAATCAGCTGGCCGTTGGGAGGCATGCACACATGTCTGATGGAGCTGACTTGACCGACGACTCGTGTGCCTGCAGAGAAGTTTCTGTGTGCCACCTGTGGTACGCATGCCATAGATTTGCCTTCACGACTATAGGAAATGGAGTTACCAGATTAGCAAGACCAATGAAAGAAAGTAAACCCTAAAGAAGCCCATATGAATATTCGTATTTATTTCTTGATGTCTACAACATGTAGCATAACAGGACTTCCCACTATCAAGTCAATTCAACTGTTCATGGGGAAAACCATTTATATCAAAACATGAAATTATATCTACTACAAAGTAAGATGCTTCACCACCACATTATTTGATTTGGTTGCCTTGAAACAATCTCTGTGTCAACTCTCCGTGTTGACATTTCACGCATACCGTCAGCAGAGCCGGATATCAGATTACAGTAGCTGGGTTGAAATGAGTGTATTTATTGGGTAACGTGATTTATGACACAGACTGAAGGGTGGAAAGGAACAGGGACAAAGTTCAGAAGTAGATAAAGAAAGCAAAGAAATGGCTGCAAGTAAGAATTGCCTAATGAAGAATGCCTAATGAAACTGTTAATAAAGGACTGGTTTTTGTATTACTATATTGGCTTGCTTATTATGAATGAGGCATTGTTAGGAAACTTTACCCTTTGCTTTCATTCATGAATATCTAGATTCAATTCATCCAAATGTAGTACCCAATTCCAAGATTGAGCCAACCTCCTTCAAATCACTACCAGCTTTACTTCAGAAGTACAGGAGGTAAAATTGTTCTTTAAAGTTGAACAAAATTTAGAGAGATGCCCAAGAAATGTTTAGAAATCCTAAATTCTCAGGAATTGACTGTTCATGTTCCTCGTCTTGTAGGCATAAGGTTACATCGCGTTATCATTATAACAGTGATAAGGTAATTCATTAAAAAGTTAGTCAATTTCTTCAAGAAAGACAGGGAGAAAAGGGCTGGGACACAGTTGCTACTGATGTGCTAGTTTCAAATCTTTCACATCTGTTTTCTATTCTATCCACATATGTATTCTATTTTGGATAAGATGAGAAGATAAGATAAGATATAGAATATTCTGTATTGTATTATCTTCACATCTGCATTCTATTTTATTACTAGTGCACAACACAGGTGGGTTGCTGATGGCATTGCTGCCAGTTCGCTGTGTGTGCATTTTGCATGCTCAGAAAATTAAAAAAAATGATTAAAAACCAAGCTAGCAATGGCCGCGGCAACTGAGGAACCGGTTCGGCGGTGTTTCCAGCCTGCCAAACCGGTGCAAACTGGTAGGAACCCACTTCTGCTCCACATCATATTTAACACTGTACTATTTTGGCAAATGGCTTCAACTCTGTTTATGTCATGTTACAAATGAACTATCAGAAATTAAATAAATGAAATGAGGTGGCCCAGGACATTCTGCTTCCCCAGTAGCTGTATCTTGTCAGCACCTCTTCATTAAGTAATTAGGAAAGAAGACCACGAGACTTCATTGATAGAAATCAAGTGTACTTTTACTAATTATAAATGATTAGAAGCGTAGCAAAGCGAAGACTGATTATTTAGGCGTGAAAGCGAGTGATATATAAAATAACCCATTCCCCACCTCTTGGCATCTCAGTTGCAGTCCAATCATAATTCTCCCAAGTGTCAGGTGTGAGATAACTTCGAAAGGCATCACCGCCGGAATGTGCTGGTGCCTTGGCCTTGGCGGGAACCTCCTCTGCATGCGCAGTCCGACAGGCAGCAGAACTCCAGAATCTTCCTCCAGCACAATTAGTAAACCCCTCCCAAATACCATGCCCCCCCTCCCCATTTCAATGGCAGCCGAAGCAGCAGCAAAGCAGAGGCTGACATCCGGCCGTCCTCCGGAAAAAGGCGGTCAGGGTGGAAAATGACAAAACACAAACAAACAGAGGAACAACAAAAAACAGAAAAAGAAAAGGGGGGGGAGAAGAGAAAGTCAGGAAGGAGAGTCAATCAGGGTTTGTCAGGATAAGTAGAATAAAACTGTTGGAGCAGCTGGGGAGCACAGACATGGGACTTGTCCACCCACTTGGCATGAGATGGAGGAAAATGCTTCCAAGCCACTAGGTACTGAATCCGATTCCGCCGCCGCTGAGAGTCCAATATTTCCCGGACCTCAAAATGCTGTTCACCATCAATCAATAGGGGGGCAGGCGGTGGGTCCACAGGTGGACGTAAAGACGAGAAACGAACAGGTTTAATGAGATTAACGTGGAAAACTGGATAAACACGGCTGAGGTGCTTGGGTAGCTGCAAGCAAACCGAAACAGGATTGATGACCTTGATTATGGGAAACGGGCCCACGTACTTAGGTCCCAACTTCTTAGACTTTTGCGTAGTTTGAAGGAACTTCGTGGATAAATAAACTGGTCACCCACTTTGTACTGATAAGGTTGTGCACGTTTCTTATCAGCCTGTTTCTTATGCGCGCGATGCGCAGCATCCAAAGTACTAAGTGCCAAAGGCCAAATATGGCTCAATCACTCACTCCACTCGGAGATGGATGAAATCTGTGGCTGCTCAAGAGGAACCTCGGGAATAGGAACAAAGTCCAAAGTCGTACATAGCAGCACTGGATTCACTCCTTTTCGAACAACTCGAAAAGGAGTGAATCCAGTGCTGCTATGTATGGAATTATTATAAGCCACTTCCGCGTGTGGTAACAAGTCCACCCAATTATCCTGCTGGTAATTGATGAAACAACGTAAATATTGTTCTAGAACAGAATTAGTCCTCTCGCAAGCCCCATTAGTCTGAGGGTGGTGGGAGGAGCTTAAACCCTGGGCGGAGCCAATGCGCTTAAGAAATTCCTTCCAAAAAACAGAAGTGAATTGCACACCTCTATCGGAAATGATGCGATCAGGCACACCATGCAAACGGTAAATGTGAGAAATGAAGAGTTTAGCAAGTGTCTTTGCAGAAGGAATCTTGTGGCACAGAATAAAATGAACTTGTTTGGAAAATAAGTCAGTAACCACCCATATAATGGTGTGCCCCTGGCTCTCAGGAAGTTCGACAATAAAGTCCATAGAAATCTCCTTCCAGGGGGCAACAGGGCGGGCTACAGTTTGGAGTAGACCTTGCGGCTTCCCTGGTGGCCGTTTAGCGGCTGCACAGACCGGACAGCTGGCAACATAAAATTCAATGTCCTTTTTCAAAGAGGGCCACCAAAACTGCCATTTCATCAAATGCAGCGTCTTCACAAATCCAAAGTGACCCGCTAACTTGGAATCATGAGCCCGTTGGAGGACAACGAGACAAAGAGAGGCAGGGACGTAAAGTTTTGCTCCAATCCATGGCAAATCGTCTCTCACCTTGATGCTGCTGGAACCAGTCATCCTGGGGAAGGGCCTTTTTGAGATCAGAGAGAAAATCTTGAGACACTTCCACCTTTGAGCGTGCCTGCTGCCTAGTAACAACAGGAGCAGCGAGGCTGGACGTGGGAACCACGGGCTGGATAATACTGAGTTTAGAGCAGTTGTATTGAGGAAGTCTGGACAAAGCATCAGCCATAAATTTTTTCCCTCCTGGGATGTACTTGAGTGTGAAATTGAAATGCTGAGCCCAGCACATCTGCTTAGGGGAGAGGCGCCTGGGAGTCCTCAAAGCTTCCAAGTTCTTATGGTCAGTCCACACCTTAAATGGGTGCTTAGCGCCCTCCAGAAAGTGGCACGACGTGGCTAAAGCCCAACGTACAGCAAATGCTTCCTTCTCCCAGATTGCCCAACGCCTTTCCGTGTCCATGAGCTTACGCACGGTTGTAAATTACCTTGGTCGTTAGTCTGAAGCAAGACGGCCCCAACTGCCATGTCGCTGGCATCAACTTGAACGACAAAAGGCTTGTCCATTTCCGGATGCTTCAGAACCGGTTCCGCCACAAAGAGTCGTTTCAACTTCTCAAAAGCAGCTTGACACTCCATGGTCCAATTCAACGGCTTGCTAGGCTTAGGTTTAGGCCCCCCTTTGGACTTCAACAAATTAGTGATGGGAAGTGCAATTTTGGCAAAAGAAGGGATGAACTGACGATAGAAATTGGCAAAACCCAAAAATCTCTGTAATTGCCTACGTGTACGGGGCGCCTCCCACTCAGTGACCACCTTTACCTTAGCGGGGTCCATCTCAATACCAGCAGGGGAGATATGATACCCAAGGTAATCTATCTTCTCCTGGTGAAATTCACATTTGGACAACTTGGCATAAAGTTCAGCGGCTCGGAGCTTCTTCAGGACAGTGCGGACCAACTTGACGTGTTCGTCATATGTTTGAGTGTAAATAAGGATATCATCTAAATATACGATAACACCCTTGTAAAGGTGGTCATGCAAAATTTCATTAATTAATTGCATGAAAACTGCAGGCACCCCCTGCAGGCCAAAGGGCATCACCCGGAACTGAAAACAACCGAGGGGGCGGTTGAAAGCCGTCTTCCACTCATCCCCCTCCTTTATGCAGACCCTATAGTATGCTTCTCTGAGGTCCAATTTAGTGAAAATACGGCCCTTTCCCAGTTGGGCCAGCATGTCCTTCATCAGCGGTAATGGGTATAGGTTCTGAGCTGAGATGCAGTTCAAGTTTTTGAAATTAACACATAATCTCAGGGAGCCATCTTTCTTCTCTCTGAACAACACAGGTGCTGCTACCTTGGGCCGTGCTGGCTCAATGAAACCCCTTTTCAAGTTTTTAATCAATGAATTTCCTCATTTCCTCCATTTCCCTAGGGGACATTGAATATATATAAATATATTTTGCCTTTGAGCTTTACTCCAGGCAAAATATCGATGGAGCAATCAGTAGGTCTGTGGGGTGGAAGTTTATCTGAAGATTTTTCACTAAAAAACCCCTTCAGGTCCCAATACTCTTTTGGAATCTTTTCTTCCCCCTCAATTTTCTCCTGGCCCCTGGCGGCCAATGCGTGGCTGGAGCCAGCAGGCTCTGGGGCGTCGGCCTCCCTGTCTGGGGCTGTGCTGGTCTGAATACGCAGCCACCCCTCCCTCCAATTAATGCGAGGGTTCCATTTACGAAGCCAGGGGAGTCCCAAAATAAGGGGTCTGTCCATTCCAGGAGCCACAATAAAAGAGATCAATTCTACATGGGTGCCCATTTTCATCTCTAGAGGTTCAGTGTAGAAATGGACTGGGCCATCCCCTGCAATGGCTCCATCGATTTGGCAAAAAACAATAGGGGTTTTCAAAGTCCTCAATTTCAAGCCCAGTTTTTCAACGATCGCAGGATTAATCATACATCTAGAACAGTGTTTTTCAACCTTTTTTGTGCAAAGGCACACTTTTTTCATGAAAAAAATCACGAGGCACACCACCATTAGAAAATGTTAAAATGTTAAAATGTTAAAATGTTAAAAAAAATTAACTCTGTGCCTATATTGACTATATATAAGGTGTTTTTCCCATGGCACATCTTACACTATGTCACGGCACATCGCACAGTGGTTGAAAAACACTGATCTAGAACATCCTGAATCAAGGAGGGCGGGAAGCTGTTCTGTCTCCCCATCGGGTGGCACCCTTAACTCTATTGGGATCAACATGGGGCCTTTATTCGAACTCACCCAATGAGGCGAGGCGTCGTCATCGGAGTCATCAGAGGAGCTGGTGGTGACGTCCACTTCTTCTTCCGTCTCCTGCCGGAAACACTGGGGGGGTGGTGATTTCAGCAGCGAAATCAGCCTCTTTCTTCCTCCCCGGGGTCTTGCTGGTCTTCCCTTCCCTCTTGGCAGGGGGCGGGGCAGTTGCAGGAAGTTTAATGCGGCAATCCATGGCGCGATGGCCCCCTTTCCCACAGCGGAAGCACGTGAACGGCTTGGCCTTGCCGGCGGAGCTTCCCTTCCCTTCACCCCTGATGCGGAATGGGGCCCTTTGAGCTGGGGGGAGTGATCTCTCTGCTTTCTCCTCTTTCACACATTGAAGTCTAATCAAGTCGAGTTCAACATCTGCTGCATTTTCATACCAAGCTGTAACTCGCTTGGGAAGGTGTCTGTTAACGCATTGTTGGTAAATGTCCTCATTTCATCCCAATGCAAACTGGTCGAGCAGCGCCTCTTCAGACCAGCCTCTCATATAAGAAGAAAGCTGATGAAACTCCTGAATATATTCAGCCACCGGTCTATCTCCCTGTTTGAGGGCCATAAATTTCACCTTCCCCCGTTTCTCAATCAGCGGATCATCAAATCTCCTTTTTAGTGCAGTCATAAAGACATCAAAATTCCTCAGGAGGGGGGAGTTACATTGGTGTAAGCTGACCATCCAATCGGCCGCTTTTCCTTCCAAAGAAAGTAAAACCATTCACACCTTCATCTCATCTGTTTCTAAATCGGGCCCATAAATTTCCATATAATTCCAAATCTGTATAACAAAGAGACCCAGGTCCTTGGGATTTCCATTATATTTTACTGGCAAGGGAGGGACTTTTGCCATTCTGTGTCTTCTGGGGGCCCCCCCTACTCTGGCAGCAGCTCTGGCTGGGGGAGGAGCTGTTTCTGGGTTTGTTTGCTCCCATCCCCCTCGGCCTCTTCACCCTCCCTAAATTTATGCATAGAGTACCTTTGTTCAAATTCTTCCGTTTGCTCTCTTTCCCGGGACCTCCGCTCGGTCATGGCTTCTTCCCAGTCAGCTGGTTTTTTCTTTTGTTTTCTCCTGGTAACTCCAGCATCCAAAATCTCACTATCCTCCTTTTGCCCCACTCCTAAAGTCCATCGAGGGCGAATTGCAGGCTCCTCTATTCTTAGGCTAGCCAGCCTTTCAGGTAAAGATGGGTCTGCAGTTTCCCTTTCAGTCTCCTCTTCATCGCTCGCTCGCAATGACATTTTCTTCGTTCCTTCTTGTGAGTACACCCCCCATGGTAGGTTGAGACCTCCTGGTGAGGTGTGAGTGAGTCTTCGCTTACTGTCAGCACCTCTTCATTAAGTAATTAGGAAAGAAGACCACGAGACTCCATTGATAGAAATCAAGTGTACTTTTACTAATTATAAATGATTAGAAGCATAGCAAAGTGAAGACTGATTATTTAGGCGCGAAAGTGAGTGATATATAAAATAACCCATTCCCCACCCCTTGGCATCCCAGTTGCAATCCAATCATAATTCTCCCAAGTGTCAGGTGTGAGATAACTTTGAAAGGCATCACCGAGATTGAATGTCGGTGCCGTTGGCCTTGGCGGGAACCTCCTCCGCATGCGCAGTCCGACAGGCAGCAGAACTCCAGAATCTTCCTCCAGCACAATTAGTAAACCCCTCCCAAATACCATGCCCCCCTCCCCGTTTCAATGGCAGCCGAAGCAGCAGCAAAGCAGAGGCTGACATATCTGTTGTTTCTGCAACATTGAAAATAAACAGAAAGTAAATCTGATAATGAAAACAATATTTTATTGCTTGAGTTACTTGTGAGATGCTACAATGTGTGTCTGATTGTTGAGTCTAATGTAAATTAGCATGAGTCCCTACCAGCATTTCAGCTTTTAGCAGCTTTTAAACAAGAGATTGAATCTTGGACCTAACTGATAATAAGCCTCTGCTTTACCACTATGCTGAAATATTCCCCCTTCTATAGCTATAGAAACTTTTTTTATTGGCTTGATAATTTTTCTCTTAGTGTTTCTCTACATTTTCCTCACATATACATGCATGCGAACTTACTCTCACTGATTCTGTGTGCTTAAAGATATTAACTTTCTCCAAAATGACGTGACAAGACAACAAAGAGAAATGCAGCAGTGTGAAAAATTGTTAAGAGATTTTGCCTTTTCAAACTACCCCCCCAAACGAAATATTGCTTTACCACATTTGCATATCTGCTGTGCTTTCAATCACACAGACAGCTCCCCACTGCTTTGTCTACTCAATTTAAGTCCTGACGTTTGGTGCAATGTCTTACAAAAGGATATTATGAAATTGGTTAGGCTAAGGAATCAGAAGGTGGAGAAGCAGAATTTAAAAACTCATCCTGCATTGTCTATCTGCTATTTTTTTTTGGGGGGGGGGGACATGGTTGAATCCTTTTGAATCCTAAAGTTACCGACTGTAATTATAATTACTGAGATATTGACCGTGCTTTTCTGATTAGCTTAGGCTTGGAATAGCATGACTGATTCCAATGGTTATATGTCTGGGAATGAACAAAAATAGGATGCTGAAGCTTCTGCTTTAAAGGCTTGGTCCAGATTAGGTTATCTCTCAAATAATTTAACCTCTCATCAAAAGAACCACATGAATTTCTTTGCTACAGACCCAGGTCGAAGCCTTCTCACTATTGGAGCTTATTCACATGCCTTTAAGACTAGACACATATCTATTGTGTATTGCTTGAGTGAAGATGCATAGTATTATTATTAGTGGGATCATTCTTCCTATGTAATAAAAATAGAAGAGCATCTAGTTGTTAGTGATTTTATTAATTTTTTAATTAATGATGCTGAAGATAGAGACAAGGAAGAGGAAGAATGTTCCCTCCCATAATTTATAAGGTCCCATTTTTTATCAACAATTATTTTTTTTCTCTTTCCAGTTCTGAAAGGAAGGTTGACCAGCTGTAAGTTCATTAGAAAATTTCATGATCCTCAGCAGTGTATTACATTCTCATGTCATTTACAACTTAATGAGCCTGCTGCGCCTCTGTCCTAAAGTGAAATTTCTCTGGTTGGAAAAGTAAGTGTAGTTGGGGGAGGAACTGGCAGGGAGAGGAAGAATGTGGGTCTGCAAATCCCATTTTAATCATGGTATAGCTCAGAAGGGACCCAAACCAATTGGCAATACCATTTAGAATCTGTGAAGATATCAGTGCAAAGTACATATGCCAAAAAGACCCATTCTCTTCCATCTCTTTCCTTCATAATTAAACCTACAATTTCTCATCAGCTCTACTGCAAGACTGGGTTACTTTCACTTTCATTCAGATCTATTGCATCCTGTCCATTTTTTTTTTACTTCACAAATACACCTCATGTCTCTTTTCTTTAAATTAATCGTGTTTTTCAATTCTTATGTTTCATCAAGAGAACCAGGTGAAAAATTAGTGCTTAGCCATACTCATACCATGTGTAGCATTTCTTGCAAAAATGGTCATATTGAGCATATTTTGCACAGGAGGTGAAACCAATACTTGGACTCTGAAATGCTCATATTACTCTGGACAAACTAACATTTCTAATCCAGAGATTGCCTTCATGTCAAGTCTGGAATTTGAGTGGCAGTCTCTTCATTTTGAAAAAAAAAGCTTCTTGGATAAGCAGCAAAATGTTTCAAACCAACAAAGAAAAACAGTCCAGTTGCTATGACTCACTTTCCAGGCAACTTTGCCTAGATGACTGAGAATTTACATCGACTTCCACCCTGATACTTTTTCCTGTATCTAAACTGTACCTTCAATGTACTAAGACTTAGACAGGATACCAGTATTCTGAAAAACACTCAGACTAAGGCACTGAAATCTCTACCAATTTTCTATTATTGCTATATTTTCAATTCATTATATTACAATCCACCCACAATTATAGTAATCTTTGTTCAGACCATTCATCAACTTTAAAGTTACCTGCTTTCCCATTGGTTGTACTTCAACCTCAAGCAATACAATCTCAAGCTGCTGGATCCTTTCAGCATGTTCCAGAAACATATTGCTGATTCTTTGGATACTTTCCATGGCATTACCATGGAAAGATCTTAGCTTGAGACTTCTTTCAGGTTTTTTTTCCTAGGGAAATCAGCCAAACTGGAAAAAGTAACAAAAGAGATTTTGATTATTCTGATATGTGAGCTGGAATGAATGATCAAATTAAGAAGGCTTGCCTGTAGGCTTCCACTGATATGATTAGGAAGAGTTTCCCTGAGAGATAGAAAACAGTGCATAAAATTGCATAATAAGAATCGTATCTTGGTAACCAAAACTGAATTGGCCAACTTAGCATCTTGGCAGAGAAAACAGTCTAGTTATAAAGGATTTATAACTACATTGCTGAAAAACCCAATTCATCAGTGCCAGGTCATCTGAGTTTAACTCATACTGGAACCATCAAAGTCTTCTAATGAGCCTTGTTTGATTCTAGTCTCTTCTCCTTTGTTATGTAGATATAGGCAATCAATGGATGTTCATTCTTCTGACAAATCTGGAGGAGCGATCATTATTTAGAACCCCAGGAACCAATATCCATTTCAAAATTTACAAAATTGTACATCATTTTCTTCTGTGTAATTTTCATTTAGTGCTACAGTTATCTGTTAGCAAAGCTCTGAATCAAAAGAGGGCTACCTTCCTTTAAAGGGACTGGGTTAGTTGGGTTCAGAGTAGTCACTAAAAAGAGCTTTGCCACACGTCTGAAGTCTCTTTTCACTGGATCACAGCAAACAATTGAATCAACATGACCCACTTGGAGCATTTGATTCACAGCATTGAAATGGAATGATTTGATTGTCCAAGTGGAGTTCCTGTATTGTATTGTATTGAATTGAATTGGATAATTCTACAATAAGTCTGGATTGAAGTGATGCCTTCCAGTGGAATATAACTATTTTTCTTTCTTTTTTGCATAATTGTATTGAGTATTATATGAAATAGATAAAACAAATAATACAAGCATATATATATAAAAGGGAAAAATGTTTAGAGATTGCAGAAATATGGTCCCCTTCACCCCAAAAATAAGAAAACCAAGGTCTAGGATCCCTATTCTGGTGCCTGCTTTTAGGTCAAGAATGATTGTTAGTTGCTTGGATACCCCATGATGATTTTTTTAAAAAAAATCTTGTCACTTCCTTTACTAAATCATTATTTAGAGAAATAATTTCCATAAAAGCACCCACATTTGTCCCCTTGCTTGATGTGATTATATTTTCAAGTGATCCAAGGAGTTGGACAACTCCTAATTGTCCAACAGAGTGCCTAGTTTAGAACCTGTCAATATAAGTAATAGACATTGAACAATATAGATGATTTGGTAAGATTTACTATTTTTGATCTTAGATAGACCAGCTATTTGCAAGTCTGTTTTAATAAACTGTTTTATTATTTAAATAACAAGTATTTATACTTCCCATCATCACTCCATAGTGCTATTGAGAAAGAGAAAAAAATAGTTTTGTTTGTTTTTCTAGAAAAAGCTTCTGAGTTTTATCATACAGTATATTCAGCCTTTAATTTTTTTTTAAAAAAGCACTTAATTTCAGATTTTAATCCATATGCAGTAATTGCTTGCAAATCCTTATGGAGGAACAATTCCCTGGCATCGCAGTTTCTACCGAAGAGATAATTCTCAGTCAATCTGCATCTTTCTTCTCTGAAACTATGTAGTTTGCCAGTGTTAACTATATTTTATCAGCAAGGAATTCTCAATCTGTGTAGCATCCAGCTCCTGATATTTTCCAAATGCCATCTCAGATGGAACAAGAAATCTGTTCAAGAAATTGTCCAGGGAACTTCTCAGTCACCAATGCAAAGAGATTAAGATTAAGAATTAACACTGTGGGATTAGATTAATATTATGGTGATTTCTCCCTTGTTGAAGAATGAGGTCTGTTTCTCTACTGATACGAATAATGGAATCGGATAATGAATCTGCAGTATCTTTCATTACTTGGCCTGCTGTGGCTTTGGAGGAAAGAATCCAGATCTTGAATCAGATTGCATCCTCCATCTTTGATGTAATTTATCAAATAAAATGTGATTCACTTGAGTGATTGAATTTCTTTTCTTTTCCCCACTGGATGCAATCCTTCTCCCCCCCCCCCTTTAATCTCGTCAACCGCACTTTAATTTCTTCAGCAATGCTTTTATTTTCACACCCAGGTTTTGAAGTGCAAAGATGCTAAGACTCTAATTTGACTTTCACAGCAAGAAAACATTTTTAAAGTTACATTAAGGAACCATTTAAATTTGCAGAAAAGAAGGAAAATCAATGTGGGGATATATCATTGGGGGAAAACAGATCTATCCTTAATGCAATTCACTTAGTCTGTAATACACCCTGCTGGGCCAAAGCTCACACAGAATGTTTCAAAGAAATAGTAATGTCACCCAGATATTAATGTTAATCTCCAGTAGCATTATGAACACATTTAGTTTTGCATGATTCCACCATGAAACAACAGGAGAACAGCCTGGATGTATTTTCTCTCTCCTGTCTTTAGTAGTCGGTGCTTCAGTTAAATAAAAGACTTTAACTCACACTCTGTGGAATTTTTTGCAACATGAAGAAATAGCATAATTACTTACAAAATGCAAATGTTATCATAATACTAAATCTTTGATCAAAGGGCTGCCTTAACAGTGTCATTTCATCTTGGGTCAGCTCTACCTTTTCTCTAAATGAGATTGCAAACACATTGTTTACAGAAACACCTATGGAAAACCTCCTCCTTTCCATCTGATAGTAAAAAGGAATGGGCAGACCTTAATGTTATTGGACATTATCAGAAGAAGAGAACCAAAATATTCCATGTATCCAACAGCTCTTACATCCAGTGGAAAACAACGACCAATTGCTCAACTGATTTACATTTTATTTCATAAATTACATCAAAGATGGGTGATGCAATCTGAATCTTAAATGCTAAGCCTTTGTGCAAAATGGTCATTTATCTTTGGTAGTGGGATCTTAAAAAAAATAATTTGTGATGTAGAGGCTCAGTGGTGGTCTCCCAAGAAAATTCTTGCTGCTGCTCTTGGAAGCCTGACTAGTAAGAGTTACTAAAAAAATAGTCAAAATTGATTCTATTTCTGTTGCTTGTATAAACAGAACTGTTATTCAGCTGGAAATGAATGCTTAGAAAGGAAAAGGTCAAACTGCCTTCTTCTTTTGGAAGAAAGGATATTTTTTATTCAGTTTGTGCAGTGCTTCAAAAATAGTTCAGAAAAGATGCTTTAAAGCACAGAGTAGTATAACTTAGTGCTTTAAAAAGTTACTTGCAACTTTTTAAAGCAGCTGCATTTTCCTACAATTTCTCTTCAGTCAGATGCCTCTCTCAATTGATTGAGAAGCTCAATGGACTTTTGTGCAACTGTACACACTCTTTTATCAAATTGATAATTTTGATTAAATTAATTCAATGCCCTATATCAGTGATTGCAAACCTTTTAGGCATAGAGTGCCCAAACCAGAAGGAACATGTGCATGCATGCCTCGGAAACCTGATGACCAGCTGGCTGAACTGGGACGACAGCACACATGCCACAGGGAGGGTTTTGTGTGCCACCTCTGGCATGCATGGTATAGGTTCGCCATCATCATGGCCCTATATGTTTGCATATAAGTCCATCCATAGATGAACAGATCCTCAAATTGTTAACCTAAATACCATGAAAAATGCTCCACACACAGATAATCTGAATCCATATTTCTCATGGCCTATTGTTTAAAACAATTGAGGGTTTTCTCATCTGTAGATGGACATATGCAAATATATATACTGTGTGGATATATGAGTAATTTAAAACAGTATTACCATATATACTCACATATAAACCTGTGGATAAGGAAAACCCAACGTTTTGGGTATGTTTTGTCTAAACATCTTTGTTTATCCATGAGTATGTACCGTAGATGCTTGGAACAGAATCACATGGGCCCTTTGAATCAAATTACATATGACATTTGACTCAAATTGAACCTTGCCTAATTTTTACTCTTTTAACAGATGTCAGTGTGATTCAAACTCTCGTAAACTTCATGAAATATATTTGGGGATTTACAGTACAGTTTTCATGTGTATCCCACCTACAACCACAATCACGCCACACACATGAGGAAAGGTATGACTAGTTTTTCTTTTTCTTTCTTTCTTTTCATTTTTTCCTAATTACTTGCATAGAGAGTATCCTTTATACTATTTATGTTGTTGCTATTTTTTGTCATGGATTGTACCAGTGAGGCTAAAACCAATTTCATTGTATACATGATGTACAATGACAATAATGGCTATACTATACTACAGTACAGTACAGTACACTACACTATGCTACCCTACACTACACTACACTAGCAACCAGAAAACCATATCAGCAATTTTTGATGTTTGTGGTAAAGAGGGCTTCAGGACAAGATATAGATTACCCATTACAGATCTCCAATCCAGGCAAAAGCTTCATTTGACCAAATTCATTATAGCAACTACATCATTTTCTCTAATGTCCAGCTATTTGCTTGCATTCAAACAATTTTATAAAATAAATAAATGATCACAGACTGTGATACTTTTTCATCTATGAAATGTTTTAATGTGAATGTGGATTTCTGGGGTGCTTATCTACCGAACAAAAAAATTGCCTATTTAAATAGTTTCCTGCTGACTTAATGTGGCATCCAGTTAATAAAAGTATTTTGTGGAATGTCTGTTATACAGCTGACAGTAGCCATTTCGGATCATCACATAGTTGCATTTGTCATTATATTTGTCACTAATTTATAGGCAATGTAAATTTATTAGTACTCAATGATCAGCCCTCCTGGCAATAAATTCTGCAATTCTTTCTCTGGAGAGTTTGGAGTATTTTGCATTCATCAGTATTTGGATGATATTTCTATGCAACAACATGTTTATGTCTGATATTCGTCGTGTATGTTTGTGTCACATGAGTTTTGTTTTTCTAAAATAATTGCTTATCTGTTGAAAGAGAAATAACAAGAAGTCTACAGCATCTTAAAAGCTAGGACACTTATTCATACATTCATTTATAGTAATGGGAAAGCTTTGTTAAACAAAGATTTCTGAGTTTTTATTTTTTTCCTGCTCTTAAATTTAGTTCCTTCCATTCATATATCAGATATAATATGCACAAAAATGCAAATACATTTCCTGCATTTTATCCTAATAGATAAAATGTCTACTACTTTGCGACACACTCAAACACAAATATAATTTGCTGTACACTATTTTTACTAAGTAATGTGACACTTCTATTTTATAAATATTTTTGAGCAGGTTTATCTCACTATGTGCTTTTTGCAGGCAATTTTTTCCTAACATAACACATACTTGTATGCTATTTTCACCAATAGCTGAGGCCTTGCACAGAACATTTTTAAAACTGACAAATATAGTATGCTTTTCTGCTAAAGGGTTAGCTCACAAGAAAAGCTGGAGATATTCTAAACAAATACTTCATAGTAATCAGAACAAGAGTTATTTTACAAGTCAACTTTCTTCCCATAAATTTAGAATGGTATACATAGATGTAAGATCTCCAAATAATTGCAATAGCTCTTTGACTTATATACCACTTTACAGTGTTTCACAGCCATCTCTAAGTGGTTTACAGAGTCAGCATATTGCCCCCAACAATCTGGGTCCTCATATTACTGACCTCAAAAGAATGGAAGGCTGATTCAGCCTTGAGCTTGGTGAGATTCAAACTGCCAAACTGCAACTCTAACCACTGCACCACCGCGATTCATCCTGTAAAAGCCTAGGATGGTGAAACAAATTTACCCACAATGTTTATCTAAAGAACATTTTAGCAATAATCCCAGTTGTTCCAATCAAAATCACATTTTTACAGCACAATTATTATTTTTGAAATACTTGATACCTTGCTTCCCACCTAAGCTTTTGGCTTTTATATTTCCCCATACCCATGGTATTTTAAAGGTTCATCAATTATAGTTAAGAATTTTATGAAGTGGACTTTATGTTTTCATCAAATCCAAGAAGGGAGATATGGCTAGGAAGCTTTACTTTTGATTTCTGCAATGACCAAAGAAATGAGCTTAACTGGTGAAAGAATACCTTCCATCTCTTTATTTCTATGATCATGTCCTCTCTTTCTATCCTTTATATGTGCTGCCATTGTTGGAGTCTTCTAATGATGGCAGTCTTCACATGGAGAGCTATGCTTAGGGAGGAAATATGGGGCTAATGAACAGATCGACACTTGTTCTTTTCAGTCAATGCAACTTTAGACATAGCTAGACTAAGACAGATATAAGAAAAGAAATCTTCACTCATTCCATTTGAAAATAATAGATGAAAATCAGATCCATCAGATTCCTGCCTAATAAAGAAAGTAATCTACCTTTTCAGGTTCTTCTTGAAAACAAAGTGTTCTGTGCTTCCCTTGCCAAAAATAATAGTCAAAGTGATAGATGTAGCTGCTGATATAAAAGTTCTTTTCTAGCTATTATCCTTTGCTATGTGAATTATCTCCAGAAGAGAATTTGGCTATAATTCTGGGTTGTTAAATCCATTTTATCACTTATCGTTTAAGATTATACAGCAATTTTTCATCCAAAATTCACAATTGGAACCTGACATATCGTTTGAATTCCCTCTACAATTTTTGCCTAAATATGTCTCTCTCTTAAATGTTAGCGGGAAATTTTGTTGTGAAGCAAAGAATACTTTTCTCAGTATTGATGATGACTGACTTCTTCAGAAATCCTAATTCCATTCGCTAACAATGGAAAAGCAACTGTCAATCAAAAAATTGGGTTGTAGTTATAACTAGCTGGGTTGTCAGCCTATCTTCTTTTAACATTGGAAAAACAATAGGGATTCTTCTTTAAAGAAAATAGGAAAGAAGATATGTCTTTACAAAACCTATGGCACATAATGAAAGCATACAGTATATGAGACAAGTTATTATAACATGTATAGTGAAGAAAAATAAAAGCAAGTAGCAACAACAAAGAACTTTAGAAGAAGAATATAGAAGATTTGAAGGGGGAAATCAAATATCTTGCTTAGGAGCAATGAGTAGAATGTTTAAGGCATTTTAACTTAGATACAAGTGACTATGGGGTATATGACCGAGGTGTGTTAAATCTTACATGTATAGAAAAGATAGAAAGAATGACATTTTATTTTGTTTCTCTCAACCATCCAGTGAAGCTGCTTGGAAGAAGGAAGAATGAGAAAAGAAATCTATCCTTGCCATGATAGATAATTAACTTACAGAATTCATTACCACATGGATGGAATTAATAGGTGATTGGCTAAATTCAGAAAAAGCAGGTCTGTCAAAGTCCATTAGTCTTGAGACTCAATGGAGTCAGCATACTTCCAAAGAGCAGTTGCTGGGAATGAAATCAGGAGAGAAATATGTCTTCATCTCTTGCTTATAGCAATCCAGAAAATATCTGCATAGTCATTGTCAAAAAGGAGCTGCTGGATTAAAATAGACCCTGAGAGAGAGAGATTTTTAAATTCTTATGGCATGATTCCAATCAACAGAAGAGGAAAAGAGGTCCGTGAACATCCACAGAAATTGCCATGGCTTAAAAATGGAGCTGACAGGCTATTAACGGGGGCAAGCTATACAAGGTATACAACTACAATTTGGGAAGGGAAAAAAATCCATTGCTTCCTAGTAGACCTTCAGTTTAAGGATAGCGTGAATGATTTATTTATTTCATAGTGACATATTGATGAACTTTTTACATTTCTCATTCTAATACATATGCTATTGTCTTCTACTTCTATAAACTCTGCTTTGCATTTAGTAAAAAGCTAGTTGTGTCAAAAAAGTAAATAACTCAAGTAAAATCATACAAAAATATATGCTTTAGGGAAAACTGTATTTTAAAATGCATACCTTAAGAAAACATGCATATCAAAGGGAATATTATGAAAGGTATATCAAAATATATAGGAAAAATGAGAGTTTATATTATTTCAACCCTACAAGGTAAAAAAAAAGTCAATTGAAGTCTACTCCCTTCTTCAGTCCAACCTATTAACAAGAGGACTTAGGCTTCTTGGAAGTTTTCACCATCAGAGAAGTTCAGCAGGCCACTAGGGTAGGGTGACCAGACGTCCCGCATCTGGAGGGACAGGCACGCCTTTTCATAATTTTTCCCGTTCTAGAAAAACCCTGCTTTATTTTGGGGCTCGCTTGCTCCCACGCCCATCAGCTGCCGCTAGCTCGCTCATTAGTTCCCCCATCTATTTCTAAAAATTTAAGCCAGCCCAGCCTGCCGCTCACTGATTGGCCTGGACTCCAGCCAATCAGTGAGCTGGCTGGGATGGAAAACGTGGCGTGCTTAAAGTTTTCCATCCCAGCCAGCTCACTGATTGGCTGGAGTCCGCTTAGCACACTGCATGAGTCGCAGGAGTCTCCATTTCATTTCGCCTTCACGGCCGTTTGCTTTGTTTTGCTGCTTCACTGGTGAGTAAACCGGGAATTAGTAACCTGCGCGGGGTTAGTGAAACAGCCACCGCCACCCTCCTCCCCTTCCCTGTGTGTGAGAAAGGTGCCCGCTCGCCAAGCGCCGCCACGCTGGTTCCTTCATGTCCCTCTCACCCCTCTGCCTCCTCAGACCTCCACGCAAGAGCGGTGAAGCGAACGAGCAGCCACGGCCGTCGTTTTAAATGAGGCTCCGCTTGCTGCTCATCCCGCTCTGAGCTGGGAAAGGGGCACTTTGGCAGGGCTTCCGCAGCGCCCCCAAGGACCATCGCACAAGGTCGGCGGTGGCAGCAGCTGCTGCTGCTGCTGCTAAGGGCCTTTAGTAACCTATGTGGGGTTAGTGAAACAGCTGCTGCCGCCCTCCTCCCCTTCCCTGTGTGCGAGAAAGGCGTCCGCTCGCCAGCCCACCCACCCACCCTTGGGCTCCGGGGGCAGTACCTTCCTAGCTCCGCCGTTGCTGTGCTGCTTCCTTCGTGCCCTGCGGAGTTTTCCCTGTGTCTCCCAGGTCGCGCCTGTCCTGTGTGCGAGAAAGGCACCCACTCGCCAGCCCGCTCACCTTTGGGCACCGGGGGCAGTACCTTCCCAGCTCTGCCGCTGCCGCGCTGCTTCCTTCGTGCCCTGCGGAGTTTTCCCTGTGTCTCCCAGGTCGCGCCTGTCCTGTGTGCAAGAAACTCCGCAGGGCGCGAAGGAAGCAGCACGGCAGTGGCAGCGCTGTGGAGGTGCTGCCCCTGGAGCCCAAGGGTGAGCAGGCGGACTGGCAAGTGGGCCCCTTTCCCTGTGTCTCCCAGATTGCGCCTGTCCTGTGTGCGACAAAGGCGCCCACTCGCCAGGCCGCTCACCCTTGGGCTCCGGGGGCAGCACCTTCCCAGCTCTGCCACTGCCACGCTGCTTTCTTTGCGCCCTGCGGAGTTTCTTGCACACAGGACAGGCGATATCAATTCCTGTTCAAAACCCCAAACTAATGAACATGCAGTACTACAGACACCATGTGTGTTAAAATAAGCAGGGGAACAAATAAAAACAGTACTGTTGTTTACAATCAGCCTTCCAACCAAGGAGAAGATATAAAAGATAAATTCTAAATGCAAACTGTAAATCTTTCAAAGAGGTGTGAACTGGTAGTACAAGAGACTTGACTGCAACATCTGTCAGGAGACAAACTCTGACTAAAAAGATCTTTGCAGGAATTTCCTGACTTGTCTTGCTGATTACTTTGCCTTACAAGGTTGAAGGAAAGCACCAAAGGATTTTCTAACCTTGACTTAGAAGTAATCAACAGGAAAGACCTAGTGGAGGTATTAGAAACAACAGTGCTCTTGACTTTAGGGGAAATTAAAATCCCAATCAGGAGAAAAAGATTGAGAGGCATAAAAGAAGTCAACATGGTATACAAAAACTATCCTGACAATAACAATAGCAAGAAACATACAAGACATCGAAACTGAGACAAATCACAAAGCCAGGATGTGGAAAAAGGGTGTTAGGAGGATGTGAAGGATGCTAAGAATACACACACAAAAAAAAGAATCCTTTAGATGTGTTCAAATAAAAATAAAATAAAAATAATCAATATTAACTTAGGAAATAAGGGAGAATTTATCGACAGTGAGAATGATTAATCAATGGAACAGCTTGCTTCAGTTATGGATGCTTCATTGTTGGAGATTTCCAAGAAAAAATTGAACAGCCATTTATCTGTAATGGTATAAGGATTCTTGCCTTGTGCAAAGGATTGGCTTAGAAGACTTCCAAAGTCCCTTCCAGACCTATGAATCTATGATAGTGTGGATAGAAGGAATGCATAGCTAATGAACTCCTGATTCAGTCTTCTCCAACAAGAACAACTCCAATAACAGAAATGTATCCACTTGAAAGCTATGAAGGGCAGGATTCTGAAGCAAGATTGATGCTTGAGGCTGATAAAAACACAATAATGGAAGTACCATGTTAACTTTAATTGACTTTTAATCTCCTCAACCAGCTGAATGACATATTAGGAACTGAAGGAACTATATTAGAGTCTTTGCAAACCATTATGTATTATGATTTAAAATTCAGGAAGTGCCAGGTAACTAGAGGACTTTTTTAAAAAAGGAGGAAAATGAAGATCCCAAAAAGTACTAATGCTGATACCTGAGGAGATTCTGGAGCAAATTATAAACATATTGGCCTGCAAACACCATAAAAGCAATGAAGTGTGGTAATTACCATAAGCCAACATGGATTTTTCAAGAACAAATCCTGGCAGTCGGTTGTGGACTTTTCTGATTATGAGATGGAAGAAGAAGATAACATAATAGATTTTCAGCCTGTAGCTCAGAAGACACCAGGCTATCAGCTACCTGTGCATGATGAGGATAACTCAATCCAGCTTCTGTTGTTTCAGAATTGGAGCCCATGGGAGAATGCCACAAATTAGAGAGGATCAAGCAGTGGAGATTACTACGGGTCCAGAGGTTGGTTCCTACCAGTTCGCACCTATTTGGTAGAACCGGTTCATCAAATCTACCGAACCGGTTAGAAGAGGTTCCACCAGTGGACCCGGAAAGCAGGCCACACCTACAGAAGAGGTTCCAAAATTTTTTGAAACCCACCACTGTACAAGACTTTGATGAATTCTGCTACCTCAACACATCACCAGCCCTTATTGAAAACAAGTCTTCTGCTCACTGACCAGTGTTCCTCTGTTCTTGTCCTATATTTAATCAGACTGCCATTTAGACTGATTTTGTGGAATTTTCTGATGGTCAACTTTTGTCTGTTTTAAATCACATTGGTATTCTAGGGACCGAATTCTTCCAACTAGTAGCTTAAGACATTGACATGTTTTTCTCTGAAGTTTTGTTGTAAATAGCCTGCCAAATAGCCTGCTAAAATATTTACTACTTATTAGTAAAAGTTCTGAGACTTCTGCTTCTGTTGATGAAGATTTTCAGTCATGCAGGTACAGTAAAGTTGTCTGGAAATTGAGTCATGATAATTGGACGTCTTGTTGATTTGAAACACTTTGCTGCTTATTCAAGTTGCTTCTTCAGTCTTGCTTCTGATTGCTTTAGTCTAAAGCTTGCATAGAACACAAACTAATCTTATCTAATTTTTTGGTCTCATAGCTTCCTTAATAGGTTAAAGAAATGCTGTAGACATACGATACCTTCCCTTCAGGAAAGCATTTGACAAAGTTCTCCAAAGCAGGCTAGGAAAGTGTGGGACAGATGACATGATGATTACATAATCATAATGGTAAAGTTCCTAATTCTCTGCACATCATGCTTAACACATGTTCAGTCATGACCCCCATTGAGATCCTTCATTAAATTGGAAAGAGTTGAAAAGAGAGGTACTCCAAGAATCACTCCTAACTCTTGTATTATTCCATATTTCCATGAATGGTTTAAATGGCAAATGATATAAAATTATATTGTGAGTAATAAATGCCTTTTCTGCAGACGCTCCTCTTCTGTAGACTATCTTCACCTTGGGGATTAGAATGGCCCCAACCCTGTTGGCTTTTTGTAAGTCTCTAAAAGTTTGGCTTTGTTTCCAAGCCTGGGGCTTCATTTTTTGTGTGTGTGGCTTTACTGTTAACTGGCCAAGCATCTCAGCTGTTGTGTCTATTTACTTTACTATTTACTTTAATCGTTTCTAGTATTTTAAAAATGCTTTTATTATTTTATATTTTTGGAACTGTAAGCTTCCCAGAATTGATTAAGTTGGCTAAACAAAGAAATTAAATAAACAAAAAGCCTAAAGACAGAATTAAAATAATAAAAAAACCCCAATCTAGATAGGTTGTTGAAATGGACTGAAAGTAGCATGATGAAACTTAACAGTGACAGTGGAAAGTTCTTTATTATGGAACCAAAATACAAATGCTCAGTATAAAATGAGGAATATGTGCTGGGCAAAGATAATTGTCCCTCACAAAAAAAAGATATTAAAAGAATTGTTGACTGCAAGCTGTACAAGAGCCAGTAACGTGAAGATCATACCACATCAAAGTGCATTGAGAGAAGCATAAATTCCATATGAGAAGTACCATATTTTTTGGAGTATAAGATACACTGGAGTATAAGACGCACCAAGGTTTTGAACAGGCAAATTTTTAAAAAACGTTTTTGCACTTTGCAAACCTCCCAAAAACGGCCCATTTTTCACGAAAATGGGGCCATTTTTTCCCCAAAAGGGCATGAATAGCCTTTAGGGGGCTTGCAGAGTGCTCCTGGGAGCTATCCCCTGTAAAATGAGCAAAATATGGCCCATTTTTTGTGAAACAGGCCCATTTTTTGTCAAAAAAATGCATGCATAGTCTTTAGGAGGATTATAGAGTACTCCTAGGGGCTGGGGAGGGAGGAAAATTGAGCAAGAAACGGCCCATGTTCAACTCATTTCTTCTTTCCCCAACCCTCAGGAGCTCTCTGAAAGCCTTCCACAGGGTCTGCGTGGCCATTTTGGTGAAGAGATCTGGTTTCAAGAGGCAAAAAAATGCTGTCTTCAGTATATAAGATGCACCCAGAATTTAAGGCTCTTTTTTGAGGAAAACCGGTGTGTCTTATATTCCAAAAAATACGCGTAATTGTTCCATTCACTTCTTCTGTGATCAGACCTCATCTTGACTAGTGTGTCAAATGTCAGGTAACGTTCTTTTAGAATGATGCAAAGAAATTGTAAAAAGCTTAGAAACTATCAGGAGATTAAAAATTAAGTTCTAGGGAAAAAACGATTGAAAGGCGTAGGTATGTTTAACAAAAATACAAACAATATAAAATCAAACATGCATTTACCATATTTGAATAAGTAGTGTGAACTAATTGTTATATTCACAGAGACTTAGAGAAGCATCTGGCAAAGGGACAGACCAAGGGTCAGCAACCCATGACTCTGGAGCCACATCTTTCATCCCTCTGATGAGGCTCCCTGTTGTGGGTCGCCACCACAATTTTGAGAGGACCTTCCATTTGGGGTTGGGGAAAGCAAAGTGTGCCAGGAGGAGACTCTATGGCAAGGGGTGGGTTTTCTGGTCAGCTCCACAATGGATAGGGCTTTCAGTTAGGACAGGTAGAGGAAAAAGGATGCCGTGCTAGGAGGAGACTCTTTGGTGGGGGAACTGAACTTCCAGTCAGCTCCAGTATTGAACAGGGCGATTCTGGTTAGGACCTTTGTGGCTCCCAGTGTTTTATTTTCTGTGGGAAATGGGTCCAAATGGCTCCTTGAATGTTTAAAGTTGCCAACCCCTGGGGCAGACCTACAAATCATGTCATTTGTTCAACTCTCAGTTCAGACTCACTAGATAACCTTAAGAAGCTAATGTTTTCCATCTCAGTATCCTATCTGCAACCTGGGGATAATCATACCCTTTTACCTATACCTTTTCAGCCTTGTTCTAAGGTTATGTAGAAAGTAGATCTGGAATATTGTAAAAGAAATATGCAACATTAAAAATATTTTTACAAGAAGGAATTTATAGACAATGGATATATTTTACAGATATGATGGGTCAGTGTTTTCTCCTTGGGACCCATAAAAGAAGACAGATGGTTCCAGAAAGCACATTCACTTGAATGTGTATCAATGGAAATTAGATTGCCTGCTAAAATAACCATAAATGTATGTTTCAAATGTAAATCTGGTCACTTGCAACAGCGACACTAACAAGGTTTTTTTTCTTTGATGTGATAATAGAATGCCAGCAGGAAAGCAGGCATGATTAGATTTTTAAAGATTAGAAAAAGCAGGAGGATTTATATTTCACAATAATACAGTTTGGGAAGCCTCAAGGAAGCTCTGTCCTTCATATTGAAATTCTAATTTGAAATTAGCAAGCTGTTTCATCTGCCAGGTGAGAGCAATTGAACTTCAGAGTTTTAGATTCAAAGAAAAGACAGAAATCTCTCATTTTCTCACATGCCTATTTTATTACCTTGACAATCAGATGTACCGTATTTTCACGACCATAAGGCGCACCAGATTATAAGCCGCAGTATCAGTTAATGTTAATTTTTCAAACTTTTTCCATATATAAAGCGCACCGGGTTATAAGCCGCACTTTTTTTTGCAACATTTCCCCCCCCTGCCTGCATTCTGTTTCCTAGCCTGCCTGGCCACTCGTTCATTTCGTTTCCCCCCCTGCCTGCATTCCGTTTCCTAGCCTGCCTGGCCACTCGTTCATTCCGTTTCCCCCACTGCCTGCATTCCGTTTCCTAGCCTGCCTGGCCACTCGTTCATTCCATTTCCCCCCCTGCCTGCATTCCGTTTCCTAGCCTGCCTGGCCACTCGTTCATTCCGTTTCCTAGCCTGCTTGCCTGTAAGATAATAAATGACAGTAAAAATATAAAGCATAATTATTCTTTTTCTTTGCCATTCTTATATTATTATTATTCCATTTGGAAGGTTATAAGGTATAGTTTAAAATGCTTTGAAATCCCCATTCCCTCCCCACTCCAGGGGAAGGATACTATGAAATCCCCAAATCCTCTCCACTCCAGGGGAAGGATACTATGAAATCCACATTTCCTCCCCACTCCAGGTGTAGGATACTGCAAAATCCCCAATTCCTCCCCATTCCAGGGGAAGGATACTATGAAATCCCCAAATCCTCCCCACTCCAGGGAGGGAGAGACCCAAGGGACATGTGCGTGCTTCAAGTTTGAGCGTAAGTAAAATCGGGAGGGAGAGACCCAAGGGACGTGTGCGTGCTTCAAGTTTGAGCGTAAGTAAAATTGGGAGGGAGAGACCCAAGGGATGTGTGCGTGCTTCAAGTTTGAGCATAAGTAAAATCGGGAGGGAGAGACCCAAGGGACGTGTGCGTGCTTCTAGTTTGAGCGTAAGTAAAATCGGGAGGGAGAGACCCAAGGAACGTGTGCGTGCTTCAAGTTTGAGCGTAAGTAAAATCGGGAGGGAGAGACCCAAGGGACGTGTGCGTGCCTGCTCGTGGTCATTCGCTTGCGAGCTTCAAGTTTGAGCGTAAAATCGGGAGGGAGAGATTTTCGATCTTTTTCCATATATAAAGCGCACCGGGTTATAAGCCGCACTGCCAGTTTTTTATCAAATTTTAGGATTTTCAGTGCGGCTTATAGTCGTGAAAATACGGTACCTTAGATGAACAAATTTAATATACACATATATAAAATGTATCTTCTGTTCACCCATATTTGTCCTAAGTTCAAATCCCAACTGAATAAAGCTTGCAATTGAAAAATATGAAAGATCAGCTATTTCTAGTGCAACCATCATGACCGTTGTGAGTAAATTCTTAAAGTCAGAGGAATAAGTATCTGAATCTCCGTTCCTCTGGTTCGATAATGTCATCTTCAAGATGTATTTCTGTAGAAATTTCAAGAGGATTTTTTTATTGACTTTATAATATCCCATTATCAGCACAGTTTTGGTACATGCTCAAAGGTAATTGGCTTCACAGCAAACACACATTCCATCAAGAGAAATGGGGTACTCTTGATGAAACTCTTGTTTGTTTTAAAATAGTTATAAATCCAATTACACTGTATAAGCTGGACATTTTTTAAAAAAATTGACTGGTTATTCTTGATTGAACAATTAACAGCTGTGCAGTATGTGGCCAGACTATCCAACCTAGTAGATTGTGTTTACTATTTAATTCACTTTTTAAAGTTATAATTTCAATAAGAGGTCTATCGGTACTGAACATACATCTCAGAGATGGCAAGGAATGGTCTGTATCAGAGGTGGTATTCATCCGGTTAGAAGGGTTCACCTGAATCAGTAGCGACCTGCCACCCGCCCCGGCTCTATGCCATCCTATTTAGGCATGTTTTTGAGGCCGGGCGCATGCGCAGAAAGCACCCACATAACCAAAGTGCATGCGCAGAAAGCCGGGTGAATGTGCTTGAAGAGGTGCGGGCACACACAAAGCAAGCAGGCTCACAGAGGGCAAATCAATGGTAACAAAATGTGAAACACACCGCTGGTCTGTATTCCTCCTCCAACTCATTTCCTGTGGCTTCTGGTGATCCCCCAAGATTACGAATTAACATAAGAAACCCATTGATTCAGCAATTTTTTTCCTTTTTGCTACTTCTTTAATGCAACAAACTCCAGAGTAATATTGAAGGCTCTAATGGGTTCAGTGTATCTCTTTAGAGTGAAAATAAATGCCTTACTTCATATCAAACACTAAAACTATTATCATTTTTATTTTACTACTTATTTATTACTTAATCATATTTATGATTTTGTTGGTTCCAGATGAATCTGATAAGATACTAGTACCTAAGTAACAAAACGAGCCAATCAAGATAGAATGATGATCCCCATATTCTCTCAACCCAATTACACGCTCCTCAAAGGGGACAGCTATAAAAAAACATGGGATGCATGCATGGGATAGATAACAGAGATGACTGAAATACTCTTAGAAGAAGTGCAAATCATGAGAAATCAAATCCAGCTAGGCAACTTGAGGTGTTGTCCAAATTAGACTATTTTCCCATCCAACATTGTGCTCTTTGATTTTGATGCAGAAGTGGTTGTAGTTGAGATGAAGGCAGGAAATAACTGAAGAGGAAAGAAAAGCTGAGGAGCAAGACATGGAATTGAAGCATTACAAAAGGGTTAAATTCATTAAAAGGGTTAAATGGGGAAACAACCCCTCCCAAGTAGAACATTTTTCAGACTAATCTTCAGAGACATCCATGTTTTACAACATGGGTCTCCAAACATGGCTAGCTGAGGAATTCTGGGAGTTGCAGTCCACAAAGTCTGCAAGTCTTAAAGTTGCAAAATTTGATGACTCCCGCTTTGAGGTTTGCAGACTCTGTTATTTTTTAACATTGTCTTCTGTTGGAAGAAAAATATCATTTCATATAAGTACAAATCTCTTTCTCTTGTTCTTTCATTTCTCCTTTCTTACATAAATGGATTATTTATTCTGCATAAAAATCTAAATTGACAACATTGTATAACAGGAAGCTGAGATGCCCTGAGAAATAAAGAAATGTAACACAAACTATCACAATTATTTTTCCTCCAAAGATTCCTATCTAATATTTTCTTGGTTGACATAAATGTTTAAAAGACTGAAAATTATTCTACTGATTGATTTTTCCTCATACTTAATAGCTAAATCACTAGGATATTAAGATAATATTGTTAAAATAATTTCTGTTGACACCAATTTTCCTTGTAAGCTTTCATATAAGTGCCTCACTGAATTTTTAGCAAAGGAGTCATTTAAATTGTAAGTATTGTAATTTTTAGATTTTTTGTTATAGTTGAATAAAGTGAATTTTGTGTATATCGGGCTGAGAAATTATTGGTTTATTAAAATCAGAAAGTTTTTTCTGAAATAATTAAATGCTCATAATTTTTCAGGGTATTGTAAGAATGTCTGTAATATGCTAACTTTAAAGAATATCATTTGGGTTTTTTGTTTGTGGGTTGTTGTTGTTTTCATAAAGTGATTGCATTCCCTAGGGTGATATTGCCATTTGTCTAATATGCATTTTATTTCATATGTCCCTCCCCCTTTAATCTACCATATGAATCTCTAAGAAGTGAATAAAACCCCAATATCTCAATTATATTGAAATAAAAAAGATTCAATTGTTCCTGTATGGAAGTTGGTGAGTGTCAATTTAATGATTTATGAATAGTGTTAGAGTAAGGTGACCAGATTTTCAGATTGGTAAAGAGGGACACCATTGACCGGTGGGGGGGGGGGGTTCTTGATTAATTTTTTTATATTTTGTCAAAAGATCACAAAAGACGATTACATGGCCCCAGGACACTGAAACTATCATAAATATGAATCTGTTGCCAAACATCAAAATTTTGATCACGTGACCATGAGAATGCTGCAACGGTTGCTAAGTGTGAAAAATGGTCACTAAGTGTGAAAAATGGTCATCAGTCACTTTTTTTAATGCCATAGTTTTAATGCCATTGTAACTTTGGTCACTAAATGAACTGTTTGAAAGCTAAGGCTAGCTTGCATTATAATGCCTTACACTAGCTTACATTTTCAAGAGAGAGAAGCTAAACTCCTAAACACACAAGGAATTTGTCTTTGGTGAATATGCTCTCAGTGTACATAAAGAAAAATAAAATAGAATACATTCATCAAGAATCATAAGCTACAACACTTAGTGATAGTCACTAAAGCCTGGAGGATTGTTCCCTCTGTGCTTCTTTAAAACAGGATATGTTAGAAAAGAATAACAGAGTTGGAAGGCACTTTGGAGATCTTCTAGTCTAACCCCCTCCTTAGGAAGGAAACCCTACACCATTTCAGACAAATGGTTATCCAACATCTTTTTAAAAATGTCCAGTGTTGGAACATTCACAACTTCTCTCCTTGATTAGTTTCCACCCATTGCTTCTTGTTCTATCCTCACGTGCCTTGGAGAATAGTTTGACTCCCTCTTCTTTGTGGCAATCCCTGATATATTGAAACACTACTATCATGTCTCTCCTAGTCCTTCTTTTCATTAAACTAGACATACCTAGTTCCAGAAACAGTTCCTCATATGTTTTGGCCTCCAGTCCCCTAATCATCTTTGTTGCTCTTCTGACTTGTAACTGTTTTTCTCCTTTATGACCACTGCACCATCCTCATGACCACCTGATCAAAATTTGCTTGGCACCTGGCATGTGTTCATGATAGTTGCAGTATCCAAGATTATGCGATCACCATTTGTCACTTTCCCAGCTGGAAAGTGACAAGCAAAGTGACCGGGAAAAGCCAAACTTGCTTTGACTGCATGGTTCACTTAACAACTGCAATGACTCACTTAACAACTGTGGAAAGAAAGGTCATGAAATGAGGAACCATCTTGCTTTGCAAAGGAAATTTTAGGATCAATTGTGGTTGTAAATTGAGGTCTAGTTGTACAGTATATGGAAATAATCCCAGTCCCTTAAAATTGAAGTGTGCTTGCCTTGCATTCTAAACAACAAAATATCCAACCATTTTTTTCTTAAATATTTTAAGCAAATGTTGTACAAAATCTCTCAATACAATAAGCTTAACACTGTGTCCTGAAGTGTTGGAATATAAAAACTGTCTCGTTCACATAGTATGTGAAAATAGCAATGAATTTAAATGTATGACTTGAAAACTAAGTTTGGAGCCAAAGTTGCACTCTATTTTATACAAATGCTTCCGTATCAGAAAACACCCATGTTCTTCTATTCCAGACACCTGTAATGACCCCAAAGGACAGCTATTTGTCTATGACCTTCTATAACAAATTCATGGCTTTATACAGAGATACAGTAATATCAACACCCAACTCTGCTCACTGGGTAGTTTCAGATAACTGCTATTTGAGAAGTTTTAGAAGTTACTTGCAATCTTGTGGCAAGTTTGCTGTTTAATCTGCTGGTTTTGCAAAAGGAGAAACTACACAGCCATAAAAATAATTCCTGTTGCTCAATGCAGCTGTGTTGAGCTGCTTTCCTGGCACGATTTGGAAGATATTTGGTCACAGTAGATTAAATATGGATAAGAGACCCAGTTTGCCTAGTAGTAGTTCAGGCACCAGACAAGAAATCAGGAGTTTCTAGTCCCATTTTAGGCATGAAAACCTGCTTGGGTGAAATGAGGCCAGTCACTCTTTTTTCCCCTTCTTTCCTTCCTCCTTTCCTTCCTTCCTCCTTTCCTTCCTTCTTTTCCTTCCTTCCTTCCTTCCTTCCCTCTTTCTTTCCTTTCCTTCCTTCCCTAACTTTCTTCCCCCCCTCCCTTTCTCTGTTGTGGGGAGTCAGAAGGAGCATTAGATCTGCTCACCGCCTTAAAAGTGGGATTTTTAAAAAATGGCTTTAAAATGGCTTTCGTTGCTTGAAATGGGGTGCTCCGTTTGGGAGGGGGATGCAGGAGGTCCAAATAAGAGGCGGGCTCAGCCTCCACTGGGATGGAGCAAGCGGAAGGAAAGGCAAGAGCAGGGGGGATGGGATTTCACTGGCAATTGCAAAGCAGCCTTCCCCCGATTGCCTTCCCCCAACGCCCCCAACCCTTTCAAAAGCCACCCCCATTGCCAGCCTCTCCCAACCGGATTCCCACCTGCCTCCTCGCCGCGCTGCCGCCGCTCTCCCTACAGAAAAACAGCCCGCGCCAGCGCGCGCACGCACAGGAGGGGAGGGAGGGAAACCACTGACCTCTAAAGGCCACATTGGGAATGACACTTCAGAGAAATAAAAACATTTTTTAATGGCATCCTTTTTAAAATTGCTTTTCTTTCTTTTGGAAAATCAGGATTTTTTGAACATGCTGCGGGACACGGGACAAATTATTAAAAATTGTGACTGTCCCGCCAAAATCGGGACATCTGGTACCTTATGTTAGGGGGACCAAGCTGCTAATAAATTCATTGGTTAATGTAGGATCACTACTAGTACTTTTTCTTTCCTTTTTCTTTTCGTTTTTCTTTTTCTTTTCCCTTCTGCTAAAATATAGGGTGGCCATCAATCTTCACAACTCTGAGATTCAGTACACCTAAGTGCTGCCATGGCGCAGTGGTTAGAATGCAATACCGCAGGCTACTTCTGCTGCTTGCCAGCTGACTGCAATTTGGCAGTTCAAATCTCACCAGGCTCAAGGTTGACTCAGCCTTCCATCCTTCTGAGGTTGGTAAGATGAAGACCCAGATTGTTGGGGAAAATATGCTGATTCTGTAAACCACTGTAAAGCAGTATTAAGTCTAAATGCTATTGTTATTGCCATCTCTACAGCCTTGCGGTTGCAGTTTTTAAGAAAAGATTTAAAGGCAAAAAAAGAAATGTTGTTTTTGTAACTCAGCCATATTTTAGGTTTCTTTCTAAGTGCTTTTATATTGTATTTTGTTCACTGTTTTGTTTTTGTTTTAACTGTGGTGAACTGCCCAGAGTCATATATTTCAGATAGGCATTTATACAAATAGAATAAATCTTTGTCCTGAAGTCCCAGAATCCAAATGATATTCCACACCCAGTAAACTTAAATGTTGCTGAATTGTTCTCATGTTATCAATGAAGATGATGGTGATATTTTATGTACATAGTGGGCTTTTTCCCTTGACTGGGGATTGATTCACAAATTCACAAATCTCCATTAACAAATGATGCCTTGCAAACTGCAATAAGCATTTCACAAACCCCTGAAGAAACTGTTATTATCAGATATTAGTTCAGTCAGAGTGTTTTTTAATAGTGCCAATTCAGACATTCAGCTGCTGATTGATGACAGAAAGATCCAGTTGCATACTGAATAAAACCAGTTGAGTCCATTGAAAGTCTGACTTAGAGATAGATCTTGAATGCCTCTGGTCTCTTAGAATATTGCAGTTCATTATGTAGAACACTACAATTGTTGCATTGTTACTACTAACTCTTTACAAACAAAGGCTGACAGCCTGTCAAATTCTATGACATACTGACTTTGAATGCAAATCTAACTGAAGAGCTGAACATACTTCTGAATTCTTCCTAGATAAATATTTCCTTTAAAAATAAACCACCAAAGAAGTTGTTCTAAAAATGGCTTAGTAAAGGTGCTACTGAATTTTGGACATTGCAAACAGGCAGCAAATTGGGGCCGACTCTATCTGAATTGGTGGGATAAATGAAAAGACTGATTGATGATGGATTAAAGGTACTGAAAATAGATTTAGAGAACCACAGGCATGAGATCAGCTAATTAGGGAATCTATATGATAACTTAGATGGATTTAATTTGTCATCATTTCAAGAAAAGACCATTAGCCTCAGTTTATGTTTTTCTCTGCTTTTGCTTTGGCCACAAATGATTTTGCCATCTGCTTTCCTCTGCATTGTCTGGCAGCGTCCAGAGTAGGCTGTTCAACAATTATGAAAAGAAAGTAAAGTATCTGTTCAGTGTGTGATATCGGTTTGGTGCTTTCAGCTTGTCGGTACTGTTTTATGGAGCCACAGGATCTTCAGATGATGGACTGTTCTTCTCAGCTTCTATCATCCAAGAGACACCTTGTTATGTGAACACACAATTTTCCATAAATTCTAATGGGAGTCTTTTGAATAGTCATATTTTTCACTGACTGTTTAGATCTGTCTTTTATTTACTAATTGAAAATGTGCTGCCTGTCTTTTCCATCTGATATGAAGTTTAGGTGGAATTGATGACATTTGAACTTTTAACAACTTGTAATATCTGTGAATAGTTGCCTCCCTCTTCACTTTTTATGTGCCCTGTACAAAAACAGCCTTGAAAAGCACATGGACCTTTTAACACACCAATTTAGTGTTCTTCATGCTCTCCTCCAACTTTTCCCTAGTGGGGTTATGTGCTACCAAATACTGACAGCAAAAGGAAAAACATGTAAGACTTTGTTATATACTAATAAGATCATACAAGGTTTGACCAGAAAAAGAAATCTAGAACATAAATATTTTTCACATAAAGTATCCAGAAATCATTTTATAATTGACTCTCTGTGAGTGAAAAAGGAGAAGAAACACAAATTCTTAACATCATCACATCTTATGTAGCATCTTTTAGAGCTCTGTGGCAATTTTTTAGACAGCAGTGCTAGGGAAGGGCGAACATTTGATCAAGAATTTCTCCTTCATCATTTAGTTAGCAAACAAGCTCTGCAGGCTGAAAAACTTCCTAGGAATGGAAATCCTTCAATTCAGAGAAAGCTTTCACTAAATGCAACACTTAATAGCAATAGCAATAGCAGTTAGACTTATATACCGCTTCATAGGGCTTTCAGCCCTCTCTAAGCGGTTTACAGAGTCAGCATATTGCCCCCACAATCTGGGTCCTCATTTTACCCACCTCGGAAGGATGGAAGGCTGAGTCAACCTTGAGCCGGTGAGATTGGCAGTTGGACTTACCTGAACTGCATGTTTCGATGAGAAGTGTGGGAGGAGTAACCATTGGGGTATTAACCTAATCTTGATTGCCTATTGGAGATTGAGGAAATCTTTGGAAGCCACACCTCCTGCTGGTCCGGTGGCTCGCCACTTTAACCGAACATCTGAACGGTATCTGAAAGGAAGCAAAAAGAAACAGCCAATACCGATTCTTCCTAGCTGTTGCTTGAACCTGGACGTGCTCAGGCCCTGCTTCACGGCGAAGGTCGCCATAACGGGCGGGAAGTGACTCCTCCCACACTTCTCGTCGAAACATGCAGTTCAGGTAAGTCCAACTGCCAGTTTCCGAAGAGAAAGTGTGGGAGGAGTAACCATTGGGACATACCAAAGTTAGTTGTCCTGGGAGGGAATGGACGGGCCTGAGCCCCCTTGCATGTCTAGGACGCCCTGAAGGACCCTCCTGCCGAAGGCAGCGTCCGCCGAGGCGTAGGCGTCCAATCTATAGTGTCTAATGAAGGGAGACGGGGAGGCCCAGGCGGCCGCTCGACAAATCTCTTCTAGGGGAGCCTGGGAAGACCAGGCGGCTGAGGTGGCAGCACTTCTAGTGGAGTGTGCTGTGATACCCTGTGGGACCTGGAGACCCCGAGCCTGATAGGCCTGAGATATGGCCGCTCTGATCCATCTGCTGATGGTGGCCGAGGAGACCTTAGCCCCACGGGTGGAAGGTTGGAAGGACATGAAGAGGGCCTCTGATCGTCAAAAGGGAGCCGTGCGTTTCAGGTAGATGCGTAGGGCTCTTCTAACATCTAACTTATGCCAGGATTTCTCCCTCTCCCCGGAGGGATGGGGACAGAAATCCGGAAGGATGATCTCTAACCCTCTGTGGAAGGGGGAGTTGATCTTGGGCATGAAAGAAGGGTCGAGTCTGAGGACGACCCTGTTCTCTAGGAAGGTGCAGAGGTCTGCTCTGCTGGAAAGGGCATTGATCTCTGAGACCCTTCTAGCTGAAGTGATGGCTACCAGAAAAACGACCTTAAGGGTCAGGAGCTGGAGGGAAACCTCCTTCAGAGGCTCAAACGGAGCCTCCGTTAGAGCCTGGAGGACTGTGGGAAGATCCCAGGAGGGGAATCGATGGACCGCTGAGGGTTTCAAATTCGCCGCCCCTTGAGAAAACGCCTGAGAACCGGGTGTTGAGATAGGGGGGGAGCGTTCACCCCCCCTAGGACTGTGGAAAGAGCGGAGACCTGACGCCTAAGGGTGCTGGTGGCGAGGCCCTTCTGGTGACCCTCCTGGAGGAAGTCCAGAACCTGAGGAACCGAGGCAGTCGTAGGACAGATGTCTTTACCCCGGCACCAGTCTGAGAAGGCCACCCACGAGGCATTGTAGATGCGGGTGGTGGATTGTCTCCGGGATGCCTCTACCACCTTGATGACCTCCTCGGAGAACTGAGCCTGTCTCAGTTGTTCCCGCTCAAGCGCCAGACGGTCAGATGGAGCCACTCCGGGTCTGGGTGCTCTAGGGATCCCTGGTGAAGCGTCACCTCCCCTGCTGGTATCCTCCAGGGAGGAGCTGTGGACAGGTCCACCAGATCTGCCAGCCAGGGGCGGCGCGGCCAAAAGGGAGCCACCATTATCAGATCTGCCCTCTCCGCTACCACCCTCCTCAGAACCCCGGGGATGAGGGGAAGGGGGGGAAAGGCGTAGAGAAGACCTGGTGGCCAGCTGCAGCGTAGGGCGTCCGTGTCCATGGCTCCCGGGGTCGGGAACCTCGAGACAAACTTTGGTAGCTGGGCGTTGTGCGGTGTCGCAAACAGGTCCACCGTCGGATGGCCGAACCTCTCGCAGATCCTGTGGAAGATCGAGGGATGGAGTTGCCACTCTCCATTGTCGATCGTCTCTCTGCTTAGCCAATCTGCCTGATGGTTCTCTGTTCCGGAGATGTGCTCCGCCTTGATGGACGCCAGGTGTTTCTCCGCCCAGTGACCCAGGCGCAGCGCCTCGTCGCGGAGAGCCTTGGAGTAGGTGCCTCCCTGTCTGTTCACGTGTGCCTTGGCCGCTACGTTGTCTGTCAGGACTAGGATGTGTTGACCTCTGACCATGTCCTTGAAGTGTCGGAGGGCCAGGTGGATGGCCCTGAGCTCCAACCAGTTGATGTTGTGCTTTAGATCTGTTGGAGTCCACCGACCTTGGGCG
Source organism: Thamnophis elegans (assembly GCF_009769535.1). Classification (NCBI taxonomy): domain Eukaryota; kingdom Metazoa; phylum Chordata; class Lepidosauria; order Squamata; family Natricidae; genus Thamnophis; species Thamnophis elegans. Next base: position 49,269,789 of record NC_045541.1, read on the forward strand.
ATCTGGTTCTCCAGGTGGGCCCCCCAGCCGAAGAGGCTTGCGTCGGTGGTGAGCGTCATTCTTGGTGGATCTCTGAAGAGGCAGCCTCTGTTCAGAGCTGGGGACAGCCACCAGTGGAAAGATAGCAGCACTTGGGGTGATACTTGGATCTTGAAGGTCGCGTCGCTTGTCCCGGACTTCTGATGTGGTAGCAGGAACCACTGGAGCTCCCTGGCGTGCAGTCGGGCCCAGGGGATGATCCCTATGCACGAGATGAACTTTCCCAGGAGCCTGGAAAGAAGAACTACAGGGACAGAGCGTGACTTGCGAACCTCATGAATCATCATAACGATGCTGTCCTTCCGATCCTGAGAGAGGAACACCTCCCCCGCTACAGAGTCGATAATGGACCCTAGGTGAAGCAGCCTGGTGGAGGGCATGAGGTGGCTCTTCTCCAGGTTAATGGAGAACCCCAGGGATCTGAGAGTGTCGATGGTAGTATTCAGATCCCTTGCAGCTGAAGCAGAGGACCTGGCCAGGACGAGTATGTCGTCAAGGTAACAAAATAAACGGACAGGGAGGGAACGTAGGTGACCAGCAGCTGCAGCTAGCACCTTGGTGAAAGTCCTGGGGGCTGAGGCCAACCCAAAGGGCAGGGCTCTGTATTGGAAATGGTCCCCCTCATGGGAGAACCTCAGAAACTTACGGTGTTCCGGGGCGATCCTGATATGCAGGTATGCCTCTGTAAGGTCGATGGAGGCAAGGAAGTCGCCCGGCCGAATGCCCTCCAGGATGGATCTTAGAGAAGCCATTTTGAATTTACGGTATACCACCCTGGAGTTGAGTAACTTAAGGTCCAGGATGGCTCTCCAACCCCCCGAGCTTTTGGGCACTAGGAAGAGGTTTGAATAAAATCCTGACCCTTTTTCCCCCTCTGGGACCCTCTCGATCGCCCTGATGTCGAGGAGATGTTTAATGGCCTTGGCCTTAAGGGCCCTCCTGTTTGGGTCTGAGGAGGAGGAGAAGGTGCGGAACCTACTGGGAGGAAGGGAGCGGAACTCCAGGCGAAGCCCGAGCCTTACCGTCTGGAGAACCCACTCATCCGATGTGATACGCTCCCAGGCATCCGCAAACATGGAGAGGCGACCGCCGATGGGGTGATCCGGGGGCGGATCACTTGAATCTGCGGAAGGGACGACCGCCTCCTCCACGAAAGGGCCGCTTCCCCTGGTGTTGGCCCCTGAATCTGTTCTGAAATTGTCTATCCCCCTGCCTCTGAAATCTGGGGTTTTGGTACCTCTGGCCTTGACAGTCTCCTTCAGGTGGTCTGTAGGAGGTCCTCCTAGGGTACGGTGCATGGCGGAAATCCGACCGTTTGTTCGTTGACGGGAGGATCTTCCGCTTGTTTTTATCCTCCACAAGGAGAGGCTCCAGCGCCGTCCCGAATAACTTGTCCCCAGTGTAATCCGCGCCGGTTAGGTGCCACTTCATTCGGGATTCCGCCTGCCAGTGACGTAGCCAGAGTAGTCGCCTAGAAACAACTGAAGAAGACATAGCACGCAACGCATACTTTACCGCGTCCAAGGTGGCGTCCGCTGAGAACTGCGTTGCCGCCAGCATCTTGGAGATGTCCTGCAGGAGTCGCACTTCAGAGGCTGGGGTCCTATCCCTCAGTTGCTCCAGCCACAGGACCGTGGACCTATTAAAAAAGGAGGCAGAGGCGGCCGCTCTGATAGCCCAGGTGATGGCCTGGAACGTCTTGCGCAGAACAATGTCTGCTCTCTTATCCTCAGGCTTGAGGCAATTAGCGGTGTCTCCTGCTACGACCGTTGAGGAAGATGCCAAGGTTGCCACGGGGTTATCCACTTCCGGAACCTGCAAGGCTTGGGCAAAGGCTTGGTTAAGATTATAAAACCTTCTTTCATTCCCCCCTGGGGTTGGAAAAGACCCTGGCTTTACCCACTGAGATTTGAGCACCTCCATAAACATATCTGGGGTGGGGATTTCTTCCTTAGCTACGGGGGGCCTATGGAAGGGCCCTTTCTTCTTCTTGCTTTTGCCCTTGCCCGAGGACTCAGCTGCGGGTTGGGGATCCGAGGGTGGATCCAGATCAGCTGTGGCTACTGCCTTGCGTAAAAGGGAGCTGAACAAGGAGGGGGGGAAAAGTCCCGCTACGGTGGAATCCTCCTCCCCCTGGGGGACCTCATCCTCCGAAAACCCCACATCCTTTAGTTCCCCTTCCTCGAGGTCGGATGCCTCACTAGCCGTGGATGGGGAGGGAGACCTGGCTTCCCTTGCAGCCGAGGTGCTAGGGCGATCGCTCAGCCCTCTGGGGGGATCCTGGGGGGCCCTGCTCCTGGGAGCCTGTGGCTGCTGAGTTAAGCTAGAAGCCATAACCTGGGCCAAAGCTCTGGCAAACATGTCCTGAAAGCTGCTGGTTAGATCAGGCAGCTGAGGCTGAAGCTCTGGTGGTTGGGAATATTCCCTGGGTTCAGGGGATAGAGGTGCTAGGCGAGGCCGGGCTGGGCTGGCTGCTCTGCGGCCAAAGGGATCCGCTCTCGAATCCAGTAGGGGAGCAGGGGAGAGAGGAGGAGAAAGAGAGCTGTGCCTTCTCAGAGATCCCCCTGGAGAGGCTGGGGATGGAGATCTGCGTACAGCCCGGGCAGAGGCCCTGCGTGGGGAGCGAGATCTGGGGGGGGAAGGGCTGATGGTTGCCCTGTAGTCCCTGGCCGAGGCCTTGGTTGCTCTGGTTTCCCTCCTGGGGGATGGATTCCTGGGTGCCCTGGCTTTGTCCCTCCTAGATGGGGATCTGCCTCTGGGAGCAGGGGAAATCGCTCTAGAGGACCCTTCCTCTGGATCCGCACCCCCCGGGGCTCTGGGCCTAGAGTTTTTGCTCCTAGTCGCCTCTGCCATTACTCACGGTTTGTTGCTCACCCACGTGCTCCTTCTGCAGCCGGCTGAAATAAATTCCCTTCCTAGGCATAGGCTCCGCCTCTCTCTGATTGCTTGCAGGCTCTGCTGCTGCCGGCAGGCAAGGCCCTGAATTTCCCCCCGGATCACCGGCGGGGCAGAGCAGAAAGGAAGCCTCTTCCGGCTTCCTATGGCCTTGTGAGTGCTTTCAGTGTCGGAACACTGTTTACACACTCCCACGTGCTCCTAAAATGGCGACAATCCAAAATGGAGGCAGCTGGTGCCGTCTGGAGTCTCCTTCCTTCCTCCGGTGGAAGCCTCTTTGCAATCCTGGAAGGGTTCTGGGTTCTCCGGCTTCCCTGGGCTCCTCCAATCTTTGTCTGTAAGTTTTTCTGTGATCCTGGCCCTTCCTTGCAGGCTTCTAGTCGCGCGCTCTGGCAAGCCGAGGCTTGATGAGCAGCTGGAGCACAGCAGAAGGCAGGTGAGGTCAATTTAAATTGAAATCCCTTGCTGAGGCTTTTCTTGAGAGTAAAAAAAACTCCTGAATCTCGGATGGAAAGGAGAGCAGGAAAATCGCTCCAATTAGGCCGAGATTGAGGTTAAAGTGGCGAGCCACCGGACCAGCAGGAGGTGTGGCTTCCAAAGATTTCCTCAATCTCCAATAGGCAATCAAGATTAGGTTAATACCCCAATGGTTACTCCTCCCACACTTTCTCTTCGGAAACTAGAACCGCTGAACTGCAGATAACAGTCAGCTGAAGTGGCCTGCAGTACTGCACCCTAACCACTGCGCCACCTCGGCTCCTTAACAGGTAGAAATTTGCGCCACCTTTCTACCTTAACAGGTAGAAATTTGCTGGTGCCATTATAACTACTTGTTCAGAAATTATGGTGTTTTTTTTAATCTGCCTGGGAAGAAAACACATATTTAGTAATATGGGTTTAGCATATTTTTATTTGGATAATCTAAATTTTGGGTTAACAATTGCCAAAACATATGTGTTTCCACAAGGGGTTTTTTTCCCCCCCTGCAAGTACTACTTACCGGTATCTATAGAAATAACTTACTAATGTGATCATGTAACTAGGAGTATGATGTGATGGGCCTTGGCTTAGTTTGGAGTTAGACTTTAAAATTAAGTTATAATGTCTCAGTAATTTATTGACAAATGAGTCTGGAGAGCATCCTACTATTACTACATCCAATAACAGAATTAATGGTAGTAAAGCCACTTATTCATTGAGTTAAGGGAAATTTTAGGAATATGTGATTATCAAATAAACCTTGTTAATGTCATTGCTCCCTTATATTTTATGTTAGACATCCTATATATATATATATATATAAAACCTACCTGAAGAAATACAGTTTGGCCTGAAATGTTCCTGAGATAGATAGAAGACAGACAGACACAGACAGATAGATTATTTATAATGTAATTATCTAATATGTACAAATATATTTTCAGATTGAGTTGGTGAATCAGTATTAACTTTAATATGGCATATTACAAAATTCAATTTCAGTCAAAATCTATAGTAGGTATTTTTTTTATAATGTAAAGAGTGGTGGTGGGGCAGTGGTTAGAGTGCAGTACTGCAGGATTCTTCTGCTGACTGCCGGCTGCTAGCAGTTTGGCAGTTTGAATCTCACCAGGTTCAAGGTTGACTCAGTCTTCCATCCTTCCGAGGTGAGTAAAATGAGGATCCACATTGTTGAGGGAAATATGCTGACTCTGTACAATGCTTAGAGTTGGCTGTAAAGCACTATGAAGTGATATATAAGTCTAAATGTGATTGCTATTGCTAAACAAAGTTTTCCTTCCTTCCTTCCTTCCTTCCTTCCTTCCTTCCTTCCTTCCTTCCTTCCTTTGTTTACACAATCCAACATTCTAGTGCCAATTTTGTTTAAGAATAGAATAGTTTCAAATGCCCATTATAAATTCCATTTTTCTATGAATTAGATCTCCCAAAGTGTAATCCATTTTTTCATTCTGCATTATCTTTATAAGTGCCCTTGGAGTTTGCTTTTTAACAATACGAGAGTTAATTAGATTAAAGAATGTGTACATTGTAGACATGTTTTAATATATGTTCACTTCTTTGGATCTTTTCAAGGACACATAACATTGATTTCTGTTAAAGTATCTGATTTATTTTTCTTGTTAAACAATGAAGAAAAAATATATATTGGTTTTATCATTTGAATATTTTAATATTCAATAAAATGATAAATTGAAGCAATTTACTAATTATGAGGACTTGTTTTGACAGATGTAGTCATTTTCTATCTCTCCAATTACATTTTTCTGTCATTATTTTCCCTCCACTTTTTCAAATGATCTAAGATATTTATTATCCTTACATTTTCTTTTTGTCATCATAAAAATCTTACATAGAACTTTTCTACCGAATTATGCAAGAATATATTATTGCCAATGCTTGATTAAATTAGTACATATTTTTCTTTTAATAAAATCCTTAACTCATAGTTTATATTTCATGTATTAAAAGAACCATTAGACATTTCATTATTCTAGTAAAAAGATGCTTAATAACTCCCTGGAAATGATAAGCTGTATCTTGTGCAATAATGGAGAATGGGAATAAACATTATAAAATAGGTCCTAATCCAACCCCCTAGTCAGGCAGGGAACCCTATATACCATTTCAGACATGTGTTGGTGACAAAAAGTCAGCTTAGTGGCCTCTGACTTGTGGATGCCACAGGGTTAGCTTTTGTGTTGCTTACTACTTTTTAATATCTATATAAGGGTACCAGGATGGATAATTCAATAACTTGGGGTGTGGTTTCATCAATATGTTGATTTTATCCAACTGTACATGGCTACTTTGGATTGTAGGAAGATACTTTTGGCTCCCCTTCTGGATGCCTGGAAACTGTAGGCTCTAGATGAGAGAGAACAGACAGAAATTAGAAATCAGAGATGCTATTACACCAACACTCTCTATCATCACCAGAATTATTATTTGATGGGTATGTACATACCATCAACTTTTCAAACAACTTTTCTGTGATTCATGTTGCTCTTGCAATCTTTTCTTCCTCCCTTCCTCCCTTCCTTCTTTTTCCATGTAAGATTGACAGTATCTTGGCGACGTTTCGATGAGGTCACACTCGTCATCTTCAGGCTGGTGCCTTTGGCTTCATGCTTGTGCAAGCAAAGCATGATCAGAGCTACTGTTTTTCTATAAATATAGATGGGGGTGTGTGGAATGTTGGCTTTGTTGCTTTAAATGGTTTTAAAAACCTAATGGCTCCCTAGGACACACTATCTACCAGAAAAAAACATACACCAACTGCTACTTAAACGCACAATCCCATCACCACCCTGCACAGATCAACTCTGCAGCCAAGACCCTCATCTCCAGAACCAAATGCCTAGCTGACAAAGACCACCTGAAAACTGAATTACACACTCTCACAAATGTATTAATTTCCAACAAATTAAAAAAAACACAATTACCAATCTAATCAAAAGGGAGTCACCCCCCCAAGAAATGAGACACAGAACAATACAATGACATCGCCCTCCTTGCCCTTACATCAAAGGCACTACAGATAAAATAAACAAAATTCTCCACAAACATAATATCAAGACAGCCTTCATCACTGACCAAAAAATAGCCAACATATTAAGAAACTCCAAAGACAAGATCTAGCTAGAGAACCAAAGAGTCTATGAAATACCATGCAAAATCTGCCCAGCCACATACATTGGACAAACTAATAGGAGAATAAATGCACGCATCGCAGAACACAAGAATGCAGTCAGAAAAGAAGAAAAACCTTCCTCTCTTTTCCATCACCTTAAAGGAATAGGACATGAAATTGATTTTGAAGGAACCAAATTACTCTCTAAAACTGAACACTTCAACAAGGGAATAATTATGGAAACTATCAAAATAGAGAAACACCCCCACAACATGAATAAACGTGATGATACCTCCTGCCTATCAGACATCTGGAAACTAGTCCTAGTCAATAAATGAGTCCCAGCCACAAAAATCAACACAGGACCCAGAACAACACAGGACACCATCACCAATCACTCTCACCAAACATCAATTCCATCTACCAATCAAGGTGTGACAACACAGTCAACCCATCCATTTAAAGCAACAAAGCCAACATTCCACACACCTCCACCTATATTTATAGAAAAATGGCAGCTCCAATCATTAGATTTGTTTTATTTATTTAGATCACACAAGCATGAAGCCAAAGGCACCAGCATGAAGATGAAGAGTGTGACCTCATCAAAACATCGCGAAGATACTGTCAATCTTACATGGAAAAAGACCCAAATATGCCAAGACCTGCATACCTATACCCGTGAAAATCTACGAAAACAAACAAACAAACAAACACACACACAGAGTGAGAGTAAGTCAGATAAATGAATAGTACTGTTATTTTCCTTTGCCAAAGGAAAGGGCTGTCTCTAACTTGGGTGACTTCAGCAATGGCATGGTTTTTGATCTAGCAGAAGCTTCCACCAGTGGACTAGAAAAATGAATTTTCTGGAGATTCTTCCCATTGGAAATTCCTATGCCAACTTCATACACTTCCAAAGGGTTCTCCAATATCAAGGGCAAATTTGAAAACAAAATGTTTTAGGACTTGCCAAAAATACTGCTGCCAGGATATTTAAAGTGTGATTCCCCACCCCACCCCCAGAGAAGCACTACTCAACAGCATACAACTCTTAGATGTAGCATACAAACACAATGTAGTTAATGTAGTTAAGACGTGACCTGGTCAATTTATGGTTTCTTGGCTAAATTCAGAGAATATGATCATCCCAAGCCAAACAATCCATCCTATGACTTATGACTTCACAAAATGAATGAAGCATTCTATGCAACCCATAATGAGGCCTCGGGGCTTATTTGTTTCTTGTGCCCGCTTTCATCAGGATTATTGCTATAGGAATAAATAAACCATCTTCATCAGTTACTTAAGTTATTCATTAATTCATCGGAATCCATTTCATCCTCTTTGGAACCCTTTACACTTAGAACTGAGAACAGAGCAGTGCTAATTAATAGATTAAGACTATAATAAGGCAAGATAACTATAAAGTGACTCTCCTGCACTTTAGGGCTCTAATCAAATATTGCCTGGTTTTTTTTATGGTGGCAGTCAAGTTCTCAATGCTGGAATCAGCAACAAAACCCACAGGAAGACAAGGTATTTATTGGGAGCAATGCCTTACCTTAGCATATGGCAGAAGAAGCTATAGAGATTCCAAATGTTCATAGATTGCCTTGGGCTGTAAAAACCCTTGAGTCAGCCTGATGTGTCTGTTCTTACATAAGCATAACAGATACCTCAAGCTACAAGATGGCATGTGGAAGCACAGAATGTGAATACCAAATGATTACTGAACTGACAGCTCCCTTAAGTTATCCAGTTCAGCATCAGCAGGACAGATTTAAGCATCACTTAAATTATACATAGATTAAGTTTGTTTTTGCCATAGAAGAAGCCTCATTGCCAAGAGTAACAGGGTTTAAACCCAGAACTGAGATACCTATTAAACATTGCTGTCTTCATCTTTAATTATTTCAGAGCACTATTGTGTCAGCAGGCCAAATAATCTGACACTAGAGGTATTATTAGTAATTGATATGGATGCAAAGATATACATAGGTGTAATCACTCTAGTGCAAGAGTATGACACATTCAATTTACTGCATCATGCAGCCAGTTTAGGAATGGCTGGTTAACCAATTATAATATAGTGTGGTTTTTATAGATCACATTATGCTGTTTAAGACTTTAACTCTCCTACATGTGGCATACTAGTAACAAAACAGATTATTCCAGTAGAAAAACATTGTGTTAGGTCACGGTGGAAATGTGCAACATAATCAGTCCTGTAATTATTTGTATTACTGTTTTTATAGATTCTATTAGAGTATCATATGGGGTTAGGAGGGGTGGTATGAGGCTTGAATACTTTGCTTTTAATCACACACAATTTCAGTCCAATTTTGGACTTCGTTTAAATACTGCTGACAGACAGACAGAAAGACAGAAAGACAGAAAGACAGAAAGACAGAAAGACAGAAAGACAGAAAGACAGAAAGACAGAAAGACAGAAAGACAGAAAGACAGAAAGACAGAAAGACAGAAAGACAGAAAGACAGAAAGACAGAAAGACAGAAAGACAGAAAGACAGAAAGACAGATGTAGACTGATAACCATGAAAGGTCCACAGAGTTCAAAGTATTCTTCTGGTGGCACAGTGTATTTATTGCAACTAATAGTTTATAAATATGAATTCTATTGTTTTTCCAGGATAAATTATAAAAGTAAGGTTATCAGCCAACTTTCCTTGTTTTCCTCTTCTTCTTCTTCCATTTAAATGGAAAGGGAATTAAACATTCTTCTTCTTCATTTCTATGATCTTGTTGGAATAATCAGCTTGGAATTCTTCAAATGCTGCTGATGGGTAGAGCCAGAATTAATAATGGAGAGGCAATAATTGCCTTACTGTTTTATTTCCATCTGAGTTGGATGTTTTTGGTTTGGTCTCTACCTCCTTAATAGTGATTAATTGATTGACTGAGCTACTTATTTATTGGCTCTATAGGATTGCCCGACTCAAACAATGTTATTTTTGGTAGGGTATAACAAAAACGACTAAAAAAGGGCAAAAAGATTCCAAAGTTATAAAACCTAGTTTATCACTATATTGCAAAATGTAAAGTGAGATCAGACAAGATAGTTAAACACCTAAACCCATTCAATATCCCAAATACTTAAGGGGAAAGCCAAGTCTTAACAGCTTTTCTAAAGACTAATAGATATGAGTCCCATCATAAAATTGGGGAGAGATCATTTTAGAAAACAGGGAAAATCATTGAAAAGGCATGCTTCCTAAATCCCATAAGGAAGCAATATTTAAAGAGGCAACCTGGAATTTGCTTTCCTTATGGGATTATATGGGCTGGGCAGAAGTTCTTGGGAATAAGTAGTCCCACCAGTAGGACAGTCCTATCTTGTAGGGCATTAAAGGTGATAAACAGCACCTTGAATCCTCTTTAGAAGCAAATTTTCCTCCAGATTCAGATCCAGAGGACCTCCAGATTCTGCACTGTCTCAGTCAGCAGTGTTACCCCATCCAGAATCAAAGATGAAAACACTTCCATTCCCAGGGATGGGGATCCAGAATCATAGCTGATTATTCTAGCCAGAGTTGAGCCATGATCTATTCTATTCTTCCCTGTTCAGACAGCTTATTGGCACTACATTACTTGGATGCCAGGAACAGATATATACAACTGAATATTGTTGATATATTAAGGATACACATATAAATGTAGCTGCTTCCTTACAAAATATTTTGAAATCCCTTTGAGTGTTATAGTGTTATACTAGATTGCCTATTCTTGTACCACCCATTTTGCACCACTGGCCATTCCCCATTTTGCAGAATCTGTCCCATGGCATTATAAGAAGTTGTGATTTTATAGCTCCTAAATCTATTAACAAGGTCCCTGTTGCTTCTTCTATACCCGATGACAGTAAATTAGCTCATCTTTCTATATTGTCATCCATACAGCATGTGATATAAATCTAAAGTTCATCTTGCTAACTCCTATAACTAGACAATTTCTAAGCCAATATTTAACTTATAAAACTTTTTATTTTGCCATGGAATAACATCTGTTCAGTTGAACACATAAGACCACAAATGAAAAGTAGAGGTGATGCCACTGATATAAAAGAAATTCTGAAAGCCCTGTAGCATTTGGTGACGGAAAGATTAAAGGGTGCCAAGTTGAAAGAAGTCTTTGAATCTTTATCAGGGGAAGAAATAACTGGCATAATACAAAGCATTATAGAGAGCAGAAATATACATCCCCTCTGGCAAACTGGCTTGGATCAAGCTGTGACAGATATGTCTAGAAAAACACCCCCGTTGATGCAATTATTATTAGTTTTTCCTTTACAGGTTAGTAATGTAATTCAGAAGGGGTTTCCAACCATCAGGAGGAAAGATGCTTTATGGGGTGTCTGACAATGAAAGGGAGAAGGAGGTGACTGTGTGGCTCCATTGAGAAAGCAGATCCAAACTTCTGCAATTTATTCCAATCATATTTTGGCAATGTGATATACATATCAAGCTTATGGACAGGATCAGCTAGCACTGACACATTATCTGATCTGAGGGATGTTCTTAAGATGTCCCAAAACCCAATAAAACTTTATTTTAATAAAAGTTCTTTTTTCTAAAAAAAAAAAGATACTTAAAAAAAAACACACAGCTTAACTTGTGTCCACAAAAATGAAGGGAGCTAAAGTTACGTTTCAAAAGAAAAATGCAATCTAATGAAGAGTAAGTGGATTTTCTAATGGCTCCTGAATTGGATGAAGATGACAGATTATATTTTAGGGAAGAGACATGATATCAAGAATGAAAGTGCTTAGATAAATTGCTCCCAGGCATCTCAATGTAGGATGAGAAAGATTCTTGTCTAAAATTTTGAAGGAATCTAATTGTGAACTTAGGGAAAACTGAACTAGGTAGATCGATATTATAAACTTGAGATAAAGTATCTGTTTCATGTTTCTAGTCTGTGGCAAATATCTGGGTATATTGCAATGCTTGAATTTGTCAGTAATATTAAAGTGGTGTGCCACTAGCTCTTTTCAAGATGTTTTTCCCACTTAGCCTCCAGTTCTGAGATTTTCTAGTTATCTCTTATGCAAGTACTAATCAGGTCTGACTCTTTGGGAATCAAACTCATTTCTGAATTAGTTGCTTGATTCCTAGATAGTTAATTATCTGAATTACATTTTTCTCTACATATTTGTTATTCTGAGTTATTAACAGGAATATACAGGTGAAATTCAAAAATTAGAATATTGTGCAAAAGTTCATTTATTTCAGTAATGGAACTTAAAAGGTGAAACTAATATATGAGATAAGACTCATTACATGCAAAGCAAGTTAGTTCAAGCCATTATTTGTCATAATTGTGATGATTATGGATTTCAGCTCATGAAAACCTCAAATCCAAAATCTCAGAAAATTAGAATATTGTGAAAAGGTGCAATATTCTAGGCTCAAAGTGTCCCACTCTAATCAGCTAATTAAGCCATAACACCTGCAAAGGGTTCCTGAGCCTTTAAATGGTTTCTCAGTCTGATTCAGTAGGAATCATAATCATGGGAAAGATTGCTGACCTGACAGTTGTGCAGCAAACCATCATTAATACCCTCCATAAGGAGGGAAAGCCTCAAAAGGTAATTGCAAAATAAGTTGGATGTTCCAAAGTGTTTTATTAAAGCACATTAATAGAAAGTTATGTGGAAGGAAAAAGTTATGTGGAAAGTTATGTGAAAGGGAAAAGTGTGGAAGAAAAAGATGCACAAGCATCAGGGATGACCACAGTCTGGAGAGGGTTGTCAGGAAAAGGCCATTCAAAAGTATTGGGGACTTTCACAAGGAGTGGACTGAAGCTGGAGTCAGTGCAACAAGAGCCACCACACACAGACGGATCCTGGACATGGGCTTCAAATGTTGTATTCCTCTTGTCAAGCTGCTCCTGAACAACAAACAACGTCAGAAGCGTCTTACCAGGGCTAAAGAAAAACCTAGTCCATTGCTCAGTGGTCGAAAACCCTCTTTTCTGATGAGAGCAACTTTTGCATCTCATTTGGAAACCAAGGACCCAGAGTAGGGAGGAAGAATGGAGATGCACACACTGCAAGATGCTTGAGGTTCAGTGTGAAGTTTCCACAGTCTGTGTTGATTTGGGGAGCCATGTCATCTGCTGGTGTTGGTCCACTGTGCTTCATTAAGTCCAGCCATCTACCAAGAGATTTTGGAGCACTTCATGCTTCCTTCTGCAGACGAGCTTTATGGGGATGCTGACTTCATTTTCCAGCTGCCCACACTGCCAAAAGCACCAAAACCTGGTTCAATGATCGTGGGATTACTGTGCTTGATTGGCCAGCAAACTCACCTGACCTGAACCCCATAGAGAATCTAAGGGGCATTGCCAAGAGAAAGATGGGAGACATGAGACTGAATAATGCAGAAGATCTGAAAGCTGCTATTGAAGCATCCTGGTCTTCCATAACACCTCAGCAGTGCCACAGGCTGATAGCTTCCATGCCATGCCGCATTGAGGCAGTAATTGCTGTAAAAGGGGCCCAAACCAAGTACTGAGTACATATGTATGCTTATACTTTTCAGAGGTCCGATATTGTTCTATGTACAATCCTTGTTTTATTAATTGCATGTAATATTCTAATTTTCTGAGATCGTGGATTTGGGGTTTTCATGAGCTGTAAGCCATAATCATCACAATTAGGACAAATCATGGCTTGAACTATCTTGCTTTGCATGTAATGAGTCTATCTCATATATTAGTTTCACCTTTTAAGTTCCATTACTGAAATAAATGAACTTTTGCACAATATTCTAGCTTTTGAGTTTCACCTATATCTTTTCTATTTACAATTGTCCTGAGAATCATTATTTATAAAGCATAACTGCATGGCAAATGATTTACTTTAGTCACATATTTGTTTTGTTGTTTTATTTCCATTGTTCCTTTATAAAGTAATAATTTATTCAGTGGAACCTTGTTAAGGGGTACTAATGGATTTCATAGTGTGCTGAATTTATGTTATGTATGCATTGTAAAAATGTTCCATCTGTGATTAATTATAAATTCTGTAATGAGTGCTAGATGCAAGCCTTGATGAAATAAGATGATGAAATATAAGATATAACGTAGTATCTTAATCCATGGGTTTAGTCTCTCAAAAGACATCAGGTTGGTGAGTATCATCCTCATCTTCATTTTTTAAATTATGTTTATTGTGACCATAGAAGATGACACTAGCAACTAGGCATTCTGAGAAATCTTGGGCATGGAAAGATTTAGCTCAACACACACACACACACACACACACACACACACACACACAAACAAAAATCTTATTAATTTGTATAAGTTTTGTTGTTTTGTTTGGTTTGTCTTTGTGTCACCATGTTTCATCTCTTATCTATGGAATAGTATTTTCTTTTCTCATCCCTTGTTAACCCATGTTTCTGCTCCCTCTTGAGCTTTGCCTTCTAGGTTACTGTTCTGAACCCCCTCATCATACACCAAAGCACACCGAGACAAAGATACTTCAAGGACTTTATTAACAGATAGACAGGACCTTGGCAGCAATCCAGCACAGACAAGACGTTGCCAGCAATCCAGTACAGACAAGACTTGGCAGGAATCCAGCACAGACTAACCTTGGCAGCAATCCAGCACAGACAAGATGGCCACAAACGTTCTCCCACTTTAGTGCATATGTTGACTCTTGCAAAAGGGTGTGTGCACAATCATTCCTTTTATAGTTTTGAGAGGAACCTAATTACCACCAGCTGAGTGCAATTACCTCCTGTACTTGCGCAACTGTTCCTTCCACCTATTAGCTCTTCGGTGCTGGGCATCCAGGAACAACTCCCTTGGCTCCTCCCCACTGCTCCAATGCATGACTTCAGGATCACACTCCCTTGTCTCCTCCCCACTGGTCCAAGGCTCAGGTGCCTCCTGGTGGCCAACCAGCCTCTCTGCGCCCTGCTCGGAGTCGGAAACCTGTCCAGGGTCCTCCACATCCTCCAGAGCCGACTCATAGGGCCCTTCGCTGTCGGAGTCTGGTGGCAGCCCAACGGCTCCTGCTGGGCCACAACAGGTTACTATAAAAGGCCAAGGTCAAGGTTTTCCTGTCCAGTCATTTCTGACTCTAGGAGGTGGTGCTCGTCTCTGCTTCACCGCAGAAAGTTTTATCAAAAGACATTTCTGTAGTCATGTGGCCATCATAACTCTAAGGTTCAGATGTCCATTTTGGAGGACCTCACCATTTTAGGGGATACTTAAAAAAACTCTACATATCTTGGAGTTGCTTCTAACATTTTTTCTTCATGGATAACTTCAGAGTTTTTGGCAACACCATAATTCAACTTTGGAATATATTTTTTTGCTTTGTTTTCAGATAGTCATTTTACATAGCTAGTCTTTAACTGTAAAAATTGTGCCATGGATGCAATGAACAATACTAGCCATATACATATTGAGTATTGAGTACTATATTGAATACTAAATGTACCAGCTGTTTGTTTGTATGTATGTATGTATGTATGTATGTATGTATGTATGTATGTATGTATGTGTTTGTTTGTTTATACACATACACTGAGATCTTTCCAAACAAGTATTTTATGTCAGTAAATGCACAAATTATTACAACAGCAATCAATAGCAATATTTGTTTCTCATGAAATAAAGTGTTATATCTATTGTTGGATATTGCTATCAAATTGATTCATTTTCTTCAAAATTACCCTTAAACAATTGGTGTACTTGGATTGCAGTACAAGACTGGAAGATGCATGCCTTGGGGATTGCGTGCATGATACCATGTGTACAGAAAAGGGGAAATATAAGTTGAGTCAAGAATATCTAACAATCACACTGAGAGACACAAGGTTGGATTCAAGTACTGCAAAAATTAAGGTTCTCTCCCCCCAATTCTTTTTTTTAAGTACCTTTGATGTTTGTGATGTTCAAGAGTTTCCTGCCTCTACAGACCCAGTTTTTTAAAAGAGATTTTTCAAGGACCCTTTCTAGTCCTGCTGTAGTAACATAAACCATCCTTAAATGTTTTTCCTTCCTGAAATGAAAAGCTGAAACATGTTTTCCCTTTTCATTTGTTAAATAATGGTTTAGGATGGGAAGGTAAAAGTCAGAAAATCACTACAATTTTGCACTTGGTCATCAAAGAATGAGCTTCAAAAGACTGGACCAAATCAGTCTTGTATAAAATTGCACAGGAAAAAGCCAGGACCACATCTTCTTTTGTGGGTGACTATCAAGTTTTCACTTTTCTGGTGTAACTGCATACAAGCCAGAGCAGTGTTTGTCTTCTAGATTATTTCAGCTCTTGATCGGTTTGCAAATTTACTCTTTAAAAATGTCTGCAGATTAAGCTGATTGTTGAATATTTTTTAACAGATAAGGAAGTTTACGCCAATGAAATATTCAGGATTAAAATACTTAGAATAAATGAGACATATGTTATGTGATTAAAAATAGAGCATTTAAAATAGATCACATCATTATCACTATCAAAAATAGAATGAAATATAAATCCTTGTCTTTAACACATTTCATTGGACATTTGGATCATCAGAAAATTTTTGTTGCTGTTCTTAGTTATTTGAACATCATGTGTGTCATAAACTGGGAAGTCATATAGATTGAAGATTTGCACCTTACTGTTCCTGAAATTCAGTATTACCTATGGTAGTTCATTTTGGGAGCTTAAGAGAAGGAAGTCTCAGGAGGATCCCATTTCCATACAGTTGGGGGGAAAAGAGCCATATGTGAGGGTGGCAGATAGCTATAGCTTGAGTATAGGATGAGAGTGGAGGTTCTTTCTCAAATCTTTTGGGTTGGTTTCCAAATGTTTTGGAAAGCAATCCACAAGCCTGAAGAAGAACCTCCACCTTCAAAGAGTCATATTCCTGGAAAATTCAACTTTGGGTGGACAAAAAAAGCTTCAGAAAGTAGACAAAGAGGAAGCAAAGTCATGTATATGTTTATCAGTATGGCATTTCCTGCAATTTTTTCCTCATAATTTTGGGTATGTTTTTTTTCCTCAACTTTTATTCATTACTTAAGTTTTATTCAAATCGTGTGTGTGTGTGTGTGTGTGTGTGTGTGTGTGTGTGTGTGTAATTTAATCTCTTTGGATTTGTCATAAAAATATCCTAATTAAAAAAAAACCAATGGGATACCACAAGCAATAAATCTTACTTTAAGATCAGAGGTTTATTGTTTCATGAGCAATTTGGAACATGAATAGTCAACATAGCATTACTTACATTAACAATGTATTGCAATAAGGCACACTGACATAGCTGAATCCAGCAAGGATTAGCTATGGCCAGTTGTCCTGAACTGTTCCCAATACATTATTTTTATACTTTTCTGCACGCATTTCACAACTTACTTCCTTGTTCTGTCTTACTGAAAGGCGGTCTCCACATACACCAGTGTACATTTGAAGCTCTCAGACACGTTACTTTCACTTCCTCATTTCCCACCATCTAATTCTTCCTGCTCTAAATATACCCATTCAAGTATAAACTTTGCAGAAAAAGCAGCATGAAAGTCAGACACAAGTCAGCACATTAGAAATATGCCTGGTACATTTTACAACTATGCTTAAAACTTATGTTTAAAACTTTGGTTCAGTGATGCCTGCAGTGAGCTCACTCCTAGGTCTGCAACTTTCCAATTACCTGCAACTTTCCAATGGATATTTTTCTCCCCTCACAGACTTTAATGGGAACTGCCTTGGTATGATTCTTTCTGATGAAACAAATAAGCCTACTTTAAAATCAAAGCTTAATGCATTTTCATTTAAATGCCTGTAAAGCTGATTCCATTGAGACTTTTTCACCCATTTTGCTTTATGTTTTTAATCTTTCTTGCGTTCTAAAGTACGTTTCTGATGCATGAGGATTTTAAATGGCTCTCTAAACAAGCATGAGCAAGTTTTGGATTGGAGTGAACTACATTAATCAGCTTTATTGCCAAGAAAATTACAATGCCAATCATTATTACTGGCTAATGGAGAATATCTTGACATTTTGCTAAGATAAATGATTAGTCTTGCTAACCACCAAATATTCTGTTTTGTAGACTATGGGGTCACAGCAAAGGTTGATTTGTAAAGCTATAGGATGCAAAGTATCAGAAGGATTTAGCAAACAGTTCAAAAAGATGAAGATGAGAAATAATTAAAAGTGAGGGAATAATTAGAAATCATGATATCAGAACATCAGGCAATTGCCTCTCTATTGCTTTCATAATATTTAGCCCTCATAAACTTTTTCTCATTAATCACTGCTGCTTCTTTTTAATTGGCATGGAATCTCCCTCTCTGGATGCTCTAAGTAGTTAGAACATTTTAAATAGTCCTTTAAAAACTAAGCAATTCATAGCCAACAGGATGTATTGAAATTCAAGCCCGTCTCAAAAGAAAGTCATGTTGCTTATGTTAATATGTAAAATAATATGTTGCTTTATGTGAGACAGCAAACAACGCACCCTTTTCACCACAGAAGTCTGTCAGAAATATATTGTCTACAATTAATGCATATATTGCCATTTCTAAATTGAACAGAGTTGGTGATTCACCGTGGGGATAAAATATAAGCAAATGTTATTATCCATTTCAAAACACAATGTACTCTTACTGAGTGATAGCATTTATACTAAACTTCTGAATTGCTAAATAAAACAGTCTCTCTTACTCTTTAAATGATGGTTTCATTCCATATTCTTTATTTGCAGTATACAAAGACAGTGAATATCCTCTCCAGTTGGTGGAAAGTCCCATCTGTTTTGTCAACATGGCTGTTGGATAATCCCCAGCTGTGATGTGCCTCCAATTCTTATTGGAGTAAGAATCAGTTTTGCCACAAGCAAAGCAGCTAAGCTGTTTCACTGAAGAAATATCAAGCTTAATATCATCAGGCTTACTAAACATATGTCACAGCTGTGAGTCAACTTCTTTGGGGGGAAAAGGGAAAAGGGGAGAGGAGAAATTTGTCAGACAGCTTCTCCTCTTGTCAATGAAGAGCAGATCTTCCTTGAAACAAGAACTTACCCAAGAGAAAACCCTCACAATCATGAAGGGTAATAATGTAGTTCACCATTTCTCACCATTCCTGATACAAGTCCAAATATTATACTGTTTTATATTTTATCATCAACACAGCAATAACAAAGAAGTTATTTTGGAAATTACAGTCCCTGATTTAAGACATTCCCTATTACAGGAAATATAGGGCAGGCGAATAGAAGTAGTTTGGCCATTTCTACCCTGAAAACAATAAATTCAGAGCCCAAGCAAATAAAAAATAGAAGCAGTAGGAAGAAATTAAGATGGTTTTGATTTCCAGGTCATGTTTAGATCTAATAGTCTAATTCACCTCAATGCCAGGAATTCAGTCCTGACCAGCTCAAGGTTGACTGAAACGTCCATCCTTCCAAGTTCAATAAAATGAGAACCCAGATTATTGGTGGCAATATGATGACTCTATAAACCACTTAGAGAGGGCTGTAAAGCACTATGAAGGGATATATAACTCAGTATTATTGCTATTGCTTTTTTCTTTTGTTCTGACCTCACGCATTGGATTCCAGATTGTTCATTCTGTTTTAAGCTACTTATTATAGGTACATTAAAAAATGACACCCCCAGAAAGTTCAATAGGCACCCAAAAACTAGAGAATGGCACAGCAGAAGGGAAGCCCACCAGTGACAATGAGAAATATTTTTTGACAGGGAAAGCACAATAGAGCAGAATGCAAGCATGTGTTCCAGCTTTGCTGTTTTAACTGTCTCATGGAAAGAGCTGTTACTCAGCTGGCCAAATCTCACATATGAGACTTTCTGCTGTAAAAACAACGACAAAAATAGTGCCATATGTTGTACAGTGATTGACTGTTTGAATTCTCTCAAGCTGTCTTTTGGTACCTGGAAACACCAAATGCTTGAAAGAGGCCAGCCCTCTTAGCCAAGTGCCATCAGCAGCCATGTGCTTCCAGAACATGCTCACCGCAGTCCAAAGAGGCATTTTTCTAAATCAGCCATTCATCAAGACTTTTGCATATTTAGAATGATGACAGAAGCTACACTCCAAGAAAGTGGCTGTTGATTGACCAAAATGATTGGTGATGACGAGGAAAAAATATAATTTAAATGTTACCTTGATTAAATAGAACTAACATGATTTCTTTCCCGTGTTTTTGCTCATTTCTCCATTCAAAATTGCTATTTGGAAGTAATCTCTAAAGTCCCTTGTGTCTTTGCTTATAAACATTACAGTTGCAGGTGGTTTGAAGGTTTCTATTTCTCTTTTGCATATATAGGATGTCCAATGAAGGGACAGGTATCTTGTTAGTCATGGATCATTTCCCTGTGAAAATAACTTCTTGCGCACAGAGAGCAGCTAATCATGTTTCAACCAGGGGATTATATATCTATTATTCATATTATTATCAATGGGACATGGCAGGCTCTGGATGTTCACTTTAGAGATCAATGAACGAATGTCAAATCATAAACTTTGCTTTAGCTCCTCAAGCCTATTTTGTTTAAAGAAAAAAGAAAAATCAGATGAAAATCCACATGACTTTTCTTGTGCATGCTGCTTAAATATATGCTTTATAAATTTCTACTGTATTGTATTATTTTCACTTTTCACTAATGTAACTCTTTATGGTTTCTGTTTTGGAAATTTTGGGGGGGGGGGGGTTCTGGGGAAACAACCCCAAAATCTGACTCTCAAATAATAATAGTGTTTATTTGGTTCGGGGAGAACAAATTCCATACAATGCAAATGCAAATCAAATGAACAGTTCCTATGTGCTCCTTACTTACTGTATGTTCAAATTAGATACTTGAAAAGGACATAAGTCAAAACTTGTCCTTCTCCCTATAATTGATTTTCCATCAACCAGTTGGCACTTTTAGGCATTCTATTGCCTGAAGTGATCCAGGTCTAGGTCCAACTAAATTTCACTTGACTTGGATAAAAACTTCTCATTTTACAGAATATGTGATTGGGCAAATTAGGTTCTATGACTTATCCAGACAGGTGTTTATTGTGGGTAACATTGAGGTCTTCAATTCAAATGACACCAACCTCTTCCAATTTTTCCATAAATATAAAACATGTTAATTTTCCAACTTATAGAAGCAAATTCAAAGTGTTGAGAGAACAGATCCTTTGGTAAGAGTTCTAAATCATTTCTCTGTTCTTTTTTCCTACAACAGTTGACATCTGTATAGGCAGCATGTAAAAGCCATCATTTTCTATAGTCTGTGCTTATGTTCTGTGTGTGTCTGTGTGTGTGTGTGTGTGTGTGTGTGTGTGTGTGTATGTGTTACAGTATAGCTGTGTATTCATATCTGTGGCTCTGAGATATACAGTATGTTAGATAGGTGTGAGGCGGTCAGGATGTGATTTAACGATTGTGGTAATTCTTTTTAATTGATTTTGGCATTATTTCCCCTGAAGTTTCACTTAGCAAATAGCCTGGTAGTAATGCTATCAGATGGATTCAAAAAAATTTTTATGTAATTGGGCTAAATCCCAGATTATTGTATGAAACAGCAAGTAATTTGGTATAGCATTTCATTTTCTCTAGAATAGACAGAAGGGCCAGAACCTTTCTGGTTCCAGTTCTGAGCTTCCATAAATCTGTTATTGTTTGTATACAATGCATCATGGAAAATATACTAGAAGGTAAAGCCTACCTCAGATAAAAATAATAGTAAGTCAGTTGTGGCATATTAATCCTATTTCTTAGAATTTTGTTGCTTGGAAAAACTGTTTCCAGTCTAGATTGTAGGAGGAAGGCTTGGCTCCTAATTTTCAATGGTGTGTATCAATATGTTTTTAACAAATCATAAATCATAACTTAAATACAAGCTAACAATGTATTATGGCTGCAAAATAGTTAATATTGTTTTTTGGAGGATTAATGGTCCCATGCCTAGTTCAAGTGACAGCACCTAGCGAATTTTTGCTGAGTTTTTTTTGGGGGGTAGCTAATTATATTATTATTTGGAGGACATACTACAAGGAAGGCCTTAGGCCTAGGTATAACTGGAAGAAGGCAATAGCAAATCCACTTTCTGCCAAAAAATGTTCTTGGATCACAAACTCCAGAAATCAATCTTTACTTTTTAAAACAGGATCATAGCATTCAAGTGATAAGGAATTCCACATCATTCTTTGTAAGACTAGAATATCAATAAAGGTGGCTATTGGTATGAAAAGCAAGATCTGTGAGAAAAAGTTAAAAGGATTCCCTGTGTTTAGCCAGGCAAAAAGCACCAGAACCATACAACATTTGTTTCAAGGAAAGGACAAAACTTTGTTTAGATGATTTTGTTGTTGCCTTGATCAGTTTAAGGCTGAACTCTTACAGGGTAGATTTTGATCAAACATGGTGGTTCATAATGTCTGTTTGACATTTTTTCCTCAAAAGGATGGTAGGCTCTGTCTTGTTGAAATATTCCGTGCAGCCAGTTAACTCTTGGGCATGTTTTCTCTCCAGGTTTCCTACATGAAGGGAGTGATTGATATAGATCTCCTTTGAAATCTGATTGAAAGGTTGGTGATTTTATACACCTAAAGATGTTATATCTCAATTACCAGATGACCTTTGACCCCATAAAAAGATTTTGCGCCATAGGCAATAATTCAAAAATGATTGTTGATTTGATAAGGCCTTCAGTTCTCTTTATTTTGTTTAGTGCTGCAGGAGAAAAAGGATTTTCTTTGAAACCCAACATTCTGTGTTTTCTGATGGGCTCTACATCATAGCTTAATGCTTATATTTGTAACAAGGAGACCTTTCAGATTAAGGGCATTAGACTGAACATTAATCTCCTCTAGACAAGTTATTATTAGAAAGAGGATTTTATTAGCTCCCATTTTACTGTTTGGTTTCCATGAACCAATCAATTATGAAAATATTAAGACAATATTGTACTACTTAATCATATTCCATGAATTATATTTATATTGGTCTTCACAAAAGTATGGTGATAAACTTTGCAAATGACTTCAGAACAACTTTACATATCTGAATGATCTGGAAAACATTCAAGCCAGTGGAAACTGCTATGACTTTGTGAAATACATCACACTGGTTATCTGAAAGCATTGAATACATTGAATACATTTCATTGTAATATACTTCTAATGAAACTGTTTAAGGATTGGAATCTACAGATTCTTTTAGAAATCTCATTATTGGATATGTGCTATGGTAAAATATAATAGATTTGCCATATGTATTTATATTAGTACATTACAAAAATCTTTTGCTAGAACTTTTGTTGAGTGCAAAATGATATAGGAAAATTTAAATTATGTTTCTTTGCTGATTGATATTTCATTTCAGGCTTTGTCTGTTCTGGTAGGTATGCTGGCAAATCCAACCATTTCATTGTTGCTCAGCTCTTCATTTTGCTAACTGCTCAGTTTCTTATTTCAACTCTGTGCCAATTTAAAATCAAAGGAAAAAAATAAACACATGCATAGTTCTGTATATGTAATTTTGTCTGTGCTATTAATATAGATTCATAATATAATCTGTTTCACGTACATATTATTAAATTAAACACATCTGAGTTGCCTTTTTTAAAATTGTGAACTGCACCTTAACATTTTAGAACAGTAATGGTTAACCTTTTCCCTACTGAGTGCCCAAAGTGTGCACACCTGCCAGATCCCCCAAAATGCAATGCCTGTGTGGTCCCATGCATGCACCCTGCCCCCAGCATGCAGGTATGCCCCCCCACACATGCCCCCCTGCATGCCCCCCATCCACCACATACATGCACAGCCCCTCTGCACGCATCTGCTCTCACGCATGCATGTGCAGCTTCCCTGCACGCATCCCACACATGTGCTCCCCCCCATATGCAACTGGCACCTTTGTGGCAGAGACCCAGTGACCAGCTGGCTGACACATGCATGGTGGAACTGTACTAGACTGGCTCGCGTGCCCACAGAGAGAGCACTGTGTGCCACCTGTGGCACGCATGCCATAGGTTCATCATCACAATTTTAGAAAGTGCAACTTTGGTGGAGTTCACTGAGATTGGCTAATTCCAATTAAATTTTACATCCAGGATACCCACCCACCCCATCTTTCATCGTGCAAGAGTGTGCCCCTGCTTTTTAGTCTTCTTTTTGTAGTAGCTAGAAAGATACATCACATTCTCTTAAGAAAACCCCAATATACAAATATATTGCCTGTCAATCAAGAAATTGAAGAAACTGTTAACTGTTCACCCCCCAAAATAATTAAACTTTAAAGCCCTCTATAACACCCATTGTTGGAAGAAGGCGGGGCTTGCAGTGAGAAGACGGAGTTTCAGGCTATTCCTGAAATTCCCCTATTCCGAAGGAAATTGGACGGGTCGTTCGGACCCTAGCTGTCCCGGAGAGACAGGGAAAGGTTAGGGAATCCAGTGACCTCAGAGACGTTCGCAAGTCGCTGGGGGGCTTGAATTTACCTCTTTTGCCAGTTCCTTCTGGTTAGCTGTAAGCTAACCGAAACTGCAGGTTGCCCCTAAAATGGTGGGAGTGGTTTCAACTGGTAAGCTGATTTAATTACTCAAAGAGATACGGTCCGCATTAAAAATTTAAGCTAATTGAAACCAAAGAACAGAAGAATCTAGCGGCGAATTGGTTTTTTTTTAATGGATTTATGGCCGGTGGTTACCCTATTCTTAAATGTTTTAAATAATATTTACGTGGATAAAGGAAAGATTACTTCAACATTCCCTCTACTCTCCTTAAGTGGGCTGTAAACCAATTTACTACAATTTGGCTTCTTACAATCTGACACTTTTATTGCTTGGCTGTGTTGGTCTAAGATCAGATAAGATCGCACAGCTCCAGCGTGTTCCTACTTGCAATATCTTAAAGCTTCTAGCTGCGTCACAACATGGCGTCTATACATGCTTCAAATGATTCGTTTCAAATGATTTTCTCCCGCATTTCAAAAGTTGTTTGACACATATGAAAGATTTGAAAAAAAGCTGGACTATTTAACATTAAAATATGAGAAAAAAATGAGAACGTTGAATGTTTGAATGTTCCTGAAATACAAATGAAGAATGTCAGAAATGAAGTTTCTCACTTGCTGACACGCCGGGCGTCTGGTTTACTTCGGAGGAAGAAAGAGATGTAACGCTTGAAAGGGGTCAGCCATACAGAAGATTTAGTTCAAAGACAGAGCGCAGGAGGAATGAGAAGCATTAAAGAATCTATACATTATGAAACATCATTTGCAGAATTTTTGATACCACCCTTGAGAATTAAAGACAAACTGAAAAGTGCAACAAGCCTAGGACAATGTTATTACTCAGAGGCATCCTAAGGCAAAAGGTGTGAAGATATTCCTGTTTGGACTTGCTTATAAAAACATTTGGTAAACCTGTTCCACGAAATGGCAATAGGACTAAGGAGTTTTTCTAATTGGAGAGAACATAGGCTGATAGATGGAAGAATACAATTTAAAATTAGCTAAATCTAATATTCTTATTTGTAATAGACATAGCTGAATAATAATTGATATTGATAGTAATGTATATAATGTGGAGTTGATATGATAAATAATAATTGGATATGAGAAGGGAAGGTTGGAAATATTTTTGGACCATATACAAAGGTTATTAATCACAATAATTATCACTATTAAAAAATAAAATAAATATATACAGTTAAATGTTAATTAATATGGGGAAAATGTTACAATATACAATATAATTACAGAAAGAAGAGAGAATGATAATAAACTATACTGCATGGAAGATGGAATTTTTGGTATTAAATATTATGGATGTTCATCTAAAACAGGATATGAGGATTTGATGTTAATAGAGGATTTGCAAACAAGTAAATGAAATGTCAGCATGTCGTTATGGATTAAATCTTTGCATACTAAGGATGAAGGATATTTAAATAACTGTAGTTAACTAAAAATTGGAGGTATAATGATGTCAATATGGTAAACAATTTGAGTTAAGATATTTGAATTAATATGAATTAATGGAAGAGATGCACAAAACATGTTGTAACCAGCTGATATACTTTTTTTATAATATAGTACCTGTGTTCTTTTTTTTTCTCTTTGTTTTTTCTTTTTTCGCCCCTGCCTTGTTTTTTGTTCTTTTGTCTTCTTTGTTTTCTTTTCTTTCTTTCCCACTGGTGTGGGATGTGTTGTTTACGAACAAAAAATTATTATTATTGTTGTTGTTGTTGTTGTTGTTATTATTATTATTATTATTATTATTATTATTATTATTATACTACCATTGTATCACAGCGGCCAGTTGTTTCACCGGATTTGGCATTGGTTACTAGTTATTATTGGTTATTATTATTATTATTATTATTATTATTATTATTAATAATAATAATAATAATAATAGTCAAATGAAAATGGATATATGATGATGGTGACATGTATGAATATTTGAGTTAAAATGCTCAAGTTAACATGAATTATGTTTGTTGACTGTGGAAACAGATGCACAAAAGTCTATTTGTAACCAACTGATACAAGTTCTATAGCATGTAAAGGAAAGATGTTGTAGTTTTTTAAATTAAAAATTAAAAAAAATTAATTAAAAAAAACAACACAACCCATGTATATTTAATTCACATAAACTCCACTAACAGCTTCCCATTTCCTATAAACCTGTCCAAATCATTGTCTCTAATCAACGCTGTTAACTTTACCATCTCTGCCAACTCGTTAATTTTAAAATCTTTTCTTCACTGTTGTGAAAAAAACACTTTTTCTTTCCAATATTTGACAAATACAATCCTTGTCACTGTCATTTTATACAGAAATAAGGTTCCAAATTGGTTTTTTCTGTTCATTTATCCGTAATGCCTGAAAGAAAGGCTATAGGACTCATTAATATTTGCATTTTAAGTATTTTCTGTATAATCATCTATATTCATCCATTATGATTTACATGTTTACAAGACTACCAGATGTGATCAAATGTATACTGATTACATTTCCAGCATTTCTTGAAGTTCAATTATATATGCATCAGAGAGTACATCCGGGCATCAGGACGTCAAAAGAACTTACATTGCCCCTCTGATTGCTTTCCGCTGAGTCGCGCCCAGCTGCCCTGTTTAGGATAACCTGTTCCCTCCTAAATAGGAGGGATACAGGTGATCCGTTGCAGGGCAGGCTGAGGACTACGTCAGTTCCTCGCGGATAAAGTTGCTCGGTTTCGGGCGGACCTGGACTCACACAATTCTGCAGAACCAGCCGAGGCACCAAGGGATATTCTGGTAGTCATCGCTGGATTGATTTTCAAGCTTGTTACCCCCGAGGATGTGGACAAGGCCATGAGAGCTGTAGGTGCCTCCACATGTGTACTGGACCCATGCCTCTCCTGGCTGTTGTTAACAGCAGGGAGGTGACACCGGCTGGATCCAGGCGGTTGTTGCCACCTCCCTCCAGGAGGGGGTCTTTCCCCCCGCCTTAAAGGTGGCGGTGGTGAGACCCCTCCTGAAGAAACCATCTTCGGATCCAGCCGTTCTTAACAACTATCGTCCAGTCTCCAACCTCCCCTTTGTGGGGAAGGTTGTTGAGAAGGTGGTGGCCTTTCAGCTCCAGCGGTCCTTGGAGGAAGCCAGTTATCTTGATCCATTCCAGTCTGGCTTCAGGCCTGGCTACAGCACAGAAACCGCTTTGGTCGCATTGACCGATGATCTCTGGCGAGCCAGGGATGGAGGCCATGCGTCCATCCTGGTGCTCCTTGACCTCTCTGCGGCTTTCGATACCATCGACCATGGTATCCTTCTGCGACGACTGCGGGAGGTGGGGGTGGGAGGCACTGTTTTACGGTGGTTCTCCTCTTACCTCTCGGACAGGTCGCAGTCGGTGTTAATCGGAGGACAGAGATCGACCCCTAGGCCCCTAACATATGGGGTGCCACAGGGTTCGGTCCTGTCCTCCCTACTTTTTAATATCTACATGAAACCGCTGGGCGAGATCATTCGACAGCACGGGATAAAATACCATCAGTATGCGGACGATACACAGTTGTATCTGTCCACCCCGTGCCAACTCAATGAAGTGATGGACGTGATGAGCCAGGGCCTTGAGGCTGTTAGAGACTGGATGGGGGTTAACAAGCTTGTACTCAATCCAGATAAGACCGAGTGGCTGCTGTGCTTCCCTCCCGCGAATTGGCCAAGTGTTCCATCTCTCAGGCTGGGGGGTCAAATACTACGCCCCTCAGATAGGGTCCGCAACTTGGGAGTCCTCCTGGACCCACAGCTGACTTTCGAACACCATTTGTCAGCTGTGACCAGGGGGGCATTTGCCCAGGTTCACCTGGTGCACCAGTTGCGTCCCTACCTGAACTGTGAGGCTCTCACAACAGTCACTCGTGCCCTTGTGACCTCTAGGCTGGAGTACTGCAATGTGCTCTACATGGGGCTGCCCTTGAAGAGTATTCGGCAACTTCAGCTAGTCCAGAATGCAGCCGCGCGAGCGATCGTGGGTGCACCTCGTTTCACCCACGTAACACCTATCCTCCGCGAGCTGCACTGGCTGCCTGTTGATCTCCGGGTGCGCTTCAAGGTGCTTGTTGTCACCTACAAAGCCCTTCATGGTATTGGATCTGGATACTTGAGAGACTGCCTACTGCCAATTACCTCCACTAGGTCAATAAGATCCCATACATTAGGCCTCCTCCAAATTCCATAAGCCGGTCAATATCGACTGGTAACTACCCGGAGGAGAGCCTTCTCGGTGGCTGCTCCGACCCTATGGAACGAACTCCCCATGGAGATTTGTACCCTCACCACCCTGCAGACCTTCCGCATAGCCCTTAAAACCTGGCTGTCCCGACAAGCCTGGGGCTAAGATTTCAACCCCACCCGAATAGTATGACTGTTGCATTTTTTAACGATGTACTGTTTTATGTGTGTATTTTTTGTCTTGTACTCCCCTCCCCCTTGGATTGTGAGCTGCCCTGAGTCCCCCCAGGGAAAAGGGTGGCGTATAAATAAAATAATCCTAATCCTAATCCTATATTCTTGCCAATTTAACCTGAGTCAAAACTATTGTTACATCATCTTATAAAACTTTTCTTTCATGCTGTAATTCAAAGTAAATTTTAAACCAGAGGTCGGCAACCTTAAATACTCAAAGAGTCACAAATGTCCTAACCAGAAGCCCCCCATCCAGAGAGTCTCCTCCTAGTGCTACATCCTTTTTCTTCTGCCAACCAGAAGTCCAGTTCTGGACTCCTTGTTGGCATCTGGTAGGCATCCTTTTTCCTCTACCTGAACTAAGCAAAAGCTCTATCAATTGTGGAGCTGACCAGCAACAGGGAGTCGCAGCAGAGGGACGAAAGGGCCACATGCTGCTCCAGAACCGTGGGTTGCCGACCCCTGCTTTAAACCATGAATCCACCTATTCTCCCATTGGTCTAACATTATATTACAACCAATATTTTCCACTCATTTTACCATACTATCCTTAACCTACTCACTATTGTGGTCTTTTTTTTTTTTCATTGAGATCAGCTTTCCCAGGCATGAAAACAGGTCATTGTTCCCTGAAAGCGGGCCATTTTTCAAAACCAATAAGTAACACTAAGGAGGCCCCATTTGATAACTTAAATATGCCTCATTTATTATTTCTATTACTGAAAGGCAGTTCTGGAAAAAAAGTGCGGTAGCTGGGGCCAAACATTTTGCAAGCTAAAGCTTTCCCACAACTCTTTTTTTTTTAAAAAAAATCAAAACTTGTGCCTTGTGCTGTATTTTTGTTCTTGGGTCAATATCCATCTTTTCTCCTAATGTGTGATGCAGGACGCCCAATTGTTCTCAACAGTCACAAGCTACTGTATCATCATTATTATTACCTCTCTATTTCATTGATAGATGTACTCTATGTAGATAGCCACACATCAAAATGGGTTCAAAATGTCTCTTCTTCAAAATAAAAGAACAATATGTGGCTGATTGCAATTCAACTTTCTCCTCAAGCATTAGAAGATCCAGGAAAATGTATTCAAAGAGAAATGGCAAGGGAGAATAAAAGATGATTCCAGGAGAATCTTAAAATATTTTTTTCTTCTGTACCACTTGGCAATATTAATTAACAGCTGGACACTAAATTGCAAATTAGTTTAATTGCATTCTGCTGCACTTACTCTGCCTTTTCTGTTAATTTCACACTCATCCTTTGCTATTATAGCTTTCCCCTGTATATTAGTTACTTTGAAGTTGGCTTTTTTTTCAGGTCTGTCAGCTATGCTAAGGCATTTAGGCATGGAGCATGTTAGGTCACACTGACTTTTCTTTCACCTGACTTTTGATTAAAGCTGGGCCAGAAATACATGCATGGTGTTCTGGAACTGGGGAAAGTAGAAGCCCTTCTATTATTTTATGTAAGATATTTCTAGCAACAAAAATGCCAGCTATGTGAGATATAGCAGAGGTAGGAGCTGGACAAAATTTGGGAGGGATAGGAGAGGGTGTCCAGAGAGAAAAATTAAAACAAGCTCGTTATTAAATTGTTAAACCAATATCCTCCAAGTAGAACATCTTGAATGTGGTTTGAGGAAAAACAAAATCTGCTTTTATTTCCATTTAAATTTAATTAAAATGAGAGGTGGCTAATACAATTAATGTCTATATTTATTTAATCTAATTATTTAATTGACCTTATTTTCTGAATTGGATTAATTCTAATGATATTGGCAAATGTTGTATTTCTTTGGATCTAGTGCATAGCTGTCTGCAGCTTGCACTTCTCATTTAGAAAGTCCTGGTATTCTGAGATGGTATTATTTTTGTGCTATGGTTGTTAATGTCCCAACTGAAGCTGTTGTAAGTGTAGCTTTTTACAAACTCTATGTTTGAATTAGTACCTGTTTCCCATCTGACCCTCACTCTGTCAAGGTCCTTGGAGTACTCATCTCAAAGGATCTAAGTGCCAGAACTCACTGTAACAGCATTGCCAAAAAGGCATTAAGAGTTGTCAATCTAATCTTGTGAAGCTTCTTCTCCGGTAATATTGTATTGCTAACTAGAACATACAAAACCTTTGCTAGACCAATTCTCAAATACAATTTGTCTGCCTGGAATCTACACTGTATATTGCATATTAATTCAATTCAGAGAGTACAAAGGTATTTCACGAGAAGAGTACTTCACTCCTCTACTCACAATAGAATACCTTATGCCACCAGGCTTGAAATTTGGGCTTGGAAAACCTAGAACTACACCGCCTAAGGTCTGACCTAAGCA
Organism: Thamnophis elegans; assembly: GCF_009769535.1. Lineage (NCBI taxonomy): Eukaryota > Metazoa > Chordata > Lepidosauria > Squamata > Natricidae > Thamnophis > Thamnophis elegans. The sequence goes on from NC_045541.1 coordinate 49,300,625, forward strand.
CAGTACACAAAATTATCTGCTACAGTGACCTACCTGTCAATGACTACTTCATCTTCAACCACAATAATACATGAGCAAACAATATACAAACTCAAGGTAAACCTCTCCAAACTCAATTGCAGAAAATACTACTTCAGCAACCGAGTGGTCAATGCCTGAAATGCTCTATCTGACTCTGTGGTTTCTTCACAAAACCCCCATACTTTTAACCTAAGGCTATCTACTGTCGACCTCACCCCATTCCTAAGAGGTCTGTAAGGGGTGTGCATAAGCACATCAAAGTGCCTACTGTCCCTGTCCTACTGTCTACATTTATTCGTACCCATTTACTGTGTTCATATTTATGTTTATACTTATACCTGTTATCTTTTACATGTTTGACAAAATAAATAAATCAATAATGATATCCAAAGAAAATGCTACATACACTGCAGTATGTAATGCCCTTTGTATCTGTTTATGAGAATGGACCTTGGGAATATGAGGAATATACCTAACAACAAAAGACTTGACACCCTGGACCACTTGCTTGTTATGAGATCAAATATAAATTCTCTTCCCTGTTTCTAATAACCTCATCTCTATAGATGTTGTCAATCCACTGTGCTCCAAATACCCTAACTCTCAGGTAGCATAGACAATTGCAAGAAAACTATGAGAGCTGGAATCTGAAACATGAAGAGGGAGCCAATTTATCCATCCTAGCTCTGAAATCTTTGCTGCACCAAAATAAATTTCATTTCTTAAAAATCCTTGTCCTTCAAGAGAGACACATTACAGGCTATGTGTGTAATGACTGTATCGAGTGCCATTGAACCAAATGATAATTATATATAATACAGTTTGATCAGAATATATTCTCATTTATCTTTGAACCCCTATACCTATGGCTGCTTTGTGGAAGACTTTGCTTAATTGGTTTGATCAACAGAGTCAGCATAAATGAGGAGATTCAAGACAAGGACAATTCTTAAAGGCATAAATAAAAATGACTTATATCTACTCATTTGCCACCTGAATGTTCAGAGGGAACATTCATTTGTGCTACATAAACCATGACACAGAACAGCTGCATCGGGGGAAGACAAGCTCAGCAATGATCTATAACATTTTCCTTAACTATCTGCTTAGGAGGATGAAGACTGATTATAAAGAGATTAAATGGGATTAATCTGATGCACTGGAGGAACCATCTGGGATCCCACAATGCTGCCCTCATGAGAGTATAAAGCAGAACTGCATTTTCGGCTCTCGGGATGAAATATACAATATATTGTTTCAAAGGATAATGCTCAAACAGAGACAAACTACAAGCCCAATGATAGACCTATTTCTCAAAAGAGCTCTTGAAATTGGATACTTGCCTTTAGTTCCCTTTATTGCATATGCAGTTCAGCCTCATTAATGGAGCACATAAGATAGACAATTCTTTTGTGATTGTGATCTTGGTCTGAGGGGTAATGAGATCATACCCCTGTCGTGGTCACACCACTGCCTACTGAGGCTAGACTTCCGGAGGCCAAACCCCCACCGTAGGGAGGAGGAACCGACCAGGTGGTTCCGCCCCAGGCGACTTATGGACCCCTTGAGGTTCCAGACGGAGCTTGGGGTTATTCCTGATACTCTCGCCCACAGTTCGGCGGAGACTCTGGTTGCTGCCTGGCACTCGGCAGCATCAGAGTCTCTTGACCGGATTGCGCCACTACGGCCCCTCCGGGTCGGCGGATCCCGGAGGCCTCCTTGGTTCACCGAGGAGCTCCGGGAGATGAAGCGCCGGAGGAGACGCCTAGAGCACTTGTGGAGGTCCGATAGGTCCGAATCGAACCGAGCACTTTTGACAGCATGCACCAAGGATTATATCAGGGCATTAAGGACAACTAAAAGAACACATATTGCCACCTTGGTTGCGTCCGCCGAGTCCCGCCCAGCCGCCCTGTTTAGGATAACCGCTCCCTCCTAAATAGGAGGGAGGCAGGGGACCCCCTACAGGGTAAGGCTGAGGAGTATGTCCAGTTCTTGGCGGACAAAGTTGCTCGGTTTCGGTCGGACTTGGACTCCACCCCTGCAGATCCAGCCGAGACACAGGGGGATAACTCAGCAGACCATCTCTGGGTTGAGTTTCAGGATGTTGCCTCCGGGGATGTGGACAAGGTTATGCGAGCTGTGAGTGCCTCCACCTGTATACTGGACCCGTGTCCCTCCTGGCTGGTTGCCAACAGCAGTGAGGTGACACGAGGCTGGATCCATGCGGTCGTTACCGCCTCCGTTTGGGAGGGGCACTTCCCCACCACACTTAAAGCAGCGGTGGTGAGAGCCCTCCTGAAGAAACCTTCCTTGGATCCAGCCGTTCTTAATAACTACCGTCCAGTCTCCAACCTTCCCTTTGTTGGGAAGGTTGTTGAGAAGGTGGTGGCCTTCCAGCTCCAGCGTACCTTGGAGGAAGCTAGTTACCTTGACCCCTTCCAGTCCGGCTTCAGGCCCGGTTACAGCACAGAAACCGCTTTGGTCGCATTGACCGATGATCTCTGGAGAGCCAGAGATGGAGGCCATGCGTCCATCCTGGTTCTCCTTGACCTCTCAGCGGCTTTCGATACCATCGACCATGGTATCCTTCTGCGATGACTGCGGGAGGTGGGAGTGGGAGGCACTGTTTTGCAGTGGTTCTCCTCCTACCTCTCGGACAGGTTGCAGTCGATGTTGGTGTGGGGGCAGAGATCGTCCCCGAGGTCCCTTACTTATGGGGTGCCGCAGGGCTCGGTCTTATCCCCCCCTACTATTTAACATATACATGAAACCGCTGGGCGAGATCATTCGGAGGCACGGGATAAAATACCATCAATACGCGGACGATACACAGTTGTATCTGTCCACCCCGTACCAACTCAATGAAGCGGTGGACGTGATGAACCAGGGTCTTGAGGCTGTTAAGAACTGGATGAGAGCTAACAAACTGATACTCAACCCAGACAAGACCGAGTGGCTGTTGTGTTTCCCTCCCAACAATTTGGCCAGCGTTCCGTCAAAATTTACACCCCTCAGATAGGGTCCGCAACTTGGGAGTCCTCCTGGACCCACAGCTGACTTTTAACCATCATTTGTCAGCTGTGACCAGGGGGGCATTTGCCCAGGTTTGCCTGGTGCGCCAGTTGCGGCCCTACCTGAATCGGGAGGCCCTCACAACAGTCACTCGAGCCCTTGTGATCTCTAGGCTGGAATACTGCAATGTGCTCTACATGGGGCTGCCCTTGAAGAGCATCCGGTGACTTCAGCTAGTCCAGAATGCGGCCGCGCGAGTGATCATGGGCACACCTCGGTTCGCCCACATAACACCGATCCTCCGTGAGCTGCGCTGGCTACCTGTTGATCTCCGGGTGCGCTTCAAGGTGCTACTTACCATTCATAAAGCCCTCCATGGTAGTGGATCTGACTATTTGAGAGACCGCCTTCTGCCGATTACCTCCCTTCGTCCCATCAGATCGCATAGAGTAGGCCTCCTCCGAATTCCATCCGCCAGTCAGTGCCGACTGGCGACTACGCGGAGGAGAGCCTTCTCAGTAGCAGCTCCGACGCTTTGGAATGATCTCCCCATGGAGATTCGTACCCTCACCACCGTCCAGACCTTCCGCGCAGCCCTCAAGATCTGGCTGTCCCGTCAGGCCTGGGGATAAGACCCTAATCTCGCCCCACCCGAATGTTGAATGAATGTTGTGTTTTATTGTTTTATTTTATTATACTCCACATTTTCTTTTTGTGTTTTGTCCCGCACTCCCTTCCTACAAATTGTAAGCCACCCTGAGTCCCCTCAGGGAAAAGGGCGGCCTATAAATGTCAAATAAATGACTAAAAAAAATGACTTTTACATTATGTATTTTAGACAGTGCACCTGGTAATTATTCCATTTTCCATTATCCCAGGAGAAATGCTGATAATGTAAGCACAACAAAGCAATTTGTGTGAAAGCTACCCATTCAGTTGTTTATGGCAAGTGGAACCATGATTGCTTGCAAGTTGACTCTTAATTTGAGCATTTTACTATCTCTCCAGGTTTTTTTTTAATAATAGCCCTACTTACAAATATACTATGATTCTTTTTAATTGCTTATGAATCTAAAATGAGTCCCACTATTGACATCATCACTTGTTGAAAACTGCAGAAATGATACAATGTGTTTGAGCATTAATTGATGTTTTCAATATTTTCCCCTTGTGGGATAAATGACCATTTCTTAATCGGTTTTGAATGATTTTCCCATTCCTACCAGTAAATTAAAAAAAATATGTAAATCCTTATACGACAGATTCCACACTACCAATTTGGCTGCTTTTCTGCATTGGGAGGGAGAGAACATAAAATAACATTATTGAGCACCTTTAAGTTAAGTTAATGATTGCTGGCACATGTCCTTATGTGTGTGACTTCTGGAAAATAATTTCTGTCTGACTCTAAACTGGAATATGAGAAGCTTTGATATAGTAGGCGACTTACTTGTTCTCCTGTTGGTTTGTTATTGGGCCAGAAAATCTTACCCTAACCATGTTGATTTTTTCTCCCTTTGTTATATAGTTATACTCAGCAGACACAGAAGAATACCTGAAAGTCCATTTTATTATATAGCTATTGCTCATTTCCAACTCAGCTTTTCTCCAAGTATCATAAAAAGACTTGATAGACAGTTCTCCCCTCAGGTTCTAGTTAGCTGTGTTATTAGTAGACATTGATTTGAGAATCATAACAGGATACCTCAGTAATATGGGAAACACAAAAATATCTCTTAAGAGGTCTGTTAAAATAATAAATAAATAAATAAATAAATAAATAAATAAATAAATAAATAAATAAATAAAATAATAAAATAAAATAGAATAATAAAATAATAAAATATAAAATAAAATAATAAATAAAATAGAATAATAAAATAATAAAACAAAATAAAATAATAAAATAATAAACAAAATAAAATAATAAAATAATATAAAATAAAATAATAAAATAACATAATAAAATAAAATTATAAAATAAAATAAAATAGTAAATAAAATAGTAAAATAAAATAGTAAAATAAAATAAAATAAAATAAAATAAAATAATAAAATAAAATAAAATAGGTTGAATGAACTACAAGCGAACCTCTGGATTGTGCTTCCCTCAAGAAGGGGACTTCAGTGTGTTGTGCAGGGAAACTTCTCAAAATTTTCTCTAGAAAGCAGAACATTCAAAAACCAGAATACATTCGAAACTGTGAATATATCTCATGTTAATAGAAAATGGTATGTTCTTCACCGTACTTGTGAAGTCACCTGGTGCTCACCAGGATACCCTGTTGCTGAACAGTGTTGTAGTAGTTATTTGTTTTGCTCTGTTCTTTTGTTCTTTTGCTGGGGACTGATAAAAAAAAGATGGATCATTGGTTTTATAGCTATTTTCCTGCAGAATACATGGAAGCCTTCCCACTTTGGGTTTGTGGTACTTTTCAAATGAGATATAAATGAACGCTCGGCCCACATTTGATCTTTCGGAATCCGTTTTTGTTCTTTATGGGTTTAAGATTATTTTCTACTAGAGTATCATTAAAAAGGTCTGCTTGGATTTGCCTTTTCAATTCCTTTTTTAAGCTCCTGTCATTATTAGTTTACATAAGGGCTTAAATTGGTATTTTTCAGTAGATCACAGGGCTTTTAAAAGGAGAATTCAGTGATTCAATACTGCATAAATGTCTCAGCAAACTGCTTCTAAATCAGTGATTATCATGATGAGATGCTCTCCTGAAGAAATCTGTTTGGCCTCAAATCTGATTTTCAGGGCCAGGTAAGTATTGACACATACCCCCACCTTTTCATTTAATCTGCTGATGAAACCCTTGCTTCATGAAAAATCATTTTATTGTCATGAAACTAGACCTTGATAAAACCTTAAAACTGAGTGAAAGACCAATTATATAAATACTGTTTTTATTTTCATTACTTCTTCTTTCTACCATATTCTCAGAGTCCTCTTTTCAGATAATTGAATGGCACTTTTCATGGTCAGCTGTGTCTCCAGGGCACAGGCCCGCAGCTTGCTTATCTTTGTTGATGGTGTCTTGCCATCTCTATTTTGGGCACCTGCGAGATCATCGGCCGTTGACTTCCAGTTGGTAAGCAGTCTTGACAATGGTGGAAGGTGCTGCTCTCAGGACATCTCTATACCAGCAGAGCCGGTCTTCTCTCATCTTCTCTATGATTGGTGCCACACCAAAATGTTGTCAAATGGTGTTATTTGTGATGTGTTCAAGAAGGGAGGTGTTACTTTTATTACTGCTTCATCATAATTCTGCTACTGTTGTAGTTGTTTTCAGATGAGAAAGCTGGTGTGAACAATAGAGCACAAGGGGCTCACAATTTTTATCCACTGAGGTGTCTGAGAAGTGAAAAAAATATCAAGATGGTGACCATCTTGATTCTTTGATATTCTACCTGCTCCCATAGTTGCCTCTGATGTCTATAATAATGCATCCATACAAATCTCAGGTGGGAATAGTATTTTCCCTCTGCACTATATATGCATTGGTGTGTGTGTATGTGTGTGTGTGTTTGTGTGTGTGTGTATGTGCATGTAGGTGTATGTGTGTGTGTAAGTAAACAGGAACAGGATGCAAAAGGCAGAACCTATACCTGGTAATTGCACTGTGAAGCACTCTAAATGTAGGAATTTAACAAATAAATAATATATTTTTGATGCTGCTAAAGTTAAGCACTTTCACATTTAAAATATTTAGAGGGAGAAACTAAACTACAAATATAAATCTCTAATTAGAATGGATAAGATGGGGGGAAATACTTCACTGACTTTATTTTTTTTTAGTCAATCTTTCTTTCAAAAGTGGTTCTCAAAATGACTTGAACTATTACATCTTTCAACAAAAGAAAAATGTAAGGTGAGAGCAAATTTTAATTAAAAATGAAGTAGTGGTTTGATGGAACAGTCCCAGTTTCTCAGGAGATGGTTTGAGTGCCAGGCAGCCCCCAAAACAGGAAAATGTCCCAGTTTTCAGAAGTCCCTCTCAGTCAGCTAACAGCAGCACTACAAACAGGATGATCAAACACTAGTTCTTAATTAAAGAAACACGATCAAAGAAACTTTTGTAGTCAACATTTCATAGGACAAATAGCATCTATATAGAATTAGAATTGCATTTCCAAAGAGACCAGCAAAACCATCTGTTTGCACCACAATAGAAGTTATAATAATGTCACATGCTTTATGACATCTTAACCAATACAAAGTATATCTTTGTCATCAGTTGCATTATGATATGAATGATATATAATGTGCAATTTGCATTAGCTGCATTGAGGGGTTCTTGGTGTTCTCTGAGCTTGGTTGTTTCCTTGCAGACTTTTCATTACCCAACCTAGGTAACATCATCAGTCCTAGTAAGGAGTGGACTTTGCTCTCAGTTTACATTCTAGTGGCTTGTCCTGTCAGTGTTTGTGGGGATGGTCATAAAAATGATTTGGTTGAGCTGTTTACTGTTAGTTTGTGTGGCAGTTCTTTAATTATGGTCATGATGATGTTACCTACTTTGAATAATGAAATGTCTGCAAGAAAACAACCAAGCTAAGAGAGAACCAGGTAACCCTGAGCTACAAACATTCTCCTTTATTAGTATCACTTATATCATAAAGTTTTGACATCAGTAGCGATCTTTTTGTAGCTGGTGGGAGGCCAAGATGAGCAAGTAATAAAACGTACATTCCAACGTCCTGGTGGAACCTCTACCTCTAATGTACTGGTACCACCAGTCATATTTGAACCAGTATAACGTTTCACATTTGCAGGGGATTGATACTATTTAGACTTTGATCTCCATCAAAGAGTAACAATAATATTCTTAGTGCTTCCACTGATTCTAGGAATTCTTTATGTTCTTTGTGTGGTATAAGATGTAGCAACTGAGCAGATGCAGTGATGCACTCTATCTTATTAGGACTTCACTAATGAAAAGTGAGTCCGTTAAAAGAAAAGAAATGGCTGCTTGTTAGGAAAGAAGAGAAGATCAATGTGGATTTATAAGAAGTGAGAAGAAGCCAAGAGCTCTAGAACAGTGGCAAAAAACCAGAGTGGAAACTGGCTTTAGGAGCAAACATCAGCCCCAGTTGCCCCATAGCACAAGAGCCCAGAAAAGTAACAGAAGCTGGAACTGGGAGAATCAGAGTAAGTTGGAAGGTGTGACTTTGTCAGCATCTAACATAAAATTTCTGGGCTGCATGAACTGAAAGAAGAAGATGCCTGGAAGAAGAAGAAGACTTTCTCCTCTTCCTTCAACAGAATTTATAAGCTTAGGCTGAATGAGTAAAGAGGCCTGGGAAAATGGCATAGGGAGCATCTAAAGTAGGACAGAAACGAGGCAAAATGGATAGATCAAGCAACCTAATGAATAGAAGTATTGGTAACTGGAGAGAAGCTTTTGGGAGGCTCCCAAAACTTGTGAAAATTGGAGGGAAGGTGGCATTGAAAGGACTGTGTCGAAAGAATTGATAACAGCTGCTTTGGTAGGGGCAACAGAGAATCCAGAAAAAAAGCTAGGAGAGCTGATTGGAAGTTGTGTCTGCATCCTTTGCCAGCTGGGGCCAAGTATCCCAGAGAGACACTAGCAAATGGGACCAGGAAAAGAAAGGACAGATGTTTTCTAATTGGAATTAACCAACAACTCATAAACAGCAGCTGAGGGAAGAAAAATAAATAAAAACACGAAAGATTAAAGAATGAAAAAAATAACCTGTCTACTATGATAGACAGAACAAACTATTACTAAAACATAACTGTATATATAAGAGTAAGAAAACGAGGTACAATTATAGGACAAAAAACTTAACAATTAAAAATAAGATATGTTATAATATAAAAACTTCAGAAAGTTAATAGACATGCATAATGCTTAAAAACATGTAAGATGGTGAAAGAAATTAAGAATATTGATTTACTGTATATAAAATCATGTCAGCTTTTTTCAACTTATTGTTTTTTAAAAAGAAAAGGTATCATTCCTTTATCATCCATATACCATCCAGAAACCTACAGCAAGATTGAACCAGTCTAAAATGTGGGAGAAATCTAACATACACATAGTAGTCGGATTCAAATAATTTAACAACTAGTTCTCTGCCCTAATGATTTCTTCCAAAAACCAGTTCACCAAACTGCTCATAAAGTTAACAACCGGTTCTCCTGAAGTAGTGCAAACTAGTTAAATCCCACCACTACACACACATAGTAGGTTAGTCTAGAATTCAGTCATAAACACTGCTATTCCACAAGAAGCAATAGCTTAGGTACATCAATTCTGGAGGGATGTGTTTCCTCACACATAGGAGTAAACAAAGTGATGGGGACGTTTAACAGCCTTATTCAAAGTCTACAGGTATTTGTCACTGGCGAAAAAGGTAAGATGGCACAGAATTTGTATCTGTCTAAGAAATAGTTTGATCATAAATGTGTAAGGTTGACAAAAGTCTCAATCAACTCAATTTCTTATCTGAAAAGGAATGTCTCAGTTCAAAAATGGCTGTGATGCAAGCAAAAAAAGAATAAGGATTATTGAAAAAGTAAACAAAATTCTGTAGCACTGTTATGATAGGTGCATGACAGCAGTTAACTGAAGTGGGGAATTGGGCAATTCGATCTTCCATCACTATCTTGTCAGAGGCCTGTTAAGGCTGACATGCTAAATACATGTACATACAAGGAAGACCTGTTTCCATGTTTAACAGGTTCCATGTGCGCATGTGCGAGGAAGATGGCTGCCTGAGCTTGTTGCTCGGGCATGAAGAGAGACGAATCGCCTGGAATTTGAGCTTTTGCTGCAACTAAACAGCTGAAGAGCGAAGGCTGGGTAAGAAGAACCTGAGAGGTTCCTGGAACGGCGATTAGTAGAGGAAACCCATCCCGGATGGCTTTAGGCAGAGCAGCTGTTCGGAGTGGTAGCGAGCAACTGGTGAGTGGCCTCCCCCCCGGACGACAAGGGTGGCATGAGCGGTGATTCTAGCCAACGAACTGCTAGGGACAGGGTTAGGACCAGGGTTAGGGTTAGATTAGGGTTAGGGCTAGACTAGGATCAGGGTTAAGGTTAGGATTAGGGTCAGGGTTAGGACTGATAAGGGTTAGGATTAGTGTTAGGGCTAGGATTAGGGCTAGGTTTCAGGGCTAGGGTTAGGGTTGGTTAGATTTAGGGTTAGGGCTAGGGTTAGGGTGGGGGTGGGGTTACTAGCCTGATGGTTTGCTGGCTCATTGTCGCCGCTTGAGAACGTTGCGGCTCAGTGTGAGAGGGGTCCCCCCTCCTCTCCTCTCCCTCCCTCTAGTTACAGTCTTTATTCAGCATGGATGCAGTCCCCTGGCCTCCTCTGTCTGCGGGAGAGGCCGTGCTTCGACCACTGCCATTCCGGCTATTTTTCAACTATGACCGGCCTTGTGACTTTTGCTCTTATAACTGTCCCTCCAACTGCTGCTAACGTACTGTTTACCTCAGACTCTTGGACTTTGCTCTCCCTGTGGGACAAGATCGGGACTTCAGCTTCCCTCTCCTGTATTAGAACGTTTTTGCACGATCTCAAATTGCACTATTGCGCAACGTTTTAAATGGTATGGTAAGTGTATGTGGTATGAATAAGGTTGATTGACTGTGCCCACTTTTATTATCCATATTGCTGTATTTGTGTTTTTAAATTGTTCTGTGGGGACTGCTTGGTTGTATGACTGTGTATATTTGAGAAGGCTGGGACCACAACCTGGTGCCTCCTACACTGAGTGCTCTGCAGAAGTGTTAAGGGGGCCCAGGCTCACTCCCAGCCTTAGAATGTCTGAGTTAAATGGCCTGCCGAAGAATGTGGCAGCTATGGGGGGGGGACTATGGACACAGGAGTGGGCCAGAACATTATGGTCATGACGGGGAGGGGCAGGTATGGCAGGAACTTCAGGGCTAGCCATTACCAGGGAAGGAGGGTCCACTACATCACAGCGATTCTGCCTTCCGGCCTATTAGTTCCATTCCAAGGCCAGATGGTGTGAGTAGCCAGGGCCCTGGTCTCAGGCTGCTGTTGCTAAATGCCAGGTCTGTGGTTTACAAGGCTCCCCTCATCCGGGATCTAATATTAGAAAAGAGGACAGACCTGGCATGTATTACTGAAACCTGGCTGGGCCCAGAGGGAGGAGTCCCCCTCACTGAAATGTGCCCAGAGGGTTTTCAGGTGCTTCATCAGCCGCGACCCCAGAGAAGGGGTGGGGGAGTGGCTATCATTATCCGAGGGTCTTTAGTTCCTCGTAGGATCCCTGCTCCGGAGCTTGTCGGGTGTGAGTTCTTGCTGGTGAACTTGGACCTTGCGGGTCAAGTGGGCTTGTTGCTAATGTACCTGCCTCCCAACAGCATTGCAGCAGCCCTCCCCTCGCTCCTCGAGTCAGTAGCTGAGCTGGCAATTGAGCTCCCCAGGCTTATGGTACTGGGGGATTTCAATCTGCCTTTGCTTGGTGAACACTCTGTTGGAGTGCAGGAGTTCATGACTTCCATGGCAGCCATGGACCTGACCCAAGTAATCCAGGGCCCGACTCACTCAGCGGGTCACACGCTTGACCTCGTATTTCTCTCGGAGCAGTGGAGATGTGTTCTGGATTTGAGGGGTACTGAGATCTTGCCCCTGTCATGGTCAGATCACTTCCTACTGAGGCTTGACTTTCAGAGGCCAATCCCCCACTGTAGGGAGGAGGAACCGATTAGGTGGTTCCACCCCAGGCACCTGATGGACCCTATCGGTTTTCAGACGGTGCTTGGTGTAATACCTGATGCTCTCGTCCACAGTCCGGTGGAGACCTTGGTTGCTGCTTGGAACTCAGCAGTGGCGGGGGCTGTAAACCAGATTGTGCCTTTACGGCCTTTCCGAGGTAGCGGATCCAGGAGAGCTCCTTGGTTTACCAAGGAACTCCAGGAGATGAAACGCCAAAAGAGATGCCTAGAGCGCCACTGGAGGGCCAGTAAGTCTGAGTCAGACCGAGCACTGATGAAATATTCGTGGCAATACGGGCGTTGAAATGTGCTTATTTTGCCGCTCTTATTGCGTCCGCTGAATCGCACCCAGCTGCCTTGTTGAGAATAACCCACTCCCTCTTGAAAGGAAGAGAACCGGATGACCCTTTACAAGGTAGAGTTGAGGAGTTTGTTCAGTTTCTAGCGCATAAAGTCGCTCGGATTCGGACAGACTTGGACTCCAATTGCTCAGAGCCAGCCGAGGTACCGGGGGAAGGTCTTGAGCGAAATTTATGGACTGAGTTTCAACTTGTCACGCCTGAGGAAGTGGACAAGGCCATGGGAGTTGTGAGTGCCTCCACTTGTATACTGGACCCGTGTCCCTCCTGGCTGGTCGCGAACAGCAGGGAGGTGACACGTGGCTGGATCCAGACAATAGTTAGCAGCTCTCTCTGGAAGGGATCCTTCCCGCCCCTCCTAAAGGCGGCGGTGGTGAGACCCCTCCTGAAGAAGCCGTCATTGGATCCAGCCATCTTGAGTAACTATCGTCCAGCCTCCAACCTCTGTTGGGAAGGTTGTTGAGAAAGTGGTGCCCTCTCAACTCCGGCAGTCCTTGGATGAAACTGATTATCTGGATTCCTTCCAGTCCGGTTTCAGGCCTGGCTGCAGCAAGGAAATTGCTTTGGTTGCACTGATCGATGATCTCTGGAGAGCCAGGGATGGGGGCCACGCCTCCATCCTAGTGCTCCTTGACCTCTCAGTGGTCTTTGATACCATCAACCATGGTATCCTTCTGCGACGGTTGCGGGAGGTGGGAGTGGGAGGCACCGTTCTTCGGTGGTTCTCCTCTTACCTCTCGGACAGGTCGCAGTCGCTGTTGGTCAGAGGGCAGAGATCGACCCCTAGGCCCCTTAACTATGGGGTGCTGCAGGGTTCGGTCCTGTCCCCCCTCCTGTTTAATATCTACATGAAGCCACTGGGTGAGATCATTCGTCGGCACGTGATAAAATACCACCAATATGCAGACGATACTCAGTTGTATCTGTCCTCCCCGTGCCAACTCAGTGAAGCAGTTGAAGTGATGTGTCAGTGCCTGGAGGCTATCAGGATCTGGATGGGGATGAACAAGCTTGCACTCAATCCCAACAAGACCGAGTGGCTATTGCTGTTCCCTCCCAAAGATTACACCTATCCTCCGTGAGCTGCACTGGCTGCCTGTTGGTCTCCGGACACGCTTCAAGGTGCTAGTCATTACTTAGAAAGCCCTACATGGTATTGGACCTGGGTACTTGAGAGACTGCCTCTTGCCAATTACCTCCCTATGACAAATTTGATCCCACAGACTAAGCCTCCTCCGAATACCATCTGCTAGCCAATGTCAACTGTCGACCACTCGGGGGAGGGCCTTCTCTGTGGCCGCTCTGGCCCTCTGGAACGATCTCTCCGTGGAGATCCGGACCCTCACCACCCTTCCGGCTTTCCGCAAAGCCACTAAGACCTGGCTATTCCGGCAGGCCTGGGGCTGATGAGATCCTGGCCTCACTTAAATGGTTGTGTCTGTTGTTCTGTTTTTAACTTGCTTGTTTTGTCTTTTGTTTGTATCCCCCTACCCCCACTGCTTGTTAGCCGCCCTGAGTCCCTCGGGATAGGGCGACATACAAATGGAATAAATGAAATGAAATGTTTTAAATGGATTGCCAGAATATGATACTTCTTTCCTAATTCTCTCCACTAATTGTGGCCTCCAATAACAGTCCCAGAATTTAAGCTGTTGATCACTAATTTAAAGCAAGATGAAGCCTTTGAAAATAATGTATTTCCAGCTGTATTAATTATAAAGTTGATTTGGGCTCTGGATTTTATATCATTGTTCTGCTACACTAAAAACTCTATATATAACCTAGCACAATGTTTTTCAATCTTGGCAACTTTAGACTATGTGGACTTCAACTTCCAGAATTCCTCAGCCAGCAATGGAGGTGAAATCCAGGCAGCTTAAATTTGGCAATGTTGAAGAACCCAGCCATAGCAGATTTGTGAGAGGCAGTTATAGAGCAGGAATGGCGAACTGTTTTTCCCCTCTGGTGCCAAAAGCGCATGTGCATGTGCTGACACACATAATCCAATGCCCCCGCAGGCCCCACCCCCATGCATGCGTGCATGATGCCCCACACTCCATTTGCCCCGTGCATGCATGTGTGACCCCCTTTTTGGTGCTAGCAGGCTTCCCTGAAGCCTCCTGGAACCAAAAATGGGACATGGTGGGGACCACATCCCTCCACCCCTGTGCATGCACACATGACCCCCACCCCCATGCATGTATGCGCATCTCCCAGCAGAAACCCAAAAATCAGCTGACTGGTGGGAGGTCCGTGTGCAAGTGCAGTTGAGCTGACCTGGGTGATGGCTCATGTGCCCACAGAAATGGCTCTGTGTGCCACCTGTGGGTATAGAGGAAGGACCAACTAGTTTCCATGTACTGCTATATATAAAATGATTAAAGTTGGAATAACTAAAGGTTATCCATATTAATTTTCCCAGTTTTAATTTTCAGTGGCTCTGAAAATCACTACATGGGTGGCTTTGGGCCAGTCACTTTCTTTCAGCCCAACTCATCTCGCAGAGTTGTTGCGGTGGGGAAAATAGGAGGAGGAAGAAATATTAGGTATGTTTGTCGCCTTGAGTTATTTACAAAAATAAAAAAAAAATAAAGTCAGGAAAAGGATCTAAAATAAAATAACAAAATAATAAAAAATATTCCCTGTTGCTCAAGCCTTTCCCTGTTTTGGCCTGCCTTCTATCCTGTTTTTGGCAGCTATTTTTGTCATTGTTTATATGATTTCTGATGCTTATTTATTAAACATTAATCTATATCTTTTGCCAGCTGGATTGAGTGGCATATTCTGATCTAGATATACATGTAGGAGTATGCTGTGTGCAAGCTGAACTGAAAATAATTTTCCAACACCAGAATGAATCCTCCAAACAATATATATATAACTTTAATGAAAACTAAATTACATATTAGAAATTTATGCTAGAAGTTTTGTGCCTGGCTAAAGAGTGAGCAAACAGGTTTCAAGCAAAGGAACTCATAATAGATTATTGTCTGGTTTTGCAGCATCTAGCGGACAAATATATTTGTGGTTAACAATTTCTAATTCTGTACAGCTATTCTGAAGATTTTGACCCCGAGATATAATCCTGAAACCCAAATTTGACAATTAGTTTACTCCTTTGGTTTAGGTATAATCTAGTATCCATGGGGTTATTGCCATTAATTCTAAAGACATGTTTACATTAAAATAATATATGAGCATCGCAAGGTCTATGAGTTTTATGTTTTTTTCCTTGTTACATTTAGGGATTAAAAGATTCAAAGATTATTAGACAATGGACTGAGTATGCTGAATTCCACAATGAGTCAATTCAATCCGCTAGGATCTATTAGAGAAATCCAGAAGCTTTCCCAACAAAATATTTATATTCTTTCATTTATTCTATGTATTGATGGGGCTTCTAAGAGACGAGCTCATTTCAGTGTTCATACTTCAACAATATTGGTGGGCAAATTCAATAAAATCTCATTTCAGGATAAACATCCATGTGCATCTGGAGAAATTGAGTCTTTGGAGCACATCTTCCTACATTATGAATTTCATTTAAAGTTGCAATCTAGGCAATCCCAGACTTTATTGAAAAAACCTGGCAGAACCACTACTACCTATGTAATTGCAACCTTTTATTCTTTAGCAATATTAACACCGTATAATTAATATCAGGACTTAGCTCTGATCCTGTATATCATACATTGTATGAATTACAATGTACAGTATGATTTTCTGTTCTTGTATTATTTCTATGTGCTTTACCTAAGTATGATCTGTGAGATTTGTTATCACGTAAAGATTAGTGAGTCCCCTAGATGGCGAATCTATGGCATGCGTGCCACAGATGGTACGCGGAGCCATTTGTCAGGGCACGCAAGGCGTGCGCTGGCCAGCTGACTTCAGCCTTTTTTTGAGGCCATTTTTCACCCTCCTCAGGCTCCAGATGCTTTATAGGAGCCCAGGGAGGATGAAACAGTCTCCCCCCTGGAGGCCCTCCGGAGGCTTCAGGAGTTTCCCTGAAGCCTCCGGAGTGCAGAAAAATGGCCCTACAGGCAAACCAGAAGTTCAAGAACAGACTTCCATTTTGCTCGTAGGTTTGGTTTTAGCCCTCTGAAGCCTTCAGGGGCCTTCAAGAAGCTTCCCTGAAGGCTCCGGAGGGTAAAACATGACCCTACGAGCAAACCGGAAGTCACTTCCAGTTTGACTATAGGCTGTTTTTAGTCTTCTGGAGCCTTCAGGGAAGCCTCCTGAAGGTCCCTGAAGGCTCCAGAGGGCTAAAACTGGCCCTACGGACAAACCAGAAATGAGTTCCAGTTTGCTTGTAGGGTCATTTTTCATCCTCCATTTTTCTTCCTCCAGAAACCTCTTGAGGGCTCCTGAATGGTCCGGAGGGCTAAAATCGGCCCTACAAGCAACCTGGAAGTAACTTCTGGTTTGCTCATAGGGTCACCTTTTGCCCTCTGGAGCCTTCAGGAAAGCCTCCTGAGGGCTCCTGAATGCTCTGGAGGGCTAAAATTGGCAGGGGCAGCTGTTTTCGCCCTCCCCAGGCTCCTATAAAGCCTCTAGAGCCTTGTGAGGGTGAAAAAGCATGCAAAAAATGGGGGGAATGCTGATCATGTGTGCATGCGTGCATTATGGGTGTGGCACACAACCCCATTGTGCTCCCCCGCTTTTGGCACGTGAGCCAAAAATGTTCACCATCGCTGCCCTAGAGTATCTTTATACAAAGGGTTAGTTTACCATAACTAGGTAAGTCCCACCATCTCCCTGAAGTCTGGTGATTTCAAATAATTAAGCAGAGTTGTGTCCGATTAGTGTTTGGTTGGGGAACTATCAGGAAATAACCCAGCTAGACTAGGAGAGGATAAAAAAATGTCAGAAGCAAGGAATGAAAAATTATTCCATATTTCTATCAAGAAAGCTATATGTCCATGAAATCAGGAGTTTTGGGATAGTGTGAATTAGGGAGGTCTACAGCACCAAATATATCAAGACCTTAGCACTACTTATTAATCAGTTATATTTGTGTTTTGGGAATCAAGAAATGAAACCATAATTAACCTACCAGTATGATTTATATAAGAACAATCAAATCATAAACAGTTGACAATCTATAGGGAATTCATCATAAAAAATGCTGTTGACATTAAAAGCATTCAAGGCAATCAAGTAAAAGCAGTTTGTAGCCTAGTGCAGGGGTGTTAAACGCAAGTCCCGTGGGCCAGATCCAGCCCATGGGGGGCTTAGATCTGGCCCGTGGGGTAGCCCTGGAAACAGTGAAGGTCTGGCCCACAGTGCCTCTGTCAGTGAAAACAGTGCTTGGGGGCTGCATGTGGCCCTCCCAAGCCCTGTTTTTGCTGGTAGAGAGTTGCAGGAGACCATCACAGCTGAAAACAGAGCTTGTGAGGGCCATTTATGGGCCTCCCAAGCTCCATTTTCGCTGGAAGAGAGTTGCAGGGGGCTGTCACAGCCGAAATGCAGCTCAGGAGCCCATTTGCACTGGTGGAACACTTGAGCCACTGCAGGGACCCCCAAAACAAGTGATGTCAAGCTGGCCATGCCCACCTTGGCCCCCCAAGTTCAAACACAACCCTGATGCAGCCCTTAATGAAATTGACTTTGACACCTCTGGTCTAGGGGAATTAAACACATTGTACCATTCAAGGAAAGAAAGACAAAAAAGTTCAGGAAGTAGCAAACTTAAATCCAGTGAGACAAAGGTGAAGCAGGAGGGAAGAATGAAGTTCACAAAGTGAAGTAGCTGGACACACAGAAAAGGCAGAAAGAAGAGACTCTTACTGTCACGGCTCCTTCACTTAATAACCAAGAAAGAAACCATTTAACTTCATGTTTCAGAATTAAGTGTACTTTTACTGATTTTAAGTGATGAGAAGCTAAGCAAAGTTGGATCTGAGCAAAAGAGCGCAAAAGCAATAGACATCAATACATGATTCATTCCCCTCCCCTTGGTACTCCAGTCCATAGTCCAATCATATATCACCACAACTGTCAGGTGGGAAACATCTTCAAAAATCATCATCAGGTTGGAATTCTGGACAGTTGGCCTTGGCGGGAAACTCCCCTCCTTCCACATGCACAAACGAATGGTGAGAACATGCTGATCCAAAGAGCCTCTGTTGTTTCTCTGACCACCCCCAAAGAGCACAAGTTCTGGCAACATTCTTTTGTGCATATGTGCTTTTGCTACACCCACCATTATTTTTCCAAATGGAACAACTGAGAGAGATCCTGGCCCATTTTTAGTTTGGAAAAGTCATTCCTGGGTCCTTTTCTTATTACTATGATTTCTTATGGCTAGTGGAGTTGCTGAACACTTCTTCAAAGTTCCACAAAGTCATGTCTACTAGCTCCATTGAGCATATCAGGTTGTCTGGGTGGAAAGCCAAGACAACAGTTTCCTGGAATTAGCCATTTTTGATTGATTGGCTTGACTCATTTGCATAATGATGCCAACATCGACCCAACCTCAGAATAAAATATAGAGAAGGGGAGAGCAAATCAGGTAACATTTTGCTAAGCCTATAATCCAATCATTATGAATTTGAATAATTGCCATGCAGCTCATTTTATAAAAGCAGAAATGCAAAATTGCATTCTTCCCAGGAAAGTGTATCCTTATAGGTCACTTGATAGGACAATTAACCCAAGTATGAATCCGACAAAATGGATTTGGGACCATGCTACAAAATATGCTTACAACTATTGAGTAATGTTGCCAAGGCTGATTTTTAAAGTATAGCTTAAGGGAGAAATCATTTCAGGTGATTTCAGAGCAACCTGGACTATATTCATAATCCTACTCAAGAACTTATTATTCAGGAATACCATATATTTAACCTCCAGCATTTGAATTATTCAATACAAAGCTATAACCTGTACTGAAAATGGCATCTAAATATTTTGGCCTTGGCATATTTTCTTTCTTTCCTAGTACAAATCTTTTTTATTTCCATTTCATTCTATACAATCACATGTTTACTGTGCAACCGAGGCATATAACATTGGGTAATAAACACAGCCCTCACTTTTATAGAAAATGCCCCCTACAATACAAACCCAATATACCGCCTTAGCCCACCATACACCCTCTTTCATCCCCCTCCAACTTTCATTCTTCCTTCTCTCATACCCCTCTACACCTACTTCCCCTCCCCCTCTATCTAACCCTAACCCTATCACTCCCTCTCTTAATCCATTCCCTTCCTTCTCCTCCTCCTTTCTCTCACCCTCTCTACTCTCCTTCTTCTTTCATTCAGCTCCTCCCTTCGGTATACTTCTATTACTTTCCAATATATTCAGTTTGTTCTGTTTTGACACTAACATTAAAAAAACCACAGTATACAAGTGCAATCATGCTTTAAAATTTAACACATATTATATTTCCCCCCTCCCCCCCTCCCCCTAGATCCCCGCCTCCCTTCCCTCCCCCCGACTTCCCAGAGCCCATACATGGTATAACTTTTTGACAATCACAGTCTAAAATATCTCTACATTGAACTCAGCTTCTTGCTGTTACCCAAATTTTTAACAATTTAAGTTATTACTAATTTTAAGCATAAGCTATCTGGAATTTCCTAGTCCCGTATTTGCTTTGTATATAATCAATCCATTTTTTCCAATCTCGTTTATACCTCTCATTTGAGTGTTCTTTAAGATATGCTGAAATTTTTGCCATTTCGGCTAAGTTTGTAACCTTCAAAGTCCATTCTTGAATTGTAGGCAGGTCTTTCTTCTTCCAGTATTGCGCCACCAAGAGTCTTGCTGCCGTTATTAAGTACAGAACCAAATTAATCTCTACTGCTACAAAGTCAATACATATACCTAGTAAAAACAGTTTGGGAGTGAATTTTATCCTTTTTTTGAAGATATTTTGCAGGATCCACCAATTTTTTATCCAAACTGCCTTAACATTACGACATGTCCACCATATATGAAAATACGTAGCATCAAAAGAACCACATCTCCAACATTTAGGCTGAACATTTGAATACATAGAAGCAAGCTTTTTGGGATCTAAGTGCCATCTATAAAACATCTTATAAAAATTTTCTCTCAAATTTTGTGCTTGTGTAAATTTTACATTTCTTACCCATATTTTTCCCATGTGTCCAGCATTATAGGTTCTTCAATATTCTGAGCCTATTTTATCATACAATCTTTAACCATTTCGGTTTCTGAGTCCATCTGTACTAATACATTATATATCCTCTTTATGTGCATTAAACTTTGATCTCTTATTTGTTTAAACAAGTTATCCTCAGCTATTACAAAACCTATTTTTTGGTCTATTTTCCACCTGGCCTGTAGTTGGCCATACTGAAACCACGTTTGAACTACCTTCTCTTTTTTAAGTACCTCTAAGGATTTTAATTGCAACACCCCTCTTTCTGTAATAAGGAGTTGTCTATAAGTGGTTCTATCGTGTTTTTGTTCTATATTCATATTTTCAATTGCATGTCTAGGAATTGCCCACATGGGCAATTTGTCATTTAGTTTATGTTGATATTTTTTCCAAACCCGCAATAAGGCATTTCTTAAAATATGATTTTTGAAATTCTTATCCAGTTTTTTGTTAAATAACAAGTAAGCATGCCAACCATATACCAAATCATGTCCCTCAATATTCAATATTCTGTCATTGGTTAAATGGATCCAATCACTAATTGCAGATAAAGCCACTGCATCATAATATAATTTTAAATTTGGTAATTTCAATCCTCCTCTTTCACGTACATCTTGCATTATTTTCATCTTAACCGTCGGCTTCTTTCCTGCCCATACAAATTTGTTGATACCCTTCTGCCATTCTAAAAGATTCACATCTCTTTTGAGTATTGGTAACATTTGAAACAAAAACAAAAATTTTGGTAAAATATTCATTTTCACTGCCGCTATCCTTCCCAACAAAGATAAATGCAGTTTCTCCCACCTTTTCATCTCCATTTGTATACTATGCCAGAGTGGTTCATAATTATGCTTGTATAATTTCCCATTTGAAGTTAAAATATTAACTCCAAGATATTTGACTTTTTTAACAACCTCACATCCTAACATCACTCCCAATTCTTCCTTCTGTTTGGTATTCATATTCATTGCTAATATTTTGGTTTTTCCTAAATTGATTTTAAATCCAGAGACTTGACCATATTGATTAATCGTATTCATTAAAACCTTACTGGATTCCTGCGGTTGTTTCAATATTATAACCAAGTCGTCCGCAAAAGCACGGACTCTGTATTCTTGCTGTCTGATCTTGATCCCTTTTAAAGCATCCAAGGCCCGTATCTTATTCAGCAATACTTCCAAAGTTATAATAAACAATAGTGGGGACAAAGGACAACCCTGTCTTGTACCTTTTCTATTTGAAAGGAATCTGTTAAACTTCCATTAACTATAATTTGGGCTTTTTGCTGCTGATATATTGCACCAATTGACCTTAAAAAGCCATCTCCTATCTGCATTTTTTGCAGTATCTTCAACAAGAATTGCCAATTGACTCGATCAAAGGCTTTCTCAGCGTCCAAAAATATGAATGCGGCAGGAATTTGATTATTCTTTCCCAAGTATTCTAAAGCATTAGTAATTAACCTGACATTGCTCTTCATCTGTCTGCCCTGTATAAAACCTGTTTGGTCAGTATGTATCAGTTGTTGGATAACCACCATTAACCTATTTGCTAATATTTTGGTAAAATTTTTATAATCTACATTAAGTAATGAAATAGGTCTATAATTTTTCGGCTGAGTAAGATCTTGGTCTTCTTTGGGTATCAACGATATGAACGCTGTCTTCCATGAAGGGGGCACTTTACCTTCCGATTGAATTTTATTAAATAATTCTCTAAGAGGTTCTACCATTTCTAACTGTAAGTTTTTATAGTAAACGGCTGTTAAGCCATCTGTACCTGGTGCTTTCCCTAGCTTTAATTGTTTGATTACCTGCAGGATTTCCCCAGAGGTTATTGGTTGGTTCAACCTATACCTATGTTCTTCGCTAACTAGGGGGATTTTCTCTTTATCTAAGTATTTATTTATATCTAAGTCCCTAATTTTGTCCCCTTTATACAACTCTGTAAAAAATTCTCGAAATCCCTTTTGGATCTCTTCCTGCTGAAACACTTCCTTCCCTCTGTAACACAATTTGGATACATTTCGAATTTTCCTTTTTTTCCTGATCTGATAAGCCAACCACCTACCGGGTTTATTTGCATTGCAGAAAGTATTATGTTTAGCATATAATAAACTGGTGGCTACCTGGTCAGAGATCAGCATATCAAATTGAGATTTAATATGGAAATTGCTTCTTTAGTCTTTGTATCACCTGGGTTCAATATTAATTCCTGCTCTTTCCCTTTAATTTCCTCTTCCAATTCTTTACATTTTTGCCCTTGTTTATGTCTATGTATTTTGTTTATATTTATCAATACTCCTCTCATATAGGCTTTGCTTGCATCCCATACATATTCCATAGGTGTACCCTTATTCATGTTAAAAACAAAGTATTCAGATAACAATTTTTTACAATCATTAACATACTTTTCATATCTGAATAAATTTTCATTCAGCCTCCAGGACCTTCTAGCCTGAACTACCCTTCCCAGCTCCATCCAAACTGGGTTATGATCCGAAAGGACTCTGGCCGTAATCTTTGTCTTCTTCACCCTAGAAAGTAAATCATTAGTAATTAATATAAAGTCGATCCTTGAAAAAGATTGATGTCTGTTGGAGAAGAAGGTAAAGTCATATTCTTCTGCATGCCTTTCACGCCAAACGTCTCGCAGTTCGAAGTCATCCATCATGTCAAAAAAGGATTTGGGTAGTTTAGCTCGGAATTTAGTATTCGGGCGAGATGTCTTCTTATCTCTTTTGGTGTCAATCACGCCATTCCAATCACCCAATAGTATGCATGACTTAAAGTCCCACTGTACTAATTTAGCATGGAGATTTCTATAAAATCCATCTTGTTGTTGATTAGGAGCATAGATTCCCAAAAGCAATGTCTTTTTCCCTTCTAAGATTAAATCTAATGCGATATATCTTCCAAAGGGATCTGCTTCGATTAGCTCAGCTTTAATGTCTTTCCTTAAGTATACTACTATACCATTTTTTTTTCCGTAGCAGAGGTCACAAAATGTTGACCAAGTTTGGGATTGAACAGATATTTTTGATCAGTTATTTTGATATGAGTTTCCTGCAAACAAATTATATCGTTCTTAGATTGTTTAAGATAATGAAATATTTTCTTTCTCTTCTGTGGAGAGTTTAGTCCATTAACATTCCATGTCAAAATCTTAGTTGTCATTTTTGGTTGCCTGAAGCTTTTTTAGAGCCTCCCGCATGGCCTGTCTCACCTTGGGTCTAGCTCCTCCCACAGCTTCTGAGCTTGTTGCTGTAGCTCCTTGGTCAATGGCCGAAGATTGTAAAGATTGTTGCGTTATGGCTTGTTTTTCTGTTTGTTTGGTGGTCATATGGTTAGATCTTTGTTCCTTAACCCCTTGCCCTTCTGGGAGGGGGAGATGATACGTTTTGTCTGGTGATTGTGTAGTTTGCTGTTTCTCTTGTCCTGTTCGTGGTTTTTCTCCATATCCCGATGGTTCAGGGTGCCCCACTTTCAAAATCTTATGATAGAAATCTCGAGCTTTCCATACAGAGTTGAGACGATATCTTTGCTTATCAAATGTAACTATGATGCCAAACGGGGCATCCCATCTGTACTGTATCTGGTGCTTTCTGAGCTCTTCCACCAAAAAAGCATAATCTCTTCTGGGTCTTAGCATTTGAGGTGGTATCTCTTTCAAAACCATCAAATCCTGTCCGCCAATTTGAAGCTTAGTATTGTAGGACTCTTGTAATATCTTATTTCTGGATTCTCTTGTAACAAAATATATTACCACGTCTAGGGGGAGTTGCTTTTGTTTTGCCGCCCAGGAGTTGACGCGAAAATTTTTATCAATCTGCCAATCAAAATTGGATCCCGGTCTTCCCACCAGACAGTCAAAGGCCTCAGAAAACATCTGCTTTAAGTTCTCCTGTCTCTCTTCACGCAGCCCCCTAACTCTTAATGCAAGTTCCATCTGGTTATACTGTATCATAATCATTTGTTTTTCAGCATTTTCAACTTTTCGTTCCACCTCTTCGGTTTTAGAAGTCAAATTAGTTTTAGCTTCATTGAGAGTTTCTAAGTTCTCTTCCTTTCCAGAAATATATTCTGTCAGTACGTTTACAATTCCCAACATATCATCATTCATTTTGGTAATCTTGGTATCAAATTTATCATATGAGACTTTTATCTCATTGCTTATCTCTTTCCTTATTTCATCTCTGAACTCTCTGAGAGCTTCCAAATTCTGTTCCCTTGATTCTCTAAACATTTCCAACAAAAATTCTTTTGTTAATACATCTCCACTAGGGGGCATAGAAGGTGGGGGCTGTGACTTTGTGCCAGGTATGGGAGAAGCAGATTTAGGAGGTAATTTCGCAGGATTCGACTTGGAAGCCATAATATCTTTGCTTCAAGCACTTAACAAACCACTATGCCGAGAAGAGGAAAAAAAATTCTCCCTTTTTTGCCAAGAATTTTACGGAGGATTTCAAAGGGCTGGCATTACGCCAAAACAGTTCAGCAAAACAAAACAAAAAACAGAGAAAAGCCCTGTTCGAAATGTCTCTGTGTCAACAAAGGGCCTTTGAGAACTTTTAATTAGATAACGAAGAGTCTTCAAAGGGAATAAGGCTGATTAGAAAGGCTGCCGGAATGTACCATCATTGCAAATACAAAGGCTGGAGAATCGCCATCTTAAAAAAAATTTTAACACTGAAGCTTGAGTTTTCCTAAAAAAACAGACGTAAAGTTCTCAAATATGAGCTCTGCTTGTATTAATTTCATAAGAAAAAAAATAATTTCAATACTTTGTCCTAAGAGGGGGTTCTTGGCCTTGTGCCGTTAATACAGCAGAGAAATCTGGCCGGAGATGACTCAGCTTAAAAACAAACAACCCCCCCCCCCTCGTTTGCAGCAGAAAAAAAAAGCTACAAACTGCAAGGAAAAGTTCTTACCGGCTGAGACGCTCACTACAATCTTCTTATCTGAAGTTTGAGTTATCTAAAGGGTGTTTAATTAGATAACGAACCAGAAATCTGGGAGCGGCTCAATTAAGCCGCTGCCGACGGCCAAGTTCCTCCCCGGAAGTCCTCTCTTTCTTTATCTATATAATAAACTTTCACACAGCACATATTCATATAACAAATCTGCCAACATCAAATGACTTCTCGCTGAAGTATTATAAATGTAAACTTTTTTCTTCTTGTAAAAACAGAATACAAACACACAAAATAGTATACATTTATAAAAATGCACACATACACACACCACACAAATACACACACTTCTTTTCCTTTTAAATTTAGACATACTGTTAATTATTTTTTAAAAAAGATTCACAAAAGAATGGACTGTTAATGAATGCAGTAGATATTTCATTACATTATAGGTAGGCCTAAATTAGTGCAATTAATGAATTCCACCAAGTCCTTATTCAAAACCACACTATTCAAAGTGATCCTTCTATGAAAAATAGACTTAATCTATATTGATGGAAATAGCCAATGAACATTTTTAAACCTAAATTTTGATATGTTTATTAAGGAAAGATAATAGTGAAAGATTAAAGGAATAATATTCCTACAACTTAAATTTATTTTTAACAAAGTCAAAGTATCTATAGGAAGCAAAATAAAAACAAAATGATCTAAATATCATTCCTATCTATCTTCTAGATAGCTTTTCTAAATATTTAAAATAAATCAAGTCAACAAAAGACATTTCCAAAGTGTACCTCTATCCTCTGTATTTTGCTGTACTTCTCCAAATAAGCCTCTTGAGCTTTCCTCAAATGGAAGTTTCCTTTTTTAAAAATTTTCTACAAAACAATTAGTATAAAAAAAAACCAGTGGCAACGGTGTACACACTAGCCTCACTTTGACTGAATTTTAGTTTGCAGTAAACACAACCTGATATTAATTTATAATTTGCACTAAATCAAATGCCACGGACCTTGGAGTACTCATCTCAAATGATCTAAGTGCCAGAGCTTACTGTAACAGCATTGCCAAAAAGCCATTAAGAGTTGTTAACCTAATCTTCAGGAATATTGAATTGCAAACTAGGGCACACAATACTTTTGCTAGACCAATTCTTGAATACAGCTCATCTGTCTGGAACCCGCACTACATATCAGACATTAATACAATTGAACGAGTCCAGAGATATTTCACGAGAAGAGTTCTCCACTCCTCTGCTCACAGCAGAATGCTACCAGGCTTGAAATTTTGGGCTTAGACAATTTAGGGCGTCACTGTCTTCTTCTGACCTAAGCTTAGTACATAAAATTATTTGCTACAATGTCCTATCTGTCAATGAATACTTCAGCTTCAACTACAATAGCACACGAGCACACAATAGATACAAGCTTATGGTAAACCACTCCAAAGTTGATTGCAAAAAATATGACTTCAGTAACACAGTTGTCAATGCCTGCCATGCACTACCTGACACTGTGGTTTCTTCCCCAACCCGCCAAAACATTAATCTTAGACTGTTTACTGTCGATCTCACCCCATTCCTAAGAGGTCTTTAAGGGGTGTGCATAAGCGCACCAGCATGCCTACCATCCCTGTCCTAATGTTTCCTTGTATTCATATTCATTTCATGTATTCATAATCGTATTTGTACTTATATCTGTTATCTAATTCATGCTTGACAAAATAAATAAATAAAAATAAAATAAATGCTATGCTATCCACACTTATACTAATTGTGACTTACCTGTACCAACCTGTATTTGTGATACCTGCAACATATCTTTCTGTTTGCTATATCAAACAGATACTATTTGAGTACCCATCTTATTAGGCTTTCCTGAAGCTTAAATGACATCCCCATATCACACAAATATAAAGTAGTACGTAACATTAGTCAGAGGTAGCAAAAATCTATGTTTTTAAAGACCATCCCAATAAATGTTACTTTATAGCTCATACCCATCAGTTCAGAGTGGTCTATGTTTGTTAACCTTATTTTTAAATTATAAGAAAACCATTTCCCACAGACTAATGTAGAAGGAATGCTTATTATAGCTCACAGTTGGGGAAGCAAAGGACATCTGTACCAGAGTTCTGAGCAACTCCAACTAGCATGGGCAGCTAACAGCTTCAGAGGATGCTAAGTTCCAATTCCACAATTATATGTAGCTGATCTCTTTATGCCACCCTGATGATTTAATCTGTTCTATGTTTCAAAGCTGGGGAAGCCTTTATTAAAATAATTTAATCAACAACCCATGAAGTTGGAAAGGGTAATTTAGATCATCAAGTCCAACTCTTTATTCAGTGCAGCAATCTAATTACAGCATCACCAACAGCTGGCGGTCTAAGCTTTCCTTGAATATAGGCTGGGAAGGGAAACCCACTGCTTAGAAGTGAGAAAGCCCTGAGGTCAGGGTTGAAAGAAAAGTAAGGATCAAACATAGGCTGATTAAACTACTTTGATCTAAAGACAAAATTGCTTTGTTTTTAGGTTATAAGGGGTTCTGCCTGTCTGAGTCACAAAGCCAAAGCAATAGATTAAAACCACTCTACTGTCAGAGTTCATCAGAAGGACTTGTGTAAAGCTATAATTTAGACTCTGAACTGTAGTCAGGTGCAAAGCCTTGATTTTATCTTCTGGGGGAGACAGGGGAAAGGTGACACATAGCACAAGTTCTATTATTTATAATATATCAAGCAATTCCTTCCAGCTCCTTCAACTGCAGGTAGCATCTTAATATGACTTAATTTATTTTTAGCTAAAGGCTTTTTTTCTCTGTATCATGTTTCAGATAGTTTTTTTTTTTAAAAAAACCAATTCTAATTGTAATTACTGTTAAATTGTTTACCTATTGGTATTTGGATGCTAAATGTGCCAATCAGAAAGATTCAATGGAAGATGTATACTGTTAAGTGCATAAGAAGAACTTGCTGGACTAGTCTGCTAGTCAACCTGGGCCACTATTTAATAAGACACAGAAGCCAAATAGATGCATCTGGGAAGCTCACAAATCTGGAAGATATTAACCTCCATCCACTGTTAATTCTCAGAAATCAGGTTAGCAGTACTGATCATCCATGAATCTGCCCAGATTTTTTTCCCCCTGAAACCATTTAATTTGGTTGCCCTTACAAAATTGCAGGAAATCCAATTCACTATTGCTGATGCATTATATAATGATATATTTCATATCCTGAATTTTATTTCAGTAACATTGTAGAAAGGAGAGAGACTTCTGTCTTCATGTTATCTATGTCATGCATAATTTTATACTTACTCCATCTTTTTAAGCTAGCCTATTATCTTCTGCAGTAGGCTCAAAGGATAGTAGTGGCAGCATTGTGATCAAAGCTCCACCCCTTTTTCTTTGTGTATCTGTGGCATTGACAAAAGAGGCAGAGCTTGGAATGTGATGCTGCAGCCTCCATTTTTATGTTTTGGCATCCTCAATTTTGCACATGCCTCTGATCTTCCTGTAGGAGAGTTATATCAATTCCATAATCATGTTAGTTGTCCTTTCTTTGCACATTTTTAACTCTATGATATCCTTTAAAAATTGCAGCAACCAATTCAATCATGATTTCATTATAGATAGTATTAAGTGATGTCAGTGCCCATTCTTTAAACTGGTCTCCAGGAGAACCACCGTTTCAGTAAACCAAGAGATCAACTCAACCAAAAACCACAAAAAGAAAAGGATTTGATTTGTGATCTTGGGGCTACCATCTTATCTTTTTTTAACTTGCCTATTGAAACTATTGGTTTGTAATATCTGTTATGAAACAATAATTGGTTTTCATCAGAACAATAAGAAATTTGATCAATAGTGTCCCCAGTGCCATCTAATACTATTTTTTGGTGTCTTCGTTTTACCTACACAATCTCACCACATCAAACAGGTGTTACTCAAAAGAATCATTTTGGTAGTTCAGGATTTCAAATTTCTATACAACAACCTACAATTTAAATGTGTATAAATATTTCTTTGGAAATTTGCTTAAAGTAATGTAACAGTTCTGACCGAACTGAAGCTATATAACTTTTGTGTGTGTGTGTACACACACAAAATGTTTCTTATACAGTCTTCTAAACAGCATTACACCAATTGGAGAAAGATGCCTCTAGCTACATCCATGATTGCTTTCAGTTTTATTTTCATCACATGACATTATCAAATCAAGATAATCGGTCGAAAACCTTTTAGTGATAGGACATTTATTTGGGAAAACAATTACTCCATGAAACATTTAATAATCAGCTTGTGTCTAAAATTCTCACAATTTTCACTATCAGGAACTGATAAATGACATAATTAGTTATGTAGATGCAAGCTACATATGATACAGATTTCAAGTAGGCCACCACAGCCAAAAACTAGGCCTGGGAGCCTGTTTTCTCTGGCAGAGCACTCGGGCCACCACAGGTGCCCCCAACATGAGTAACATCATGCTGGCCTCACCCACCCTGGCCATTCCCCACCCAGGTCAAACACAACACTGATGCAGCCCTCAATGAAATTGAGCTTGACACCCCTGATCTAGCTGCCTCTGTGCCTAAAGTGGGATTAGAACTCAGTCTCCTGCTACCTTAAATCTATTATCTTAATCATTACACCAAATGGGCTCTCTATTAAGTTGGATAACAGGACATTAACCTAGTTTTTATACACCTGTACTGAGGACTTTTGGTAAAATGTTTTACCCAAATGTTCCATCAAACATTCTTTCCTGAAAATTACAAATTCAGAACTTTTTAAAAGGCATTTGGTTCCATGATGCAAGGACAATTCTTTTCCTAGATGATATAGATGATGTTTATCACTGCATTTTTAATCTACCAAATAATCTACCAAATATTTTAATAGGTATTTTGGAAGGAAGGGAGATTTCATTTCTGATGCTTTTAATTGTCTTAATTTGCTATTGTATGTCAAATATAAGTATTATTGAAAAAAATGCTGTTTGTTTTACACTTTGGGCCATTTTGTGGATTGCTGTTTTGAAAAGGCTTAATGTTTCTATTTATCAAGAATATTGCTAATTTTCTTATATTACCATGTGTACGGCTGTACACTTCACAATTATTCACTTTGTGGATATGCAGTTCTATTAAATAGATGCATGATAAGGATGCATATTATACTGTAGCCCCAATTATACGAGTTCTGTAATTTAGGAGTTAATGTTATAATATTTGATCCATTTAAATATATATATACCTGGAAAGTTTAAATTATAGAGAAAGAAAGTTAGTCACAAGTGATGGAGAGCAGAAGGACATAGATCTTTTTATGTCAGACATAAATACCATTTTTAAAAAGAAACTCATAAATGTGTTAAAAGAATCGATCAATCTTGAAACCACTCAAATGATTATTTTCTTAATTTTTTGTTTTCTATGTTTAGTTCGATAGACTGTCAAAACACCAAACATTCCTCATGGTTGCAAGTACTATAAATTTACATATTTATGAGGGAAAAACAATCTGTCTTATTATAAGATTATTTTGGCTGGGATCTGGCAGTTGATATACATACTTAAGGAGATTTCATCTTCCGTGGAAATGAACACTCCATCTGCATATAAAAAGAAATTGCACAGTGGCAGCACATTCCCTGGCTTCTATTTGCAATTGACAAGATTGAATATAAGTGTTTCAGGGCCTCCATCTCTTCTTCCTACTATAAAGCTTAACAAAGTCTTCAATGCAACCCTTCAGAACTGTTTGCCATGCTCCACATATAGCAATAGCACTTAGATTTATATACTGCTTTACAGTGATTGTATATTTGCCCACAACAATTTAGGTCTTCATTTTACCCACCTCAGAAGGATGGAAGGCTGAGTCAACCTTGAGCCTGGTGAGATTCAAATTGTCAAATTGCAGGCAGCCGGCAGGCAGCAGAAGTAGCCTGCAATATTGCACTCTGACCACTGTGCTACTGTGGCTTATATACCCATGTCTCCCACCATCCCAAACACAATGTTACCATTCGCATGTGAGTCCAAAGCCTGAGTGAAAGAAACCGGATTTTTTTTTTTTTACTTTGGCTACCACCTTGTTTCCATCCACAAAAATGGTGGAACTGCTGCTCAGTTGCTGAGAATGCAGGTAGCCACTCTAGTAGCTTTTCAAGGAGAGCGCTAGAATCAATCATTTTGCAGCACCTAGCTCAAAGCAGTTCCAGATCACAGTGAAATCTGGGTGGCTGAGGTTTTATATATTAACTCATAGAGTGTAGATTACTTAATCTTTTTATTACTTATTTCACCTTTCTACTGGTTGCACACTGTTACTGTTATAGTCCATTGCACAGTGAGGCAGGTGTTCAGACTATATTTGGCATTTTTTGTCTGCCCATCAAGTCCTCTCCAAGGACATGGGATAGGCAGATATGGATGCTTGACGGTATTACATATAGTGTCAGCTCCTCTCCATTGGTTAATTAGGAAAGAATGACCATGAGACTCCATGCGTAGAAATCAAATGTACTTTTACTACTTAAAAATGGTTAAAGGCAATGCATAGCGAAGTCTGGTTAATTAGGCGCGAAAACAGTTGATATATAGAATAGCCCATTCCCCACCCCTTGGCATCATAGTCCCAGTCCAATCATAAGTTTTCCAAATGTCAGGTGCAAGATAACTTCAAAAGGCATCACGAAGATGGAATGTCGGTGCCGTTAGACCTGGCGGGAAACACCCACGCATGCGTAGTTCAGTCAGTCGGTAGGCTCCAGAAACTTCCACCAGCACAATGAGTAACCCCTCCCAAATACCATGCCCTCCCTCCCCGTTTCATGGCAGCTGTAGCGATAGCAAAGCAGAAGCTGACATCTAGTATTATTTTATCTGTTGTTTTGCTATTGCTACAAGTACTATTACTCTATACTGTACTGTACTACACTACACTATTACACTGTGCTATGCTATACTATAGTAATATACTACTACACTACACTATTATCCTATCCTATCCTATCTTATCCTATAGCAATAGCACTTAGACTTATATATCACTTTTCAGTGCTTTACAGCCCTCTCTAAGCAGTTACAGAGTCAGCCTATTGTCCCCAACAATCTGGGTCCTCATTTTATCCACCTCGGAAGGATGGGAGGCTGAGACAACTTTGAGTCGGTGAGTCTGCCAAACTGCTGCAATGATAGACAGATGTAGCCTACAGTACTACATTCTAACCACTGCACTATCACAGCTCTGTCTGATCCGATCCGATCCTATCCTATCCTTTCCTAATCCTAATCCTAATCCTAATACCATACCATATCATACCATACCACACTATGCCTAGCAACAGTAATGAGGAGAAGAGGAGACATCAGGGTGGGATAAGAGCAGAAAGTAAACAAGAATTTTAGAAGAAAATAACCAAGAATTGCTTTGAATAGTGAAATGGGAAGTATATAAATTTAATACATAAATAAATAAAAAAATAGTATAGGGATGGTAAGAGCATCCTTAGATGTGACCAGCAAGATAACAGTGAACCTGATTCTTATGGGGAAATGATGCTTCTCTCCCCCCCCCCACGCACCCCGACTTAACCAACTATCCTATCAGGTCAGAAGAGTGTGTGCATTCATGCGTGTGATATGTGTGTATGCATATGCAATATTTCATATGTGATCCCCAATTTTTTCCCACCTGAAATTCTTAGAGATGAAAAGATTATGAAGAGAAAGGTAGATATGTGGAGTTTTCTTGGCATCAACTTCCTAGTTTAGTTTATTCCCGCTCTTTAAATTGATCCTTAGAAGGTAGATCTCACTAGGTCTGAGAATATTGTAGCAGATTTCACCCCAGGAAAAGAAAAGTTGTCCATAGTTACTGGGAAAGCTGATATAGCTTGTTGATTTACAACACTCCCTCTTATTATGATCATATTAAGGCTTTTTTCTTATATAACTACAGAAATGTGTATGATTTAGCAAAAGGGCAATTATTATTTATTGATTTGATTTACCTCCCACTTTTATTTGGTGCAACTCAAGGCAGCACACATAAAATTCCTTCCTGTTAAATTACATCATAATATTGTAACATAATAATAATAGTAATTAAAGATAATAATAATAATAATAATAATAATAATAATAATAATAATAATAATAATTCTTAATGGAGAATCATAGTGCTTGAAGAGGCTAGAGGTCTTCACATCCAACCCCCTGCCTCATTCCTAATTTCATCCTGTATTAATGGTTGTGCAATATTTTCATCAATGGAGCATCCACAACTCTCAGAAGAAAGCTGTTCCGTTCACTAACTGTTCTTACTATCAGGAAATGTCTCCTTAGTTCCAGATTGAATTCCCTCTAATGAGCTTCCACTTGTTGTATCTTGTCTTGTCCTCAAGTGCTTTGGAGAATAAATAGACCCCCTGTTCCCTGTGAATGCCCTTCAAGTACTGGAAGACAGCTATCATGCCACTTTTAAACCTTCTCTTCATTAGACTAAATATATCTAGTCCCCTTAGACATCTTTTTAATGGTTTAAATATGATGTATTGTTGGATAAACAATACACAATTGGTTCTCTTTTCAGATTGTCAAAAGCTTTAAAGCATGAGAGGAACATCACAATGGTTGGGTTACACAAGTAATCTAAATCACACTTAATTCTGACATAGCATTTGAGGAAAATTTGGCTTAGTCCGCTGATGTTATTGTGCTACTAAATTATTTTTAAGACATGTACATTTTTCTTTGAAAATCCTGACAGTTCAGGCAAATCCAGGAAGAGAATTGCTCTAGATGGCCTATAGACCTTTTGTGCTTATAGGCCAACTTTCATTTATTTGCAAGACTCAAATGTGAAGGAAAGCATGACTAGTTCCTTATATAGACTATGGATTTCTTGCCAAAAAACTTAGAAATCAAAGTAATAAATTAAGGATGGGGAGAAATTTATTTATTTTTTCAAATTAATATGGAAATACTACAAACTATTGAAAATAAATAATTTAAAATATGTCTTGCACTGTGCATACCAAATTAAAAACATACTAAAATCAGGCCTTATTTATACTTGTTCCAAACTCATGACTGGAGCAAAATTAAAATTATGTATCAGGTACCTTGCTTTGTTCTAAAGCACTAGGAAACTGCATTATAAATGCATGTCTGCTGGAGAAAAAAATAAGTTTTGGAGTATTAATTTAATTAAAGAAAACTCTATGTGATTTGGAAAATGAACAAATCATACAAGCTTGTTCAGTCATGGATAAAGTGGCAGAGAGTTTAAATACAATAGTTACATATAAATATTGTATTTGTGTAAAAAATAATTATATCTATTGTTATCATTTGTTTTCTTATTAAAAGTCAAAGTTCATGCAAGCAAAAGTGAGGCTTCTGCTATTAATGCAGAATAGTTCACCTGGTCACTCTATAAAGATAGTCAGGGTAATAATATTTCCCTTTTAAATATTCTACCAAAATAGAATCCTTTGTGAAAACAAACTATGCATCACTCGATACTCTGGAATATGTCAATATTGTTTGAGTCCACAAATAAGTTGAAGGAATAAAGATAATTCTTTAAAACACAAGTAAATTGAACAAACATGATCAGTATAATGTGGTTTGGTTGTTATCTTTGGTAAGGTCTGCCCTGGATAAATGAAAGTTGAATTATAGTATGAAACAGATCCTTCACGCACTAGCGGTTCTTAGCTTTTCTCAGCTTTTTCCTGGTATGATCTATAAAAGTGAAATTAAATTACTGTCTTTTTGCATAACACATGCCAAGTAATATACCCATCTACGTAAGATTTTTTTTTTAAAAGAAAATCCATGCAAATTTTATTCTGCAGTTTTTTTTAGCAAGATTTCAGAAGTCATTTGACATTGCCTCTTTCCTAGGGCTGAGAGACAGTGATTTGCCCAAGGTCACCTAAATGGTTTTGTGCTTAAGACAGGACAAACTCTCACAATGTCTTCCTATTTCTAGGCTGATGCCTTAAACCGTTATAGCGAAGTGGGACCTTGCTTCTGGTTTAAGGAGGATACTCTGCAACCCTCCAGATGTTGGATTGTAATAACAGTCACTCCTCATCTTTTCCTGTGTTTATGGTTGATGGCATTAGTATCAGAAAGACTATAGATTGCTCATCTTTGCTCTAATGTTCAAAGACTAAGTATTTCCAAAAGATGTACCTTCATTTTCCATGTTATTTCCTTACTTACAAAATGAATTCCATCCATCAGTTTTGCAGTCATTTCAATTTACAACACAGTTCCTTCTTTGGTATCAGTGGCTAACTTCACTCAAAACCTAGTTGATTTCTTTGGTTGTTTGTTCAGCCCCATTGCGCCATGCTTTTTCTTTTTCTTTTTGGGGTCTGGGAAAGGGTGACCCTCAAAACTGAACAGCCTGTCTTAAAAAAATTCTTTAAAAAGAATTACAATTATGTAATAAGAGTGCTTGCACATTGTGACTTGGAAATTCAGTTGCATTCTTTCTGGCAGCTTTAATTTGGCCCAGCCAAAACTTGGAACTTCCTTATTATTCTGGTTTTGGACAAGACAAATTTGGAAGGGGCATGCTGAGTAAACAGCAGGAATTAGTGTGCCTCATTCCTCTTTCTTTTTCTTTGCATGACCTGTACGCAACCTATCCACCCATCTGGGCTGATTTTTCCTTGCCCTTAGCTATGCTGGCATATTGGTTTGGGAAAATCTTTTAATTTCCTCCCTCCCTCCCTCCCTCCCTCCCTCATTCACTCACTCCCTCATTCACTCACTCACTCTATCTCATATCTTTAGTTTATTCCAATCTATCTGGGAGAATCGCAACCATCCTGTGAGGTGAATTGGACTGAGAGAGACTGACTGGCCCAAGGCACCCAGCTGGTTTTCATGGCTAAGGCAGAATTAGAACTCACTTTCTCCTGGTTTGTAGTCTGATGCCTTGACCATTAGAACGAGCTGAAAAGTTCAGGCCAGGAAAGAATGCACTGATATGTGTTTCTTCCCAGAGAGGAACCAAATAATAGTACATTTACCTTCTTTTTAACAACAATCCTGAAAGGTATTTTAATAATTACCTCTCTGGAACTCTGGACAATATAATGGACAATATAATTTTGTAGCACATCAAAATAACCAGATAAAATGAATCCAGAACTCTATGTACACTGTGATGAGCATATCAAGGTCCAATTTATAAAAAAATGGTCAGATTCCTAAACTTTTGATCTAAGAAGTTAGAATAAGCTTAAGATCTGTATAATCTTCCCTTGCATTGTCTCTGCTGTTATATTACCTTTGGGACAGTGACTCTGATTTGATTCAAATCAGAATTCCCAATTAGTCCACTGGTTTATTATCCTGATTTATTAATCTATATTGGCTAGATGATGTAATAATTCTCTTTTAATGAGCAGGACAGCTACACTTTTTCTGGCTTTTAATAATTTAACAATAGTAACAACTGTCCTCCCATTCAGCCTGTGAAAATTCCTTATCTATCAGTAATAGCAGTGCAAGTCAGCATGTAGCATGATTTATGGTATCCAGTAGGTTACTAGTTACATCCCTGAGCCAGCATAGTACCTCATATGACTCTGGCTGGTGGCCATTAGAATGTAAACAGAAGGCAAAGGGAATCTCAGAAGAGAGGTAGAAGTATGTATGCGTGTTGAGAATTTTTAAATTATTCTTTTATTTTGTTTTTCTTTTTCTTTCTTTCTTTGTAAGCCGCCCGGAGTCCTCCGGGATTGGGCGGCTTATAAATTTAACAAATTAAATAAATAAATAAATAAATAAATAACTAAATAATAAATAAATAAGTTTGACATTATAACATTCATTTTCTGCCTTATCAACCCTGACTTAGCAACCTGGAAGTTCATGTATTGCTTGCTCAGCTACAAAAATATCTTTCCAGAAGGACTCAGATGTATTATACTTTTAGAGTGGCTCCCCTCCATCCATTGACCATAGTTTCAAGTTGTTCATTGCCTGACTTCCTGCTGTGAAAATTCTGTGCACATAAATCACTATTTCAATCTTAAGAAATAAAAAACCAGATGGAATAAGTAAGAAAATAAATCCTAGTGCTGCCTCTCTAGAAAATTTGTCTTAACCATTTGTAGAATATAAACACATAAAAATCCATGGAAAAGACAAGTCTGCTTGAGAATCAACAAATTGAGAAGAGTGCACTGTTACATATTTAAGACTAAAGAACAAATGGGAAGAGGGTGTCTAACACAACGTCCCTTTCAGTTTTCACTCCATTCAATCTTTTTCTCTAAGTCGTGTAGGAAATCATTACTTTTGAGGTTCATATTCATTCTGGATTCAAAGTTTCATTATCCTTTTAAAGCTAGAAAATACTTGTGATTTATAGTTTTAAATATTGTTGGAACCACATTATTATTGTTTCATTATTGTGTGCCAGTCTCTGCCCAATAGTTTTGTGTAAAAAGTGGTGAAAAAATATGGACATCTTCAGTGACGTTCCTCCTTCCACAAATATGTGTTCCATCACAATGATGCTGCACTTTTAATACAAATTGTACTTTTCCCACGTTCTCCCTTTACACCTCCACCACATGATCCCATAGCATCTTTTTTTTTCCTTTTGGATTATTAAAAGGAAATTTAAAGGATAAAATTATTATTATCAATTTGCATACCAGAAAACATCTGCAAATACCGTTTTCAAGAGATTTAAAGATAAAGGAAAAGTTTACTCTCACATATATGTGCTAATTGTTCCCGATTCTATGGAGTGGTGCTCATCTGTCTGAAAACGTCTCCATGGTCATGTGGCCGGCATGACTCAATGCTAAAGGCATATGGAACACTGTTACCTTCCCACCAAAGGTGGTTCCTATTTTTCTACTTGCATTTTACATGCTTTAGAACTGCTAGGTTGGCAGAAGCTGGGACAAGTAACTCTGTTATGCAGTGCTAGGGATTTGAACAGTCGAACTGCCAACCTTCTGATCGATAAGCTCACATCTTAGCCAGTGAACCACCGCGTTCCTTATTCAAGAGATTCAAACTCAGCCAAAAAAGCAAAGATCTGTTGCTGTGTGGAGTACATGGAATGCATTGTTTAAATACTTCCTGAAGACACCAGTGATTCAGAGAAATGATTCATATAGTTTAGACATGCAGGAGGCCCAGCTCAAAGCAGTTTTCCAATTCTTCAGAACTTCAAAATTGACTATTCTCTCCTGAAGGAACCACAGTTAAAAATCTTCTTAAGATCAGGTGATGCTTCTCCCAATATTTTGTTCCAGTACTTGTCAATCAGATTCTTGAAATCTGAAGCTCCCCTTTTTCTTTGGTTTCCTTTTGGGTCCCGATATTGCAAATGAAAGGTAGCATTAATGGCAAACATCTTCTCAGCACCAGGATATGTAAGGCTTTCCCGTTCTGCAAAGGAGACAAGAGAACCAGTTTGATGTAATGGTTAAGGCACCAGGATAGAAACTAGGAATTCTACCCCTGCCTTAGATACATAGGCAGCTGGGTGACCTTGGGTCACTTTTGCTCTCTTAGCCCTAGGAAGGAGGCAATGGGAAACCACATCCAAAGAAACTTTGACAGGGAAAATACAAAAAAGTTCTCCAGACTCAAAATATGAAGAAGGAAGGGAATGGAGGAAGGGAGGGAGAGAGGAAGGGGGAAAGGGGGAAAGGGAAAGGGAGAAAGAGAAAGGGTAAGGGTAAGGGTAAGGGTAAGGGTACGGGTAAGGGAAGGATCTGGTATTCAGGTTTAACCCTTTTTCTCACAGGTGACAAGATATTAAAACAAAAAATTCTGGTGATCCTTATTAGCCTGGTTAGTAACACCGATCCTTCAAATGATATGAGGTCAGATCCTTTTCCTGTCAGAGGAACATTAGTCTTTCTGCCATTGAAAGGACATCAAGAACATCAAGGACAATAGTCACTGAGTGTGGGAAACACTCAGCCAGGCAAGGAGGAGGACTTAAATAGAGAATTAGCTTTGAATCATTATGTAGCCACAAGAGATCCAGGACTAGCTGCTCCCCCTCCTCTTAGCTCTATGGTACTTCATTATCTGTTTCCAAGAGAAAGCAAGCATAACAGAAAGATTCCTGTATTATAGGCAGTATACATTAAGTATTTACCTTGAACTCTATATGTGTAGATCTGGTTGATTGTTCCTGACACTGAGATAGGCTTCAAAAAGTTATGGCCTTCTGAAAGCCTCTGGACCTACTGGGCCCACCGGAAGTCATAAAATGGGCTGTTTCTGGCCTCCGGAGGGCCGTATGTGCATGCTTTGGGCATCAGGGGGCACGTGCACATGCGCAGGAAGCACAGCATAGGAGTGGCATTAAATTATGGGGGTGGGCACACATGCACGTGCGATAGTGCGCACATGCTTTTGGACCCGAGGTGAAAAGGGTTTGCCATCACTGATCTATAGAGTATTTTTGCCAAAGGAACATTTGCTCATTATGAAACAAAGAAACAAAGTTGGAAGCAATGGCTTTTGTCTGGAAGACATGTTGGATGATATTGGCCAGAAGTGACAAGGCCAAATGCACAGCATTTCCAATACAGAAAGACAAATTTGGATCACAGTAAATCATGTTGTGAAAAAAATAATGAAAACAGAAAAATCATCAAGGATTCCTGTCATCATTATCAGGGGGATCCCTTAACTTAACGGTTCCCCAAATATAGCGTCATTGGTATTCCAAATTCTAGTTGGCATAGGATCTGTGTTATTAATTTGTTCAATTAAAAAAAAAATTACAAGCAGCAGATGTCCAAAGTCCCTGTTTTTTGGCCCTGAACAGAATATATGAATGCATGGCACAGTGATCTGGTCTGCCATCAGTGGATATTTGAATTGAGCAAAATGGTCCTCTCCTGTAGCTCTTATCACTAAAATGTCACAAAAACAACATTTTAGGGTTAGATAAGAAGAAAACCTACAGCATTCCATATGTTGGAAAAGACATGTGGGGGAGAGATTACAGCAGGCTCTTGCTTATTTTATGTCTGCAAACTGTCTCTTTCTCTCTAAAGCAAGGAGGGGGCCTGCAGAAAGCACATATTAGATTTCTTTGTTCTTTGAAAGCTGTGTGTAGTACACATTGTCCATTGCTAATAGCCATGGTTTGTTCCCTGTTTATTGTTCAAGTGCAACTTGCACTATGTTCTTTTCTCATATCCTGCTGCTATCCCCTTCACTGCCATTTACTTTCACTGTTTCTTCCCACCCATTGGAGTTTTTTAGGAATATTTTTCGTGTTTTCATTGTTATTTCCTCAGCTGGATTCACTTTTTAAAGGCTATTTCCCCACTGAATACTGTTTGTTCAACGATTCTTATTTTTCTTCTCATTATCATTTCTCACTAACATGTATTTGTTGTGTTATTTCTAGGGAAAATCCAAGTCCTTTTCCTGAGGCTTACAGCAGCTTTTTTGAGCTTTATGTTTATTTTGGGATATATAGTTTTAAAATATTTTAATAAAATATCTTTTTTTATTCCAGTCCCTGCTGGATATCTCTACATAACACCAATGTCTATAGAATGAGTCCACAAATACATGTACAGATGGTTCTCCACTTAGAACGACAACTGGGCCTGGAATCTCACTCATTAAGTGAAGCAGTTGTTGAGTGAGGTGATACAGTATATGACTGATTTACTCAAACAACTAAAACCTCAGCTTTTCCAGTTGTGGTTGTTAAGTGACCACACATGTGGTTAAGTGGAGCATCAGAGGGGAGACTGAGACAAAGATAATTCTAAATACTTTTTTGGTATTTCTCCTTCACTGTATATTTTCAAATATTTACCAAAAAACCCCTCTTCTCTTTCACTCTTTTATTATTTTTTCTCCAAAACTGCTATCATAAATCAAGTTTCTTTACATTTCTTCATCAAAACGATAACGAGCATGATTTATGAATTTTACTTTTTTTAAAAATAAAGATCAG
This sequence comes from Thamnophis elegans, assembly GCF_009769535.1. Taxonomy (NCBI): domain Eukaryota; kingdom Metazoa; phylum Chordata; class Lepidosauria; order Squamata; family Natricidae; genus Thamnophis; species Thamnophis elegans. Next base: position 49,341,793 of record NC_045541.1, read on the forward strand.
ATCAGGAACTATTAGCAATAGCACTTAGACTTATAAACCACTTCATAGTGCTTTTTCAGCTCTCTCTAAGAGGTTATAGAGTTAGCATATTGCCCCCAACAATCTGGGTTCTCATTTTACCCATCTTGGAAGGATGGAAGGATGAGTCAACCTTGAGCCGGTGAGATTTGAAGTGCTGAACTACAGCTAGCAGTCAGCTGAAATAACCTACAGTACTGCACTCTAACCACTGTGCCAACCTTGGGCTCATCATTGCTGGTACTTTTAATATCTTTACACCAGGTTGAATTTCATGGATTGTGGCAGAGAAAAGGTCTCTGAGCAAAGAACTAATTAATTAGGAATATTTGTTTCCTAGGTGTCTCAGACGTAAATAATAAATAATCATCCTGTAACTAAGAGATACAATGAGTGTTTTTTTTTTATTTTACCCTAACTTTGTTTTTAATAGTTGTTAAAAATCCTTCTACTCTAAATAAAAGGAAACTCATTTACAAATTTATAGTGCCTAAAGGAACAATAAAAATTGCAATATTACAAAATTGCAAAAAAAGATTGATCATGTAGAAAAAAATATCAAATGAATGTATAGACCAGAGCCATATATTTTACATTCATATGAGAATTCCAGAAATGGTATATGAAGTCTTTTAATTACATTATGATTATGCATTATTTACTTTTGAGATACATAGAAAACAATTATTCTTTAGCATAAAATTATTCTGAAACCCAATGCCAGAGAGATATGAAAAAAGAACATTAATTATGTATTTATTTAAAATATTTATGGCATTGTATTTTCCACATATATTTTAGGATGTCTTCCAAATGTAATTACAAAAAAAAACCACACAAAAGAATACCTAGAAATAATCCAGCAATAAAATTGTTGCAGATGATTAATTATAATTTTCCTATTTAGTTTACAATGCCTGAATTCACTCATCATATTAAGCCAGAAGCAAACTATGGCTTAGTATGATAGATGAACCCTGCTAGTGGAAGCCAGAATTATTAAAAAGAGAGGATGTGAAGATGCTTTCTGAATAATAGAAGAATGAGAAAATGAAGAAAAGGGCATGGGATTATTCTAGGGATTGACTCTGTAGAAATAATTTGCCTGATGGATACTTCCTGAATAGGGTAAAAGAATGACATGAAAATTAGCAAAATATATAGAATTCATAACTGGAAATAAAAGGAAAGTATTGCTTTCCCCATTTTCATCACTGCAAGAAAAATCAGAAGAATGCCAGAGGGTGGACAAGCCATAGGTATGATGCAAGGACAAAAAGAGACATTTTGTCATAGATGCCCGCAGCGCCTTTCAGACTTCTGGGGCCACTACAGAGCCTGATTGGCTTTTATACCTCATTCAGAAACCATGCCAGTAGCCTTTAGTGCATTTTCACAAAATAACCCAGAATGGTCCTGTGCCATGTATGTACATCTAATTATTCCCTTTGCGAATTTCCTTTTAGAGAAGTTGAAAACTCAGGACCTGTCGAAAAAATTCCCAGTGACAGATTGATGTCTTTCATTTCATTTTCAAGAAAACATAAGGAAATAAGTGAAAGCCTAAGGGACATCAGAGTCTCACTCCCATAATCTACGCTAGATGCTCAATCAATACTCCCCAGCAGTATTGTTTGCTGTTTATATTTGGGGGCAAGTGAAAAAGCACATGAAGGGGTTTGAGTTTACAGGCCAGAGACTCAATTTCCCATCTGCATTCATTGCTGGTTTGTAAGCTTCTGAGTGGCTCTTGGATGTGTTTATTATTAACTAGACAACCATGCCCAGTTGAGTCATTGTTTCACAGCTATTTCTTTACCTAATAGAAGAACATAATGACTACCAGTGGTCAAAGAGGCTTCTGACTTCTTGATGCCTTCCTCATTGAGCTTTCATATGTGAAGCTGGCAGGAAGTGTTAGAAATTTCCTTCCTTCATTCATTCTTCTTCTCCTCCCTCCCTGCATCCCTCCCTCCTTTTTCTTTCCCTTTCCCCTTTCGTTTCCTTTTTCTGTCCCTTCTTTTAAGCAGGCAAGGTAAATGGCTGCTTCTGAGTTTGAAAGGAAGTGAGGGATTGCAAAGAATGGCTGGGAAACTGTCATATAACATTCAAAATAAGCATGCTGTGACTTATAACAGTAGCCTGGCAATCTGGCAGCACTGAGGCAGCAACAGCTTCCTCAATTTCACTCCTTTGGGAATTATAGGTCCCAGACTTTGGACACATTCTGTAAGTTAGTCCATTTGAGGTATCTTGGTTTAATTCCCCATCCCCCTGATGCACTGTTTTTCCCAGTTAAAGATTATGATAATGAGAGTTTTATTAATAAATAGATACTGTTGGAATGGATCCTAAGTCACTGCGAATAGTATGCATCAGTTCAGTGTGTTTATCTAGAACAGTGATGGCAAGCCATTTAGACATCGAGTGCCCAACCTGCACACGCACATGCCCAAAGTGAAAGGTGCGAGTGCAAACCCACTCATGTACCAACATGTGCATTCACATGCAGACATGCACGCAGACATGTGTAGCAGAGACCTGAAGACCAGCTGGCCAGTGGGAGGCAGGGCATCCCAACACCGGCAGTGCAACAAGAGGTAAGATCTTGTTCTTTCGTGAGCTTCTGTTTCATCGTTTGCAGGGAATAGAAGCTCACGAAAGAAACGCCATGGAAACCTGACCTGGGGTGACAGCGTGAGTACCAGTAGAGAGGGCTCTGCGTTCCATCTCTGGCATCCATGCCATAGGTTTGCCATCACAGAACTAGAGCCTTGCATTCAGTGGTAGTGGTGTATCTTCCATTTGTACCATTTATTCTGTGCTCATGCTGTTCATCCTTTTTGATATTCACTAAGAAAATCATGTCTATAGCTTATTGCTTTTTTCTGGCTGTTAAAAGAATTAATATTTGTGGGTTAAAATGACAGAAACGACCTGAAAACAATAATCTTACTGATATTTTCTGGTGAGAAATTGTCCCTTCCACTGCTTCTCAATCACCAAAATCTGTGAAGTTTTTTCTTATATAATACATACATTAAAAAGGGGAAAAGGACTGCACCCAATTCATTTTAAGAGCAATATAAAACAACAAGCCAAAAGATCTTGGTAATTTTTTTCTCAGCTATGAGCTTGCTGGTTCCATTTAAGAAAATTGGTATTACAGAACATTCCGTTTGCAGCTCACTATTACATGTATTGGACTATTCTGGTGCTTCTAAATGCAGCTTGAATTTCAGAAACCATCCTATAAACTCTAAACTTTAAAACCATGGAAAAATATAATTGGATAATTGATGCAACTTAAGCTGCCATCAAAAGCACAGCTACAGAGACCATATGGAATGTTATTATATCTACTAAGCATATTGAAATAAACAGTTATACTGAGTTACTTTACATCTATGACACTTTATTTCACTGGCTGTTTTACTACATTTGAATGCCTTGAAACTTGCTGAGACAGTAATAGAAAATAATCACATAAGATTATCATATCTGAGATATGAACCAATCTGTAAGTCACTTATTTAAAATATTTATAATCTATCATATTTTTTCAATACTACAGTTTATTTATTCCATAACTTAGTCTATTTTGCCACTATGTCTTCCAATGTATAGCAGGGTGGAAGATAGAAGCAAAGTTGAACAAAATAATATTACATATGATGGAACCCATATATAGTCTGCTTCTCTATATATTGTAAAGGGGCTGCATAGGTCATGCAGATATTATACAGATGAAACCCAAATTAAGATATAATTAAATGCATTTGACATCTGTCTTTTAAGTCATGTGAATAGTTTTGTCTGTCAGTCTCATACTAAGCTAAAGATGCCTTATTAGAAAATAACAACCAGATCTGGACAAAGCCTAAAATAGCAATAGCACTTAGGCCAGTGATGGCGAAACCTTTTCGGCACCGAGTGCCCAAACAGGAACATATGTGCATGCACATGCATGTGTGCGCTGGAGTGCCAGAAACCTGAAGACTGACTGTTGGGAGCTCGCATGCCTGTTTTTTGGCTGTTTTTGGCCAGAGGTGGCACACAGAGCCCTCTCTGGGGGAACATGTGCTGTAGCTAGCTGCTGGTTTCCAGCGCGCACATGCCACTGGCCAGCTGGTCTTCATCGGTGCCAGAGCACCGGAAAATGGCCACAAAATGGCCCCCAAAATGGGCTGAGAAGTGGTTCAAAACAAGCTGAAAAACAGCGAGTTTTTTGGCCATTTTGGGGGCATTTTCAGGGCATTTTCTGGCACTCTGGCACCTGCGAAGTCCAGCTGGCCAGGGTGCATGTGCATGCTGGAAACCAGCAGCTGGCGACAGCACATGTGCCCTCAGAGAGCACATGTGCCCTCAGAGAGGGCTCTGGCATGCATGCCACCACGGACCTTAGACTTATATACTATTTTATAGTGCTTTACAGCTGTCTTTAAGCAGTTTACAAAGTCAGCATATTGTCCCTAATCTCTAATGTCTAATGTCATTGCTGTTGAATAAAGGGAAGAATAAACCATTAATGAAATTTTTTATTTTTATTTTTGCAAAATTGAATACAATTTGCATAGAATTCCCTTCTGGTGGAGTCGAACCCGCCAAATTACTGGAAATAGAAAACATGTGAATGAATTAATTTCTCAGTGGAATTCCTGCTTGGTGAGCTATTTTTAGCCATCCTGAATATTTATTCATCTATTAACATTTGGTCATGAAAAACTTGATCGGGTTTACACTGTTGCTGACCTAGACAGGATCACACAAACACTAAGTAAACAATACTGAAAGCACTTCTGAGATATTCGATCTGTATCGCTCTCAAATTCACTGGAAAACAAAGAAGAAAAAAACCAAGGAGTTAAAAACAGACACAACATGACTTTTGAATTATTTCCAACTCTTTACTAACTGTGGCCATAGAAAGTATAGTTTCTTCAGTAAAACCAAATAATATGTTCTGACTGTATGAATATATATGAACAGTATGTATACTGTTGTTGTACCTTGGTGTTGCATCTGTCGTATCTTATGATTAATGATTGTAACTATGATTATGATGTATGACCTATCATTTGTTGTTGTATGTGTGTACACGGAGAGCTTATGCACTGGAGGCAAATTCCTTGTGTGGTGCAATCATACCTGGCCAATCCTGTTCTGTTCTGTTCTGTTCCACTCTACTCTACTCTACTCTACTCTATTCTACTCTACTCTACTCTACTCTACTCTACTCTACTCTACTCTACTCTATTCTATTCTATTTTAGGACTATTTTTCTCTGCAATTCCACACCAGATCTGGCCATTCTTAGAATCTATCTTTAATTTTATAGGTTCCTCTCATCACATCAAATTGGTTTTTTTTGTTCTATTTTGCAGAGTTACCTTTCTGATGGATAGGGTGAACAAATCCTGAATCCCTTTATATAATTTACTGGGAATATTCACGATTGGATTGGAATATACAGGAATAAGTCATTGAATTTTTAATGTCATCCTCTTTCTATCTCTGCTAATATTAAATGTCTTTTTGTTCAATATATATATTTTAATGAGAACTTTAAAAAGAGAAAGAACACTTTCCAGAAAGTTCCAGACAGTTAGGCCAAATTTGCTTACCTTGGATAGCACTAGATCATATTAACCTCATATTGAGAAATGGTCTATTAATCACTTCAATTATGTAATGATGTCTGTTCATCGTTCATACTAGTTATTGTCTACAAGATAGGCTGTGAAGAGTGCCCTCTTTTATCCCTCCTATCTGTCCCTTATTTCTCTTATGGGTTACTTATTTATATTTATATAGTTATACTTAGTACATACTTATAGTTTTGAAATGCAAAAGTTGGCTTTAATTTAACTTCACAAAAAAAATGTGACCCAATAATAGGAATGTTCTTATATGTATGTATGTTGTTTTCACATATACACACACACGTATGTGTGTGTGTGTGTGTGTGTTGTGTGTGTGGTAACTGAAATAGAAGTTTGAAAAATCGATTCTGATGTACTGAGCAAGCACACTTAGTAAGATTTTTTTTTAATATGATCTCTAGCTGATTTGGTCACTACGATTATGATATTGATAGTGAATTCCATCATACGGATATGCATCAAGTGAAGAATCACATTGTTTTGTCCTCTCCTACATTTCCCACCATTCAATTTCACCGGATTGTCCAAGCTTCAGATATTTTGTTTTCCCATTATGGTGTTTGCTGCCTCTTTTACTTTGTAGCCACATATCTAATATCGTTATATCTGAATAAGGTCATATTTGTACTAGCGATTTATAGCATATTCAAGAGTCATCCAACATCATTGTGCTAAAATAACTGTAATACAGACAGGCTTTACATCACCTCAGCAATGGCTGGGTGATGCTATGAAGATGTTATGAGCCACTAAAGTGGAAATAATTTAAAATAGACCCCTTACTCCATGCTTTATGCATTTCCTTCTCCCGTATAAAGCTGTAAAAGGCACAAAAGAGCTTTTCTCTATTTTCACAAGTGCAAAATCAGAGTAACTCTTTCTTCAATTTGTTGCTAAATTTATACATTGTGCATGCCTGTAAACAAAAACTCCAGGGCTAAATTTTTGTAAACAAAAGATTTATTTGTCAGTGAAAGATGCTCAGTGAATCAGTAGACCATGATAAACAGCTTCTGCAGGGTGGGGGGGAAAACACAGGCAGAGAAAGATAATTAAAATAGACCTGCACGTGAAATACAGAGAAAATGAAAAATATTAAGCTCCAGATTTAATTTTTTGGACTTCAAAAGGAGGACTATATCAAAAGTAGTTGAAAGGGCAATTACAGCAGCAAAGAAAGGGAGAGGGAGGAAGTAAGATTTTGTTTCCATAAATACACCAATTAGCCAGCAAACAACACACACACACACACACACACTTTAACAGATAGACAGAGTTAGTACTCAAGTCCGTTGAAGTGAAGAATTCCACTGAGCTTATACTTGCAGTCATTGAAAGACGTGACTGACTTAAAGCAGAGCAAGGAGGCCTCTTGAGATAAGACCCAGTAACTGAGATTCCATTTAACACAAGCACCTTGAATAGATGTGCAGTGGTAAGAACTCTAACATTTCCCATATGTAGGTTTAAGAAATTGGGTTATGGCCTCGGGGATCCAAGGCAACTTAGAAGACAGAGAAAATTGAACTTATGAGGGTCAGACTACAGCAGTTGCACATTTCCCTTGATGCTCCTCTCAATTTCCATGACTCTTCTTCTAAAGCCTGGTTGATGAATCTGAATGTTTAAGAGTAGTCTGCCAAGGTGCCATTTTTTTTCAACATAGTCTTCTAATGAAATTTTACCCCATTAGGTGAGGTTAGGCTGCAAAATACTCACCTCAGAATACCTCAGAAATAGACACATTGAATATCCATTTCAAAAATATTTTCTCTTTTTCTGGTCTTTAGCGTGCTTTTCTTTTGGGTGAGCAGGAGGTGCCAGTAAGTCAACATTGACTTTTGAAAACTGGACAAGTCCCTGCAGGGTTTGGGGTTGTTTTTTTAAAGTTTTACAAGTGGTTTGTCCTTGCTTTCTTCCTAAAGTTAAGATATAGTGACTAGCCACAAATCACTGAGCTAACATCTTGCCTAAGGCTAGTGCCTTAATCTTGCTGACTACATCTAGCCTTGAAAGTTAAGAAAAGTTAAGCCTGACTGATAATTAGATGAAAGGCTGACAAAATAAATAATCTAGACTCAGAAGTTGGAAAAATAAACTTTATTGAAGATGGTGGCAAACCAATTTGGAATGCTTTCCCCGAAAAATTATCAAGATCTCTCTCTCTCTCTCTCTCTCTCTCTCTCTCTCTCTCTCTCTCTCTCTCTCCCTCCCTCCCTCCCTCCCTCCCCTCCCTCCCTCCCTCCCTCTCTCTCTCTCTCACACACACACACACACACACACACACACACACACATATATATTATATATATATATATTATATATATATATATATATATACACACACATACACACACACACACACGTACACATACACACACACACACAGATAAAATTAAGATGTGTAAATAAGAGCCTTTGACTTTGGGGATTATCTTTCAAGTGCATTTAGGCTTAGCAATTGAATAAGCCTACTGCCATTAATTTCTGAATGTATTACGTCATCAATATCTATCTAGCCAAAATCACATACTGTTCGTCTTCTTGCATAAGATACACTATGTTCTTAAAGTCAAAAATGGAGAGACTAAAGTAAAAGTAAAAAAAAAAGTAAAAACACTTTGGGTTTCTTTATGGCTGAGCCAGTGAATTTGACCCTATTAACCAAGTTATAAGAGACTGGCATAAATTACATTGCATGGAGTAGAAACAGAAGACAATAGACTTATGTGATTTCTTCTCCACACTTACAATTTCATCTTGGGCTGTGTATGTTTTTGTTGCTATTCTTGTGATTCTTTATCTCATCTCCTATCATGATACAAGAAGAATTCTCAGTGATCCTTTATAGTTAGTGCAATAAAAATAGCAATTTGTGTAAGATAGACATTATCTACCATGAATCCTTTGCATGAATGCATTGTTTAGACTCCTTTATTTCTACAGAATGAGCGTACCAAGGACAGGTGATGGCTAATGTCCATCTTCTACAGGAAAGAAAAATGGGGACCAAAGAGTTGCATTTGCTTTTTGTAAAATGTATGATGACTATTGGATCTCATTCAAAATAACTTTCCATATACACATTTTCTGAGAATGTTTTTTCTCTCTCTCTGGAGGTTCTATTCATTTATTCATTTATTTAAATATCCATGCAATCATAGGGGCATAAGACTTTTGACACAGATCATTTCTAAGTAATGTGATTATTCCAGGAAATACTGCAGAAGCCTCTCTGTGAACAATGCCTCAATGTTGCAAGGACATTACACATTTTAAACAGAAGTAAAGAAGGAGAATATATGTAGCACAGGGTTGAACTGTGGAGTCCTTGGTGTTCTCTGAGTTTGGTTATGTACTTGCAGACATTTCTAAAGATGGTGTCTAGTCAGGTAATGAAACTTGTGCAAAAAAGCAAACCAACTAAGAGATCACCAAGGAGTCCACAAATAAAGAAAGCTTGAGGAGATATCTTAGTCACCTGGAATGTACTAAAAAATCAAGTACAACCACAATTTAATCTAGAAGGGGGACTGCTAAAGGGGGATATGTTTTTCCCACTTTCCAATAATTATTTTAGTTTTTAGTGAGGTACTAAATCAGAATTCAGAAGAAAGGGGATGATTGATACAAAACCCGCTTTTTTGAATGGTGTCATCCTGAATCTAAAATTAACACTGAAAAAGGAACACAATTACAGAGTGCATGGGGTGGTAAAATGGCAATCACCAGACAAACTGCTTTATTTTTATGCTGTAGAGAAAGTCTCCACAGTACTCTGAATGCTGCAGATCACTTCTGCAGAGACTCTGTAAGGCAGTAGAACAATTTGTTCCCTGGCTGCATTGCAGTTACCCCAAAGTGGCTGCCATTTTGTGGATGGAATAAAATGGTGGCCGTTTTTAGTACCATACCATGCTGCCATACAAAGAAAGAAGAAAAGCTTGGAGCTTTTCATAAAGTAAGTCAGTAGGAGGGTGATTGTTTGGTAGGGTGGGAATCAGGCCTAAGGTTTGGAAATATCAGGAGGAAGTGGCGGGGGGGAGTGGGGAAATGTAACATGGGGTGTTTTAGGGTTGAGGGAGGCCTTGGGACTGAGGCCACAAGTTGGACTTTGTAATACTTGTACTATTGTTTTTGCATTACTGTTGCAATAGCTAACTAACATAGGTTTTCTTGTATTTTATTTGCTTTATGACCACCATATTCACTTAACAACTACCACAATTGTGGTGCAGTCATATGTTTATATATATTTTGCCAACTTGATGCTGGTAGCACTAAAAGCAGCAGAAAATGAGAGAATTCCCTCATACACCATGGCATTCTTGGGAAATGTGTACCCATCTCTGACTTTAGACCAAGAATTTCAAATTAAATCAATATTTAATAGTTATAGTTGTTGAAAAAAATGAAAGAATATCAACAAATTAACACATAGGAAAGACTGTGGAAAATACAATATTTCCATTCTGTATTTGCAGGATGAGATCCAATGGAAGAGAATCTCTGTAGCTCAGGGTTAAATTATGAAGTTCTTGGTGTTCTCAGCTTGCTGAAGTTTTATTACCTAACACCCCAACATTTTTAGATTTAGCTTGGTTAGGAGATCACTGTTTCCCAGTAGAAAACAAGGGTTGAGTCTGTCCATGTGTTATGAGATTAAGGAGTTTTCCTTGTGTCTTCTGAATGTTGGTTGGTGCTCATGGTGTTTATTTGTCTTTCCTACATAGTGGTTCTTACTCTTCATGTTGTAAATTACTTCTGATTTTTCTTCTTAGGCTACTTGTTGGCTTGCATTATTTGGTGATGGATTATAAACAGCCTAAAGGCACAACTGGATGGGTACTAAACCAGAATTCAGAAGTAAAGAGGCAATTGATAGAAAACCTGCTTTTTTGAATGGTATCATCCTGAACCTAAAATTAGCCATAAAAAAGGAACACATAACATGATAGTAGTATATGCTATGCAGATAGATAGTTTTGGGGCATTTGTTCTCAATTTTCTCTTCGGAGGAATATATTTTTATTTCTGGATGATTTACTCTTCATTGTTTCAGGCAGTTTTCATACAAGGAATTTCAGTAAGGAGCATTTTCCAAGAGCATCGATCAGTCAAAATCAAAGTATAAATAAGAAACACCTCAAGCCAAATGAAGAATAAGAAAAGAGAGGATTACTGTAACCACAAAAGCAGAGTGCAAAAAGTTCAGATTATCACAAGTAATACAAAATAAAGCTTTTTTGCTGCTTACACATACCCAAGAATCGATATGCTGCTTGTTCATCTGTGTTCCATATTATGTCAAATACCTGATAATCCAAATGCCATGTATTTCTGTCTCTGGGAAATCCAGTATGTACAAACTCATATCCTCTTGCTGACTTTATTTATCCATCAGATCTGTCAGGCAGCACAACTGGGATTAGCAACGCAAACTTGCTAAAGCACCGTAAGACACATCAATCAGTTCCCTTCCCTGATTTCTCTTTGTACTTATCCATTGGCTGAAATCAATTTGATTGATAGTAGCGATGATTGTTCATCAATGGATGACAATATTTAATGAGCTCCACTTTTAATAACTCTTAAGGATAACTAGGATGAAACATCCATTGACTATGAAAAGGGAGCCTGAGAGATAACAAAAGTGTGTTACCTCAGACGCCTTCCGCCTGGTTCTTTCCGCGGATCTAACAAAAAGGTTTTGCAGAACAGCTAGGGAAGGGGGAGGATGAAGGAGCAATTTTCCAACTTGTGCTCTGAGACTCAGTCCATCAAGGAGATGCTCCTTCACTTTCAACATTAGTTTAATTTTGGATGCTTTGTCACTCATGGGAATGGGATGTGCTTCTGGAATTTCTTGTTTGGGCATCTAGGATGATATATTTTGGGATCTAACTCTTAAGGCTATACAGATTTGAGAGCTGTGTTTTGTCACTCTCAAAACATGTGATAGAACAAATCACATTATTGATATCTATTTAACTGTGTGTTTTTTCTTCCCAGGAAATATATATTCCAAGTTTTCAAAATACTATTCCTGAAAATCAAGATTCAGAGAATTAAATGAAAGCTAATAAATGAGCAAAACTCTGTGCAATATGTGGCATGAAAGTAAAAGAAAAAAACTGTGCACAGAGATAAGAAGATGTGGATTATTGAAACCTTGTAAAATACATTAAAATTATTAAGCAACCTTGCATGAAAAAATGGATGACTCTAGGATTCAAACTCCTCAGCTTGAACGCTGGTCTAGTTTAATCATACCAACTACCCTTCAAATTGCTAGGTTTTGTTATTGATTTTGGATACAAAATTAATAGAGAATCCGTTGCCTCCCCCTTTATATTCATTATCCTTCCACTTAGAGCTGATCAATGTGTTTAAATGAACTGAATGTACCTGATCGAAAATGCATTTAGTAGTTTGATCTCCAAGGTAACCACTTATAGCTTACCTCATCTATTCTTGAAAAACTCTAAGCCAGGCTGACTAGGTTAGTATTGCATGCAACAGCACCAGAAAATTCTAGGGGTGTAGGTTAGACTGGGAAGTTGAGAAAAATCTCATGTAGAAGACAATGAAAGCTTCTTCTGTATTTATTGCCAAACAAATAAACCTAAAACCTAGTAGGCATGGGTGAGTCCTTATGATCACCATGAATTTGGTTGAATTTAAGAGAGGCTTTACCATGTTAGATTCATGCTAGATAGTATTAGAAAGTTTTGCACCACCTGTGATGGTATCTGATTCTCTTTATCTTCCATTTTCCATATTCTTTACTTGTCAGCGCCAATTAGTAAATTAGCAATTGCAACAAAATGTTGGAAGGTGAAAACCTCTTTTTTTTTTCCTTAGCCGCTCTACATCTACAACTTTCCAGATGGATAGTTTTCAGATCTGTCCATTATAATCAGTTCTTAATTGAATCTTTGCGGTTTCCATCTATTTTCCAAGAAAGGTAAAGTCTGGTCTTCTTCTAAACCATCTATTGTCCCTTCTACAGGAATAATACTATTTTAACATTATAGAACAGAAGAGAAGAGAATTCTTTATTGGCCAAGTGTGACTGGATGCACAAGGAATTTGTCTTTGGTACATATGCTCACAGTGTACATTAAAAAAAAGATACATTCATCAAGAATCATAAGGTGCAGCACTTATTGATAGTCATAAGGTACAAATAAGCAATCAAATCATATTAGGAAACAATTAAATAAATTGTAAGGATACAAGCAACAAAGTTACCGTCATACAGTCATAAATGGGAGGAGATGGGCAATAGGAATGATGAGAAGATTAATAATAGTGCAGATTTAGTAAATAGTTTGACAGTGTTGGTGGAATTATTTGTTTAGCAGAGTAATGGTGTTTGGGAAAACCAGTCCTTGTATCTAGTTGTTCTGGTGTGTTGTGCTCTATAGCGCTGCTTTGAGGGTAGGAGTTATGTTTGCTATATTGGCAATATTCACTCTCATTCCTGAATTATGCTTATATTATTTTTAAAAATAATGTAGCATAAAACATGCTGCTTATGCACAAAACAAGGTCAAAACAGCTGATTTACATGCCTCCACTCCTTAACATTAGAGGGAGAAGTAATTTCTTAGAATAATAAATTACATATTCTCCATATATTAAATTAGATGAATTCTAAATATGGCACAAAGCAACAGAAACCCAAGGCCAAAAGACCTTGTCTTCCTGTATTGCAAAACTGTCTAGAATTTGTATTGTACTTACTGAAGGCACTGCCTTCTCCCGTGGTTTTGAAGACCAGCAACGTGATAACTTTATGGTGTGAAAACTCTTGTCAGTGCCAGTCGTTTTATCCATACCAATTTCAGAGTAATAGGTTAGGCGCATAGTTATTTTAAGAGACATTTCAGAAATCTACTGTATCATTTTATTCGAGTATGTCTGCTTTCTGCAGAGTAAATTAAGGCATAGATTGCCTTTCACAAGAAGCTTGACATTTAAGATAAAATAGGAATTATCAGAAAAATAAATACACATTCAGCCGTTAATCCATATATCTAGTAGTGGCTATGCATTCAGAGGCATACAAACAACAAAATCATACTGACAATAACCCAAGAACTATATAGAAGGATTTTGGTCCTGGTTCACAGAATAATTGAATATAATATGCAGTTTCTACTACAGATTTTTACTTAGATATCCCTCCTCCTCCTGCTCCTGCTCCTCCCCCCCCCCGCATTGTGCTAATACCCTAGCCATTCAACCCATCTTCTCTTTCATGTCCCCAAAGTCATGTAAAATGCTTTGTTTTTCAGGATACAAATACAAGCTTTTATCTGAGAAATATAACTAATAAAACTAAACATTAGCATCAGTTGGCAGTCAGGTTCAAATGAAATTTGTACACATTATTACATAATACACACAGTAAGAGCAATTCTCCTACCAACTTCATGTTTTCATAACAATCTATGCTTCTATCAAATTAACCTTTACCACAGTAATAAATTGCATTCATAGTAAAGCAGGAAACATGACATGGCTTTTGATATACTGTAACTGTCTTACCTTTTTACAAACACAATTTTACTATTAAAATGCATATAGTTTTCCTTGTTCTTGTGAACATGCACAGTATTTACAGCCATTTGTTTAGTGACTGTTCAAAGTTACAACTGCACTGACAAAAGTGACTTATGACTATTTTTCACACTTACAATCATTGCAGCATCCCAGTGGTCACATGATCAAAATTCAGATGCTTGGAAACTGACTCATATTTCTGATGGTTGCAGTCTCCCGGGGTCATGTGATCAACTTTTGTGTCCTTCTGACAGGCAGAGTCAATGGGAAAGCCAGATTCACTTAACCATTATACCTAATTAACAACTGCAGTGATTCACTTAACAACAGTGGCAAGAAAGGTTATAAAATGAGGTAAAACCCATTTAACAACTGTCTTGCTTAGCAACCAAAATTTTGGGCTCAATTGTGGTAATAGATCAAGTACTACCTGTATGCAGATGACCCAAGACACAAAGAAAATGGGACAGCAAATAATACTAAAATTTGATCCCATTGATTCCTAATTATTGTTTTATTTTTAACACTACAAATATAGGCCACAAAGAATTTAGGAACAGCTTTCAGGAAGTGGAATAGAATGAAAGAGAAGATATTTCAGATGACTGAAGCAGGCTGTCACATTGCTGAAGGAAATGTTCTTGTTTTGATGAACTAAAGAGTTAAATGCCCAGAAACAATGCACTATTGATTATTATTGCAGCTTTAAAAAGATTAATAAAATTTGATTGCTACATTCATAGCAGTTTTCTTAAAATGTCACAGAACTTTTACAGGAAGAGGGATTCTCATAAATGTCATATATGTCATAAAGAAGAATGAAAGTTTTAATACTTGTTTCATAGTATCTCATAACCATTTCTACCCTTACTCTTGAGTGCTTATTCTTTTACATAAAGACATAGATAGACATGCCATCTTTCTTGTGATTCATTAGAGCTTTAAGGCCATTTTAAATAAATTCAAGCATTGTGGCGAGCAGGAGGAAGTAAAAAAAAAGAAGGAAGTGATATGAAGAATGGTCATTGGAAAGAAACTGTTTATTTTCAGTAAGGATAAGTATAATATCTAAAGAACAATAAACATATATAATATACATTATAAAGGTCTAGGTTGGGTCAGCTTTACAGAATTGAGTATTTTCCTGGAATTTTCTCAGTCCTGAAAGTCATTGTATACAAACAATAGCCCCCTATAATCTTAAGAGCCAATTCCTAGGTCATTCATTCATTCATTCATCCATCCATTCATTTGTTTGTTCATTCAATTTGTATAGTGACATATCACTTTTATGTGACTCTAGCAGAGGTGGGTTCCTGCCAGTTCTAACCTATAGAAGAGGTCCCACAATCTACAGTGTTGTTTAGAACTGGTTCCAGCTCCTTCCCCCCCTGTCCATCTGCACATCATCAAGATGAAGAGCGAGAGGAGGAATTCTGGGAGTTGAAGTCCACAAGTCTTAAAGCTGTCAAGTTTGAACTGCCCTGGGGTTTTTTCTAAAGGTTTAGGGGTTCAAGGATCTTGTAACTTGACAGCTTTAAGACTTGCATGCTTCAAATGCCAGAATTTCTGAGCCAACATTTTGGTTGCTAAGCAAGAGCGTTGTTAAGTGGGTTTCACCACATTTTACAAGTTGGCCATGCCCACCCATTCACATGACTGCTAAACCACTCCCATTCAGTCACAGGGCTGGCAAGCCACTCCCACCCATCCACATGACCGGCAAGCCACTTCCACAAAGCAGGCCACACCTACAGAAGAGGTTCTAAAAAAATTTGAAATCCACCACTGGACTCTAGGATCTTCCTCTAATATTGCTGATGAACTACAAGGCAGAAAAATATTGCATTAAATATAAACTGAAATGAATCAGATCAATTTTGACTTTGTTATGGTCATGTCTATTTAAAAAAAAATTACACCTCAAAGCACATCATTAAAAAGAAAGGTGGCCCTCACTCACAATAAGCCTATTGAGTTTGAAACCAGCTTGTTCCACTTATACTGAATAGAGCTATCCTGTACAAAAGTGACAAAGAGCAAAACTTTTAAAAAGTTAAAAGCAGAAGACTGTCCTAAAAAGGACTACTGAATAAAATGGGATTTAATCTTTGATGTAGTGGTGTAAGGGATTGTAGCAAAAGCTCATCATAGAATTAGTAGACCAGGATTACTAGAAGTACAAGTAATCCTTGATTTGCAACAGTTCATTTAGTGACCATTCAAAGTTACAACAGCACTTGTAGGCGGGGAAAATAATTGGAAAGGATTCATTATGTCGGGGGCTAAATTGAATTGCTGCACTCCCTTCAGTAGCACACACTGCAGAACAGCTGTCCTCACTGAGCCAGGTAAAGAGGACATTATAGGCTTCTTAAGAAAATATCCTCCTGAAGAATAATTGTGCTAACTGAGCAAAACCTCTTGAGGGCTCTTCAGAAAAATGAGCAGCACCACACACACACATCCCCACACACAAATGGCATAGTACTAAGTGCACTTTTCCTGACATCTTCAGCCTGCAAAAGCAACTCAAGTGGCCACCAGGAACTAAATCCACATGAAGTAGCTACAGTAACAACTTTGCCTCTTGTCAAATTGCACAAACTTAATAAGAATTGTTGATATATTGTCCTATATAGATTCAAAATGCCCTTTTTCAACCATTTCAACATTATCATCAAATAGAAAAGACGTAAAATAAACTGGTAGCTTTGATATTAAATTTGGAAGCAGAGCATAAACCATAGTCAGAGCTTTCCAAGATAACAATGCCGACAATGACAATAACAGCAATAATGTGAAGTGACTTCTTTGCTTATCCTCAAAGCTTTTTGCAGTTGATCATGGAAGGGTCAACCTTCAGTTGCTAAGGAAATTGAAAAGCTATTCTTTTTCTGAACATGGCCATCAGCTTAAGAGAAGAGTAACATGAGTCCCTTTCACTGAAATGTGTGACTGTCTTATGGCTTATTAAAATACCTAGCAATTTTAGCATTCGCTTACCTAATTGAGATTAGATTAAAAGGAAGCAATTGACGGGGCACTTTTTGAAAATTGGGGACTTTTTCAGGATTCATCTGCATCTCACATAAGTCAGGAACCCGGCTTATTAGTAATCAACAGCTATTAGAATGCAAAATGCAATGAAATTTATATCTGATTTTGCTCCTCTTAATCTATCAAAGACCACATGGGGGAAACCCCAAATCAAATGGCAATTTGAAGGAAGAAAAGCTGAGTGGAAGACTACTTACTGATTAGCAAGGAATTTATTTTAGATTAGACTATAGTCTTGTTAGAAAGCTATATAAATCACTAAGAAGTGATTGCAGAGATATATCCCTTGTGCTGTGTTCCTGCAGTTTACAGGAAGAAAAAAAAGCTTTTCGTAGTATTGAGCTGCCAGCTGGCCAATAAATTCATTTAACATCATACATGTTACAGGTCCATTTTCAATAGGTGCTTCAGGCAAGATTTAGAACTACTGAAATCAAACCAATATGAAAAGACCAGCAAGATATCATTGATCCAAAAGAGGAGAAAAATGCACACTATTAACTAGAAGAGGGATCATGGAAGAGTTTGGTTGCCAGATTTATAGAAAGAAGTTGATCATGAGAACAAGATTGGAATTTAAACTGTCTGAGCTAATAATTAAAGACCATACCAATAGTATCTTAAAGGTAAAGATAAAGGTTTCCCTCACACATATGTGCTAGTCATTCCTGACTCTAGGGGGCCAGTGCTCATCTCCATTTAAAAGCCGAAGAGCCAGCACTGTCTGAAGAAGTCTCCCTGATCATGTGCCCAGCATGACTTAATACCAAAGGGACATGGAACACTGTTACCTTCCCACCAAAGGTAGTTTCTATTTCTCTACTTGCATTTTTTACATGCTTTCAAACTTCTAGGTTGGCAGAAGCTGGGACAAGTAATGGGAGCTCACTCCATTACGCGGTGCTAGGGATTCAAACCGCTAAACTGCCAACCTTTCTGATCGACAAGCTCAGTGTCTTAGTCACTGAGCCACCAACCCTATAGTAGGATCTTAGCAGCTCTTAAATACAAATATGAATGTCATTGTGACCCACTGAACTAAGCTATGTAGGGTTAGGCTATGCTGGTGGATTCATAAGCTGGGTCAACATTCTGAGAAGTCAATTTTGTCAAAAAAATTACTTGAAATTCAGAATATCAATCATTATGATGAATATTCAATTTCAATTTTATTTATTTGTATCTCTTTATTATACAAATGTATCTTTATCACCATCCTATAAGGTGAGTTGGGCTGACAGTTTGACTGGCCAAGGTTACCCACTTGGCTTTCATGGCTAAGATGGTCATGGTGAACTCATGCTCTCCTGCTTTCTAGCCTGGTGCTTTAACTACTGGACCAAACTGGCTCTTAACCAATGGAGAAGACATTGGTTGTAATGAAAGTAAAGGCCAGGACCCCCCTTGACATGTTTTATTCATTTTATGGAGCTTGACTCAGGTTTAAATCAGATTAACCTGATGATGCATACCAATTTAATACCCAACAATTAAACCTATTCATTGGAAGTGACCAAAGAAAACTGATGCTATAATGATATGTGAGATTACTTCTGAGAGACAGGTGATGAGCTACAGCCAGGTGAATGGTCAGATAAGTGGCAGCTAGCCAGTAGTAGAAATGTCCATTTCTGGGGTAAATATAGTTTCAGGCTTGCAAGATTCTGGCAATGTAAACTTAGAATGAATGAATTGTTATGGATGTGCTTTCTGTATGAACTTCCTTGCAAAGCTGACACCAATCTTCCAAGTGTGAAAGTACATTTTCCCCATTTTATTTATAATCTAAGAAACTAGGAAGGGTCCCTTCTGAGATATGTGGCATATCCACATTTTTTTCTGCAGGTGAAACTGCCTCAGCACAAGGAATATATCCAACCATTCCACTGGCTGTGGCTTTTCCCATTGTCCCAAAGTCATTCCCACATACTATGTTGTTGTTGTTCAGTTGTGTCCAACCCTTCATGACCATGTGGGCCACAGCATTCCAGGCTCTCCTGCCCTCTACCGTCTGCCAGAGTTTGCTTAAATCCATCTCAATGACACTATCGAACCATCTCATCCTCTGCTGTGTCCTCCTCCTTTCACCTTCAGTCTTTCCTAACATCAGGGTCTTGTACAAAAAGACCTCTCTTCTCATTTGGTGGCCAAAGTATTTGAGCTTCAGCTTTACCATTTGTCCATCCAAAGAACAGCTGGGGTCGATTTTTTTTACGGTTGATTGATTTGATTCCCCTGCAGTCCAACATACCATAAGAGATGCCGATCTTAAATCAAGAAAATGAGTTTTTTTAAAAAAAAGATCTATCAGAAAAGAGTCGCTCTATGAGTGAGTTGAGTGTGTCTACATTAAATAAATAAATAAATAAATAAATAAATAAATAAATAAGCATAAAACACTATATTTCCTACTCCTACCCTATTCTCTGCATAAACAATTAGTTGAAATTTATTTCAATATTGCTTGTACCATGTCAAAGTCCTTAGTCATATCCAAGGGTTTTATGCCTGTGTCAGGGACAATGAGCCAACTTGTACAAACTTCTATCCTTTTCAGGGATGGATGACCAGAAACAAAGAATAATTGAGGATATGTTATTATCAGGCAAAAACTGTTTGAGGAGGCCACTGAAGTCTACCTAGTAGTAGGACTGGTTCTAAGATATAACTTTTCCATATCTCCGAACAGAATGAAAAAGCCAACATGAACTATGGAAAAATTTTCAGAGCTGTTTTTAAGAAAGCTTATAAAATTAAGTATCATGCCAATATTTTTTTTTAATCCTACAGAGATTTTTTCTAATTGTAAACAACGAATTAAGCTATATTTGCCTTTGATGAACAAGACTGTTTTAAGTTCCCATTTTGAAATATTGCAGTTTAAATCTGTGCAATTTCTTTCATATTTTATAATGTTAGGCAAATCACTACTTAATAATACCTATAATTCTGCATAGAGATCTCTCTTTTATATAATGCACTAGCCATAATCACACTTAGAAATAGACTTCTCCATCAAACTATTCCCTTCCAGGTAAACCGCAGTTCTTAATCTCTATAAAAGTAATAATTAATTAATTAATTAATTAATTAATTAAGATAAGGAACTATAACTAAACTGAGTTTACACCAATAGTATTCAATATATTTTTATATATCTTGTAACTTCTATCCATTCAATTTCTTCTTACTGTCATCCTGTTCACTTTTCTTTCATGATGTATATTTTCTCTGCGGAAGCAGACTCAGCCATTTTACTTATTGCAAAAACATTCATTTCTCACAATAATATACCTGTTACATTTGATGCTTCTGCTAGTCTTTCTCTATCTTAAAATTTCCCCATGCATTTTTCCTCTCTAACAAGCTCTCTATAAAGATAATAAATTCAACTGTTTGCTCAAGTTATTTCTCAACTTAGGAATTTATTTCCCTTTTCAAATGCAATCACCTTGGACTTTGAGACATTAATTTTCAGATCTGTACTCTTAATTGTATCATACAATTTATTTAAAATATAATATATCCAATAGCACAGCTTCATTTGCAACAAAAGTAGCATATATTAACATTTGTAACTAACACGCTTCCTAATATCAAAGGCATTCCTTGATAACTATAAACTCTATCAATACATTAAAAACAAGAACATGTCACACACCCTTGCCTTAGTTTAGAATAATATGAAAATATTCAAGCATTCGATTTATTCTTACAAATGCTTACAAATGCTTTATTTCCATCCTATAGTATTCATATTTCATTTTATAACAAACCTTCAACTCCATACTTTATGCAAACCATCACACAATTCAATCCTATTCATTTTGTTTTACCCTTTTTCAGATCAACAATTGTCTAATTAATTTTCATTGTTAGTTTAATATAATTCTCAAGGAATAAAAGCATATATCTGGTCTGCGTCCCATCTGTTCAGCAGTATGTTCATATACATTCATTACTCTGGTTCCTGTTGCATAGTCAATGAATTGGTATGACCAATCAACAGCATGGTCATAAGATGAGAAAAAATAATTTATTTGAATAAACTCTACATTGTACATCCAGTACAAAATGAAGCATTTCAAATTGTCAAGTGAGATTACCATATTTTTCAGACTATAAGATGCACATTCCCCATAAAAGTGGTTGGAAATGCATCTTATAGAGCGAATATTGTGGTCGGGGAGGAGATTGGTGTGGCGCCGATCAACTGTTGTAGACGGTGGGGATTGCTTCCTATTGTTGCCACCCATTCACAGAAATTGGTAGCAAACAGGCCACCATGAATGGACCATGGCAGTAGCAAATGGACAGTGGCGAATGGCTGTGGTGGCAGCAAATGGTCTGCGGAGAATGGGCTGTGACAGCGGAGAATGGGCAGCAGTGAATGGGTTGCATTGAATGGGCACCAGAGGCAGAGGCAGATTTTTTTTTTTTCTTGTTTTCCTCCTCTAAAGCTAATGTGCACTTTATAGTCTGGAGCATCTTACAGTTGGAAAAATATGGTATTTAAATCCAATGTTCTTAGATTACATGAACTCTCTTGCAGTTTTTCCACTCTTAAACCATTCTTAGAACAGTCAGATCTTATTTGTTATTCCCCTACACCAAATTATATTAATAATCCCCTTAAAACTCACTTCTCAATAAGAACAGATACTGTACAGCAAACTTCCTCACCTTAAAGTTCCTCTTCCTGCTTCAAATAGAGCTCATTTTTTTCAAGGGTTACAGAAGACTTCAAAGTACTGTTTGAAGTTGTGCTACTTGCTCTTCAGGCACCAGCAGTGGTCTCTGATCTTTTCTCATAGTCTCATTTCAGTCCAATAAGCAAACTCTTATTGGAGGAAGTTTTTTTTTGGAGAAACATCATTCTCATCCAAGAAATTGTTTCTTAATGGTGCAGAATGAGAAAGGATTGCCTGCTATATTACTTTCTATGTCTATTTTCCTAGTGTTATGTAGATAAAAAAGATAATGCTAAAATAATCGAAAGCAATTCTCTTTGGGGCTACACATGTGAAGACCTATGGTGTTGTTTCCAGTGGCTTTAAAAGCCATACAGATAATGCAAATTATTTCCTGTTGGTCAAATCATTCTGCCTATTTTTGCCTGTCTTTTGCCCTGTTTTGACATTTGACTGCTTTCCATGTTTGCTCATGTTTAATAAATAAACATCAAGCTATATTGTTGCTGGCTGTACTATATGAGATCTGTGCTTGTTCCACTCTGAATATAGACATTGATTGGGAATGTGCTGAGCACAAATTGAACTGAAAAACGCCCACAATAATTACCCACAATAATTTTCCAATACTTCCTAAACTTTGCGCTTTTCACAAATTGGTAGCTGATCTATTGTCAACCATTTAATTATCATCAAGGAATCTATAATACATACTTTACTAATTTGCCCTAGGCATCCCTTCAGTTCTGCTTATACACTAATGTGCCAAAACACTTTGCAATAGTTATTTTGGCTAATGTTATGAGATACTTTTTATTTGATTAACTGATGTATGTCTTCACTTTATATTCTGGGAGTATAACCACCCATCTTAAACCACCTTTGGATGGCCTACAATCAATAAAACAATACATATAAACATAAAACAAATAAAAAGAAAAAAATTAAGACGATCAGAATAGCAATAGCACTTAGACTTATATACTCCTTCATAGTGCTATAAGTGGTTTACAGAGTCAGCATATTGCCCCCAACAATCAGGGTCCTAGTTTTACTGGCCTCAGAAGGATGGAAAGCTGAGTCAACCTTGAGCCTGGTGGGATTCAAACTGCCAAATTGCAGGCAGCCAGTGATCAGCAGAAGTAGCCTGCAGTACTGCATCCTAACCACTGTGCCACCACGGCTCTTTGATTGTATTTCCTTATGTTCCTCATTGTCATGTTACTTTGAACTTACTCTATCCCAGCACCTAGGAGAAGAACAAGGCCTCAAGTGCTCTCCAGAAGGATAAAAGGGTGTAGGCATATTGGAGTTCAGTGTGACGGGGTGCTCTACAGTGACACAGAAGACATACTTCTGAAGACCCACAAAGTAAACATTTAAGGGAAGAGACCTGTACTGTACATACCCTCTCTGCTCTGGTGGGATAGGCAGATACCTTCAAGGGAGGATGGCCCACAGGCAACCTGGTTTCATAATGTGCATGGCTTTAAAGATGACAACCAGCATTTTGAATTACACCCAGAACAAAATGAATCTTGTGGTAACCAACATTGCATTACTGATCAGTTGTAATTTCTGTATGATCTTTAAGAGCAGCCCCATATACATGGCCCTGCAGAAATCCAATTGGAAAAAGACCAAGTTATGAGTGATTGTGAGCAAGGCCATCTAATACCAAAAAAGTTGCAATTGGTGCACAAGATCTGTATCTCAGGCTGCATTTATTTGTTAGATTTATATGCCACCTTTCATACACAAGTTCATAGTGATGTATGCATCACTGTTTTTCCCCATAAACACAATTCAATGAAGTTACATTGGGTAGAGGTTAGACTAAAATCCAGCTCTCACGAATTCTAGTCTGACCTCTTAACTACACTGGGTATATATTGTACTGCTCCATATTGTACCCTGTTTCCCCAAAAATAAGACTTCCCCAGATAATGAGCCCAATCAGGATTTTGAGTGCATGCGCTAAAGTAAGCCCTCCCCAAAAAATAAGCCCTCCCAGAAAATATTGCAACACAGCAGCAGCCATGAGGTGACCATGCTTGCTGCCTCCTGCACCTCAAAAATAATAAGACCTCCCCAAAACTAAGGCTTATTTCAGGGGGGGGGGGGTAAAAGAAAATAATGCAGGGTGTTATTTTGGGAAAAACATGATATATATAAGTCAAGCTTCATGTACCATGTTCATTTAACAAAGTTGTACTCAGTGCACCCCTATAATACCAATGCTTGCCTTCAAAGTATTGGAGCATAGTGGCTGCACTGCTTAAATACAGATACATAAAGGAATTCCTGTGCTGGCTCACTTTCAATTTATTTTTTTTATTATTAAATTTATATCATCTCACTATCCAAAGTGACTCTGATGTGCTCAAATATTTTGATTCAAGATGTTGACTGGAGAAATTCAATGTTCCACATCAAGCCATGCTGATAGATGTTATGATCTGGAATGAGGTGGTACATCAAGACTAAATAATGCTGCTTCTCATCACCTGAATGCATTGTAATATACAGTACTTGAAGTTGTATTCACTATGTTAATAGTAATTGGATATAGCTAGAATTGATAGGTTTCAATAACACAAGCAAAACTAGACTTGGGATGTCTTAAAATGCATTTCCTTTGAGTAATTAACTATCTCTTGATTCTATCCTTACCAGTGGTGGGTTTCAAATATTTTTAGAACCTCTTCTGTAGGTGTGACCTGTTTTGTGGGAGTGACTACGCGGTCATGTGACTGGGTGGGAGTGGCTTGGCAATCATGTGACTGGATGGGTGTGGCCAACTTGCAAAATGCTTAACAATGCTGTCTGGGAAATTCTGGGAGTTGAAGTCCAGACATCTTCAAGTTGCCAAGATTGAGAAACATGGCTTAGATCCTCCGATAAATGCAGCTTCAGGTTGGCAAATTGAACAGCTCTCTTAGAGATCCAAGCAGATACTAAAACTGATTCAGAATATGTGTGCAAAGTCTCAAACACAGCTGGAAGTGATTCTTCTAAGTCAAAAGTGGCAGTGAAAGGTACAGTTAAATTGAATATTTAGAGAGAGTACAACAATTCAAAGGCTGACTGATTCTCCATCGTTCGCTTGTTGTTTCGCCCACCTGGATCACCTCGGTGCCATTCTGGCTAGCTACATCCGTCCTCGTGCGGCAGCTGTGGTGACATCAAGACGAAGTGGCTTGGAAGCAAAGGAGCCTCGGATTTCCCACCACTTTGGCATCCCTGAAAGGTGACTCCGTATTCTCCCTTTCCTTTGCTCCCTCCTCCCTTCAAAATCTGTGAGGCGTTTTCTTAGCACCAGTTCCCAGCTGGCATGGTCCCGCGTGTGCCTCCTCCTCCTCCTCCCTCCCCAAAAGCTCTTCTCCTCCTTCCTGGAGCTCAGAGGGAGCCGGGCACAAGGGATGGGAGGCTGCTTATGAAACCACACCTTGGAAAACCTCACCGGGAAGGGAGGTGGGGAACCAGTGGGAGGATGCTTTCCAGGTTCTAATTGAATTAATAGTCAATAGGGACTAAATCATACACCATCTCAATCCAAACTATTGATTTTTTTAAGGTGTGTTTGGACAAGAACAACAGAGATTTTTGGACCCAAAATATAATACACACTGTACCAGGCTAATGACTTTTCCACAAACTATGGATGTTAATCATAATTAAGTTAAGAAATTTGCAGCATAATCATGATAAAAATTGGGAAACAATAAACAAATTGCAAGGAAGAGCTAAAAATGAATATGTACATCTAAATCTACACACACACACACACACATGCCACCTGCCTTACATTACCTAATCAGTATTGCAGAAAAATGCACTAAACAAATTGAATCTCAATAAATAGTGATGCTTGTTGGACCAATCAAATTCAGACCTACAGGTCTAATGTAAGGACTGCAAAAAATGGCAAAATGTGTTAATCAATTTCACCTTATAAACATTGTCCTGACAATAAATCAATGAAAGCAGTAGCATGTCAAGGGAAATAGACTATATCCCCATGTTTTCTGTAGAGCCATTATTTGATATTTCTTCAGATCCCCAAGTGATATGAACTGAGACTCCTACTGATCCATGTGAAGAATTTAATTGCTCTGAGCACTTTCCAGTGTCCCGGATATTGGCTACGGTTAAGATATGAAACTCAGTATTAAATAAGGAGGACATTGGGACATGGCATAATGGAAAGCAGCAGAGATGCCTTCAACTGTTCAGTGCAACATGTCGTTTTTCAGGGGTCTCTGAAGGGAAATCTGGTAATACCACAAGATAAATTACACAAAATACAAAATTCAGTCTGTGCCATTTCTAGTGGCAATAGTTGCACACAAAAGTAAAAGCAAGCTAAGCAATAGGAATTGGAAAATCTGAATTTAAAACTTTATTTCTGCCTTTGACCTGCAAAATATACTGTGGAAAAAATGCTGAACCAAGATCATTAGCCTTCATGGCTAGTTGGAGCAAGAAAAATGAAACCAAGAAATCAAGAACTATGCAGGCTCTCCTGTAGCCAGAAAGAGGACAAACTGTAGTACTCGGAATATAAATCTAATTTCATTGATATGAAAGTCCCTTATCTAAAGATTTAGATAAACTTTTGTTGCCTTGTAGATTTCATTGTTTTTATTTGTCATAAAGAATTTGGACTGAAAACCGGAGCACAAGGAATATTCATGTCAAATCCTAAATGGTCAATACAAGCTATAACTGATAGCAATAAAATCCCAAGTAAATCACTCTTATATCATTAACCATTATGGTAAACTAAAGTCAATGGTCTGAAAGTTTAATAGAAAAGTTAAGCTTTTTCTGGAAGAAACTGGACTTTCTTGTTTTTTCTTTGAAGAGATTTTGCTTCTCATCCAAGAAGCTTCTTCAGCTTTGACAGGATAGTGGGGAATGGAAAGATTTGTATTCCTTGCAGACAACTCATCATTTGCATCCTTTTAGAGGGTCATTGAAGCACTTGGAGGGTCAACAATCTTCTAAAAGGATGAAAATGACCAGCTGTCTGCAAGGTGTATAAATCCTTTCATTCCCCACCATCCTGTAAGAGCAGAAGAAGCTTTTTGGCTGAGAAGCAAAACATCTTCAAAGAAACAACAAGAAAGTCCAGTTGCCTCCAGAAAAAGTACCTTTGGGACAACCATGACCTGAATGACTGATAATCTCTACAGACTTTAAGCATTGGTGATCTTTTACAAATCCTGGCTTCCAAAATAAGATTTTTTGAAAAAATGTTATCCATGTTTACAGGCTAAGCTTTAATATCAAGCAAATCCCAGGTTATTGGTATCTGCTTTCTTTTTGATCCACTGATCATGGAGCCTTGTATAAGAAACATATTACAATTAAAGCATTCTGATCCCAAGATTTTTTTTTTCCTGAGAAGGGGAAGTGAAAAACCTCTCAGTCCATTCACAAAACAGCTATATCCAATATCATTCAAATAGATGTCTCTATAGATGCAATGGAATTTCTTCTTGCTTTCCTCTTCTTGCAATCCTTCCTGAACATATTCTGAATTGTTCTTAGAATTCTGTTATGTGTAACAGTGGTGGGTTGCCAATTTTTTTACTACTGGTTTGGGTGCATTCCCACATGCACACAACATTTCTGTGTATGCACAGAGGCATCCAGGTGGGTGGGCAGAGCTTCCCGGCACCGCTACTACTGACAACCCACCTCTGATGTGGAAGTTGTCAGCTCCATCAG
This sequence comes from Thamnophis elegans, assembly GCF_009769535.1. Lineage (NCBI taxonomy): Eukaryota > Metazoa > Chordata > Lepidosauria > Squamata > Natricidae > Thamnophis > Thamnophis elegans. The sequence goes on from NC_045541.1 coordinate 49,369,532, forward strand.
AGGATAAGCATAATTAAAAAAAAACAACCCTAAAAGTCCAACTTTGATCAATTCATGAGTACAATCTACATTGTGGACAGTTATTATATAGCCGATATTGTTAAATACTATTAGAACATAGACACTGTCACAAAATTGCTGCCAATCAATCAGATCTTCCTTTAGATACAGAATATGTATTGTTTGCCCTAAATACAACTCATCCAGATCCTCTCTTTTCTCACACTCTCCCCAAGTTAGCTCTCTTCTGATTTTTGCAGCATTTGAAGAGTTCTGACCTGCAAATTACTCATTAAATAGAAGTCCTGAGGTGCTTTTGCTCCTAATCATTAATCACTATGTTGGAGAAAATAAAAAGATCAGCAGGTTTTCTGAGTTTAATGCCGCCAAATAGCTGTATGACTATAAATTTGCTTCTAGTTACTGGATTTCCAACTGATTCTCACTTAGGTTAGAAATATTATAATGGTTATAATCTCCCAACATGGACTCTCCTCTGTTTATCTCCAGCAGCTGAAATACCAAGTGGTGCTTCAGTCCAGTCCTAAATCAGAAGCCTATTTTAAAAAATGACATTTTCTGGAATATAGCATGTTCAAGTATATGCTCTCTAGACTCTGTATATAATAAGGCAGACAAATTGTCATAATTTAAAGAATGGCTTTGACAGCAGAAAGTCTATTTAGTGAGCTATGGTTATTTAATCTTCCTTTTTTCTCTTGTGAAAGATAACATTAAAAAAATATAGAAACCATAATGCACAAGTTCTGTGTGTTAAGTTATTTTTCCAAACAATATAGAAGCTGAAGTTCTGATCATTTTTTTATGTCATATATCCTCTCCTAGTCCACTTGATGGATATTTTTTTTCTTTCTCCCTTTGTGTCAGAGGTGGTATTCAGCAGGTTCTGACCAATTCTGGAGAACTGGTAAGGGAAATTTTGAGTACTTTGGAGTACCTCTGACTGGCCCTGCCCCCATCTATTCTCTGCCTCCTGAGTCCCAGGTGATCGGGGGGGGGGGAATGGAGATTTTACAGTATCCTTTCCCTGCCATGTCCACAAGCCATGCCCACCAAGCCACGCCCACCAAACCACGCCCATAGAACCAGTAGTAAAATAATTTTAACCCCACCACTTCTTTGTGTGCAGATTATTATTATTTAACTATTTCATATTTAAGAGGGAATATCTCATTCTGATTCAATTCCCCTTGTCACATCTCTCCTATAAGTATGCATCATGGTCCATCTGACACCATCTGCTTTTCTTCAAGCTTTGATTTTTCTCCAGACAATCTTCTGGTGCTTTCTCTATTGGTGACCTGGCCTCCTCACCCTCTCTTCCCTTTTGCTTTTTCTGAAGAGAAAACACAAGAGACAGTCCCTGTGTTTTCCTTTTTTTCCTTTTCCTGTCTCCCAAGTTGTTGCTGTTGTTTTTACTTGGTGTCTTTTTCAGAGGCAGAATATATTTCTGATGTTGGGTTTTTTATCTGTTTATGCAGCCTCTTTTAAGCCCCTCTTCTTTCTGTTCATCCTCTTATGAACCATGACAGCAAGGTAAGACTGGATCTTGCCCCACATCTCTCACATCTCATCACTGTGGAAAGTTTCTATCTATCTATCTTTCTCTTTCTCTCTCTCTCATCTTTATTTTTTTTCTTTTCTTCTTCTTTTCTTCTTTTTTCTTCCTTCATTCCTTCCTTCCATATCTTTTTTCTCTTTTTCTTTCTTTCTCTTTCTCTCTCTCCTCTCTCTTTCTTTCTCTCTCTCTCTTTCTTTCTTTTTTCTTTCTCTATCTCTTGCTTTCTCATTCTCTTTCTCCCCCTCCCCCTCCTCTTTCTCTCTTACAACTCACTAGACTTTATATCCTCAAAAGTTTTTTTTCCTACTCTTCACCCCTTGAAAGAGCCCCACCGTGTTTGAAAGTCTCTACCACTAATTTCCCTACTGAGTTCCATTGGTCTCATCCTTTGTTAATTCTGCCTACTTGCAACAAACTTCTAAATAGTAATTTCTTAGCAGCTTCTAATTACACGTCTTCACAGATTTTTACATTATTGCTTACTCCTTGTAAAATCTAACCAAGTTACATTTAACTTTATAACTTTGACCTATTATGCCTCCCTCCCTTACTAATGGAGAAGGACCCATTCTTTTCCTTCATCACATTAGCCTCAAATCAGGGTTTCAAGTCATGTGATCAGATAGGGCGCCAATACAGTGGGCATTTTGCAGCCAATTTGATCCCAGTCTTACAATTAAGAACCACTCAGTTCAAATAGCTCCTAGCACATTCCTCTAAACTTGCAAAAAATATTATTATTCTACACAGCATGACAAAGTACAAGATGCTGAGGAAATCCATCAGTCATAATCAGCTTGATGAGGAATGAAGAGACCTGCAGTTCCATATTGTATTGTCTAAAGATTATGTATCCACCCTACAGAAGATATATATGTGTATATAAAATAGTGTGAATGATGCACCTTAACATGGTTCACTATTCATTTATTAATTGTATCAAAGAAGAAGTGAGAAATATACCCAGAAGACTATATAGGCAACATAACACATATCTCTTTGTAATTGGCAGAAACCTTAGTTACAATCCTAAATTAAATAATATAAAGCTAAAATTAAAGTATTAATATAAATTACCAAAAAATATGCATGCTTGGTTTTCAAGGTGCGTTATTAATAAAAATTAATTAGTTAATTATTAATTTGAATATTATTCCAAACAACAAAATCATTTGGGAGCTTGGTGCCTAAATTATGGTATCAATCAAGGAAATTATTGCAAATTGAGATAGCTGCCTATCCAAAAATATTCATTATATAATAGAGCACGAGATGATTAATGAAGGTGAAGGTTGTCTTAGATCATAGAGTATGTTAATTGTTCTTTCCTTGTTTTCTAAGTTATATACATCGTAACAACAGGACAGGACATAATACTGGTAAACTGCCAGTATTATTAGAATGCTAGCCCAAATGCAATGCATTACAGGAAGTGACATTAATAAAGGAAACCAGGCCATCAAAGAACACCATGGCTGGACACTATCAAAGCTGACACCAGACAGAGCATAGAAAAACTCAAAGCAACAGTGAAGGATTGGAAGATGTGGAGAGAATTGTCCAATAGAATCACCAACAATTGGACTCAACTTCATGGATATCATCATCATCATCATCATCATCATCATCAAGTTGATCCACACATCACAAAAATTATTTTTGCCAATGGCTCATCACTTTGAAGATAACAAAAACAATGTAAGCTTCAAGATATGCAGGGGTAAAGCAATGAATAGGCATGCCAAAGGAAAATGGTACATTGATGATAATTTGTCATAAAGCCAGGGCTTAATAATAAAAAATATGAATATGAGATGTTGGTATAGATTTTATTAAATGGGAGGACAACAAATAGTGTGTAGTTTGCATCAGTGGTGGGATTTAAAAAATGTTAAACTACCATGTCTGTGTGAATGGCTTAGTAGATGTGGCATGGCTTGGTGGGAGTGGCTTGTTGGGTGTGACAAGGGAAGGATACCGTGAAATCTCCATTCCCTCCCAATCAGCTGGGACACGGGAGGCAGAGAATAGATGGAGGTAGGGCTAGTCAGAGATGGTATTTACCGGTTCTCCGAACTACTCAAAATTTCCGCTACCAGTTCTCCAGAACTGGTCAAAGCCTGCTGAATACCACCTCGGGTTTGAATACAATTTTATTATACCCCCCTCTACATTTTATTTCAAGGCAGGGAACATGGATATTTCTAGCTTAGCACATTTCTATCTTGCTTTCATTTTGGGCTGCTTCCTGAATAGGGTACTTTTGTCTGTCAAATGCCTAGCTGTTATTTGGACAGATTGTCAAACTTCAATTTTCCAAATATTTAGCTTCAATTGTTACAAAATGCAGCGGTTAGCCTGCTAATCAAACATGCTACCAAGATCATGCTCCCCCAATATTGCAAAACCTGCCTTCATCGACAGCTGTTTTCTGGCTTCAGTTTAAAGTAATGGTTTTAAGTTGAAGCCCTAAGTGGCTTAGGTCTGGCTGTCTAACAAATCACTTGTCGTGTTATGTTATGAACTTGTTCTGTTATTAAGATCTATAGGCAAGGCCATTCCGAGGACACCGTCCCTTGCAGACATCCATTAGCAAGCTAAGCATGAACACTCTTTTATCATTTGGCTCCCAGAGTGGAATATACCTTTCATTAGAGCTCCTATTGTCTGCCATCCATACTTTTTTTGGGGTAAAAAAATCTGCTTTTAACCAGGACCTTTTAAATTACTCATACAATCTTTATCATGGATATTGGCTGTATTGTTGATTATCCATATGCCATTACAAGGTTATATCCTGCTGATTTATGGTATTAGGTAGCCCTGGACTTGCAACCATGATTGATCCAAAGTTTCTGTTGCTAAGTGAGACAGGAGTGAAGTAAGTTTTGCTCCATTTTATGACCTTTTTGCCACAGATGATAAGTAAATTATTGCAGTGGTTAAGTTAGTAAGTGAACGGTTTGTTCATTTAACCGTTAAGTGAATCTGCCTTGCACATCGAGCTTGCTTGTCAGGAGGCCATAAAAAGTGACCACATGACCCTGGGACACTGGAACTGTCATAAATATTAGCCAGTTGCCAAGCGTCTGAATTTTGATCAGGTGAGCATGGGGATGTTGCAACAGTCATAAGTGTGAAAAATGGTCATACGTTACTTTTTTCAGTGCCATTGTAACTTCAAACAGCCACTAAACAAATGGTTATAAAAGGATTACCTCGCTTTGAAGATCTCTACAGAAGTGTGTTAGAGTAATATTAAAGGTAAAGTTTCCCTTGCACATGTGTGCTTGTTGTTCCCAAATCTAGGGGCAGTGCTCATCTCCATTTTAAAGCCGAAGACCCAGCACTGTCCAAAGACTTCTACATGGTCATGTGGTCGGCATGACTAAATGCCGAAGGTGCACGGAACAGTTACCTTCCCACCAAGTTGGTTCCTATTTTTCTATTTGCATTTTTTTACATGCTTTTGAACTGCTAGGTTGGCAGAAGCTGAGACAAGTAATGGCTCACTTCATTAGGGATCCGAACCGCAGAACTGCCAACCTTTCTGATCAACAAGCTCAGTGTCTTAGCCACTGAGCCACCACATCCCTTAGAGTAATATTAGGAGTAAACTAATCTGCTTGAAGTTCAGCATTGTCCTCTATTTTTAGTAGTGTGTATAATTCAAAATCTGGTTAATAATTTCCTCTAATTTTCAGGTTCCAGCTCAACAAAAATCCAAATGCTTTGGTTGTTAGGACTGAATAATAATTTGCCCAGTGCTTTTTGAAAAAACAACAACAATCAAATCTCAATACATTTATGCCTGCCTTGTGTTATTCACTATATTATTTTTTTTCTTTTTTTGCTTTTCAGTATTTTAATCAATACTTGTCACAGGACTTGTCCAGTTCTGACTTTGCACTCTGCTTCTCCACGATTTTCGATGGCAGCATGTGTTTTTTCATGCAATGATCTTTCTTCAGAACTGATTAGCACCTGTTTTGCTGATGGATCTCCTTGCCAACTCTAATAGCTGAGCTAATTCCTCTAAGGGAACACATGTCTTTGAACATGCTGATATAGATTGACATGGTAATGATTTTAATGTGCTGATAATTTAATAAAGCACTAAACGTGGCTCTGTCCTGGGTGATTGTTTGTCAGCTGGCCCTGCTATTTAGCAGCAGTGTTAACTGAAAGATATTTTAAGCAGTGACACATACTTATTTATCTGAATGTGCTCATCAGTTCCCATTTTTCTTCTTCTAAGTGATTGGCAGCAGAAAATTACTAATATATGGAGAGAAAAGGAGGCATGTGATATTTTAAATTACTTTAATTAAAGGGGGGGAATGTATTTTACATTATTGGAATCCAAAATGTAACATAAATATTCTAAAAACAGAGGAACTTGCTCACTGAAAGCAAATTTTCCTGGGAAAGTTGAATGAAGCTAAGTACTGGAAAAATCATGCAAAGTTTTGACAGTGAGAAAACTATATTCCTTTCAATCTGCCCCCTGGATTGCCCCAAAGATCATTTAGGATGTGGTTCATCTAAATTTCCTCCAAGATGAGCATAGATCATTAGTTACTATCCACTGTGGATAGTGTAACTACAAAAGTTGGCTTTTTCTATGTTGTCAGGTTCTGAAAACTTTAGAAGATATCCAAACTGAGTTGATGGCATTTTTATTAGCTGCATCAAATATTCAGAGCATCATTAGATATGTTCGGCTGGAATCTTGCAACCTCCATTAAATAGGTCACAATAACAAGCAAATTAAAGCTTGTATTTTAAAAGAAATTAATATACAAGTCAGATTGTTCGGTTGCAGATCGGTAAAGCTTTCAAATACAGCTTTTCCATAACTGAGCAGCAATAAGGCTGGCCAGATACTGTTCAATGGAATCAACAATAAGAAAAAGAGACAGAGAAGAAAAGGGTTATTGTAACCCTTTGTTTCAGGCCATTCGGTCAAATGACTGTGTCTTTGAATCCAATGATCCAATTAATTTAATCTATAGAATCAAACCATTATCCTTTGAACAGATGTGTTGATCAATTCTAGTTGCATGAATGAAGGGCATTAATTTTCTGGTGTTCCTATCTGGGGCTCTTAGTTCTGCTTGAGTCCAGTCCACTATTCCAGTTGTTTATCTAATGACTAGAATTGTCCAGGTGTTACAACTGATTGCCAAAAAGCTGATTGGCAATACACTTCTGCAAATGCCATCAACACAGCAGGAAAGTTTGTTGAATGTGCATTCGGGACTGATTTTCCTCCACAAATCAACCAACAGTATTTCATTTGCATAGCAACTCATTAGATTCTATCCTGTCCTTGTTTGTAGCACTTTTCATCTTGCCATATGAGTCCAAGATTCAGGGCAATTTTCAACTTCCTAAGAATTAAGAGCCTGTTAATAGCTGTTCTGTGTTAGTATCAAAAAGGAAGGATGGCATGAAGGAAGAAAGGAAGGAAAGAAGGAAGAAGGTAATCAACCTTGAGGTAATATGATTATATTCACTGAATGTGACTGTACTAGTTACTAAATTAACTCATTTTTTGGACTTGAACACTATGTTAAATTATAAACCAATTCAAGCTATTGAATATATGTTGTAGACTAACAACAACTAATGTTACTGTTAGATACTTGCAGGTGCAAGCTTATGCTATGCATATGCTATCTGATATGACCTTAAATATGTTATGCCAACACAGCTTCCCACCTCACCAGAAATCATAAACATCAAAGTCACTTCTACTCTGTTGGTTCTGTAACTTTGAATATGGTAGAGAAAAGTATGTTTTGAAGAGAGAAAAGGAACTGCCAGACTGATATCGTAATTGATATTGACTGTATTTTAGTTGGTTTGATTTGCTTTTCCTCTTAAGGGTTTTCAAGCTATGGCTCTCAACCAGTGGTGGGATCCTGTCAGTTTAACAACCAGTTTGCTGATCATATGTTTCATGCATGGGGGCATGCTACACACATGCACATGCACAGTTTTACCAAAACCTACCTTTCACATTACTTCTTGGGGAGTAACACAGCTGAGGCATAGCACTCTGCTCTGCCACACTAATCAGCTGAGAGGATATAGGTTAGAAAAGCACAAGGGCAGGTGGGTGGGCCAACCTGATCATTGGAGTGATTGGAGTCTGAACTGGCTGAATCCTACCCCTACTCCCAACCAAAAGCAAATCACAAGTAAAAATACCCTTAGGATGGAATGAAACTAGAAGAATCTTGGTCAACTATTTGTATGGACACATGGAAGATTTCATACCGTATAAAGAATGGGAAGCAGCCAATTCATCACGTTAGACACAATGATAATCTTGTGTTTCTTAACTTCTAGAATAATACTTTATGGCCTCCAGAGTATCCTCCTAGAGATATTCTCCTGAAGGGAACAGAGGTTCACATTTGATAGCCAACAGAACAATAATGGCAATAGACCTTTCTCTCTTCCCTTTAAAGCTTTTCTAGACCTAAAATGTACTATAACTTTGTTTGGTCATTAATATTAGGTTTAATGAGTTGAACTTAAATAAGTCATAAGCCTTGGTTGGTTCTAAACAATGAATTATTATTCATGCATATACATATAGCATTTTTGAAGATTATTTTTATTTTGCATTATTTTTGAGCAGGCTGAGAGCTGGAGGGTGGGATTAAATGCACAATCAGTTTGGAGTTATTGCGCAGCCACAAGAGACCCAAGTCCATTACCCCCCCCCCATCGCCCCATGAATTCTGATGACCCTTATCTAGGGCCGATTTGCTTGGACTGTTAGTTGCTCAGATTCTTGTGTATAGGAGACAAGAATAAACTCTCAGTTCTTTGAACTCAATTCCTGCTCATAGTAATGTGTGCCTGATGGTGTTATACTAGAGGACTATTACCTTAATACTAGAAACCAGTGAACCGAATAGTGAGAGTTCTAAATGGAGACAGCAAGAGGAGATGGATCTAAAAGCCTGCATGTCTCCAATTGTTTCACTCTGTCTGCTACAATTGGACAGAATAGGTGGGTTCTGGGTCCTTTCAGCTAACTATTGCAAGAGTGAAGGAACATGCCATCACAACACCTGCCCTCTAGAACTGCACGCACGCACGCACACACACACACACACACACACACACACACACACACACCAAGATGACTACAACTCTCTCTTCAAATGTTGTGAAAGTCCTATTTCTCTTCTCGAGCCCGGGAGTCTTGGGCCATTTTTCCCCCTGGAAGTTATTTACATGGTTTTGTCAGACAGTCATGCTTTTTCTAAAACTATGCATCCTTTTAAAATGTGTATGATGCCCAGAGTCCTTTTACAATCAGGCAGCCTTGAAATTCAATAAATAAATCAATATTCATGTAAAAAATTTATAAGCTACATTTTAGATTAAATTTCCCCTCGTACTGTCTCCCACCAATTTGAATAGTTATAAAATGGACATATTTATGAACAATATATTGAGTAATAGCTTCTGGGTATATTGGGTATAATTAATCTTTAGCTCTGAACATTATTTGTTGAGGAACACAAGCAGAATTATACCACTGTAATCGTATCCTGGTTTGGTTGTTCCAAGGGATGTAACTGATCTAAATAATGATCGAGCCATAGAGATCAGCAAGACGGATGAAAGCTTTGAGGTGACTGCACAGTGCAGCAGTTCAAATAAAAGCTTCCCACAGATACCTGCCCAGCCTCTGGACACCTGAGGTAAAGAGAACAAAATTCAGGACTAGAGAGGCTTTCTGTCTGCTCTGTGTGAGTCTCTGTATCTTTTAATGGCATATTCCGTAAGCATTTGAAAAAAAAGAGAATCTGAATGCTCATTATTTAAGAAACCGGAAGCATTGATTTTTGTATTCTGGTGGAAGGAGAACGCGACAGCCAGGGTTTCCGAACAGTAACAGCTTTATTTAAACAGTAGAAGAAGGTGACAGCGATTCAAAAGGGGGAACCGCGCGCCAAGGTATTTATACAACTATATCAACCAATCAGTGGCCGAGGACTGGGCAGCAACCGCTGACGTCAGTGCCTCGGCCAATCAGTAAGTAACTGTGGCCGGCAACAGCCTCTGCTGCGTCTCAGCCAATCAGGACGCAAGAGGCTGTTGCTGGCTTGAATGTACTGAATACACAATTCTAACTATTGAATATTTAACACCCCTTCCCCCCAGTTCTGCGCATGCTCCCGGTTGGAGCATGCGTAGTCGCGAAGATAGGCGGGGCGGTGCCGGACCTGCCCAGATCTCCTCAGTTCAACGGCAGTCATTGTCGGAGGTGGAACTGCTCGTTGTAGCTCCTCCCCGAAGGGAGTGCAGCTCTGAGGGACGCCATCTTGGCACGGCCCAGAAGGCGGGCTCAACAATGCAGGTAGGCTGGGCCGGGGTGGCGCGTCCATAGCTGTAGGGTAAAACATTGGAGGAGTGTCTCTGGGGGTAGGAGCATAGGCCGGCGACTCTTCGATGGCGGTTTGAGCTGACAGTTTCGCTTCCCGGCAGGGGGCGCTCGGGTAGGCCGGGCCTGGTGTGGAGAAGGCCCGTTGTTGTGGTTCTTCAGATTGAGCAATGTCTGGCTGTGGATAGGCGAGGCCTGGATGTGTGAAGGCCTCACACGGCAACCCTGGTAGTGCGGCGTTGTCTTGTCCAAAGAAGTCCGGGTTGCCGACCTCTGTTGGGAGGCGCCTCCTTAACTGATCCAAGTGGCGCCTCCACTCGGATCCATCGGCCAATCCGACCCTGAAAGAACAGGGGCCTGTCAGGGCGGTTACTTTAGCTGGGACCCACCTGGGCTCCCCAGTGAAAGAGCGGGCCCACACCAGATCCCCCTGTCGGAAGGAACGGGAAGGGAGAACCCCCAGGTTGCACGGCTGGTCCCCTGAATAGAGCGGATGGAGTCTATCCAGGGGAGTCCGCAGGCGCCGGCCCATCAAGAGCTCCGCGGGGCTTTTGTTGGTTGTCGGGCAGGGGGTGGAATGCTGGCTTAACAAGTAAGCCGCCACTCTCGCCTGCCAGTCGCCCCGGTCCATGCGGCCCAGTGCCTCCTTAGCTGAGTGGACCGCCCGCTCCACCTGGCCATTACTGGCCGGGTGGTACGGGGCTGTGGGCGCATGCCGGATCCCTTGCTCAGCCAGAAATTCCTGAAATGTGGTGGCTGTGAACTGCGGGCCGTTATCCGAAACAAGTATGTCCGGCAACCCATGGGTTGCGAACAGTCTACGTAAGGCCCGGACCGTACTCTCGGCCGTGGTGGAGGCCATCAGGACCAGTTCCACCCACCGAGAGTAGGCGTCCACCACGATTAGGAAATTCTGGCCGTGGAAGGGACCAGCGAAATCTATGTGGAGGCGTGACCACGGGCCTCTCGGAGCCTCCCACTCACGAGCAGGCCCAGCCGGAGGGTTGGGCCTAGAGAGTTGACATGTAGAACAGCGGCCTACGTAGGCCGCTATCTTTGAGTCCAACAAAGGCCACCAGACATAGCTGCGGGCTAAAGCCTTCATTCGCGCTATGCCTGGGTGATCCTTGTGGAGCAGAGGCAGCACTTGTGGCCGAAGTGCAGCAGGGATCACTACCCGATCCCCCCAAACGAGACACCCCCCATGGAGGGAAAGCTCTGCCTGGTGAGCTTTGAAGGGCCGGAAGCCCTCTGCCACTTTGTCTGTGGGCCATCCCCTCAAGACCCAGGAGGAGACCTGGGAGAGGATTGGATCGGCCTTCGTGTAGGCCGCGACATCCGCGGCTGAAATGGGTAGGCCAGAGGCCGCGATGGAAAGGACAGAGAGGGCTGGCACGGGGGCGGTGTCAGTCTCCAGCAGTGGGCAGCGGCTAAGGGCATCTGCATGCCCAAGCTGCTTGCCCGGACGGTATTGCAGCGTATAGGAATACGCTGCAAGGAATTCCGTCCAGCGTGTCATGCGCGGGGAGAGAATGGGGGGGGGTCGGCTTGTCACCTGCCAAAAGCCCAAGGAGTGGCTTATGGTCGGTGACAAGAGTAAAATGCCGACCGTAGAGGTAGTCGTGGAACCTCTTAATCCCGGACACTGCAGCCAGAGCCTCCTTGTCGATCTGACTGTAATTACGCTCCACCGAGGAGAGTGTCCAGGAATAAAAGGCCACCGGGGCCTCCGAGCCATTTGGGAGGACATGGCTCAGGACCGCCCCCAGATGGTAAGGGGAGGCGTCACATGCTAGCGTCAGAGGCATCCTGTCATTATATTGAATCAGGACTGCCGATGATGTCAGCATCTGTTTGACAGCCGCGAACGCATGCGCTTCGCGGCTCTCCCAGTGCCAGGCCGCGGATCGGTCGAGCAACCGATGCAGCGGCTCGGCTAGTGACGCCTTATGCGGAATGAATGGCGCGTAGAAGTGTAGTAGCCCCAGGAATGCCTGCAGCTCCGCCTTGGAGGTGGGTGCAGGGGCTGCAACCTTAGAAGGCGTGGGGTGGATGCCTTGGGCGTCAATCAAGAAGCCCAAGAATTCCACCCTTGGGACAGCAAATGAACATTTGCTGCGCTTTAATTTTAGACCCGCGCCCCTAAAACGCAGGAGGACCTTCCTCAGTACTTCGATGAGTTCTGAGCAGCTGGAAGCAGCGATCAGAACATCATCGAAATACGGTACTATGCCGGGAATTCCATGGAGCAACCGCTCCATGAGGCTTTGGAAGATCCCCGGGGCCACGGAAACGCCGAATTGAAGGCGGCGGCAACGAAAAGCCCCACGATGGGTGACGATGGTCTGGGCAGCCGCCGCATCGTCATCCACCGGGAGCTGTTGGTAGGCCTGCGCCATATCCAGTTTGGCGAATGTGCAACCCTGCCCCAAGGAATGGAGCAGGTGTTGCACCACAGGGACTGGATAGGGGTTTGCCTGAAGGGCCAGGTTGATTGTCGACTTGTAGTCGGCGCAGATCCTCACCGAGCCGTCCGGCTTGACTGGGAGAACGATGGGGGTCTCCCAGGGGGAGTGGTCAATGGGCTCGATGACTCCTTATCAAGCTCGGCGTCAACCTTGGCCCTTAAGGCAAAAGGCACCCTGTGGGCCTTTAGCCGAATTGGAGCAACCTGGGTGTCGAGGCTAAGGGAGATGGGGGTGCCCTTATAACAGCCTAGCTGGCCATCGAAAATGTCAGCGAATTCGGCTAGGACGTCCTCTAGGGAGGAGGAGACTACCCGGTGCACCCCCCCTATAGATAACCCCAGGGGAGGGAACCAGTCCAGACCCAGAAGGGCTGGCAAGGCCTTTCTGACAATCAGGATGGGCAGTTTCCCCCTAAAGGAGCCGTACTTAACAGAAATGGGGAAGGACCCAAGGGTGGGAATTAGGTTCCCCTGGTAGTCCCGCAGGGTCGTTTTGGCAGGCAACAGTTGGGTTTGGGAGACTTTAGGACAAAGGCGGGAGAAGGCAGCCCAGGACAGTAGTGAACGGGACGATCCGGAGTCCCCCTCCATCTTGCAGGGCTGACCTTCAAGCTGGACTGTGGCTGCAACTTTCCGGGCTCCGGCGGAGGCCTGGCTGACTGTGCCCTCAGCGGTTTGCGGCTGGTAGATGTTGTGGCAGTCGTCTGCCCTCCGAGTCGGCGGTGGCAGTTGGCGGCGCGGCTGCGCTTGGGATGGCACATTTGCCTGGAAGAAGGAGGGGGCAGGCAAGGATGCCCGGCAGACTTGGGCAATGTGCCCTTGCCTCTGGCAGCAGCGGCAGATGGTATTGCGGAACGGACAAGCAGAGCGTGCGTGGCGGCCGCCACAGCTAAGGCAGGTGGACCCGGTGGCAGAAGGTGCCGCTGTAGGTGGAGGAGGCTTCCGTCGGGGTTGTGCCCTTAGCTGGCCCACGACTTCCGTGGATGGATCATCCGGGGGTGGCAGTTCGTCCACCAGACAAGCCTGGGAAGCCGGTGGAGCTTGTGGGGTGCCACCTGGCATTTGCGAGGACAGCTGCAAGCGCTCAATGTCCGCAGTAGACTGCTCAGAGAGCTCGGCTGCTCTGGCAGTCTCCACTGCTTGCAATAGGGTGATGTCCTGGTGGCGGAACATGAGGCTTCGCAAGTTGACATCTCGCACTCCACAGACAAACTGCTCCACCAGGTTTTCTTCTAAGTTAGTGAAGTCGCATTGGGCAGCCGTTGTACACAGGGACTCTAAGAATTGGCTGATAGACTCGTTAGGTCTCTGCACCCGGCAGCGGAAAGCGAAGCGGCGGGCAATCTTTGAGGGTGTCGGTGCGTAGTGCCCTTTGAGCCTGGCCATAAGATTGTCCCAGCCTAGCTTGTACGCCGGCCTTGGAGCGGCCAAGGCTCTGGCGGATGCGAACATTGCGGGTTCGCAACAAGAGAGGAAGAAACTGCATTTTTCCTCGTCAGTTTGTGCCTGGTTCTTGGACGCAATGAGGTAACACTCAAAGCGTTCCATGAATCCTTCCCAGGATTCTCCACCCGAGCCGTAGGGAGCAAACGGAGGCAAGGCAGAAGTCATTTTGGCTTAGATGCGGGAAGGACTTCGCGGAGTGGAGAGAAAGAGACAGGAAATTTTTTCTTCCATAGGTCAGCGTTCGTTGCCGGCGCGGAACGCGGCGTGGCAACTGGCTGAAATCTTCTCTCTCGCTTTACCCTAGGCTACGCGGGAATCGCTAAATCCCACCCTTGTCGCCAGTTTTGTATTCTGTTGGAAGGAGAACGCGACAGCCAGGGTTTCTGAACAGCAACAGCTTTATTTAAACAGTAGAAGAAGGTGACAGCGATTCAAAAGGGGGAACCGCGCGCCAAGGTATTTATACAACTATATCAACCAATCAGTGGCCGAGGACTGGGCAGCAACCGCTGACGTCAGTGCCTCGGCCAATCAGTAAGTAACTGTGGCCGGCAACAGCCTCTGCTGCGTCTCAGCCAATCAGGACGCAAGAGGCTGTTGCTGGCTTGAATGTACTGAATACACAAATCTAACTATTGAATATTTAACATTGATGAGCCAAAATGCACTCATTAACATGAGTGTCACTAAGGAAAGATATAACACAGACTATGATATAGGTTTGTCAAGAAAGGGGAACTTCTACAAATCAATCCGGGCTACGGATAGTTGAGGAATTCACTATTTGTGCTTTGTGATGTGAACAGATCTGTGCAACTGGATGGCTGAACAGATTAGAAAATAATTTTCCATTGGATTTCATACTTCCCTCAATTTTGCAGTGTAGTTCTCTTTTTCTGACAAAGCAATCTCTTTTTTGATAATGGCAACTTTAGAATTAGAAATCTGCGCATTTAAAGCGAAATTCATTTTAAATGTAGATCTTGTTAAATAATATACCAAAATAAGCATGCATGCATTTATATATGGTTTCCATGTAGGTGTTGTTGTTGTTGTTTGTAAAAAAAAAATGCAACAACCCTATGAACATGTAAAATTGTTACAGAGCAGTTACTCTGTGGTAAACTGGGTGGGAAATTAAGTAAATAAATATAAATAAATAAAAAACAGACCAATCCATTCATTTCCATTTGAGGTTTCTATGTCATTTTCAAGCTTTCTAAAGCATAGTATGTTTGTTACATAAAATAGATACAGATTGTTATGCTGCAATAGATGGGGTAGATTCACTTTCTTTTTCCTGATTTTATTTCCTATACCTATTTTATGAGAATTAAAAATAGCAGAAAGAATCACATGGCACATGCTAGCTGCCAGCAGTTTGCCAGTTTGAGTCTCTCCAGGCTCAAGGTTGACTCAGCCATCTATCCTTTCAAGGTTGGTAAAATGAGGACCAAGATTGTTGGGGCCAATATGCTGACTCTGTAACCAGAGATGGGTTGCCAATTTTTTTCTACTGGTTTGGGTGCACATGTGATGCTTCTGAACATGCGCAGAAGTGTCCAGGCAGGTGGGTGGAGCTTTCCACCACCACTTCTACCGGTTCAGCCCATCTGGCAACAACCAACCTCTATCTGTAAACACTTAGAGAGAGCTGTAAAGCACTGTGAAGCAGTATATAAGTCTAAGTGTTATTGCTATTATAAAGTAAAGTAGATCTTGTAACCTATAGAGTTCATAATCCAATGTTCAATTGAGATAATGAAACAACGAATAACAAAACTATGAGCCTATGGAAAATGGGAATTATGTTCTGTAGCTCTGAAACATGGCTGAAAGCAATAGAAATGCATGAGAAACTCAAAAATGGGCAAAATTAAGGATACTGTATCTTGGACACCTCGATATTCTGCTCTCCCATGCAACTATATCCCAAAGAAGATGCTGAGATCCAAAGAATACAGTTTGGATGAAGAAAAAAAATACATAAAACTAGTTTTAATATTTCATTTCATTCTTTGTAAAGAACAGTCTCAAGAATTAAAGTTACTAAATGAAATAAAAAGCACTGCTGACTTTAGCAGCACTTCATCTCTCTCTCCACTCTCTGGCCTAAAACTCATGTAAATTGTCAGTATTACCTTCTGAAGATGATTCAGCTGTAGTAGATATGTTTGCAAAACAAGCAATGATGTCTGGCCTAGCTGTGCTTTACAGAGCCTCATAGGTGCACTTATAGACTTACAAAGCTGTCTCCAGCTACCTTTTGAAACTGATGATGCATGCCATCAAGGGACAAGTTCAAATATTTTGATTGCCAAGGCATTCCTCAGAGAGTTTGTTGGTGAAGGACTTGTTAGAATGTTTCTTCGCCTTCTCCTTAATTCCCCTGAGGAGCTTTCTGAATAGTCTTCTCTAATTTTTCCTCTGTGGGTTAATGTGATGAAAGGAAACCATCTACTCATACATCTCAGCCTCTTTTTCCCAGAGAGCTGTCGACTTACCCTACCACTGATGGAGTGATACAGAAGATAATTTATTTTACTGAAGACAAATGTTCAGTATTTTTCATTAGTGAAAGTTGCCAACATAATTAGGACTTTTAGCTTCTTGGAAAAATCCAAAGAGAAATATCATCTGACCCTAACCCCAAATCAAACAAACAAAATAGAAACTGCTATCTCCTTCTCCTCACTTCCATCTTTGGGATATGACCAAAGTCAAACTCAGTTCATCTCTTTGCCTAATCCCATTAATCCGAATTGACCCTCTCTGCCCCAAACAAAGCCCCCAGCAATTCCACCAACCCAAAGAACAGACATCCGCTCACAGCATAGCCCAAGGACAACCCTGCCAAGAGAATTGCAACCTACAGAAATCTGTCTTCCAGCCTATATCAGCTGATGACCTCAATGTCTATGGAGAGTCTCAGTCATCTAGGTCATGATTATCCCAACGGTGACATTGCCTCCTGAAAAAGCAATTGATGACTTCAATATTCAATTTTTTAATCAATGAACTTCCTCAGCTCTGTCTCCTCCCTGAAACGCCCATTTTATCTAACAATAGAACTAACGTCAGCTACACTGACAAAGACACCTCTAGCTTTCCCAAACTGGCCAGTAAATTAGGTTCCTAGAATTTCCAGACTTATAGCCCTCAACTTTTGTAAAAAAAAAATATTTGCCTTCCCATTGTTCAGAGTCCTTCTTTGAGGTAAAGCAGGCACCCAATGAATCGCTGCAATAAAATGGCAAGTTTTTCCTCAATATGATGATCCTTCAAACTGAATGCAGGGAGCAGAGCCCTACCTCTTTGGCTACTTCAATTCCCTCCCAAATTATAGACAAGAGATTTGCTGCTCACAGTCCATAATTGCAGTTGTTATTTCCTGCCAGGAAACACAGGCTGAGGTAGTATTCTGCCAGTTCACCCCAGTTCAGGGAGGCTTCGCCCACCCACCCAAACCTGATCATGGATGCATGCACCACACACTCTCCGAGTTCTAAACCAGTAGAGAAGGTAAGAGAAAACCATTACTGAACACCGGTAAACAGTAGGAAATTGTTACTCTATATATAATTTCCAAAAGGAGTCGAGATTTACTCTTTCTTCTAACTAGTAGAAATTATGATGCAGCATTTCATTTCCCTGCTAAGTATTCAGAGATTTGTGGTGCATATCCGTATTGACCAAACACATTGTGTATTATGTTTTCCTCAGAACAGGGAAAGTGGCCAAAGATGAATTTGACCTGAAATGAGGCAGAATTTTCTTCCTACAGGAATGTACAATGGTGATGGTGATATATCAAATGATCTGTTTGGCTTTTTACAACATACTTCATACAGTTATGATACAAGCATCCAGGGCTTTTCACAGTATTCTGCTTGTGAAAGTAGCTGTATTATGGTGACTATAGTGATAATATTATGTAAGGAAAGGTGATTCAATTTTGCTATTTATAGAGAAATTTTATTTCTGATTGCAAATAAGGAAACTTGGCTTCGAATCATATTATTGCGTTGATTTAGCAAATTAGTCATAAAAATCTACAGGCTTCAAAATGTCTAGATTGTGACAATTTCTATTTAAACATAAATTAGACTTGGGCTTAAGGAAATTCTTAATAGTGTATTTTCACTCACAACCATTTGTAATTCCAACCCCTATTCTGGATCTTCTCTTCATTCTCCCCCCACTAAGTATTTCAGTAAAAAGCACAATAGCTTCCCATTCTTGGACTGAATTCTCCACCTCTAAATAACAAAGTCTTTTTTTTTACTAACCTGAACTAATGAACTATAAATCATTTAAACAATGCAAACCTAGTTTTGGAAAAAAGTGAAATCAATAGCAGCCCATGAGTTTCTAAAGTAGATTTTTCTGCCTGAGATATTCTTTGGATATCATTTAACATGTTTCAGGCCAAAATCAGAGAGAAAGAGAGAGAGAGACAGAGACACAGAGACAGAGACAGAAAGACAGAAAGAGACAGAGAGACAGAGAGAGAAAGAGACAGAGAGATTCAATATGCATGAAAATCCTTGAAAAAAGAATTAAGATGAGCAATGAGCTCTCCAAACATATAATCATGTTCTAATAACAAAATGGTGGCTATACTTCACAATAGGTTCTTTGAATATGTTTCTGAATATATTTTCATTATACTCACTTTTAACATAGATGGAGAAGTATGTCCATCAATTGTTGTAATATCTGAGAGGAAGAATGTTGTTTGTCCAATTTATACCATAGGTTATTTGGCCACAGTGCCAAGTCAGGCTAGACAATCTTCCATCTTTCCAGTGTTTTGTGGTTGACTCTTCTAGCTGAGACTAGTGGGGAATTGAAGATTACAAACCTGGCTGTTCCAGCAGGCCTGGGGCTGTTGACCTTAGTGTTAAGGTCCAGCCCCGATTAGAACGTATGTGTGTTGTGTATTTTAAACTATTTTTTACTTATTTTGCTTTTCTTTTTTTCTTCTTTCATTGTAAGCCGCCCGGAGTCCTCCGGGATTGGGCGGCCTATAAATTTAATAAATTAAATGAATAAATGAAATGACAATACCTAGAGGCACTTGATTGCCTAGTTTTAACTGAGATCTTCCTTCAACACTGTGTTGTAAATCCATAGAAAACTATAATGCTGATTGTTCCAGTCAACAATAGTGTTGGGGAGGGAAAGTCATGATATGTCATGTGATGATGATGTGATGACACAAGTTTGACACCCCTGTTCTAGTTAATATTTTAGCAGTGACCTCCAGCACAACAGTCACTCATAAAGACATTTTATTCTGCAACACTTTGGCACTTTCAAAGACACAGAGACAGAGACAGAAAGAAAAATTTTGGGAGAGCTAACCCAGGACCATGGGAAGTCAAAATTGATGGGGATATTTATGACCAACTTAATTTAATTACTATTTTGTTCATCAATAAGCAGGTATGTGTGGCTGGTTACTTAAGGATATTTTCATACAAACAAGGTCAGACCTAGAACATTTCTGCTTCTGCCTTTCTAATTGCCCTTTAAACAATAACATTTAAACAAAAATCAAATCCACTTTTCCAACTGTTCAACACCAATAAGCAATAAAAAGTAATATAACGGGTAGCATTAAGCACTCCAAAAAATGCATTAGATGTCGATGGACTGTGTCCTAATTAAAAAGAGGCATTAAAATTTTCAGTCCACATGGCTGCACAACTTCAAATCTGGGTGGCTGTCATCACATTTGAAGGGATATTTGCATAAGGAAATAGGCACTGCAATAAGCCAAATTTGCTTATAACATCCTTCTGACTAGAAAATAAAGCTATCATTTAACTTAATTGATAATAATAGTGGTTTTATGAGTGTAGTTGAGAATACCAACAACTCCTATATATGGTTTAAAGAATTGTTCTTGGGCTGTATTCAAATTGCAAGGAAAAATGAATGTGGGCAGTAGCATCTTTTTATATATACAGACAGTTCTCAACTTGCCACCACAATTGAGCTCAAACTTTCTGTCACTAAGGGAGACAGTTGCTAAGTAAGTTTTGCTCCTTTTTACGATCTTTATTGCCACAGTTGTTAAGTGAATCACTGCAGTTGTTAAGTTAGTAACACAGCTGTTAAGGGAATCTAGCTTTTCCATTGACTTTGCTCATCAAAAAGTCACAAAAGGTGATCAGATGACTGTCTACCAGTATTCAGATCAGATGACCCTGCGACACTGCAACCATCATAAATATGAACCAGTTGCCAAGCAGCAGAATTTTGATCATGTGAGCACGGAGATGCTGCAATGCACCTAAGTGGGAAAACTAGTTATAAGTCATTTTTTTCCATTG
The DNA here is from genome assembly GCF_009769535.1 of Thamnophis elegans. Classification (NCBI taxonomy): domain Eukaryota; kingdom Metazoa; phylum Chordata; class Lepidosauria; order Squamata; family Natricidae; genus Thamnophis; species Thamnophis elegans. The sequence continues at coordinate 49,389,781 of NC_045541.1, forward strand.
CCATTGTAATTTTAAAGTCATTAAATGAATGGTTGTAAATAGAGTGTTACCTATATCTAGTTGCTTTAATCAGTTCCTACCTTTCCAAAGGAAAGTTTACGATATACAATGAAAATAATAAATATTAAATAATACAATTCTGCACACATAACTAGAAAACAGATCAAGTATCAGCATAATACAGACAGGTTCCAAAGTTTCAGTGTTTTTCTTCTTCTTACCGATCACTAGTCTTCCTCTTCAGTAGAAAATGCACCATAGCTGCCTCTATTGAAAACAAACTAAAGCTGGATTGACATGATCTGCTAGAAAATTGCAAAAGTGTAGAAAGTATTTAATGAAGCACAGTTTAAACTGGACTGCATGGTTCTTTTATCATGCAATGGTATCTATAAATAGCTCCAAAGGTAATGGCATTTCTGCTCATAATATGCAATGCGGTTGATTTAATTTTTCTTCTGCATGGCTGAAAAAGTTTCCATGTGTTTCTATGCTAAACTTTGAAAAAATAAATTCAGGAAAGAGAGAGAAGTGATACTTGCATGTTACAGCAATAGCCTGGAAAGCAATTTCTCTTTTCTTCCAAAGGGAAAAAAAATAGCTTTTAGTGTGACTGATGGGAACCTGACAAGTGCAAGTGGTTGGACAACCCAATACACTGACTAAGGCCACATCATGGAAAGCAAGGTTGAGATGAGCCAGCTGAATCAATACCAAGAATATTGATATTTCTCTTCTTCCTTGCTTGCCAACTTGAAGTCATTTCAAAGGAATTAAGCAAGTCTGGTGAACTGAGATGTACCGAAAGAAAGCAAGTCAGGGCCAAAAGTAAAAAAGTTACTTTGATCAGACTGGAAAAACCTTACTTCAGATGATTACTTGTTGATCTGGAAAGCAGCAGAGAGGATCCATTGAAGCTAAAGTAAGTGACTACTTTGTGACTAACGATCACAAGTAATTGAACAAGCTCTTAAAGTTACTTCCTCTTTAAAACCAATGACTTCATTATTCTGCAGCACTTATAGTCTTAATCTCCCTACCAATTTTTTTAAAAAATCTCCTTTTTTTGCCAGAGAGATTGCAGGACTTGGTCGACATTGACTGACCTTGAGTAGCAAGTCAAATCAAGTCGAGGCTAGTTTATTTGTTTGGCCAGATGCCAAAACAACCAAGTAAAAGAATAAAGAATCAATAAGTTATTACATGTTCAAAATTCTATTAAGGCTTTAATATATTGTTTACATTGACCACTAATAACCTCTCCAGGTTCCAGTATAGGATTACAAACTCACAGCAATTTTATTTATATATAGAACATGTTCATATACATATACATATTGAACACTAAATTTAAATTTGAATACTTTATTTGGCCAAGTTAGACACTCAAAGAATTTGTCTCCAGTACATAAGCACTCAATGTAGTTGCAAAACAACAGATAATGATGATGATGATGATGATGATGATGATGATGATGATGATAATGATAATGAGGATGATAATGTAATAGTGATACCCATTATTATTGGGGCACTTGGTACCTTGTCCAAGAATTTTAGTCCAAGCAGAACTGCAAAAAACTGTGCTACAAACTGTATATTTGTAGATCTACGGAATGGTTAATACCAAGTGAATCACCCTGGTTAATTGATATTAACCAGGGTGATTCACCTTTCACCTCTTCTCTTCATCATCGCAATGATCCCAATATCAGTAATCTTTAAAAAAATGAAATTAGGCTACCAAACAGCCAAAGAAGCTGAAAAAATTTCGCATTTACTATATATGGATGATTTGAAACTCTATGGAAAGTCAGAAATAGAAATCCAATCATTGACAAACACAGTCCGAGTATTCAGCACCGATATTTCAATGCAGTTTGGCATGGAAAAATGTGCCACTGTATCCATAAAAAGAGGCAAAATCACTACATGTGAGGGAATTGAAATGCCCAATGGGCAACTAATTAAATGCAACGAAAATGAAGCCTACAAATACTTAGGCATTCTGCAGTTGGATAACATCAAGCATGGAGAAGTAAAAACTATTGTCAGGCGAGAGTACACCAACAGAGTTAGGAAAATTTTGAAATCTAAATTGAATGGTGGAAATACAATCAAGGCCATAAATACCTGGGCAATACCAGTTATAAGATACACAGCTGGTATAGTTAACTGGACACAAGCTGATTTGGACCTTTTGGACCGAAAAACCAGGAAACTAATGACAATGCACTACAGTTTACATCCACGTGATGATACTGATAGATTATACCTTCCCCGAAAATCAGGTGGCAGAGAATTATTACAAGTGAAGCAAACAGTTGAAGAAGAAAAACATGCACTGGCTGATTATTTAAAAGAAAGTCAAGAACATCTATTAATTGAAGTAAAGAACAAAAATCTACTGAAGGCCCAACAGACGAAACAAGAATACAGAAAAGATGTGATAAAATCAAGAATGTACAGTTGGCAGAACAAAGCACTGCATGGCCAATTTCTGGAAAAAATAAAAGATAAAGTGGACAGTGAACAAACTTGGTTATGGTTAACAACAGGTACATTAAAGAAAGAAACAGAGTCACTAATCCTGGCTGCGCAAGATCAAGCTATCCGCACAAATGCCATTAAGGCCAAAATCGAAAAATCCTCTGATGATGCCAAATGCAGACTTTGCAAAGAAGCTGATGAAACTGTTGATCACATACTCAGCTGCTGTAAAAAAATCACGCAGACTGATTATAAATTGCGGCACAATTCAGTAGCACAAATGATCCATTGGAATTTGTGCAAAAATTATAATATTAAAACAGCAACAAACTGGTGAGAACATCAGCCTGAAAAAGTCACCGAAAATCAGATGGTCAAGATCTTGTGGGATTTCCGTATACAAACCGACAAAATACTGGCGCATAATACACCAGACATCACACTGGTTGAGAAAAATAAGGTCACAATCATAGACATCGCAATATCAGGTGATAGCGGGGTCGCCGAGAAGGAACAGGAAAAAATCGCAAGATACCAGGACTTAAAAATCGAAATTCAATGACTATGGCACAAACCAGCAGTGATAATTCCAGTGGTAATTGGCACACTGGGTGCTATTCAAAAAGCACTGGAATTACATTTAAAACAGTTAAAAATTGACAAAATCACCACCAGTCAAATGCAAAAAGCCGCACTGCTTGGACCTGCACGCATATTATGAAAATACGTTACGACATCCTAGGCCCCTGGGTGGGGCCCGACTAGTAACCAATGCCAAATCCGGCGAAACAACTGGCCGCTGTGATACAATTGTATAATAATAATAATAATAATAATAATAATAATAATAACAACAACAACAACAACAACAACAACAACAACAACAACAACGCCATGACCACATTGCTACGATCATTCACTGGAAATTGTGCCAAAGGTTTGGACATAAGTACAGCAAAAACCACTCAGAAGGTTTTAGAGAATGAGAAAGTCAAGATCTTGTGGGACTTCAAAATTCAAACTGACAGGCACTTGGCCCACAAAACACCTGACATAACAATAATTGAAAAGAAAAAAACTATGGTTCATTGACATTGCAATACCTGGAGATGCACAAATTGCAGATAAACAGCAAGAAAAAATCACAAAATACCGGGACTTGCAAATTGAAGTTGAGTGATTGTTGAAAAAGAAATCATGTGTTGTCCCAATTGTAATTGGAGCCCTTGGAGCAATACCTAAAGGGCTACCTCACTATTTGGAAATTTTAAATTTATCAGACTTGAACATTCTGATTCTACAAAAAACCACCCTACTTGGAACAGCTTATATCCTCCGATGTTACCTTAACAGTTCCTAGGTCCTTGAGCTGTTGAGCTACCAACCAGCCCCAAAGGCTGTGAATCTCACCAAAGATTAACCACATAATAATAATGACCAAACTGAATGGAGGAAACATCATAAAAGCCATAAATACCTGGGCTATAGCTGTAAATTCAATACTCTACAGGAATAATTGACTGGACCCAGATTGAATTGGACAATTTGGACACAGAAGCTTATGACAATGAATCATGCTTTGCCACCCTAAAAGTGATGTTGACTGATTGTATCTACCAAGAGCAGAGGATGGTCGAGGACTCCTACAATAAAGCAGACTGTGGAAGAAGAAAGACACAGCTTGAATGATTATATCCAGAAAAGTAAAGAACCAATGATTAAGGAAGTAAATAAAGGAGGCCTTTTGAAGACAACTAAGTTAAAAGCTGAATATAAGAAAGAAGTAATTGAGAAGCGAGATGAAAATTGGAAAAGCAAAGCTATGCATGGCCAATACTTGAAAGGTATTGGAGGCAAAGCCAACCAAAAACTAACTTGGAACTGGTTAAGATCAGGAGTACTGAAAAAAGAAACAGAAGGCTTTATTTTGGCAGCTCAAGAACAAACCTTAGCCACAAACTGCATGAAGGCAAAAATTCAACATGTTACTACCAACAGCAAATGTTGCTTCTGTAATGAGAAAGATGAGACAGTCGACCACTTGATCAGAGGGTGCAGCAAAATTTCACAAACTGACTACCTACAACGCCATGACTGTGTTGCTAAGATTATTCTCTGGAAATTATGCCAAAAGTTTGGATTTGAGTACAGCAAAAATGACTGGGACCATCACGTTGAGAAGGTTTTAGAGAATGAGAAAGACAAGATCTTGTGGGATTTCAGAATTCAGACTGACAGGCACTTGGCCTACAAAACACCTGACATAACAATAGTTGAAAAGAAAAAAGTATGGTTCATTGACATTGCAATACCTGGAGATGCACGAATTGAAGATAAACAGCAAGAAAAAAATCACAAAATACCAGGACTTGCAAATTGAAGTTGAGCGACTGTGGAAAAAGAAATCTTGTGTTGTCCCAATTGTAATTGCAGTCCTTGGCAATACCTAAAGGCTACCTCGCTATTTGGAAATTTTAAATTTATCAGACTTGAACATTCTGATTCTACAAAAAACCACCCTACTTGGAACAGCTTATATCCTCCGACGTTACCTTAACGGTTCCTAGGTCCTAACTCAAGCTGTTGAGCTACCAACCAGCCCCAAAGGCTGTGAATCTCACCAAAGATTAACCACATAACAACAACAACAACAACAACAACAACAATACCACCAGTTGAAGAGGAAATATGTAATAAAAGGATTAATAATATGACAGCTACACTCTATCGGTTAATATATACACACTTAGTAATCACCCTGTTTTTCAACTGCAACAATTAGGTGTCCAGCAGAGTGATGGCATGAGAGAAAAACTTTCTCTGTGTCCAGTTATCTTGGCATACAATACTCTATAGTGCCATCCCAAGGGAAAGAATTAAAAAAGTTTTTATCCAGGATGTGAGGGGTCTGCATATATCTTCTTATATGTCCAGATCAGTTGTGGACTTTAGGTACTTACACCATGGTGCAATTTCTGTTGTCTAAATCTGATTGAAGAAATTTTGAATAAGAATATTCAAGATCCAATTTTTAATTTCCAATTTGCAATTTACCCTATCTAGAATCATAAAATAAATATCAGAGAGTCCAGACTGATGTAGCAATAGTATCACAGATTGATGGTCTGAAGGATTTTTTAGATACATTCTTCTCTTGGATTATATTTGGACAATGCTTTATGTTTTAACTGTTAATTAAAAAAAATAGCGAATACAGGTCCAGAACTCAAAAATAAGTGCCAGTTTCCTATCTCAGGAAAGAAGGAGGAATATACTTAAATGCCACAGAATCAAATTCAGAATATTGCTGTTTTTTTATTTCTATAATGAACTATGACCATAATAGTTTTGATTTGATGTGATCTGAGGAGATTCAGCGATAGTGACTCAGCAGGAGGCTTCAAAGTGACATCACAAAGAAGTATCAAATAAGGAATCAATGAATAAAATCATACAAAAACAGGGGAAGCAGGGGATGTTGCAAGTCCCATCCCTGAGGGGGACCCAGAAGAAGGGCCTTCTCCATAGTGGCTCCTTCTCTCTGGGGAACATCATTCTCCCTGAGATTAGAACGGCCCCCACTCTAATACTCTTCCAGAAGGTGCTGAAGACCTGGTTCTGCCAGGGAGCCTGGGGAACCCAAAGAGGGATGGAGCCCATTAAATGGCTTGTGTGATAAGCTGCCGCTGGGGTGGGAGATAATTTTAGTACATTAATTTATTTTAGTTTTACTGTTTTTAGATGTAGTTTTTTATGTTCTGTAAGCCGCCTTGAGTCGCCATGGACAAATAGGCGGAAATATAAATTTAATGATAAATAAATCAATCATTTTCTAAAACAACCTCCAAAATAAAATAATAGATGGAAAAAATGACTAACCCTTGGAAAATTAAAAAGGAAAATGCTAAGTGATCCTTCTTGTGAAGGGAACCTCAGCGTATTGATGTAACTAGTGTCTCGTAACACCAGTATACTTCAAATTCAGTAGCTTATTTGATGTGGTTGAAGAAGGATAAATAATTAATGGAACTTCCGAGTGCTAGAGACTAGTGATCAAAAGAGGATCTTTACCATTGCTGTAACTTCCTCCTCTATAATTTAGTGATGGCTATAGAAATATGTATCCTGAGAAAGAGAAGGGCCTCTTCTCCTACTGCTGCTGCCTTCAAATACAATAGAAGACACAACAATTTAAACTGAATACAGATGAAGCAGTGGCATCTGACACAATTCATTTTTTCCCTCCAAACATTATCTGAAGGTATAGAATATTAGTGTAAGGAGAGCCAACCTTTCCCTTTTCTTTTATTTGCTGCATGTTAACAGTGAGTTAACCTGGAAAAGGGTGTGCTATTTCAGTTCTGCTCCTAGAAGAATGCAGACTTCAGTCATAGGCTAATGTAAAGCAGGAAGTCTTTAAAAGGATTGAATACAAATTGAATTGGGCTCAAATATAGGCTGTGGGACTGGGTAGAAATGAATTACAGAGTCTCTGTGAAACCCTTAATAATCAGGCTTCATAAGCAGCTTAGAAATAGCATTTCATATCCACATTTTGAAGTCAGTCATATGTAGTGGAATGGGAGAGTATTAAATGAACTGGAACTTGGCAATAGGATGTAATAATGATCAGACTGCTCTTCCAGCCACCGTTATCAAACTGGAATCTTCTTATCCTGCAAAGTTTGCTCCTCCAAAGCATCTATCCAATAGAGCCTTCCCTCCCTCCTTCAAGCAGTCTGTTAGGGTGATGCTCATTCTCTCTCCCTTACTAAATGTGAATCTTCCTCTTAAAAAATGACCTTCTGCACTGCAGTTTACAACACAAATCATCTAGAGGATTCAAGCTGACTTTTGTTAACCCTGTTGCTGCCAACCTTCACAGCATTTGCTATTTTTCCAGGGTTGAATTCAGTACACTGAGCAGTTAATAGTGCCTGCAAGGTGGTCGTCCTTTTTTTATTTATCAAGAGGTGGTTTTTTTTGCTCTGTCTCAGTATTAGATGCAGCTCATTTAACCAACACAAAAATTCAACGATCACCAGATGTTATATTATAGGAATGACTAATTATCAAAGACATGACAGCCTTGGATTTTTGAACAGGCAAAAGAAAAGAACTTCAAAATCTTTGCTTAGGGAAAGTTGGAGAATGCACGAGAAAGGGCTAGAATTATCCACAATAATTTTAGTGGATTTTGTGGGTGCAGCAAATTAATCCAGACAATGGACATCTATTTCCATAATAGTTTATCTTTTCTCAATGCTCAAAACATTCAGATGTTTTGGAAATCTTTAATCTGGGAAACAGTTTCTTTTTTTCAATTTCTGTGACTAAATACTTATTAACAGCATATTTATTTTAATTTAGTGCATATGCTTTAACCAAGTGCTAATTATTCTTCAGATAAGTAGTAGAAATAAAATTACACATATTTATAGTTCCTTTGTGCACTATAAATAGGAAAAAAATACAAAGGAATTCAGACTAAAGTTCAGCTCCCCATGACTCCTAAAATATGGAAATGTAGATATGATAACAATTAGCACAGTGCTATTTAATCTGCTGTTCTTTTCTTCATAGTCATATTCTGTAAACTGGCATTACATCAAAATGTAATCTCAATGAGAATGAGATTATGTTTATGGAGATGCCATGACACAAACTCTTTACTTGTATATTTCTGTCCTGGTGTCTGATTATGTCAGTTTTAGTTTAGTTTTGGAGTTAAAATGTCCTGATACCTCTTTGGTCCCTTGCCTTTCAGTGTTCTCCCACTCTTGTGGGCACTATGCTTTTATTTTATATCTAGCAAAGGTAAAGGTTCCCCTCATACTAGTCATTCTCGACTCTAGGGGGCGGTGCTCATCTCTGTTTCAAAGCCGAAGAGCCAACACTGTCCGAAGACAACTCTGTAGTCATGTGGCCGATATGACTAAATGTCAAAGGCTCATGGAACACTATTAGCTTCCCACCAAAGGTGGTTCCTATTTTTCTACTTGCATTTTTACATGCTTTCAAACTGCTAGGTTGGTAGAAACTGGGACAAGTAACAGGAGCTCACTCCATTACACGATACTAGGGATTCAAACCACTAAACTGCCGACCTTCTGATTGACAAGCTTAGTCTTAGCCACTGAGCCACCACGTCCTTCTTATATCTAGCAAAGTCATATTTAAAGATAGGCAATCTTAATCAGTGAACCTATCAGAGGTATTTGAGACCCAAATAACAATCACAATACAAAATAATTTCTAGTCACATACTCCTATCCCAAATGATACTAAAATTAAGCAAACTCAAATAGCATTGCTGTTCAAAGGAATTATTTTGCCATAATAGATAAGAAAAGAAACTCAATGTTTAAAAGTTCCAGTGTTGAAAAAGGAATCTCAGGGTGCTTTCCTTTTTCCATTTATTTGGGAATAATGTCCCCCAAATGCTGCACTTAGTCTTTGGTTGATTTCAAGAGGTTTTAAATCAGACATCCTAAGAAGAGAGAATTACAAAAGCCCCATTAAGCCAATAAATAATTCACCAGCGCTACTTGCATAAAAGAAAAAAGAAGAGGCGAAATGCTGCTTTTAGGTATCTTACCAAGCAATCAGATGTAATTTCAGCTTCTCTGCCTTAGAAATTTATTTGAGAATGTCTTTTGCATCTCCAGTAAATACAAAATACCCAGGCAGGCATATAATGAAATGGTGTATGAGTTCATGAAGTTCTTAAAATGAAATAGGAAGAAAACTGACACCTGTATATATAATAGCAAAGGGTCATATTTAATCCAACCAGGGGAAGGGAAACAAGAAAGCCATTTGATGAAAATATTTGGGATATGTCTGATCTCATGTATAATGTTTGGTTTATTATGTTAATAACAATAACAATGTCATCCAATACAACTGCCTTTGGAACTGGTAATCAGATTTGCTGTCTGGTTAGGGCAATGTTACATCTAAACACATCCTCTCCTTAACTTGAATAGTGCTCTCATGGCTCTCACGATCAAAGAAAAGGAAAAAAAAAATGTCTCTATTGATTGAAATGTTGGGAGGAGAATATAGAATTTCAGCCCTGGGATAGAGAGACAGATAGCATGATTTCTGTGTTCTGCAAGGCAGCTATATCACTTCTATCTTCTTTGCAAGAAAGCTGCTATCTAACTGTGTTGTCTCTACAAGCTTCCACTGTGCACAAGTCCCTCGGTTAAGAAGTCAGGCCTTTGGAGAATTTAACATTTCAAATCTGATATGGTGCCTGACTGTTTTGGAGATTAAATGGTTTGCTGATAAGGAGATGGGGTTTACCATTTGATGAGGGCCGAGGCCTAGTAAACTCTTGGGTAATTGAGGGTAATGCTCTTGGAGGGATGGCAACCTGCCCTACCTGTTGACTCAATGGACTGCAGGCAGTGTCATCAAAGAATCTTCTAGCCTTCACCTCCATGCACACACAGAACTTCTTGGGACACTCTTGGGGAGGAGAAAGCCACACCAAGAGTTTCTTGTTATAGGCAGCTTTCCTTGAACAACACTTTGAATGCTGATGTGTCTTATGTTTCCAAACTTGATGATTTATTGTTTGGATTATTCTTTGGTCATGTTTGCTATCCAAGACTGACTGCAATGTGGTTGTATGCATCCTGATTCATGACCCACATAAGACAACTATGTAAATGATTGCTTTGGGAAGTCAAGTTCTAGTTTAGTAATTGTCCTTTCCAGATTTTTAATTATAGCATCTAAAATATAACTTGCTTCAGGACATAATAGGGTTGGATTTACTTTTGTAGATTTTTGAGTTAGTCGTGCATCTTTATTCTAGGAAACACCACTCACATGGCCATTCCAGGAACTGCTGGCCATGTACTGAGCACTAGATAGTATATTGTGGTTGGTTGGTTGGTTGGTTTATTCGACTTGTATGCCGCCCTATTCTCGGAGGGACTCAGGGCAGCTGACAAACCAGAAGGGAAGGGTCACAATACAAAACAAGTAAAAAGACAAAAAACAAACAACAATACAAAACAATTTAAAAAGTCACAACATGCACAACAATTCGAGTAGGGGTGGAACTCAGGAGCCCCAGGCCTGCTGAAACAGCCAGGTCTTAACGGCTTTTCGGAAAGCCTGAAGGGTGGTGAGGGTCCGAATCTCCACAGGGAGATCGTTCCAGAGGGCCAAAGCAGCCACAGAGAAGGCCCTACTCGGGTGGTCAACAGCCGGCATTGGCCGGCAGATGGAATTCGGAGGAGGCCTAATCTGTGGGATCTAATGGGTCTTGGGAGGTAATTGGCAGAAGGCGGTCTCTCAAGTACCAGGTCCAATACCATGTAGGGCTTTATAAGTGATGACTAGCACCTTGAAGCGTATCCGGAGACCAATAGGCAGCCAGTGCAGCTCACGGAGGATAGATGTAATGTGGGTGTACCGAGGCGGACCCACAATCGCTCGTGCAGCTGCATTCTGGACAAGCTGAAGTCTCCGAACACTCTTCAAGGGCTGCCCCATGTAGAGCGCATTGCAGTAGTCCAGTCTTGAGGTCACAAGGGTGTGAGTGACTGTTGTAAGAGCCTCCCGGTTCAGGTAGGGACGCAATTGGTGCACCAGGCGTACCTGGGCAAATGCCCCCCTCGTCACAGCTGACAAATGGTGATCTAAAGTCAGCTGCGGATCCAGGAGGACTCCCAAATTGCGAACCCTGTCTGAGGGGCGTATAATTTCACCCCCCCAGCCTGAGAGTTGGAATACATAGCCAATTTTTGGGAGGGAAAAACACCAGCCACTCAGTCTTGTCAGGATTGAGAGCCAGTTTGTTTACCCCCATCCAGACCCTAACATCCTCCAGGAACTGACACATCACGTCAACCGCTTCACTGAGCTGGCACGGGGCGGACAGATGTGGCCTTTTTCAAGACTTCAGGATCATTTTACAGGTGTAAAAAAATTCCTAAGCCTTAATAAACACAAGCCTGATTTCATTTCTTATTAACATTGGGGAGGATATGTGTGCTTATTGTGCAATTCCTTTACATTCCTGCTTCTGACACTCTCTAGATTGCCCACACAGTAACAGTGGAATGTGGTTCCTTTTCTAAATCTTTTGTTTTATACTTTTGCTAGAAGATATATCAGCAGAAACTATAAAGCTCCTCATTTTGGGGAAGATATCTAGATACCTATACCTATACTTATACCTATAGCTATATTTATACCTATACCTATACTTATAGCTATAGCTATAGCTATACCTAAGCCTATACCTATACCTATACCTATACCTATACCTATACCTATACCTATACCTATACCTACCTACCTACTTATCTCTCTATCTATCTTGTGTATGTCAATGTGAGTTTGTGTGTGTGTTTGTGTGTGCGCGTGTGTGCGTATGGTTTTCATCTATTCATCCATCCATCCATCCATCCATCCTACAAGACTGCTTTGGACAGGGTGCTTGTAAGTCATTTGGATAATATAAAAACATACCCAAAGAACACCCCATTTTGACTGACACCATTATTCTCCTCACATTGGGTCATAAAAGCTAACACTCCTATTCTGATTAATTGTTTAGCAGTGGAAAAGAAGCCAGAGTTACTTGTAACATCTTGCTGAGTTGTATGCATAGTTTAAGATGGTAGGTATTTTGTGTAGTTTGAATTTCTCCCCTCCTCAAAGACCCATCCCTCTATTTTGCACACGAAACCTGTTTTCACTGAGAACAAGACCAGGTTACTAATATCATTTTATTTCTTTTTTTTCTCTCACTCTCTCTTTCTTGAAGAAACAGCGACAACAGTTCAAGTAAGAGTGGGAAAGACTCTTGGATCTGACAAGGCAGGAGGTATTTTTGGTTCTTACCCATTGATGGTATATCTATTTCAAATAAGATATTATAATTCAGTTTTAATGAGGCAAATACAGTCTGCCTAAACAAGGTAGCATTCTAAATGTCTCTCCAATTATAGGTTTCTTTCTTTGATAAATGTGGATGCTGAGATCTTAACAGCTACTTTGGCCTCTAGATTACAGCCTGTCTGCTAATTATTGTTCACCTGACTCTGATTTATACAGAGAATAATGATATTAGATTTTTTTTTAATTGATGCAATGCTTTAACTCAAAGAGACAGAATCAGCAGCTATTATTTCTTTGGAGATGAGGAAGCTTTTTATTCTTATATGGTTCTTGCAATTCTTTGAAACTGAAAGCTGATTTATTTTAAGCTTCTCAAGTTTTACAGCTTGCACTGACATTTTTATTTAACCTACATTCACATCTGATTATCAACAGAACTGTATTACCTGATAAAGTTACCCTATAGTGCACATGAAAGCTGCCTTCTTCTCTTTCTTTTCTAATTTAACTTTGACTTTGAATATTGTTGTATATTAGGAAATACTGAAAAAGTTAAAAGGATATTACTAAAGAAGCAGGGCATAAATTTATAGTGTGTGAATGATCGTTTTATAGATTACCTAAACACCTGTATTTCTCATTTCATTTTTACTAATATGTGATGCCCTGATTAATTTATAATTGCAGTAAATTAGATTTCATCATATTGGGACTCAGTAAAAATATTTAATGTATAGGAATTTAATTTAGTCTGGGTTTTTGACTTCTTTATTCATTTTGATCTCAGCATAAGGATTCATAGAAAATTGCTTAGTTAGTAAATTTCAACAATCTCCAACTTTGAGTGAGTGAGAAAAACTGGGATTTTCTTCCATATTTTGAGGGTTTATCACTGGCACTTTAGTTCAGCTCTGCTTATTGATTAGAATAATCAATATTTCCTATTTGGCCCAATTTGAATAATAACATGTGACTTCCTTAAAATCCTGGTGAATATTGAATTCCATGCATTTAATGCTACAAGATAAACTATAGAAAATAGATTTATAGTTTTATGGGTTATAGACAAGTCTTTGATCATTTTGCTCATGAAAACATAAAGTTAGGAATAATCTAATATAAAGTAGTCTAAACTATTATGTTTTACTTCCTTTGATTTTAAAATGAAATTGATATAACTGGAACATTAACTTATGTTCTAGATTTATCCTATTATTGCTAAATTTTAGATTCAAATTGTTAGGATTATTAACATGACTTTAGATCAATCATTGCAGGTTCAAGGCTTCCGGGGAGGGACTTGCCGTCGTCGGCAGCTTAACGGAGCTGCCCCCAGATTCCTGGTTCGTTACCTATTTAATATCTATTAGATATCTCTTTTTTCAGCTAGAAAAAAACAGAGAGTGACTCAGTCGGCAAGAGTCTTCTTTGAAGTCCACAGTTGTTGTTTTTTTTGGCTGCGAACGGAGGGGGAGAGTCAGCCAAGGCTGAGTCATTTACTCCGGCCAGAAAATCTCAGCTGTTTTTTTTACAGCGCAAGGCGAGAACCCTCCCCCCGGACAATTTTGTAACTATGTTATTGAAATAAGACAGGCAGAGACCGAACTTGAGAACTCTATTTTTTTTTCTCCTACCAAAATCCCAGTTTCAACGTGATAAAAAAATCCTTTGTGTAAGTGGTTCTAAGATGGCGATCTTGTAGCTTTCGCATTTGTATATTTTTAGCTTCCTGGCACAGCCGACAGAGAGAAAGATCAAGGTATTGCCTGATAGCATTCTCCAACTAATTAACATTGTTTCCTTGAAGACCTACCAAGAATTTATTTTTCTTTTCTTATCAATTCTTAAAAGCTGTTAAGCCTCCTTGTCAATATAGAGATATTTTAACACAGATGAATATGAATTGTTTCATTACAATGCTAATTTTTTGAGATGTGCTGTGTTACAATGCTCCTTTTGAAATCTTTTGAAAAACCTTATGAACAAATAAAGGGGGGACTCAACACTTTCTTCTCTTGCAAGTTACATAACGGGCCAGCAGAGTTCGAGTAATACTTGACTAATTGTTTGAAATAATGCCATCAAAATCAAAGTCGGGGAGACGTTCTTTTAGCAATACACCTCATGCATTTGGCATGAAGTCGCAGCCTTTACCTTCTATGCCCCCTACTGGAGATTTGCTAATGAAAGAATTTCTTTTTGAGGACACTTAGAGAATTCAGAGAGGAGATAAAGCAACTTATTACAGACTTTTCTGACAAGTTTGACACTAGGATTGCTAATACAAAGGAGGACATGATAGGATTTGTAACTGTATTGACAGAGTATGTTGCTGGAATGGAAGATAAGCTAGAGCTTCTGGAGGAAGCCAATACCACCTGACATCCAAATCGAAGTGATGCAACAAAAAGTTGAAAAAGCCTGGAATGGAAGATAAGCTAGAGCTTCTGGAGGAAGCCAATACCAACTTGACATCCAAATCGAAGTGATGCAACAAAAAGTTGAAAAAGCTGGAATGGAAGATAAGCTAGAGCTTCTGGAGAAAGCCAATACCAACTTGACATCCAAAATTGAAATGATTGCAACAAAAAGTTGAAAATACAGAAAACAAATCGTTATGATAAATTATAAAAAGATGGAGCTTGCATTAAGATCAGGGGACTGCGTGAAAGGGAACAGGAGAACCTGAAACAGATTTTCTCAGAGGCCTTCAGTCGTCTGGTGGGAAGACTGGGAATCAACTTTGATTGGCAGATTGAAAAAATTTACCGCCATAATTCTTCGACGGCAAACAGAGGCAGCTTCCTCGAGATGTAATTATATATGTTGCTACAAGAGAGTCTAGAAATAGGACTACTACAAAAGTCTATAATACCAAGCTACAAATTGGCGGACAGGATCTGATTGTCTTCAAAGAACACCACCCCAAATGTTAAGAGCCAGGAGAGATTACGCTTTTCTTGTGGAAGAACTCAGAAACCATCAGATACAGTATAGATGGGATGTGCCATTTGGTATTATAATTACACTTGGTGAGCAAAAATATTGTCTCAATTCTGTATGGGGAAGCCCGAGATTTCTATCATAAGACCCTGAAGGTGGGACATTCTGAATCATCTGGATCCGGAGAAAGACAACGAGAAGGACAAGATAAACAACAAATTACACAACCACAAGATAGAAAGCATCACCTTTCCCTCCCGGTAGGGCAAGGGATCAGAGAACAAGGACCTAGTGGTACGACTACCAGACGAATGGGGAAGTAAGGCAGACTGCAACAACTTTAATAGTTATTGGCCATTGATTAAAGAGTTATGTCCGAACTTTTTATAAAAGAGAAAGAAAATATTTTGCTATTTCAAACAGCCTCAATCTTGAACATGGTCAATACTTTGTGACTTCTGTCATGCAAAAGAAAAATGACATAGTTGCATACTGAAGAAAAGATATTGACTTGATGGACAATTATGAACTTTTATATAAATTACTGATGATTTATTTTCTGGGGCGAAGAGGACGGAGATTGTGGTGGGGTTCTTTTGGATCATGGCCCAGTTTGGATGGAATTGGGAAGGGTAGTGCAGGTAAGAAGATCTCGGAGGTCGAACGGGAGCTATTTTGATATGAAAAAGTATATTAATGATTGTAAATCATTGCAGGTTCAAGATACGTACATATGCTCCTCAAGCACTCAAAGTCCATCAGGACATCAAGAAACATAAATTTTCATAATTAGTTCTTGAGGAATGGCCAGAAGAACCCTAACCATTACAAATCTGTACATGTAATAGAATAACAGAGTTGAAAGGGACCTTGGAAGTCTTCTAATCCAACCCCTTCATCAAGCAGGAGACCCTATACCATTTCAGAAAAGTGGCTGTCCAGTCTCTTCTTAAAAGCCTCCAGTGATGAGATTTAGTGTATATGATAATAAAACTGAGTTGCTTATTAGTTGAATATGATAATGGAAAGATAGTTAAATAAAGGTTAAAATATATGGAATATGGACAAATATGAAACTATTATCTGGAGAATGTAAACTAGAGATATGTGATTCATTTTATACATGGTAATTAAACTGAGTTGCTAATGATTGAATATGACAATGGAAGGACAATTAAGTAAAGTTAAAATATATGAAATAGGGACACATATAGAACTCTTAAGATGATGAGCAAGTAAGATGTGTACTGCTGTTATTCTATATAGTAGATTAATGGAATTGTAATGAACATTGAACAGTAAGGATTGTTATTTAAAGATAATTAAGGGTAAGCTAAGTCAAGATATGGAAAAAATGGAAAGGGAACATGAAATATATTTATAATGGAAAATTATTGAGATTATAAACAGAACTACAAATTTATAACTATATAATATATGATGAGAATAGCTGGGAATCATAACCAGGTCTACATCTCAGTTAAAAATAGCTGTGTGTGTGTTAAAAATGTAATTACTATATATGTATACTTTTTTATTTTAAAAAAGAAGGAGGAAGATATATGTTAAAATTAAATAGGTATATTGAAATGGAATTATAAATACCATCAACATAAAATGGAACTCGCTCAGGGACTGAAATACACTAAGTAAATGAGATGAAGAGTGTGAAGTAGAGGAGAGAGGTAAGGGAAGAAGAGAGAGTTAGGAGAGAGGGCAGGGAGGAAAAGAGGAGGAGAGAAAGAAGGAGTGGAAAGGGGAGGGAGGAGAAGGAGAGAGGAAGAGGAAGTAGAGAAGAGAAGGATGACAGAGGGAAGAAAGGTGGTAGGGAGGAGGAGGAGAGAGGGAGAAGAAAGTGATGGATAGGGTACAAATACGGTGCATGGAGAGCCAAAGAGCCATAATCGTTTTGGGAGTTGATAGTAAGACAAATTAATGTAAACATTTAACAATATAATATGAAGTTGGTTATGTAATAGTGTTGTGACTCAGCAGTTCTGCTGAGTTTTTTCAGGATACAAAATTCAGTATGCAGCTGGGGCTTGTGGGAGGAAGTTTGGGAGATAAAAGGAAGGATGCTGCCACGCCCCAGTCACTGGAGTAAACGTTCCTTCGTTTGTTCCGTGTTTGGTAAAACATTGTTTGATTACTAATCGTGATTTATGCCTGTTACACTTGGACAAGTGCTTTGGTGTTTCATGTAAACTTGATCTGTGAAGACTGGAAAAACTGCAGAGTTTATAAGAGCTTTTGTTTTGAATTCTTATCAGAGATTTGTGTTTATGTTATTTTCTGGGCTCGAAGCCAGTTTGAACTGAAAACTGATAAAGACAGACTTCCTTTTAAGTTGCCTGCCTGAGTTTGTTAATGAGCCGTCAAGGGGGGGTGTCAGAACATAATAGTATACATGTGGTTATTTGTTATGAAAATGAAACAAATAAAAAAACTTTATGATTAAAAAAAACCTCCAGTGATGAAAACCCACATGATTTTTAGCAATTGATTACTGCTATGTGCTATCTGTCAACCTTTGAATTACAAGAGGTTCTCCTCATCCCCACAAAATCCACAAGGAAGAAGAATTGCAAACAATTTGGTGAAATCCTCTAAAGGTATTTTTACATGGGCTACATTTCCATGGTAATATATGGGTAACACTGGATGTTTTATTACTTTGTTAAGTCTGCTTAAATATATAATTTTTCTTTTTTATTCCAATTAGCTCAATGCAACTTTTATTCTGTATGATTGATTTTCTTTTCACACCATGTTTATTGAAATCTAGCTAATTGGTCTGAAACTAGACTAGAACTCTTTTTCTGGCAGTTTTCAGTGGGTATGACTGTTGTACATTTATAGAATAATTCAATATGTTTGTTGAAGTGATATAATCGAGGAATAGGTTTATAGTGTGTATAAGCTACTGCTTTTAGGAAACAAATTTCAATCTTTGTAAATAAGATTGTTAGCTAGAATAAATTCAGTTCTTTTAGATAGTTGGCTAGGGAGAAAAAACATAAATGAATAAAAGTATTTGCAATGGTGTGTGACAGTTCACCTTATTTAAAAGACCAGAAAAACAATTGTCACAGTGAAATGCCAAATACACAACGTTCTGGAAAATCATGCAGAATATTAGGGTGGGAAATTAAAGCTTGAATGGCTTCAAGAAGGTTAATCAAGTGTTATGGCCTGTGCCAAAAAATCAATTTCATAGCTATAGTAAAACAGGAAAGTTGATAAATATATATTAATAACTGTAATATAAAAAGAATTTTTTCAGTGGTAAAAATTGCCCTGAGCGGTATCTCACTGCTTTCTAATTGTGAATTTAGTAAAGGATTCTTGTCTCTCCATCTCTCTCTTTCTACAATCATTTAGATTCTCATGTTCTGTTAAAATATGCCATTTTAATCAGATAGCACTTAGTATTGTATTAAGATACGAAATGTAGCATGCTAAACATGTGGCATAAAGTATAAATTGTACCAGACGGACAGAATTTAAATTTTCAGATAACTGAGAACAGATTTTTATATGTTCCAGTTTAAATGTGTAGTAAATTCTCTCTATATAACTGTCCACTGGAACAATATTCTTAATAGGCATTTATGAAGTAAAAGGTAGCATGCCAGTTAGGATTAAGATTAATGATAACAAACTCTCTGTTATACAAGTGGGATAGGCATAATTTCTAATCTAGGAAATGCAATTAAAGCTGCTATATCAGGAATAATGTTAGTAAGAACTGTTAGTAACATTATTCCTCATATATCAACTTCAATTGTATTTGCTTGGATTGTAAATTATGGACATCCTACTCCCCCCTTTTTTTACAACCCGGTAATTCCTTAATTCAAGGTAGAGTCAGGGAAACTGGATGGAGCTGAGAGTTTGCTCGCTGGATGCCCTTTCTGACACCGTGCAGAGTTTGCAGCAGATTTTTTTTTTTGTGCCCTGGGAGAGAAATATCTGCTAGTACCAAGGATTGAGCTCTCAACCTTCTGAATGGGAGACAAGCGTCTTCACCACTAAGCCACCAGGCTTCTCTATGGACTTCTTATTTATATCCTATCTATAGGCATGCACATACACAACACATTTCTAACTGTATCTGTTAATCCAATTTGCTCAATATCAACACGAATGCTATATATATTTTTTTTAAAAAAAATCAAATCAGGACTGTATTTCTCATTTTTACTTAGACACTCCTTTATGAGTGTTAGCACTGTTAGCAATGGGGATAAGGGTGACAATAATATGCTAAGTACCATGCAAACTAGTCTGTACTGTTACTGAAAGCATCATGCATTCCTGCTCTCAAAGATGCCTTTTTGAAGAAAGATCTATTCCACTCAAAAGTGGAAAACCATGAGCCGAAATAGTTCTGGAAATCTGAGATTTTTTTAAAAAAAATCCTCATGTGGCAATCCATCCTCCCAACATGGCAACAACAACTGATCTACAGCCCTGGGGAGTACAGAATCTGGCTGAGTAAATATAAAACATACTGATTGAAGCTAATAATCTTCATTGAGAAAATTAGCCACAATGATTTAATTTTTTTGCCCCATGTGCCTTCTTATAGTAGATGAAAGTGATTGTTGCACTATTTTGCTATTCATGGCAGAAAGATTTTTTTTAAAATTATTTTTATTTTTTATTACACAGACACCAATGGGAAAGGGAGAGGATGGAAAAAAAAAAAGAAAAGAAAAAAGGGGGGGGAGGGAAAACCCATCTTCACATATAATATGTCGTTTAATCACAGGTGCATCCCTACTAAGTTTATACATCCCGTATCTCTCTATTGTATATTGATAAGCACCACAATAAGCTAGGGTTTAAGAAACAAAAAACAACAAAATAAAACAAGGGAGAGAGAGAAGAAAAAAAAAGGAAAAAAGGGGTAGGGGGAGGAGGGGGAGGCCAAAAGGGCAAAAAAAAAAAAAATCCAAAAAGGAATGGAAAAGAAAAAAGGAAAAAAAAAACGGGAAAAAAAAACACCATCATCACATGCAACATGTCGTTTGATTACGGTTGTTTTAACATCTACATCTTCAAATAATGTTTACCATCTCAGATATTTCCTTTAATGTAACTAAAGGTCTCATTTTCCTTCTACAATATATATTCAGTTAACATTAGCATTATTTTCCCCCAGAGAATATACTTCTATTCATTGTTAATCTTGCATTTCATACCTTCAAACAGAGATCTTATTCCGTCATTATTCAACAAGGCATCGCTGCCTATATATACCATTTTCATTGTTCCCCTATTAGAATTGCCTTATCAGCAGCGAAATATCATTATAGTAAGTTCTTAACCTTATACATTATATCACCAGACCTTATATTAGTACTTCCTTATATCATTGTTGAATTATTTCACAGCATAATTATATCATCATTTACTTTTTCCAATTAAGACATAAGTGTATCATTTTCATTTCCAAAATTTTGTTTTTTTTTCCTTAGCCATTGATAAAACAAGTCCCATATCTTATAAAATTGGTTCATCCTCTTGCTCTCTAATTTCAAATGTCAATTTACTCATTTCGGCACAGTCCATTATTTTTCGAATGATTTCTTCCTCTTTTGGTATTGTTTCATTTTTCCAGTTTTTTGCAAATACAATTCTGGCTGCTGTTAACACATTTACAATCAAATATTTTAAGTCTTGTTGTAGATTTCTGGTAAGATTCCCAAAAAAAAGACCTCTGGTTTAAAGTCTATTTGTTTGTGTATCATTTCAACCAACCACATGTGGATTTTAGTCCAGTATCTTTGGCTTCAGTGCAAGTCCACCACATGTGGTAGTATGAGCCAGGTATCTGGTGACATTTCCAACACTTTTCTGATTTATTCTTGAACATTCTTGCGATTCTGGTCGGGGGTAGGTGCCACCTGTAAAACATCTTATACAAGTTTTCTCTATATGCAGTAGATCCATATAGTTTTTAATTACTTTTCATCGGTACCTGTTAGAATTTGTCTAGCTCAGTCATTTTATTATAGAGACCTTTAGTTTTTCTATCTTCATTATAGCTAGATTGTATCTGTACATATGAATACCAGTTCATTTCCATCCCTCTTGCTTCAAACTCTTGACTAGATTTGAGCTCACCCTCTGTATTCAGTAATTCTATATATCTAACTGTTTGTTCCTTTTTATGTATTATCGGATACGAGAATGCTTCAATTGTTGATGTCCAGACTGGAATTTTTAAATAATGTAATTTTTTAATCTTTTCCCAATTTACAACACGCCTCCCTTATATAATGTCTTCTAAAATACCATGTGGTTTAGGTTCCCTTATACCATAAGAAAGCATGCCATCCCAACAGCAAATCGTGACCTTCTACGTTCAATAATCTAGAGTTTTTTAATGATATCCACTCCTTAATCCACATCAGGTTTGCTGCCTGATAGTATAGCTCCCAATCGGGTAAGCCAAAACCTCCTCTTGATCTAACATCTTGTAGTAATTTAAGCTTTATTCTAGCTTTTTTCCCTTGCCAAAATAAATTTCAAAACTATTTTATTTAAGTCTAGAAAAAAAATCCTTACCCAGTCTAATTGGGATTGTCTGAAACAGATATAGAATCTAGGTAGAATGTTCATTTTAATTGTGGAAATTCTTCCCATCATTGATAAATGCAAGTTTTCCCATTTCTCCAAATCGATTGCTATTGTCGTTTTAATCTGGTATAATTATCCTCTTTAAGAGTGCTACATCTAGGTGATAAATGTATCCCCAAATATTTAATCTTACTTGTGTTTGAATCTGCAACATTTCTGACAACTGTTCCTTTTGTGTAGCTGGGATATTCTTTGTCATGATCTTTGTTTATCTTTGTTATTTTCAAGCCTGCTACTTCTCCATATTCCTCTATTCTTTCTAACAATTTGGGTGCGGTTTCTAATGGATCTTCAAGAATGAAAACTAAGTCGTCTGCGAACGCTTGCAGTTTATACTCTTCTCTCTTAATTTCATTCCTCTTATTTCTTCTTCTTCTCTAATCTTTCTATTTAAGACCTCTAGTGTTAGGACAAAAAGTAGCGGTGATAGTGGGCAGCCTTGTCTTGTACCTCTCTTTATTTCAATCGGTTCTGTTAGTTCTCCATTTACCATTATCTTTGCTGCTTGTTTCTGGTATAATCGTTCGTATACTTTGAGTGAATTTCTTGCCAAAGTTCATCTGCTCCAGTTGCAAAAACATAAACTGCCAATTCACATTATCAAAGGCCTTCTGCGCATCGAGGAACATCAATGCCAATTGTTTTTCTGGGTGGGCCTCATAGTATTCCAAAGTATTCAAAATTATTCTCATATTGTCTTTGATTTGTTTTTTAGGTAAAAAGCCATTTTGATCTGAATGAATGAAGCCATTTAAGTATTTTTTAAGTCTCTCAGCTAGTATCGATGCAAATAGCTTGTAGTCTGAGCTTAATAAAGAAATTGGTCTATAATTCTTGATTTGTGTTGAATCAGTCTCTTCCTTGGGTAGTAATGTGATATACGCTTCTGACCATGACTTCGGTATTTGGTTCTCAGCCATCACTTCATTCATGACTTGTAAGAGTGGGAGGGTCAATATTTCTTCAAATGTTCTGTAGAATTCCACGGGTAGGCCATCTGGTCCTGGGGCTTTCCCATTGTTTTGGTTTTTTAAGTGCCTCTGTTAGTTCCATCATTGTTAGTTTTCTTTCTAACATTGTTCTAGTTTCATCTGGTACCTGGGGGAGATTGGCATCTTGTAGATACTTTTTGACTCGTCCCTCCTCCACCTTCTCTTGTTCATAGAGTTTAACGTAGTAGTCATGTATAATATTTTTTTTTTCGGTATTCCCATATTGAATTTCTCCTTGTTATCTCTTAGTTGAAGTATTTTCTTTGTTTCTCTCTCTTTTTTCATCTTATATGCTAACCACCCTGCCTGGTTTGTTCGCATTTTCAAAATAATTCTGTTTGGCACCTCTAATTTTTTGTGCCAGTTTCTTCCTTTTCTAATGGGTCCATTTTGTGTTTATTATGTCCATTTTTATTTTAACATCTTTTTTTGTGGTGCTCTCTGTAGGTCTCTTTCAAGTATTTTATAGTCATTGTCTAAAGCTTTGTGCATTTGTCTTTTTTTTGAGTTTCTCTTCCTTGTGTAGTCTATTGTCAAACCCTCTGATAACAGCCTTCATTGTGTCCCAGAGATTCCTGCAACGATGTATCCTTCTTTCCTATTTTCTTTAAAAAAAAAGGACTAGCTCTTTTTCCATTTTTTGTACAAACTCTTTTCTTTCAATATAGTGTTATTTAGTGTCCATCTAGATCTTGCCCTTGGCCTTTCCATTTAATTAAAATTGGATTGTGGTCCGCCCAGGTACTTGCTTCAATCTCAATTTCTTTTATGTTGGAGCTCAACTCCGCTGAGGACCCATATCATATCTATTCTAGAGAATGAAGAATGGTCTATTTGAGTAGAAGGTATATTGTTCTTTTTAACCGGTTTCTTTCTCTCCCATATATCTTTTAAATTTAGTTCATCTGTCATCCTAAAAAAAGATTTCGGCAGAGGCTTCCTATTTAATTTTTTGTTTTATGTTTTTTTATAGTCCATATTTTGATTCACAATGCCAGTTAAAGTCTCCCATCATACAAGATCAGCATAGTCTAGTTCCAAACTTTTTGTGTAGTTTTTGTAGAATTCATCTTGTTTTCCATTGGGAGGCGTAGATTCCAATTAGGAGTGTCTTTTTGGTATCCTAATTTCCACCATCAAAATTCTTCCCTCTTCCTCTGCGTATACTACTTTTGTTGGGATGTTGCCTTTAATATAGAAGACCACTCCTCTTTTCTTACAATTTGCCAATGATGAAAACATTTTCCCCAAGCTTTGGTTGAGTCAGTAAATGGTCATTTTCTTTTGAATATGTACTTCTTGCAGACAGATTATGTCAAGTTGTAATTTTCTCTAATTTATGGATACTTTCTTCCTTTTAGTTATCGAATTGAGTCCATTAATGTTAATTGTAATCATTTTTCTTTCTTCCTGTTTATACTTTATATACAGGGTTTATCGCTCTAGTGGATCTAGGTCTCGTTTTTCTTTGTGGCTCCCATTCCCTGTCTCCCCTTCTTTCTCACTTCCACCTACTGCTCCTTCTATTTTTTCGGTCGCGGTTACAGGTGGTTCCAGTATTTGTATCACTGCATCGTCTTTCCCAGCTTTCTCCACTGTTCTCTAAAGTATTCTTCGTAGAAAGCTTCTGCCTTCTCAGTTGTATCTATCCTGTGTCTTTGTCCTTGCCAAGTACATAATAAACCTTCCGGTATGACCATCTGTAGTTAACACCTTTTTTTTATCAATACTTTGGTCAGAATTGATATTCTCTTCTCCTCTCTCTCACCTCTCTTGGAATTTGTTTGAGTACTACAATCCTTTCCTTTATATTCTAATTTTCTATCTCTCATTTTCTGTAGGATTTGTGATTTAATTGTTTTCTTAGTGAATTACATGCACTTCCCTTGGAAGAGCATTTCTCATTGCATACCTTGTATATACTCTAAAAGTCTCATCGATTGTTTCTTTTATTTGGTCCTGGGACATCCCCAGAACATCTATCAAAATATTTGAAATTATCTGAACTAAGTCCTCTCCTTTTCTTCTTTATGTTTTGAAATCTTAAAAAAAATTCAGACCTGTCCATCTCCCATCTTAATATTACACTGCTTCTCTTTCTACATCACTTAGTCTGATCTCTAACTTTTCAGTTTTCTTCTCTCCTTCTTGAATCTTATTTTCAATTTTTTGAATCCTATTTTTCATATTTCAGCATCCAGTTGTGTATACTTTCTACTTTTCCTTCCATATTATCAACTTTTTGCACTATGCTTTGGTTTTGTTGTTCCATTGCCTCCATTTTTTTACAAGGGTATCGTTTCCTGCTTGCATTTTCTGCATCATTTGTATAAGTGTTTCAAAGTTAGCTTCCTTCTCTTTTTCCTGATGGGACATCGTCTGTGTTGTCCTCTGACCTCCCGCAGGTGAGGGGGCAGGGGTTGATATAAAGCCAGAGGCAGCTGCTTTTCTGCTCATAGCCAATTAGTATTAGAGGGTGGAGGGTTATAAGTATAGTGGATTAAGTACGTAAAGTACACAGAGGAGAGGGGGGAGATAAGAAAGGGGGGGAAAGAGAAAGGGAAGGAAAGAGAGAAGGGAGAGAAAAGGAAAGAAAGAAGAGGAAACTTTTTTTTTCCAAAGATGAAATGCAGTAGAATGCAATATATAGATATATATATATATATATATATATATATATATAAAGAGAGTATGAAATAGTAAAAAAAAAAAAGGAAGGCACCCCCCTCCAAAAAGGGGAGAAGGGGTGCTTCAGTTACAAGTGAGAAAAGAAAGAAGCAGAAAAAATGTAAATAGTCAAGAGGTGATCCAAAGTTTAAAAAGAATAATCAAAACAGAAAAAAAAAAATGTAAAAGATCAAAAGGTCGATGGTGATGATCAAAAAGGAAAAACTCAGTGCGATGTCTCCACAGCCGGTAATATGAGAATGGTGTTGGGAAATGAAAGGATGTCAACAAGCTAATGCTTTTTTCCGGACTCTTTCCCCCCCCCCCTAAGATAAGAGTCTCTTCAAGGTCACGCTCAGCTTTGCTGTTTATCTCACAGGTTCCCAGCTGCGTAAGCACGTAAATCAAATACATTACAGGGGGGATTTTAATGACAAAGTTCGAGTCCACAAGATGGCAGTGTGGCTTGTAGTTGTAGTTTACAGCTTGTTTTAGTCCGTTCCGTTTGTTAATTACTAATTGTTAAAAAAAAACATCAAAAGGGCTAAAAGGCAACGAAGAAAAACAAACCAAAAAAAAAAGAAGAAAAAACCTGATCTTCAAAGCACTTTAAGTTTAAGATTTAGTGCCCATTAGATTCAAAGTTGAAGGTATCGACAACAAAGAGAAGGAACGCAAAAAGCCGATTCGAATTACAGGAAAGTCCAGCCGGCTTTCAGGAATTAAAAAAAGGAACAAAAAATAAACTTCCAAGTGGCAAACATTTATCACGCCGCTTTTCTCACTTATCAGCCTTATTTTAAACTAAGTTTCCAAATTTAGGGTTCTCTTTCCAACAAGAAAAAAGATTTAAAACTCACATCAAACGACATGTTCATATTCAGCTCTCTGTCTGGGCTATGGCAGTTGCAGTCGGCATCGAGCCGATCCGGAAGTCACTGGATTAGGAAGGCTTTCCTTAGGTTCCCAGAGATTTGCGAACATCTCTGGGACCACTGGAGTTCCTCCCACGTCACTGTCTCTACGGGACAGCTTAGATTCAAAAGAATCCTCCAAAAAAGACTCCGGTGTAGATGGTCATTCAGGAGATGCCTGAAAGTCCGTCTTCTCACTGCTAAGCCCCGCCTTTCCATGGCAGAAAGATTTTGAAAAAAAACTATGAATTCATCCCAATGCCCAGATGTTCTTTGAAGTTCACATTAGTTACCTCTTTATACCCAACCATAATGTATGTTATTTACTAAAATTATTCTGCCTTTACGTTTATCAATGTACTTATAAAATGATTGGCCAACTGTGCAAGAGAATAGATATAAAATCCTTCTCCATGAGGATAATTCATTATTTATCACTCCTGTTAAGGATTTGACCCATCATTTTTAGAATAATTTCTTGTGTATATTCCTGCAAGGACAGTGTGCACTGTCTTCCAGTACATCCATAAATGTCTTTTCTATAGGGCATTCTTTTCTGTGAAATAATATATCAGCAGCGACTCTATAGAAGTAACATTCTATGTGAAATCATATCCTTCAAACCAATGCTGTTAGTGTTTAAATGTTGTAAAATATCAAAGCAACATCCAAAAACTTGACGTCATTTGACTACCTGAAATTTGCTACAGATGAGAAGTATTGAGTATTGATTTTCTGCTAATGATGTAGGAATTATACAAAAGGGGACAAATGTTAAAACGAAAAAAAGAATAAGAAAGTAAGTACATAAAGCTAATTTTGTTGAAATAATTATGACAGTTGGGATAGTAGTGCTATATTTAATCCTATGATTGTAAGAACATTAATTCAACACAGCCCAAGCATTGATATCAGCCAAAGTTTTGGCAGATATACAGTTGCAGGTCTGATGCATTCCATGCATCAAAATGTAGACTATCAATGCTTATATTGTAGACTTTTCAGTGCTTGCTATTCCTATAACCTAGCCATTTCAGATGTTTTCTCTTCTGAAATTTAAAATCCCAGGTGGTACATTTTTGTTTACATCATCTTGAAGCCTTGTCTCAGGCCTTTCTTTTAGATTCAATTTTGTTCTAAGAAAACCAGCTAAAATGAAGAAGAAACTGGAAATAATGTGAAGAACAAAAAGTATTGATTGCTTTATTTGTGTCTATGAATAGCTGAATTAAAGAAAATTCTGCATTTCAGATGATAGACTGTGGTCTGTTATTCAAAGATATGCTTATTTTGTCTCATGTTGAAAAAATAGGGTGATCATTACAGTATTAGGCATTTAGTACAAGAGGGTGAAAAAGCAACAAAATATCTCAGAAAATTGCTATGGATAAAAAAAGGACAGAATCAAAACATGTTATGTACACACTGAGATCTTTCTCCAAGGATCTTCCTACACAATCCATGCATCCTTGAATAGCAGAAACTCCGCTGGCATGGATTTTTGCTTTCCAATTCCTAACCTACCTCTATTTCTTATGTTACCTGTCACTGCCTGACTAACTTCCAAAGCAACAGGTGGTCAGCCTGTCTGTTTTTGTACACTTTGAAGCTTCTCTTGAATGGTGATAGAATAAAGGGGAAACCTGAACAGCAATATTGTTGTTGTGGTGGTAAGGAAATATTTTGTAAAAGTAATAAAGATATCTTTATCTGAAAGAAAGGAAGGAAGGAAGGAAGGAAGGAGAAGGAAGGAAAGAAAGAAAGAAAGAAGAAAGAAAGAAAAAGAAAGAAAGAAAAAGAAGAAAGAAAAAAAAAAGAAAGATGGGATGGAGGGAGGGGAGAGAGGAAGGGGAAGAGAAGGCAGGAAGGAAGACTAAAACCTATCTCACTCATGGTCTAGGGATGAAATGAAGAAAAAAAAATCAGAAAAATTCATGGGGGCACATGAGAAAAAATGTTGTTGATAAGATTTATTTGTGCTATGTTTAGATATGAGTAGGCACATATTCTGGAAGCAAAGAAATATGCAGGCTTAACATTTAAAGATGGCCTAACAAAATTATTTCAACTGAGAAGGTAAACCTATGCAAGTTTAGCTAGAAGTTTCTCAAAGTTCAGTGGGCCTATAAAATTGCTTTCTCTGCTTAAATGGAACTTGGAAACATCTCGAAAGCCAGACCTTCCTAAGTGGATGGAGGTATGGTACATGAGTTTGAGTTACTAGATCATTGCTTGCTAAACTTGGACAGTCTTTCTCAGATGTGGTTTTCCCATTTCTTTGGAATTTAAATAAAAATATTGGCATTGGACTTGAAACACCAATGGTTTGAAATTTAAATATATAATGCAACATAGCCTTAAATCAGCACTGATGTATTGGAAACAAATATTGCTAGATTAAGGTTTTTTAAAAAACTGGGTAACTTGCTTAATATAGAAAATTTAATTTGGCAAGGCATAACAGTGGTCTCCATCAAAACTGGGAACACCTATTGTACAAGGAAATTCACTGAATGCCATTGCTTTTTGTTGGTATGCTCTGGGGCTGGGCAGGTCTTCCCAACTCCAATTCTTCATCTTCTGACTGTGGGTATAGGAAGGTGAATCAACCTCAGGTTTCTTCAGGCTGAGATCCAAACAGCTGCCCCCCAACAACAGGTTCCTCTCTCACTTTCTGAGTATGAGGCAGCCATGACAGCATTTGAGAAACAACTCCATGACATCCCATTAGCAAGGTAATTAAAAGAAAGCTGACTGGAAAGACAATTAAAATAGATTTATAGCAGGCTCAAAAAATATAATCAAAGTGTGCTTATCAATTATTGTTCTCATCAAACTGGACAGAGGAATCAAATGGGATAGTCTAATGATCAGTCCTCATCATCGTTATTATCAGCCCTCTGTTATTCAGTATGATCATTAATAATTTGCATGGAGATATTAAGAGAATGCTTATTAAATCTTCTCTAGAAGATAGAAATACAATAAAACCTTGGTTTGAGGACTAACAGGGAGAGATGTTCATTAAAGCCAAAGGATTATTAAATGGATACTAGATCAAGAAGGTCTCCACTCTCCCAGTGAAAAAGGGAAATAGAGCTACAGTTGAGGAGCAAAAAGCAGTGAGATATGTGAGTGCTCAAGAACCATAACTGTGATTGTGACTCCAACCACCACGTATGTGGTGGCTTAGCACAGCAAATATGAATTACAGCCAAGAAATCACATGTCATCACAAGTAGGGTCAGAACTTGGATTAAGCAGAGCCAGAATGATCACTCAGCATTATGAGCTGATCTATATAAGAACTAGAGAAAGAAGATGGCAGATATAATCAGGAGACTACATATTAAGGCTCATTTACTCAACAATCTTCAAGATCCAACAGATTTTGATTGCTAAACTGAGAGCCATTACATAAAGGATTTACTATAAAATTTGAAATGATCTCAACAGGCTGAACCAATTACATGAAAGAAACAAAATGAAATTTTAAAAAGATGAGTGCAAAGTTCTTTTGTTAGGAAGCAAAAAAAAACACCCCATGCACAAGGATTGGATGGAGGATAATAGGCTTGATATATCTATCAAGAACCTGATATATCTATCAAGAAAAAGCTTGGAATGGCTAATTACAAATGAAATACAAGCCAGAAATGTGGCATGACTATTATAAAAGGAAAATATAATTTAGACAGCGTAAACAGAAGTATAATTTCCAAATCATTGAGAGTAACTGTTCAATTCTATTCATTTGGACAGATCCCTCAAATGCTGTCCTATTCTGATCATCGTTCTTTAAGAAGATTTGAAAGAAATTGCAAGTAGTTCAGGCAATGATGATTATCAAGTATCTAGAAATAAATTTCTACAAAAAGATCTTCCTGAGAAAGGACAAGTTAGGCACCATATACTATCACTTCAAATACCTCTGGATGTCACACAGAAGATAAAGATTTTCCTTTGTTGTTTCAGAGATAGCAGGATAGTAAGGGACTGAAGTTACAGGAAAGTATATTCTAAACAATATTTAATTTATTATTTATTTGTCAACAAGTACAAGGAAACAAGTACAAGGAAACACAAAAAAAAGGCACAAATAAATTGATATAAATAAGCAAAACATAGCCATAAACACATAAAAAGAATACATATGATGGTAGGCATGCACCTCCCCTTAGGGACTCCTAAGAAACATGTAAAGTCCATGGTAGACAGTTTAAGGTAAAAGGTATGGAGGTTAGAGGAACTAACAACAGGATCAGGTAGGTAAAAAAACAAATATAGTTGTTGTTTTTTTTAAAAAAAATCTTTCTTAGTGTGAGAGCAAATTTGACAGTGGAACTACTCAGACTGAGGTGGGATATTTCTCTTTATGTGCTCGAGCAAAGGAAGCTATTCCAATCTATCTGGAATAGTTTTGCTATGTATTGAATATATATAGTTGTGTTAAACCCTGCTAAAGTGAAACTAACCTTTAGATGACCCTAACTGTTAACTCCAACTGCTTTGGAGGGAAACTTTGAATATTCATATTTGGGTGGGGTTTTTCATGTATTATGATTGGTTAAGGTCCTGTGGGCCCAAAGTATAAATTACAGGCAATTGCCTACTGTTCCTCAATTTCAGTTTGAGTCAATAAATGCTGTTGTATCTATGCTGGTCTGTTCTTGCCTACCGAAGCCCACTACACAATAGATTTAATTTGAAGATTGAGCAGATTATTAGATTTGGTAGACCAAGTGACACGTCCAACTCTAGAATTCTGTGATTGAGGGGCCATTCTTCACATAAACTAGTGAAATTATATTTAGGGAGTAGCTATTGGAGAAAGAATCTTTTTTGGTTGTCAATAAATTAACAACATACTCTTCACATTCCTCTAAAAGATTACTGGGCATTCATGCTTTGGCATCAGGCTAAGAGGTACCTTTTCTCTACATCATTCTAGATTACAGGTTTTTAATCCTTATACATTTTGTATGGCATTCCTGTCCTGACTGTACTATTCTGAGTTATATATTGTATTTTTCTCCTATATGATGGAAGGAAGAGAGGGGGGGCTTTGATCAAAATTTTTCCCTCTGAAGAGTGAGAAAGAGAAGAAAACAAAGGAAAATGGTCTTCAGTTTATGAAGAAATGTCTTTTAAAAATTGGTCAGAGGGCAGGATTGCTGCAATAATGACTATGACAGCAAAAGAATGTACACTCTTTAATTAGTCTGTTCCCTGTATCTTGCAACAACAGAGACAAGCAAGCCATTTAATGAGACATCTTTCTTCTCAGAGCGCCTGACCTATTCTGACCTATTTAAATATGGCCTCTTTGATTATAGGGAGAAGTAATGATATAAATAAGAGAGAAGAAAGAGAAGTCAGAATTCAAGTATAAATCAAGAGTAACAATGAATAATGAATAAATATAGATTTTATTATGCTTTGGAAATAATAAACCATAGGTCACACAGGTGGTGGTACAAAATATAATTAAAGGACATTCAAATATGAAATGAAAAAGTTCTGAAAAGGAACTTTTAACAGTCAAATGGTTGCAAAAATGAGCATGTACTGCCCTTTGAAGTAGAGAGGATTCTGAGATCCAATAGATTAAAATCACTGTTTAAATAATATCAACTCTATGTTTTAAAAACATAGTAAATAGCAAAAGCATAGAGAGCAGACACATACTGATTAAAAAGCTTTGTTGCAGTCTACCCATTAAAAATTGTATGATATGGCATATTAAGAGTCCCTGGAGAACGTAGACAAGTATTCACTATGCTAAAAAGGTAATATAATAAAGGCCAGATATGCTTCACCAAAGAGAGAGTTCTGCAACTGAACTGCCAGCAATGAAATGATCTGCTCCCAGACTACCAGTCCCTGCCTTAAGCATGGATTTAGATCTGCAGCAGGCGCCGGAGGATTATTTTAAAGTCTAAATAATCACATATAGAAAGACATGTTCCTTCAGGTGCTATGAATTGAAAGGAACTAGGAATGAAGTTTATATAATGCTGGTGTAATACAGTCATAACATCCAATTTCAATGATTGAGTTTGTTTCTATTTTTTATACCAACCAAATGTTTTGATTCAAGGGCAGACCCTCATGTAAAGCCACCCAAACATCTAGACTGGAAGTTAGCAAAATATACTGATCATATTTCCAGGAACCTGGTTAATGCTAAAGCCACCTTTTTAACTGCATACCCATGAAGGAAATATTGGAATGGTACCTGTCCACCATAAGACCAAATATAGTTGACCAATAGTTTACCAAACCTGAATGAGTGTCCATGACCTTTATGATCACGATAGTTATTGTTTATCACATTATCAAAGAGATATGAGATATGAAACTCCAGTGATGAAAATGCAAGAAAGGGAAGACAGCTATTTTATAATAGTTCAATTTATATTCCACATTTTATATAGTAATTCAATGTAATATATTTATAGTGCCATGCTCCAATTTTCCCTACAACTCTTCAAGATAATGTTATCTAAAGATAATGACCTAGAGATCAGAAGAAAAATTGACTCATTGTCTCTTTTCCCCCAAAAAATGGAGAAAATTGTAATAATATCCAGATATAAACTAATTGAAAATTGCTGCTAAGAGCCCAATACATTATTCTTCTCAGTGTTTTATGCAGAAAAGAGAAAAGGGTTTTTTTAATTCAGCTTCATTCAGTTCCCCATTCACTTTTCTCTCCAACAGCAGATCCTACTTTTTCATGCCAGCTGCATTAAATGGCAACAATTCTGTCCAGGTGTGGTATTCACTTACTTTTCCCTACCAGTTCGCAAATGTGAGCGTGCATGCCAATGTCAATGCATGTGCACAGCCTTCCATGCATGCACTTAACTTGTGTACACAGCTTGCACGCATACACATGCCTTAAAAATGTGCCTGAATAGGATGACATAGAGCCGGGGTGGGTGGGCAGACTCACCTGTGATTTCCACCATGGTTCGGGTGAACTGGTCTAAACCAGCTGAATACCACCTCTGATTCTATCCTTGGGGAAAATATTTTTTCTTCTCTGAAAATATTCCAAAGTGATAGTGCCGTCTCCTAAAAGTATCCTCAGCTCCCAATATGGAAGCATCAGTATGGTGAAATTCTTCCATCTTGTCTCTTTTGCAGCATCAAATATTTACTGAGACACTAATTCAGTCTGTTTCCAGATGTATTATAACACAGATATAATTCGTGATAAATATTCAGAAAGTTTGTTTGCAATGACAAGTACTGGAACTATCTGCAGCACAAAATGTCCTATCAAGATGATTATACAAAAGACCGTCATTTGTATTTTTTTAATTTCCAAGCTTTTGTCTAGATACATATTAGATTTAGCACTGAAGTTCTCTGTTTATTATTTCCTTATGGCTAAAGAAAGAGAGAAGGTTTTTAAAAACTAAAATAGTCTACAAAGAAAAGAATAAAGGAAAAGACATTGTTGTCATAAGCAGACTGTATCACCTCATTTATATGCATCCCCCATTTCCACATTCATATTTCTTTCATGTACCAGAAATTATTTGGACCAAATTACTTGCATTAAGATCGGGGCTCTAAATACACTGGGCCTGAGAATCAGTCTCTTGCCTCTCTTACTTCATGACAATTTGTACATCAATCTGGTCTGCATGAGACTTTATTTCTTGATTATTTTTATTTATGTGGTCAATATTTAGTTCACCAAATTATAAGCAAAAGCAACCATGATAAGGTAACCACAGCCAAAAATTGTCTTAACTTACTATCTACAGACCATGGAATGGAATAGTAAATATTCCCTTACCAAGATAATATGATACTGACCCTCTAACCATCCTTATGCGTAGAGCAGGGGTGTCAAACTCGATTTCATTGAGGGCTGCATCAGACTTGTTAGATGGGTAAAGGAGGCACACAAAGCTCAGTAACAACAGTTCTTTATTACAAGTCAAGTAAACATCCAGTGGGGAATGGTCTTTAAAGGAATCTGTCAGACCTCTAACCAATGGGATTCCCACCTTGTTCCTGCCGGAACAGAGGACCTTGGTGGAAACCTCTGCCAGTCTGTCAGCGGAGGGGGAATATCTGTTGTGATTCAGCAGATGTCTGCTGTGAGTCTTTTCGGGATACGAGATTCATTATGCAGCTGAGCTTGTTAGAGGCAGGTTTGGAGATAAAAGGACAGATGCTGCACTGCCCTAGTCGCAGGAGTCAACGTTCCTTTATGCGTACAACATTGCTTGTTACACTTGATAAGTGCTTTGGTGTTTCCTGTAACCCTGATTTAAGGCTACACTTGAAAAGTGCATGCTTGTAAGAGTTGTTTTGTTTTCATTCCGTTATTTCATTCGAGACTGTATTTATGTTATTTTTGGGCTCGAAGCCAGTTTGAACTGAGAACTGATAAAGAAAGTCCTTTTAAGTTTATTCGTCTTGCGTTGTTAAGAGCCGTGAAGGGGGGACAGAACAATATCTAACAAGAATTGTGGTGACCTCATGGGGCCAGGATGGGTGTGGCCAGGGTGGGCTTGGGCAGCATCACATCACTTTTTATTGGGGCTCTCTAGGATGGCCTAAGTGCTCTGCCCAGCAAAAACAGACTCCCGAACATTACAAGGTGATGGGAGATTCTTTTCTTGGAGTATTAGGAATATTTTGGTTACTTTCTTTCCAGTTATAAAGGACTCGGTAGCCTCCACACACATCGCATTTCTTATAATGTTCCTGTTGGAGTTTTGAAACATTAATGGAAAGGGATGCATGGGGGCATGTTTCATATGTCCTTCCCTGAGATTACACGCTCTGAAACTTTTTTACCACTCCCAAATTCATATCGCTGCACTTTCATCATATATAATAGTGAAACCTCCCACAGTTATGTGAAGGGTTGACCCCAGGGTTCCTGGATTATTAGATCCTGCATTCTTGTTAAAGAATCTTAAGAGGAACTAGATTGCCATTTCGGAATGGAATGTGTTTCCTTTTCTTCCTTTATTGTTTAAAATTTATATTGTTTACTTGTTTCCTGGTATAATTTGATTGATTAGTAACCTATGACTATCACTAAGTGATGTATCTTATGATTCTTGATGAATGTATTCTATTTTATTTTTCTTTATGTGCACTGAGAGCATAAGACAAAAATCCTTGTGTGCCTAATCACACTTGGCCAATAAAGAATTCTATTCTATTTATTCTATCTATTCTATTCCATTCCATTCCATTCTTTTTAAAAACCACAATTAAATAAATTGCATTTAACCATAACCTTCTGATCTTGCTAAGAGTCTATTTGAATTCTCTATGGGGTTTATAAACTCCTTCAAAAAATGAAGCATCTATCTATCTATTTCCTGCTTGTCAATTTATTTATTCTTTAGTCCAATGACTGGGAAGGGAAGAATTGAAACTTTGCTGATCCCAGGAGAGAAAGCAAGTGAGGTCTCCATGAGATTAGGATGCATAGTAGCAACTAGCAATGTGGTTTGCAATCTGCATCAGGATTCCGCTCTGTGATAAGCAGCATCGCCTCTAAGGTGGAAATCGGAAAAGGAAGACTTTGACTTTTAAAAACAAATGGCTGTCACATTCATTTAAATAGAATTCCCAACTTTTAAATTTAATCTAATTCTTGTTAACACTACTTGAAAACCCTTGACCCCTATGTAGGACAACAGAAGCCTGTAAAAATTGGATTGTCAGAATGAAAAAGGCATTGCTGTCCTTCTTTTTCTTGAATTCAGAAGTGATTGCCAAAGCTGATTAGTCAGAACAGGATCAGTGATGTGCAAGAAAAAGTCATCAACAAGTTAAGGGAAATTCAAGGTTAACAGTAAAAAAAAAGATATATCTTATAAGACTCAAATAAATAATAATCCTTATTTGTTTTGTCACATATATCTCAAATTCTACATGTATTATGTGAAAGGAGCAAAGGGGAATCTTTTTATGTTAAAGTCAGTTTAACAAGAGTAATTGTTGTGTAAGCAGCATTGCTGGCATTTGTCATATTGCACTGTTGGTAGCAATAGAACATTGGATTGAATATTAAGGGTAGAGTAGAGTAGAGTAGAGGTAGAGTAGAGTAGAGTAGCGTAGAGTAGAGTAGAGGTAGAGTAGAATAGAATAGAATAGACTAGAATAGAATAGAATAGATAGGAAGGTACCTGGGGGTCTTCTAATCCAAACCCCCTGCTCACGGCAGGAACCCCTACACCACTTCAGACAAATGATTATCCAACATCTTCTTTAAAACTTTCAGTGTTGGAGCATTCACAATTTGGGGGGCAAGTGTTCCACTGATTAATTGTTCTGTCAGGAAATTTCCCTTAGTTCTAATAGTATTTGCAGAGTTCAACTCATGGAATAGTGCAGGTGAGAGAGGGGAATGAATGAACATTGGTAGGGTGCTGAGAAAAAGGAATTGACCAATATCAATAGCACTAGTCTTCCTATGGACAAAACCATCATTAGAGTAGACAAGTGAGGTTCAGGTATTTTATCAAGAGGAAGAGGGTAAGAATAGTTTTAGACCTGGATTTGACAGTGTTATTGAATGGGGATGGTTCCATCCTTGGATAGCAATGTAAATTGTTATTAACAAAAATAAGATGTACATAAAATGAGCACATTACATGAGAATTATATCAACAGGAATGGAAAGCTTGTTCAATAGGAGAGCTTGCTACAAAGAGTAGCACAATGGAGATTTTGAAAGCAAGAGGGATGCTAATGCCAATGATGACTTTATGAGGTCTGGATGAATGGTCAAGGAGAGAGGAACAGATTATGGACAGAATTGTTTTTGTTTTTGTTTTTAGATTTGACTTCCTGGGTTTAAAACAATGGAGTTGTAAAATCTTTTCCTGAAATCAGAGAAGTGAGGCTGGAGAACTCACAGTTTCCTCAATCCACAATTAAGATGCATAGATAGTAAGGTAGATAATTCCTGAAAAATTATTTGTTTGTTTGTTTATATCCAAGTGTCATGGATAAAGGATGGTGGTTAATAAATTTCCTAATAAACAATCCTGCCTTTATTATTTTTACAAATAATTCAAGTGGTGAACATGTCCAACACACTTTCCTTCTCCTTTTTCCCCACAACAACAACCCTGTGAAACAAATGAGCTGAGAGAAAGAAAGTGACTTGCCCAAATTTCCCTACTGGCTTTCATAGCTAAGGTGGGATTTGAATTTATAGTCTCCCGCTTGTAACCACTAGACCAAACTGATTCCTGAAAACAATGGCTTTTAAGGTTGTATTGTAAACTAAGGAGGGAAGATGAGAGAATGAGAAGTTATTGGAGCCCATCATGGATGAAATTATTGGGTGTTGAGGTTTACCACTGCATAATCTATAGCAGGGATGTCAAACTGGTGGCCCGCAGGCCGGATGTGTCACATGCAGGGCACACTCATCCTGGCTTCGTGAAGGCAAAAAATCTCACAATATGTCATGTGACATCCACGTGATGTGGTGAGTTTGACACCTGTGATCTACAGAGATCCCTTTAACATGGAGATCAGACTGGTGGTGATGTACATGTAGCAAGTGCTTGAGGAACTGGAGGATAATGGGAGCATAGCATTCTAAGGGAATAATGATGAGGGTTCACATTGAGACTCTTATAGCAAAGGACTATCTAACATTGGGGAGGACACAACAAATATCCCTATTCTAAGGCAGTGTATTTTTTTATTATTTAATCAACTTGTATATTACTTCATTTACAAAACTGACAATCCCCTAGTTGGGATTGACAGCAACAAAACAGTAACAATCAAAATACAGAAACAACCAAAAACCCACAATATTACCTAGTAAGAGATTAGGGGAAAGGGAAAACAATATCTAATCATAATCAGAAGTGAAAGGCTTTACGGGTGACAACATAAACCTTAAATTATACTCAAATCCCACTAGTAACAAGCATAGTTTGCAAAATAGAGATGTTACATGGATAAAGTGAAGACATCCATAACTACTCACATTCCCATATTTTGAACCAATTGTAATTTCTAAGTGGTCTTAAAAAACAGCCCACTATAGAATAAATTTCAGTAGACCAAATAGGAGGTAATCAAATCATGAGTGAGTATCAGAAAAATCTCTGAATCCAGAAAAGTCACAACTGGTGCACAAGACAGGAAAAGCCCTCCTGGCCACAAGTACTATCTAGTCATTAGCTGTAAGCTGGTTAAGATACTGGGCTGGTTTGAAATGGACTTACATCCCAGTTGTATTCCATTTGGTACTTCGATGCATTCAATTTAAAATCCTGTACCCAGGATACTTTGTCAAAGAAAGCCATAGAGTGTTATCCCAGTGTCAGCAATTCCTCGGGTGTAAAACCCAATTTCTGAACTCTGTCTTCAATTTGCAGTTTCCAGATTATTGGAATTTCTCTAGCAAGATAAGAGATGTCAAATGTTAGGGCTGAAAATGAATCTTTAGGACAGTATTTGAAAATACTTAGCCATGTCCTTTTCTCAACCCTCAGCAGTCCTACCATCAACTCTAGGGCTCCATTAAGAACACATCTTGCTGCCTGGAGCAACTTTTGTTAGAGGTTAATTTGTACTCTTTCGAGTTTAATGTAATTGATACCTGGATTAGCTGAATCCCATACAGAACCTTGGTCTCAAGTATAAATGCACTATAGTTAGGATAACTGTGAACTTCTATAGAAGAAAAAGGAAAGAAGCGTTGCTGAATTTCTCTGGGTACTATGGCTGCCTCTATGTTATGAGCATTTTGCTTCCCTGTTTACTGTAGTGCAGACATCAAATACAAAAACAAAACAAGATACTTGGTCTCCAGGGTAGTTTTTATTTCCCCTTGCCAAGTGCACATTCTTAGTTTTTTCATAATTGATTTGCAATGATCATTGAAAATGAATAGTGTTCCCATGGTCCTTCTCAATCAACCAGTAGCCTATATTAAAAAATAACATGTCATTTGTTTAAAGCAGTACAGATATATACCTATTTTCCAACTTGGAGGGAATGGTGTGCTTCTTTATTTAAGGGCCTCACCATTACATTGACATAATAGTTAAATATAGCAGAACTATTACCCTTGCTTAATTCCCATGCTGCTTAACGTTATATTTGAGAGGTGGCCTGCTATGTTACAGTTCAAACTCAGGCTGACATTGTTATGAAATGTGTAAGAGAGTGAGGATCTGTCTGTCAAATTTTTGAGGCTTTCAGCTTAGGCAAAAGGGGTTTTCACAAGATGAGTAAAATGCCTACTTGAAGTCTATAAACAGAGTAAGCAGAGCTGACTTAGGAGCCTGGCTATATTTTCCAGTCACAAAGGATAGTATCAAACCCTAATCTGGTTTAGTGTAACCTATTCTAAATCCTGCCTGTTCCAACCTATCAAATTCTCATTCCATCCAATCTAGCAGTCTCCAACAAATATCTGTGGCATAGTTTTTATTAATTAGATTAAAAGGGTCTTTTTTTTCCTCTCTTCTGTTCAAATGGTGTCTGATTATCAGAGACTGCCTCAACAAATTTCTTCAATTTCTTGGCAAGGTTTTTTTTTTTTAAGAAATGGCTTGCCATTTCCTACTTCCTAGGGCTGGGAGAAAGTGATTGGCCCAAGATCACCCAGCTGGCTTTCTGCTTAAGATAGAACTAGAACTCATGGTTTCTAGCCTGCTACCTTAACCACTACACCATCTAAATTGATCTATCTGAAAGTCCTGAATTTATCTATCTAAAGTTTATTTATCTAAAGTTTCAAAAATCATTTTAGGTTTGATAGAAGACATTGAGATTAGAAGCACACGTCACAAGGAATTGCAAGGTTCCTTTCAGATCAGTTTTGGATCAAACCATTTGGAATGAAAAATAAAATGATAAAATGTTGTTTCTTTCAAAGTTAGCCAATGATCAATAAATCTAAAGCAAGCATTTTAAGTAGGAAATAACATTAAAAACATTGTGCTGTCACATTCAGTCTGATTACAATATGTCTTTTGAGGGAATGTGTTGCCCTGCAATCAAGGGTAAACATCTGTAAATGCATATATATCAAATAATTCTTGCCTAATAGCTCACCTGTTTGAGGGTGATATCTTGAAGTTACATATAATTTTTAAAAATGCTACTCTTCTAAGAGGAAGTATCATATTAATATTAGTGTGATTACATTTTCATTGTTACATTCTGTCCTGAAACCACGTCTTTATTATATGTATAAAATTATGTTTCTTCTCACTTATTAAGTTTATTGCAATTTATTTTTTAATGTCATTGGAATGTGTCATCCATTTATCCATTAATGGTCATGAATCTATAATGGTCATGTTCAATGCCACAGTTTACACCTGTGGTGGGTTTCAAATCCCATTCCAACCGGTATGGTTGGAACGGGGCCGGCGGCATCTCATGGATGCGTGCAGAGTGTGCATGCATCTTAGCGCCATCTTAGCGCCTTCATGATGCTCCAGCTGCTCCACAGAGCGTCATGCAGGTGCTGTAAGCACCATGCGCCTGCATGGAAGCACAGAAGCCTTTAAACACCGGTAAGGAGCTCGGGCGGGCGGGTGGGCCCTCCGGAGCACCGTACCAGAATGGTTAACATGGCCACCCCATAATCAATATTCTGGTCTTAAAGCCTATTCCATAGTTAGTTTCAGCTACATATACACAAACGTTAGTTTCACACAGTACACCAGGGGTGTCAAACTCACAGTACACCAGGGGTGTCAAACTCACAGTACACCAGGGGTGCCAAACTCACCAGGGGGTGTATTGGGACATTTTTCCCCTTTGATAAACTGGACGTGGGCGTGGCCAGCACGTGACGCACCTAGCCCCTGGACTGTGAGTTTGACAGCCCTGCAGTACACCAAACTATGCATTATGTTAATCCTGTTTTCTAGCATGAACCACTATGATTGAGTTGATACATCATAAGCTTTCAGTTCATACAATGCAGTTAGCCAAAATCAAAGAGGGCATGAAAGGTGACAACCAACATAAATCTCCATTGTATTCTCTTACACATGCACTCCACTACTTTTAACCTCAAATTACCTTGTGAAGATATATTTTTTTGCTTTTTAAATAATATTTACTGTATTTTCACATATGCACTATTAAATGATGCTGCTTTAGGCTTATTGCTCCAGGTAGTCTTCCCTTTGCAATTGCCTTGGGTAGTGACCATTCGCAATTACAATGCTGATGAAAAAAATAACTTTGCAACCAATCTTCATATTTATGACCTTCAGAGTATAGCTGAGCTGCGCATATGTTAACAACTGGTTTACTGGAAATGTGAGCTCGTGCATGCGCACGCTTGCTTTGCCCATGTGTGCACATTTCTTGCTTTGGCATGACTTCAAACACACAGCAAATCTTTTCAGGCAGCCGCGGTGAATAGAGCAGGTGAGGCCAGGCAATCAGCAGGGATTTGTGGGTGGGGAACATAGCACAGGCTAGCACCGGGGAGGGTGGGCAGCAAAGGTGGGTTGATCCCAGTTTGGCCCGGTTCGGTCGAACTGGTAGTGGAGTTCAGGCCTGGGTCGCAGAACCGGCAGCGATCCAGACCTGCCATGCCCCCGAACCAGTTCCCTCACCACTGGCATGCACAAAGAACAATTTACATTTAACAGTGCACATACATGCATGAGTGAAGCAGTAGTGAAACTGGCAGCAACCCACCCATAGTTGGCAGGCCCAGCAGATGGTCAGAACTACCAGTTCACCCGAACTGGTCCCAACCGGCAGCAGTCCACCTCTACTTCAAAGGTCTGTAAAGAAAAGAAAAGCTGAAGTAAGGTTGTAAGTACAGTCATGGTTTTGCTTTACAACCATTTTGCCTAACAACCAAGTCACCAGCCCCAATTGTGGTGGCTTACACAAGGGCTAGGTATAACTATAACTCCAAAGCCTGGGTGTCAGCGTTCCAAATATCATGCAGAATTAAATCACAGTCCAAGGCAAAACTATCCTTAAAATTCAAATTTAATAAGACAGACATGCAGGCACATCTGTGGAATCCCAAATCTAAAAGCTTCCTGGGATTCCATCCAGTTGAAAGTTCATGATCTTATCCCCACACCCAAAAATCCATCACATGGTCCAATCTTTCTCTGCCACGCTGGCATTTCCACCCATCTAGTTCCGGTCAGATGCAGAGGTGCAGAGACAAAAGATGACCTTGGGCTTCTAGAAAGGAATGACAACAACACATTCCACAATTCTACTCCTTTCTATTCCCCCTCCCAATTACTACACTAATGAAACAGCATAATGAAATAACAGAGAGTGTGGCAGGCCAAAGATCCTAAAAAGGAATATAACTTCAGGCCTGACACTGGGTATAATAAATATATTAAAAATAAACTTGGTGGGAACATATTTAGGTTTGAGTTTAGAATGGCTTAAAGGTATTATTTTAGCTTATTTAGAAATAATAATATAATTGTATCATTATATTTCTGACACAATTTTCTATTCTTTTAATGTATGCTCTGGTCAAAATCTTGGCAGCTAGAATTTAATAGCCCTTGATCCTTCAGTTAGGTTGCTTGTTTTTAAATATTCACACACCTGTCTTCAAAACCACCAAGTCCAAGAAAGTCCAGCTGCCTTTTGGAAGTGCAGAATGTTACAATTACTGATAAAGTTTGCCAGAATTGAATCACAAATGAACTTCAACATTCACTGATCTTAAAAATTATGTGGGATGTCTTACTTGTTCCAAAATTCTTCTTTTTCACGTGTGATCGTAGCTGGAAAAGGATAGAAAGAAGTGGCAGAGGAAATTCCAAAAGTGAATGATGGAACTTTTTTCTCACTTTCTGAATGTGTCCATGCAGCCTTATGCTGCCCTCCCTTCATATTAATAGAACTAAGAGAGTGGAATTGTTCTATTTTCTCCCCTGGAAATGGTAAAAAGATGTTAGGGGGAAAAGAATTCCAAAAGTTGTGATAGAAAGCCCGACAGTTCTAATGATTCTCCCTCACTTCAATTATCCTTTAGAGATTAAAGTAACCGTTTCTTACTGAGGACATTAGAGATCATTCCTTCTGTCTCCCCATCTCCAATTTAGATGTCCACCACCAGTTTTCTTCTACAGGTTCACCATATCAGCTGTTATTTTATTAGTAATAGCATTTAGCTATTGATAGCAAAGGTCCATGATTCTCTGAGCAAAGAAGAGAAATTATTCTCCAAGACCTCTTGAAACTTTTTTCCAAATTCAACAGCGCCTCACCTCTACTCCATCTTCTTTTCTACCTTCAGTTGTGTAACAGCAGATACTAGAGTGATGTGTCAGATTTCCACCATATTCCATATCTTCTTAGACCACTTCTTCCTGTCTCTGAATTTTCCCCAGCTTTGACTCTCATTTGTTTCTTTTCTCGTTCTCTTCCTTCCTTCCTGCTCCAGCTGCTTTATTCCTCTTGACTGATCTCCATGCAGCTTCTATTTGTCTTCTTCTGTTTTGAGAGAAATCAGATAATATAATGATGCCAGGAAAGCAAATGCCATCTCTGGATGAATTAACAGGAGCACAGAGCCCAAATCATGGAAAATAACTG
The DNA here is from genome assembly GCF_009769535.1 of Thamnophis elegans. Classification (NCBI taxonomy): domain Eukaryota; kingdom Metazoa; phylum Chordata; class Lepidosauria; order Squamata; family Natricidae; genus Thamnophis; species Thamnophis elegans. The sequence goes on from NC_045541.1 coordinate 49,433,882, forward strand.
TTCCACTCTATTTTGTTGTAGTCAGGACTCTATTTGAATAGTGTGTCCAATTCTGAGCACCAAAATAAAAAAGGACAGTGACAAACTGGATTATAAAGTAAGGGATTACCAGGATGGGGAAAGATCTAAAAAAGAAATTCCTACAAAGAATAATGTCACATATGTTCTAAGTTCTATATGATTCTTTCCAACTGAGGTCACATGGCAGTCAGTAATGGTTTTCTCTTACCTTCACTACTGGTTTGGAATTGGGTGCGCTCATGCACGGCGCTTCTGCACATGCGCAAAGCATCCATGATGACATCTGGGCAGGTGGGTGGAGTTTCCTGCCACTGCCGTTACCGGTTTCCCTGAACCGGGACAAACAGGCAGAATACCACCTGTGATGGTCGTTCTAGAAAGTAATGCAAAATATCAGCAATCTTGCATTGATCTGGGGAGCGGGGAGAGCCCTAAGAAATGTATTCATTTTCAGGAATACATATAAGCTTCCAATATTTCTAAATAAGCTATGTCTAGATATTTTATTATAAATTTGGGCATATATTTATTGGGACAGAAATATGCCTGTCCAAGTGAATAGTAATATAGGTTTGATTTACATCAATCCACTTTTTTTCCTAATTTGAGTCAGGCCCAAATCCAAAGCAATTATCATATTGCTTAATTTATCTCCCCTGCTTTTATTCAAGGGATAAAAGAAATTCTCAGCATATACAAGCCACGTCCTCACCCACCCATCTTCACAAAACAATATAAAGTTATATTTGACTGAAATAATGAATGTGTGGAACAAGATGCTTAGCAAAATGCAATCCTGGATGAAGACTTGAATCTACATCACTCTCTTCCTAATCCAACCAGGTAAATTATATCCCACAACGTATCAAGATTATTTCTAAAGTTGGGAACATTTTATTTTCTCAGTGGTGACCTTCAGTACCTTAAATATTTCTTCAGACAATTGCCCTCTATCAAAATAAAAAATCGGTACTTCACTATGTTCCACAACCAGCTAAAGCTGGAGTTTATTTGTAGCCTTCTTTTGTAAATTTCCACTGTTCAGTGGCAGCAAACAAGGCAAGTAGAAGCACCAACTCTTTTAATGCCATTACAGTAGGTCATAACAAAATCAGTCTGGTTAGGCCATATTCAAGATACTACTCAGTTGCCCTTCTCATTTTCTGTTTCCATTGTATTTGTGATCCAAAATATTACTACTATGCTACACACTTCTAAGGTGATTATTCTTATTTCCCTTTCTCTTTCAAAGCCTTGACAATACTCCTGGCACCAAGTCAGAATATAAATTGGGGTCTCAGAAAGCTTTACCTACTGCTATTGTTTAACTGAACACTTGTCTGACAGCAAACTCCTTCCTTAAGAGAAAGCAATTTCCTCTGTGTAGTTCAAGAACAATGGACGCCAGTTGGGAAGGCTCTGACATCTGATGACACTATCCAGCATGGAGTGGGCTTCAAAGTCAATAATGGAACAATGAAAAAATAAACATTTTAAATGCCATCTTACAAATTGAGGGAACTTCCACTCCCTGTCGTTCTAGTGTTTTCTTTGATATGTGTTCTTTTGAAAGTAAGAAGTCAGCAAAGTGAAGCATAGGTCTCCACTGCTATGGTGATCTTGATGCACACAAATTAACCATCTGAGCAAGTGGCAGACAATAACAATCTGCTATTTCGCTGCAGGGATCTTTTCAGAGGTAGTCAAATGGCTATCCTTTTATAGAGATATATTATATCACTGTATATCCCAATATTTTTATTATTTATTATTTTTGTGCATAACAGTAATGATTCCTTGTCTTAATTGTTCCATTTTTCTTTCCATATGTATAATCAGCAAAATAAATCCAAGCTAATACATCTTGGTTAAACGGAGGAACTTCATGGCTTACAGATAAAGAGGATAGTACCAATAAAGGAGAATATTTGTACTTAGCTCAGGGTTGAAATAAAGGGTTCTTGGCGCTCTCTGAGCTTGCTTGTTTTCTTGCACATTACACAAGCCAGGTAACCTCATCAGTGCTTGTAAGAAGTGGAATTTGCTCTTGGTTTACATTCTAGTGTCTTAGCCTGTCAGTGTGGGTGGGGGTGATCTTAGAGATTCTTTGATTGGGGTGTTTGCCTTTTACTTCTTTGGCAGTTTCCTGATTGGGGTGTTTTTTCTTGATTGTTGGTCTGATGTTAATCTTGGAATTAATCTATTCTGATCTGGGTAGTGATTGCTGGTGGAGAGATGCTTAGATTTTTTATTCCCTTTTTAGCTAGTTGGTTGTCTCTTTTCATAGTCGGTAGATATTAATGTCTATGTGTCTATTGATGGCTAATTTGTCAGTGTGCCAGGCTTCTAAAAAATTCCCTAGCATTTTTGGACATGGTTTGGTCCATGGTGGTCACATTTTCCCAATTGAAACTATGGTTAAGTGTCCTTATGTTGTGAAATTAATTTTTTTTTCATCATTTTCTTCTGACTTTTTGATGTTCAAGGATGCATTCTGCCATTCTTCTGCCTATTTGTCCTACATAATGGTTGTTGCAGTCATTACACTATATGTTATAGATGACTCCTGTTTTTTTTTTTCCTTCTGGGGTTGCTGGGTCTTTTGATTTGCTTAGGAGATTTAGTTGGCTTGTGTGCTCTGCTGATTCCATGTGGTTATAGTAGTCTGTTGGTGGTTTCTGAGATATTCTGAGATATAAAGATGATAGATACGTGAAACCTAATAATAGCCATTTAGAAATAATTCTGTTTTAGAAAGATATCTCTCAGAAAGGAAAACATCATTTACAGCTACCCAGAGACCTTGCTGAGTGGGCAGTTTGAGAAACCTACTAAGTAAACAAATATATTTTAGAAAGGCAGGGATTAAAAATGGGATTATCTAAAATCATGCCAAACGGTTTATCTAATATAATTTATCCTATCTGCCTTCAATTGGTGTTGCAATCAAACAGCAAATAAACCCTCCTTGAATACTAACTTTTAAGCCAGTAAGAAAACAAATATATGTTTAGATGATCCCCAAGTAAAGTATATATTTCTTTTAAAAAAACCTGTATCTGTGTGTAAAAGTAGTCTTTGATTTACAGCCACAATTGAGCCAGAAATTTATGTTGCTAAGCGAGAAAGTTATTGAGTTTTGCCTCATTTGTTATGTGAATCACTGCAGCTGTTATGTTAAGTAACATGCTTGTTAAGTGAATCTGGCTTCCCCATTGACTTTGCTGGTCGGAAGATTGAAAAAGGTGATCACATGACTGCAGGACACTGCAACCATCATAAATATGAACCAGTTGCCAATTGTCTGAATTTTGATCATGTGACCATGGGAATGCTGCAACAGTGGTAAAAGTGTATACTAGTCATAAGTCACTTTTTTGGTGCTGTTGTAACATGTAGCAATCACACCCACACCCACACACTGTATTCACACACACACACACACACATACACACACAAACAAAGATACTGTATATATACTGTATGTGTCTGTGTTTATATGTTTGTGTGTGCATTGAGTAATACACAAACACACACACACACACACACACAGAGTACTCTTATCATGGGATATATTTATGTAGTTGTAGACCTACAAATTTCCATTGACCTTTAATGAAATAATAAATAATGACAAGATAATGTGGGCACACACACACACACACACACACACACACACAATCAATAAATCTGTTGCTTTGCATCTACTATTAATAATCAGGTAATTTTTATCTGAATCCCAGGAAAGTTAATAGTTGAACATTTAATTGTTATTAGAAACTAACAATGCAGGAATTTTATAGGAATATTAAAAACCAAACTATATATTCATAAGCATTTATTGCTACTGCATTTATTAATTTATTTATTCATAACCATTTATTATTATGGACAAAATGTGTGATGAATTCACAGTGCAAGCTTCTGCCCTTTTATGCTGGCATTACAATATCATGGGATGCATTACAATACTGTATATCCCCCATTTTCCATCTACATTTATGGCACTTACATAAATTAAATTCTAATGCATGCCGTTTTTCAAATTCCATTTCCCTTTACAAAATCCAGTGGATGCTTGAGGCTTTTCTTAAAACTCTGCTATTAACCTGGTGTAATGCCCCATGGAATTATTTGATATTTGTGCTTGTCAGGTGTCTCTATCAGTCATGTGTGTGAAGTGAAATCCTGTTGGGAAAATTATTTACAATTTCCTATCAATCATTGCCATGCTTCAAAAAACATTCAAAATAAGATCATGAAACTTCCTAGCATTTCAGTTTTTCTAAATTATATATTGGGATGTAAAGTACATGACATACTCGGTACAAAAGTCACCTCAGCTACACATTTTACATTTCCAAATACAATAATCGAGCACAAAATGTTATTAAATGACAGATATTTGCAAAAGCTTTTTGTTAATGTGAGTGCTTCATACCTTTGCAGTTCAGTGGCATAGCCACAATGTTCCTGAGGATATGTTAAATATCAGTTGCCTTCTTTAGGAAGATGGTGTTTGGCACCACAACATATTAAGCAATGAAAATGTTGGGTTATGCTGTGAGAAAAAGTAACTTCAGGGAAACCCTTAATTCTGAAGCAAAGTGGGACATTTCAGAGATTTCAGGTCTACTGTGAAGTTTTTTCAAACAGTATATAAGCCTAAAAGCTTATTGCCTGAAGACTGGACTAACTTTCATTATTGGAAGTGTATTGCTGTTCTTGTTTATAGCTTAGTCTGCTCAATAGATATTATGCATTTTGAGCAAGCGTGGACCTCCTAGTTAGCAGGATGCACACAACTGCTTTACAAGGCATTCTTTACATGAGAAATCCCAAGTTGCCTAGAGTAACATAAGGCATTTTTGGCTTCCCTCAGCCCCCAGCAGCCCTCTACAGGCTTCAGCAGGGCTGGGGCAAGGCAGAAATGGTTTTTTTTTTTCCTTGTTGCAGCACTTCTGAAGCCTGCAGCGTGCTGCTTGGGGCTGAGAGGAGGCAAAAACTTTTTTTCTTACCTTTTCAAAATCTTGGTGCGTCTTATACACTGGTGCGTCTTATAGTCCAAAAATATGGTAAATGCAAATAAGAAACTTTTTATGACCTTTGGCCTAAAGCATATTTTTGTGTTCTAATACAGAGGATTTCTAAAATGAATATAAAATTAAGCCATTTTCTTTTAGGCTTAAAGGAAAAAGGCTTTGAAAATAATAATAATCTGGAACTTCATTATTATATATGTTAACAGCAGCAAGAATGTTTTACACACAAAAATGGAAAGATATTTTTATTTCCATGATCACTGGTTGGAAAAATAGATGGAACTAGAAAAGATGGCTAAATTGACAGCTCTAATCAAATAAAAGAACACACCCAACTTTGTTTCTTCTTGGAAACTGCTTCTATGTTTGTGTTTCAGATGGAAAAAGTGAAAAAAATACTTTCTGTTTTGCTGCTTAGATAAATGTATTGTTTTGGAAATGGTTAATACAAATTAAGTAAGTAAAAGTAGAAAGTCTAGGCAGTAAATTATAATTTAAAAGATTTTTTTTAAATAAAATGATATAATTATTATTCATGAGCCATGGTGGCACAGTGATTAGAGTGCAGGACTGCAGGCTACTTCCACTGACTGCTGTCTGACTGCAATTTGGCAGTTCAAATCTCACCAGGCTCAAGGTTGACTCAACCTTCCAGCCTTCTGACATCGGAAAATGAGGACCCAGATTGTTGCAGGCAATATGTTGACTCTGTAAACTGCTTAGTAACCACTGTAAAGTGGTATATAATTCTAAGTGCTATTGCTGCTATTCTGCTGTGCTCTAAGTAGGAAGTCAATTATTTTCTTTTCTCCACAAACCCTACACTTCTTCCCACCCACCCCTTACCCTTCTACATTTTCCCACTATTTTAATTTTTATTTACATATTACACTTTGATAAGTTTAACAAAATTCTTATTAAAATTGTTTTGGAAGAGGGGAAAAAAGATCCTTGAGGGAATTATTTTTTAAAAAAATAACTAGAGAAACTAATAGATGATTAGTTTGCTAAGTGCTTTTGGAAAGTGGTTTTGCAGAATTTTAATTCAAAAGGGAGAAAAATTGAAATGACAAAAATTTGGGAACTGTAATACAGCTCTATGTGACACAAAGTATGCAGAGAAGATACTGCCTCTTCAACAAGTCATTAAGAAATATTCAAAAGTGAGAAAAATTGTGCATTTTTTGAAAGCGTATGATAACGCGAATATCTTTCAAATATGGAATCTTTTACAAGAATATACAGTTGAAAGCTGATTGCTGAATGCAATAAGTATGTATAATTGAAATACCGTATTTTTGAAGTATAAGATGCACATCCCTCCCAAAAAAAGATGGCGAAAATTTGGGTGCGTTTTATACACTGAATGTAGACCCGCCCACCTGCCAGCCCCCATCCTTCAGCTTCCACACATTGCATTTTAGACCTTTTCCAGGCTGCAGGGATTGCCACAGACCATCGCTCCTCTATGGCTTACATTTTTGGCTTCTGTGGCTCATGTTTTAAGCCTCTGAATGCTCCATTTGAGACCTGTTCAAGGCTGTGGGGATTGCCAGAGCACATTGCCACCAATTGCTGTCTCCAGTTATTTTGTTTTCAGCCTCCGCACAACCTGTTTTTGGCCTCTGCGCATCATGTTTTTGAGCAATCTCAAACAGAACATTTGGAGGTTGAAAACGCGAGGCACAGAGGCCAACACAATCCAGAACAGCTGCTGTCTTGTCTGACTGGTTCCGCACTTCGCCTGCTTTACTCACTGGATCTCCCTGCGACGATGTGTTTTTGAAGCTGTGTATCAGCTCTAATGAGGCGAACTAATGTGTTGAAACTGACCAGGCTGTTTGCTAAGGACACTAGCCAGATAAATACCAATGGATGCTGGTAGGCAGAGGCAGATTTTTCTATTATTATTTTTCTTCCCCAAAACTAAGGTGCATCTTATACTCCAGAGAGCCTTATACTCCAAAAATATGGTAAATCTGTGACAATAAAATGAATGTCTAATGATTTTTTCATGGTTGGCTAGGGTTTTAAGCCAGAATGTATGGTGCTCTCTTGACTGTTCAATATTTTTATAAATCAATGTATAAGAAAAGTTTGCAATTATTTTTTCAGGTGTGCTGATTGGGATATGAATGTATGTACACATTGACGTCTTGTTGCCTGAGAATCTGAATGATTTCACAAAAATATGATAAGATTGGACAAAGCATTGAGGAGCACAGAACAATAGAAATTCTAATTTATCAAAGACTAATTGAAAGAGAAGTGAACCATTGCAAAGTATACATACATGTCGAAAAACCAGAGCAATGAGTATTGAAAAACTAGAGCAATAAATGTTGAAAAATTAGAGTAATAAATGAATTTTTATACCTTGTTGGAAGGTTAGCTAAAGATAAGAGAATGGATGAGAAATTTCAAGAATGCAGATAGAAGGATAGTATATGGTCTATTGTAAGGTATTTATCAAAAGAAGCAAAATGGCTGTGTCAAACAGTGTTTTTTTCCGCATACTTTATTTTATGCAGAAATGATATGTCAGCTGACAGAGAAATGTTAAATGCAGTAGGAATGGGTTACTGTAAAGACAAGAATAGATCAGGTCAAGAATGAACGGATAATAAATGGATGCGACTTGAAATGAAAAGATGAGTAACCAGTACAAAAGAAGTACATTTAGGTTGTTTAGCCGTATATACAGGAAGAATGAATGAGGAGACAATTGCAAAAGAAATAGATACATTGAGCAATAAAGGAAGATCAAGAAAGGCTTGTTTGAATGGACACTATGTGGTCCATAGAAAGGGAGAAGTGAGCACTTAAAAGAATAAAAAGCACTCTAGGAAACTATGTATGGTTGTGATGAAAGAAAGGATGCTTTCCAAAAATAGAAAAGTAACAAAAGTCTGAGCTGTGATGAGTGTAAATTAAGCTGAGAAAGAATTTTCTTTTCCCCCTGCCTTCTGCTTAGTACTGTTTGCTGAACTTAGTGTTCTTGACCTCAGAAGAAAATAACATGATGAATATATTTGAATGTTATTGACGGATTTAAGATCTTCTCAAAACTGATCTTCTCCCTAAAGGAGAAAAAAATATTTTGAAGAGTGATATTGTTGGGGAGTGGTAGAGAAGAATGCATAGTTAAGCCTGAACATTAGAGTTTCCAGTTGGAATAACTTTGTGAGGTGTTTTTTTTTTTATAGTAGAATTTGTATTATTGTCAAACTTACATAATATATTATGTGGTTTTGATACAAGTTTGTTTATAGAGTATTAAGTATATATTATTAACACTTTAATGCTTAGATAGTTTAGACTACTGAGAATTCTACTGAGAATAAAAAGGAAAGAAATATTATATCAATCTTAACCATGTTTTCAAATGTTGATGAGGGTAAGATTATTCGGTTTTTTCATTCAGAACTAAATAATAAACCACTTCAGATTGCATCAACATATTTGTTGCACAATAAAATCTTCCATCTTAAGCTGAGTGTTTAACATTAAGTAAGTGTTAAAATCTCTACTGTATTGTTACTTAAAGTTGTTTAAGTATTTTGAACATGGGGAAATTCTTAATCACACTGGATAGCTATTAAACATTTTGGCACTTTCTGCAGTTTGCAAGTATGATATGACTGTAAAGTCTTAGGTAATCATCTTTCATTGTGAGACCTCTTATTCAAATCTTTTGCCTAGTCCTTTTTTATCAACTCCACTCTTAACTCTTATTTATCCCATCACTTCGGTCTGTCTTGATGTAACCATTATGTAAATCAATTTACCAATTACTACATCATTCTAGCTGTAGTAGCATGTAATTTGTAATCAAATATGTCTATGCCTGTATGTTTTGGAATAAGAATACAAAAACAGTTTGGTTTGGTGCTTTTTCTTGTTTTGGTATTATATTCAACATGCACATGCACAGAAAGCATGGCATAATATGGATCATATTAGTACAAACTTTCAGATTTTAGTAAAATATCCCCTCCATTGAGAATTGGAATGAATGTAACAAAATTTAGCCAAGTTAGACTGTTACTGCAGATTGACAAAATTAATATTCTTCATATTAAATCAACATTACAGAAACCAAGTACTTTATTTTCTTAGAAGAACCTTCTGTTCCTGCAAATGTCATCCAATTTTATCTTTCAAAAATAAAACTTACATTCCATTGCTTAGTTCAACCTCCAAATCTTCAAAAGGAGAAAAAATGGAAAGGTGAAGCTTCTTGTGAAATTGAAAGTGAAGATTGTATTGTCTGAAGAAATCCAAAATAAAATGTTGATCAGATACATCTGAAATGGGTTCACAATGATTTATTTATACATCTGAAATGGCAGCACAAGCAATTTATTTATTAGTAATTTATTTTAAAGGTAGGGTTGGTCATATAGTCAGCCAGATATCTAGACTGTATTTGACATTTTTGTCCACCTGTTGGACAAAAGGTAGACAAAAATGTCACCTCCAAGAATCTGGAATAGGTAGATGTTGTTTAATAACATTAAAGATACGATTGTAGAATGTAAGCTGTTCCAAGCCTTTCTGCAACTGACTGATAGCAAAATTGTCAATACAGAAGGTGTTAAAGTGATGTTCCAGATGTTTTGGGATTGCACCCAATACACCTATTACTATTACTACTATCTAGTGCAGTGATGGTGAACCGAAAAGTGCCAAAAAGGAGCACTTTGCACATGGACGCTCATCTGAGCCGTGACCACGAAGAGGAGTTGCCCAGGGGGTATGCGCGCCCCGGAAAATGTACTTCCCGTTACTGCCATGCATGAGCATGTGCAGATCAGCTGGCACGCACACAGGCTCATGCTGAAAAATGGAAGACCAGCTCTTCCAGTTTCTGGCACTGCTGCACGTACAAAGCCAGTTGATCATTGCATACATATGCATGCCAGAAACCCAGACAAAGAACGGGCACTGACATGCATGCCAGGTGACAGGCTCCATGTGTCACTTTGGGCATGCGTGCCACAGGTTCGCCATCACAGATCTAGTGATTCTATTTCTGTTTGCAGGCCTTTATATTTTGTGATTTTTTCCAATTGTTATTATTACTATTATTTTACATGAACCTAATAATACATATTTTTAGAAATTTTGATTTACTTCTACAAATTCCACTTATTTCTGGGATTCCTAAACTATGGGTCAAAAATCCCTGAAGACACAATGAGCTAACAAAAGATGAATCTATGTATAAGGAGACATTTCTAAATGAAGAGAGGCTGGGGTTTTACCTTGCTTAATCTGTCTTTCTTCCCACTACTTATTCCAACAAATGTCCAAAACTAGAACAGCAGCAGCAGACAATGTCTCATGTACCAGCAGGTTCTTAAGAGGCAGGCTAAGATGAACATTTCTTGCCATACTATCACAAGCTTTAAATGGGTTCTCCATAACCAGACTGTGCACAAAAAGTAACCTAATCAAAATGTTCACATTTAAAGACACCCTTCCTCCCTTCAAAGCTAGACAACATGCAACCAAAATTCAGCATCAGAAGAGCTGAAAAGTCCGTATGGAATTTTCAGCCATTCTATGACTTTAGGAAAGGAATTCATAGTGATTTATTGTCCAGAGACTTCCCACTATATTTTATACAGATGACACAATGCTGTTTGTATTGAAGAATTCCTTCCTACCTTTCCAAAAAGGCAAAGATCATGTTTATCTTTCCAAAAAATGAATGAAACTTTTAAAAAAACTTTAATTAGTTCATACTATGATAATGTAAATTATTGGATATAATCATTGCTAAAACATTACAAAAGACATAAGCAAAATGTGGTTTCTCATATCAAATTTGGAACATGATTGTAAGAAGCCATTTTTGTTTCTATAGGACTGAAAATTACAAAAGTAGCATCACGCAGTAAATTCTGTCTGTCATATATTTCTGCAACGTCACAGCATATCTACAAAATACTCAAGGTTTGTGTCATGAAGCTTCTTTTATCATTGGTCAACCCTTCTTACCAACACAGATAAAGAATGGAAGAAAGGTTGTTTTCTCTTAGAAGAAAATGTTGAGTATGATACGATCAAGCATCAGCCTTTTTGAATTTCATGAGAAGGCAGCTGAGTAAAACAGTGAGGAGCTAGCAGCAGAGTCAGACAGTGAGGAGGTTGGGGAGCAAAATGGGCCAGTTGTGCATTCTGGGAAGGTTCGGACGAAGGCTCTGCATTGAAGGCACAAAGGAGGCCAGAGCCATCTGATAGTTATGTGCTGCCTCCGGAGCCTCTGGAATCTGACATCAGCGAGGCAGAAGAACAGTGTAAGCCTGTGTCCACTGCGTGTATGCAGAACTTCCAGAAGGCAAGAACAATTAAGACAAAAAGGGTGACTCGGGAGTAAGGTTTGGAGATGATTGGCCCCTCCCATAAGACATAAAAGAGGAGCAAATGGACATGAGCCTTTGCAGGAAGCAATTTTGTTCATTTTGGTGGGTTCAAACTCTGAGAATCTCCATTTGACTCTGTGCTCTGTTTGGCCTTGCAAAACTAATTGGCAATTAGGTCTTTGGCAGCATTTCAAGGCAGATAAAGGTGTGTGCTTATCAGCATTACCCTGTGGCAGGCATCTGTCAGACTCTTCACAGCCTTTTTGTGAATCATTATGGGCTGTAAATGACCATAATTCACAGCTGTTTAAATAAAAGAGAGTTTTTGGGACTAAGTGTGTGACTTATGCTTTATCAGGAAGCCTAGGTCAGAACATCACTAGAGTAAAGTGACTTTATCTGGATTAGGACTTTTACAAGCAGCAGTGCAAGCTTACTTCTCCAAGCTCCCTAGTCCTTCTCTTGAGGATTCAGGGATTGAAAAACAAAGGCTACTCCTACTTTCATTAGCAGCAAATCATTGATTTTAAAACAGAAACCCAAACAGAGCAATGACGACCATCAGGAAACAAGAAGAAAGAGTTAGAACCTTCCTTAGGTGTGATAGTTTGAATCTGAATTTCTGTGTGTTTTCAAGAAAATGAGCAAAGCCAAGAAGAAAGTGTAACTTGAGGAATTCTATAAATCCCTCAACAGTAAGGTTGAGCAGCTGTGGCATAAATGATGCAATGGAGCATGTGGACCTATTCATAGGAAGCAAACTAACTAATCCTTCAGTCCAGATCCTGAAAATGAAACTCAAATACTTTAGCCACCTAATGAGAAGGAAGGACTCCCTGGAGAAGAGCCTAAGGCTGGCAAAGATTGAGGGCAAAAGAAGAAGGGGATGACAGAGAATGAGGTGGCTGGATGGAGTCACCAAAACTGTAGGTGTGAGTTTAAATGGACTCCAGAGAATGGTAAAGGACAGGAAGACCTGGAGGAACATTGTCAATGGGGTCACGATGGGTCAGACATGACTTTGCAACTAACAATAACAACAACAAATTATTTGCATTCCACCTTTATTATTTTTACAAGTATGAAAAATAGCCATAAGTCATATTTTTCAATGCCATTGTAACTTTGAACGGCCACTAAATGAACTGCTGTAAGTTGAGAGCTACCAGTATATGGATTGCCTTGACAGAACCAATGGCTCATTGCTAATTTATGGCTGTTAAGACAAATGACAGTATAGTATCATTAAACATCTCCAATAGTTGTTGGAAATCTTCTTATGTTCTGAAGACACCTTTCTCCTGTTTTCCCCATAACAAGAACCCTGTAAAGGTGGGTTGGGCTGAAAGAGAACAACCGATCCAATGTCTCTCAGCTGGCTTTCATGGCTAAGACAGGACTTGCACCACCCGATGTTGGGAGAATCGTCCAGATGATGATAACGACCCTATTCTATGCTAGGACTCAGACCCAAAACCCTGGTGTCTAGATTTCCAAGAGTGGCACCCAATCCTCTTTTCCCATCCAGGTTCCAGTGATGTAAATCAGGACTGCCTTCTCATCCACAATTAAACTACAGACAAGGCTAATTATACTTCTGTTTTTGTCTTCCCTCTTTCTGAAAACGTTCTAACAGTTACTTAGATGGAAATGTGGAACCTTTCAGTATCCTTTTTAGGCAACATTTCAGTGCTAACCATGAGCATTGTTAAAGCTTAAAAATAAGCATTATTTTTACATTGATCACAAGCATCGCCATAGCATGTTCACAGCTGATATGGGGCAGGGGCTGAAACTCAAATATAGCCTTATCAATACATGTTTTAGGAATCTGCACTGTTGGGGATATAGATCTTGGATGGCTATTTTTTGAGTATGTAAGTACCTCTCTGAAACTTGGATGAAGTTCCACTCTTCCATTTTTGGGACTCTTAGCACTTTAGCTGGGATCGGCTTTTCCATAGCAGCAATGGGACTAAGCTCAGGCAACTAATGCTCAAACACATTGCAATCAGTGTTAATTACACTTGAATTGTACTAGGAATGTATATTTCTTTAAAATATACAAGTAATATACAAGCAAATGAACAACTTTACAGCAAATAACCAGAGGTGGGTTCCTACTGGTTCACACCAGTTCAGACGAGTAGGTAGTAACTTTGCCAGCCATGTCCCAGAATTGGTTCTATCAGCGACACCATAGGCACCGCCATCTTGCTTTTGCTTCTGTGCATGCACATGCGAAGCATGTCCCTGAGTGAACCTGCAGTAACAGAAGCTGGAAAACACACCTGCAAATAACCGTTGTTAGACCTAGAAACCTCAGCCTGGATTATCATCTTATGAAATAGCTTGTTTTATCTAAATCCAGCTAGTAATTTCCATCAATCTTTGGGGGATGGGAGAATGTTAAGTAAACAAATCAATGCAGTTTATCTTATTACCAGTAAAGCTAAGCTATGTCATGACTGATGAACAATAATGTTAAATTTGCACAACATGCTAATCATATTGCAATGCATAATCTCATTTGTATGTTAAATCTGAAATATCTCTCTTCCCCCATATACACTGCAGAATCTCATGCAGCAGTACCATGAGTAGCTTATTGAAAAGAGTAAATTACCATGTAAATATCCCTGAAAGTCAACTATGACTATTAGTAATCTATATATTTTAAAGAGCAGCTGCCCTAATATTTAGCTTCACTAAATGATAAAGCTTACTTTTTTATGATAGTGGTGTTAGGGTTTTCCATCATTTATAGTGACACCCACTTAGATGTAAAATGGGACAGCCCTCAGTAATTTATAAAATTTTAAATGTCCCAGACTTGTCAGATTAAATTGTAATAAAAAAGCAATTAATTCAGAAATTGAGCTTCCATTGATTTTTGCAAAATATTTTGACTGTTAATGTTTTATACTTTATTAGACCTATAATTACCTGATAAAGCTTCAGCCCATGTCTTTCTATATATATGCAAAACCAATTTTCCATCCTGTAGTAATTATCAAAACAAATCCATACAATCTATGCTCATACGGTATTTGCAGTAGGACTGTACAACACATGAGATAGGTGAGTCATTCTATGAAAAACTAGTTTAGGGTATTCTGTCTGAAAACCAACATTCCTTCATTCAATCCAAATTCATTAATGTTTGGGAATTCACTTATTTCTCCATCCAACTATTCTCCAAACAACTTGAAGTAACTAACGGAGGGTTAAAACATATCTTAGTGTAACAAAACCAATGAAAACCAATGCTGGAAGCAATTCCCATCCCTCATAGTAAAACAGGCTCAAATAATATCCTTGTCCCAATTTGTGGGACAAGAATTAAATCTTCATAAAGCCAAGCATAATTGGGGACATGTAAACCTTGTGGGGAGAAAACAATAGCTGTTACACTGACCATGGTGACAGAAAAAAGCACATCTTCTGGGTTTTGTAAGATTGCATTGTTTCATTGATGGAGATCTAGAGCATGCGAATCCCATATAATCATATTGGGTACCAGAGATAATTGGAAGAACAAACAATCTTGCATATATTCTGGCCTTGTGCCATGAAATAGGTGAGTACCAGCATTTTATTATGCAGCAAAGAAGCAACATTACATGACCTTATCAAGGTTTGTCTATAGCTACTAATTCTGTATGTTCTGGACCAGCTGTAGCTTCTGATTGATCTTCAAGGGCAGCCCTATGCACAGGTGGATCCCCAAATCACATACCAGTTCTTCTTGAGGAATTATGACCTCATCCATATGAAAAGTCAATTTCCCTTCCTTTAGTAATGATCTACTCACAGCAGTCATACTAATAAACTCATATTTACTATGCATATATTTGCAGTAGGACTATGCAAAATATGAGGTACATAAGTAGAGGTGGGTTGCAAATCCCGGCACTATTGGTCCACTTGTGCTTGCAGATGTGCACAAGCATCTGGGTGGGTGGGCGGAACCTCCTGCCGCTGCCACTACCGGTTTGCCCGATCAACTGAACTGGGAGGAACCCACCTATGTACATAAGCCATTTCTCACTTTCTTTAGGATTGCAGCTTATTCTGAATTGGCTGAATAGAGTTAATTTTATCCTAGCTAATGTCTTCAAGTAACCAGGTTATAACCAGATTTATTCAACCCCTCTGCTTTTGAGTTTCACAGGTTAAAGAGGGGATCAGTCCTACCCTCTTAGTTTGGTTGCCACAGCTTGATGCTTTTAAGCTGTAATGCATGAACGATGTAATTTCATGAAATGTCATAAAAGGACTCAACTCCAGGCTAAGCTCTAAGCAGATTGGCTGCTGAGCCTCAAGCTAATGTCCCAAGCTGAATTCTAGGCACAGCTTTAAGGTTTAAAGGACTAATTACTATGCCCTTTGATCCTGACAGCTGGATGCCAGAATCTTGTGAATCTTGCTGTTAACATTGCTCAGATATTCCTTCTTGAAAGTTTGCAAACTTTCCCTAAATCACACCCATGTACTTTCAGTTAGTTTTCCTTGTCATTCTGAGCTTGTGAATGGAACAAAGTAAATCAGGGATTTTGAAACTTGGCAACTTTAAGAGTTGTGGACTTCATTTCATTTCATTTATTCCATTTGTATGCCACCCTATCCCGAGGGACTCAGGGCAGCTAACAAACAGGGGAGGAGGGGGGATACAAAAAAAAAAAAGACAAACAAGCAAGTTAAAAACAGAGCAAGAGTCACAACCATTTAAATGGGGCCGGGAACTCATCAGCCCCAGGCCTGCTGGAATAGCCAAGACTTTGTGGCTTTGCGGAAAGCTGGAAGGGTGGTGAGGGTCCAGATCTCCATGGGGAGATCGTTCCAGAGGGCTGGAGCAGCCACAGAGAAGGCCCTCCCTCGAAGGGTCGACAGTCAACATTGGCTAGCAGATGGTATTCGGAGGAGGCTTAGTCTGTGGGATCTAATTGGTCATAGGGAGGTAATTGGCAAGAGGCAGTCTCTCAAGTACCCAGGTCCAATACCATGTAGGGCTTTATAAGTAATGACTAGCACCTTGAAGCATGTCTGGAGACCAACAGGCAGCCAGTGCAGCTCGTGGAGGATAGGTGTAACGTGGGTGTACCGAGGTGCACCTACAATCGCTGGCGCGGCTACATTCTGGACAAGCTGAAGTCTCCGAATGCTCTTCAAGGGCAGCCCCATGTAGAGCGTGTTACGGTAGTCCAGTCTTGAGGTCACAAGGGTGTGAGTCACTGTTCTAAGAGCCTCCCGATTCAGGTAGGGTCGCAACTGGTGCACCAGTCGATCCTGGGCAAATGCCCCCGTGGTCACAGCCGACAAATGATGATCTAAAGTCAGCTGTGGATCCAGGAGGACTCCCAAATTGCGAACCCTGTCTGAGGGGCATATAATTTCACCCCCAGCCTGAGAGATGGAGTACAAGGCCAATTTTTGGGAGGGAACAGCAACAGCCACTCGGTCTTGTCGGGATTGAATGCAAGCTTGTTCATCCACATCCAGATCCTGACAGCCTCCAGGCACTGACACATCACTTCAACCGCTTCACTGAGTTGGCACGGGGTGGAGAGATACAACTGAGTATCGTCCGCATATTGGTGGTATTTTATCCCGTGCCGACGAATGATCTCACCAAGCGGTTTCATGTAGATATTAAACAGGAGGGGGGGACAGGACCGAACCCTGCAGCACCCCATAGTTAAGGGGCCTAGGGGTCGATCTCTGCCCTCCGACCAACACCGACTGCAACCTGTCCGAGAGGTAAGAGGAGAACCACCGAAGAACGGTGCCTCCCACTCCCACCTCCCACAACCGTCGCAGAAGGATACCATGGTCGATGGTATCGAAGGCCGCTGAGAGGTCAAGGAGCACTAGGATGGAGGCGTGGCCCTCATCCCTGGCTCTCCAGAGATCATCAATCAGCGCGACCAAAGCAGTTTCCGTGCTGTAGCCAGGCCTGAAACTGGACTGAAAGGAAACCAGATAATCGGTTTCATCCAAGGACCGCTGGAGCTGAGAGGCCACCACTTTCTCAACAACCTTCCCAACAAAGGGAGGGGTCTTACCACCGCCACCTTTAGGAGGGGTGGAAAGGATCCCTCCCAGAGAGAGGTGCTAACTATCGTCTGGATCCAGCCACGTGTCACCTCCCTGCTGTTCGCGACCAGCCAGGAGGGACATGGGTCCAGTATACAAGTGGAGGCGCTCACTGCTCCCATGGCCTTGTCCACTTCCTCAGGCGTGACAAGTTGAAACTCAGTCCATAAATTTCACTCAAGACCTTCCCCCGGTACCTCGGCTGGCTCTGAGCAATTGGAGTCCAAGTCTGTCCGAATCTGAGCGACTTTATCCACTAAAAACTGAACAACAAAGGGTCATCTGGTTCCCTTCCTTTCAAGAAGGAGCGGGTTATTCTAAACAAGGCGGCTGGGCGCGATTCAGCGGATGCAATAAGAGCGGCAAAATAAGCACATTTCGATGCCCGTATTGCCACGAGATAGGCTCTGATAAAGGCTCTCATCAGTGCTCGGTCTGACTCAGACTTACTGGCCCTCCAGTGGCGCTCTAGGCATCTCTTTTGGCATTTCATCTCCCGGAGTTCCCTGATAAACCAAGGAGCTCTCCTGGATCCGCTACCTCAGAGAGGCCGTAAAGGCGCAATCCGGTTTAGAGCCCCCGCCGCCGCTGAGTTCCAAGCAGCAACCAAGGTCTCCACCGGACTGTGGACGAGAGCGTCAGGTATTACACCAAGCGCCGTCTGAACATTGATAGGGCCCATCAGGCACCTGGGGTGGAACCACCTAATCGGTTCTTCCTCCCTACAGTGGGGGATTGGCCTCCGAAAGTCAAGCCTCAGTAGGAAGTGATCTGACCATGACAGGGGCAAGATCTCAGTACCCCTCAAATCCAGATCATGTCTCTACTGCTCCGAGAGAAATACGAGGTCAAGTGTGTGACCCATTGAGTGAGTCGGGTCCTGGATTACTTGGGTCAAGTCCATGGCTGTCATGGAAGCCATGAACTCCTGCGCTCCTACAGAGTGATCACCAAGCGAAGGCAGATTGAAATCCCCCAGTACCATAAGCCTGGGGAACTCAACTGCCAGCTCGGCTTCTGACTCAAGGAGCGAGGGGAGGGCTGTTGCAACGCTGTTGGGAGGCAGATACGTTAGCAACAAGCCCACTTGACCCGCAAGGTCCAACTTCACCAGCAAGGACTCACACCCGACAAGCTCCGGAGCAGGGATCCTATGAGGAACTAAAGACCCTCGGATAATGATAGCCACTCCCCCACCCCTTCTCTGGGGTCGCGACTTCAATGCCCATGCTGGCTGGGGAATTTTGGGAGTTGAAATTGACAAGTCTTAAAGGGGTCAAGTTTGGAGACTCCTGAAGTGGACAAACCTGGCTGATTATGGCTGCAATAATGTCCATTAAAAAGTTGAGATTATCCAAACTAGCCAGGTGTGGACACTTATTTCCTTCAGATACCTAGATGTGGCCATCTAACAGGTTGGAAACACTTTCATGAATACAGGTAAAATGGAGCTGCAAAAGGGACATCTACTTCTCTCAGCAGGCTAGGAAGACAAGAGTTGCTCTTTTGTTGACTCTTCCAGTAGAGCCAAGCAGGGCTCCAGTCCTTTTTGGTGGTGGTAGTATTGGGGAAAAAACCTGGACTAATTGCTCTTCCAGCGTGCCTTTGATAGAGAATGTTGTTTCTGCCTGGCAACAGCCATACTGATCAGACTGGTCCATGACCTGCTAGGAACTCATCCATGCAAGCCAGCAAAGTCTGATCCTCATACATGTGGAACCATGAAACCACGCCCCCATCTGGTCAGTGAAAAAAACCTGCTCTTCATGAATCTGGTCCATAACCCAAAAGGTTGGGGGCTGTTGCTCTAGAAGACACTGTGGTTGATGGTAGCACCAACCACAAAGCCAACATCCTTCTATTCCCTTTCTGCTAGTAGGGGTGTTCTGTAAAGCAAAGAGGTTTTTTTTCTTTTGTAAATGAAAGGAGATATTTGATTTACAGAAGCAAAGCATAAATAAAGGTCAAGGTTATTTTTAAGCATTGCAGGTTTAAGTACAGAAAGGGACATTTGTCTATAGCAGTATCAGGATTCCATTTTTCTTTTATCAAAAGAGCAAGAACCGAGGTTCTTCCTGCATACATCTGCCATTCTTCTCTCATCAAAATTCTCTTTCCACTAACTATTCAGATTATATAGCCAAACTTTTTTAAAAAGTGTCATGGGGTGATATTTTTGACGTTCCAAGGAAAAACAGAGAAATCACAAAGAATGGAATACTTGATGAAAAAGAAAAAAAAGGAAAATCAAGAAGAAGAATTGGTAAATATGGGGAGATCATTTGAAACCCCCTTATTCCTTCTTCTCTGCTGTGACTGCAGCCACTGCCACATCACTGGCCTCTGCCTGAACCACAAATGGCTTAGTGGGCTCTGGAGGGAAGCCAGTAGCCGAATATATCAGAGAGTTCTGGTGTCTAGCCAGTAAAGTGAGGATGTGGCCACAGAGGTTGGTGGTGCATGACATTAAGGCCGGTATTGACTGACACTACACCAGGCCTGCATCTATAGAGGGTTGTCACCTAGACTGACTGCATGGTTCCAGGCCGCCATGGACGTAGCTATAGCGTTCCACGAGGATAAGCCAGGACAGGAGAGGGGTAGGCAAGGACAAAGACTGCAACAGATGCATTGTATCGGAGGAAGCTCTGCCCCGAGTGGCCTTCCATCTGCTAGGAAGCTGGCCAAACTGTTCATTACCCATGTGTATAGACTCCATGGCATCACCAAAAGGATAATTTCAGACAGGGGAGTGCAATTCACTGCCTGGTTCTGGCGCAGATTCATGGCAATGGTGGGGTCTTCACAGGGACTTAGTACAGCCTTCCACCCCGCATACAATGGTGCTGCGGAGAGAGCAAGCGCGATGGTGGAGCGCTACTTAAGATGTTACGTCCAATACCAACAGACCGATTGGGCTGAACTCCTTCCATTTGCAGAGGTTGCATTCAGTGCAGAAAAGTACGGGGTTTACCCCATTTCATGTGGCTACAGGGCAGGAGTTCGTCCCAATTCTGGAGTATCCTCAGGTGCGCCCAATTCCGGAGTATCCTCAGATACGACCTCGCAGGAGTGGATAGCCCAGATGCAAAAGGTTTGGAAAGTGGTGAGGGATGCGTTATGTCATTCTTTTGCCACATATAAAGAGAGTGCCAATCAAAGGGGGAAGGCACAAGGGCCATTCCATGTAGGCCAGAGGGTATACCTATCCACTAAATATCTCAGGCTACCATTGCCATGTAAGAAACTCGGGCCCAAATTTATTGGACCTTTCCCAATTGTGCGAATTATTAGTGCAGTCACAGTGCAGCTAAGACTCCCCCCTCTACTGGGGAAAACACATCCAGTCTTCCACTGCAGCCTGCTCCGATCAGTTCAGGCATCTGATATCAGAGGACACCCGCTACGGCTGCCAGCCCCGGTTACTGTAGATGGGGAACAGCACTATGTAGTGCAAGATATACTAGATACCAGGTGGCACAGGAAAGGACTGCAGGGTGCCCCACCTGATAGCGAGATTCCACCGCAGAAATCCCACAAAACCGGGGGGAAGGGGTCCTTCAACTCCTAACTGACTCTAATTTGTAGCTCCCAAAATGCTGTTTCTGTGGTAGGGGGCCGCATGTCAGCTCAGGCCAGCCCAGAGGCCTGGAGCTCCCATTCAGGGGAGAAACCAGGCAATTTGCAACCTTCCCAGCTGTTTTCTAAGAAGAAGAGTCAACAGGAAACCTGGATTCATATAACGACCATGATTTACTTAACAAGCACAGTGATTAACTTAACAGCCATGGTAAAATTGGATCCGATCACATGATGATTCATTTAACGATTGTGCCGCTTAGCAACCAAAATTCAGATCTCAAGTCTGGTTGTAAATCAAGGACTATCTGCAGTGGTGATTCTTGCATTTTGGTCTGCTCCTAGAGCTAAAGATTTGGACAGGCTTGCTCTTTTCCTTCCAATACTACAATTTCACCCAACAGAGGCTGGCAATCAATCCTATTAAATGCATAGCAGGAATCAAGGATCCATGCTCAGCTCTTATCAGTTTTAAATAGCAAAATGACTCTGTTTTTAGTAGCTCCTTTTTATAGCTCATTAGAGAAAATGTGTTCTGTGGTTGGGATAGATGGGAGAGTGATATGGCTCTCTGGCTCTCTGGCAGTCTCAGTTTATGTTTTCAAAGCTGCAATCTGGATTTTGGAAAGCCGATATGTAGGCCTAGTAGTCAATTGGAGACAAGCACTTTGTATGTACTTGCAATAACTAAACCCTACGATCACTGAAGAAGAATCCATTTTCTCTCCATTCCATCCCTTTATTATTTTATGATTTACATATGGTTCCAGACAATTTCATACCAAGGGGGGCTGCTCAGCTTTAGCTATATAATTGTCTCATATGCCTACAAATTCATCTCTGGTTCCTTTCTTGCATATGTACTGTAATGGTAATTCTAAAAATATTTGCTTAAAGTACTGTACAGAAGAGGTTTGGCAAGTTCAAAGCCAGAAAACACTTATATAACTATAAAAATCCCCTTTATAAATTGGAATTAATTTATCAGAACTATAGCTTCAGGAACCTTGTCTGCTTCAGATCTGTCTATCCTACCACCAATTTTGCAAAAGTTTGTATTAGAAAATGAGCCTGAATCTCTTTCCCCTAACAGAGAGCCTGCAAGACTCTGATCAAGAGTCTGAAAAATCTTGGTTCTGCTATTTTCTGAGATATTCTTACTAGAAATCTGAATATTACCTTTAATTGGCCAGAGAGATAGGGAAGATTTTGGGCACATAAACCACAGAGAGAGTTTAGACTCAAGTGCACACAGAAAGGAGAAGTGAAGACATATTCAGTTCTGTTCATGAAGAGGTGTTCTTCTACAGAGTTTAATGGCTAGCAACCAAAGAACTGTATAAGATTCAGGTATTAGAGAATCATTCAGAAAAAAAGAAAAAAAAAAACTGCCAACAACTTCTAAGCCTGCATTGAGAATCACAAACTTTTTAACTTCTAATCTTTTTTCATCAAGAGCTGTGGTGGCATAGTGGTTAGAACTCAGTATTGCAGGCAAATTCTGCCAACTGCCAGTAGTTTGATCCTGACGGACTCAAGGTTGATTATCTAGGTTCCATTCTTCTGAGGTCAGTAAAATGAGGAACCAGATTGTTAGCAGCAATGTGCTGACTCTATAAAGCGCTTAGAGGGTGCTGTAAAGCACTATGAAGTGGTATACAGGTCTAAATGCTATTGCTATTCTGTTGCCATTCAATCTTCTCTCATTTAGGACCTTAATTCTGTTTGTTATTTGTCTAAATTCTGTGTATAACCCCTAGCCTGGCTTTGGACCCAGTGTTTTTTTTTTTTTTTTTGCTTATGTGTTTTTGGAAGGACTTTACCTTGCTAGCAAGACAAGACCCTATGGCCCTGCTACACTTTAAATAGCAGCTATGTTGTAGCTGCGCAGTGCTTCTGGAGGTCTGTTCAAGAATGTAGGAATGCTGGATGAAGGGGATCTCCAAGACTGAATGGGCTGGAGAAAGCAAAGCTACCTAAAGCTGATTTGCAAAAATCTACGTTACTTCAGAATCTGTCCACAAGAACAGATTAAAAACAAAATAAAAGTGAAACATGCTGAAATAATGCAGTCTCATGAAAAAGCAATTGTTAAATTGTATTATTTTCATACAGCTGACTTTGCTCTTGTCTGATGTTTTCCTTTTCTTCTTCTTCTTATCTTTCAAGAGCACTGTGGCCTTCTCATGCATGTAAAAACTCAGAAAATGTTTAGCTTCTTCTCACCCAAACACAAAAAGTGAAAAAGGTGACATTTCTCTCTTTATGTATGCTCTCCAGAACTTTAGCTGGCTCAGTTTGAACTTGTGATGTAAATATTCTGTGCATGTTTATTTTTAAGGATCCTCTACTCCATATTAGCTAGAAAGGTTGATTTTCGTTTAGCTGTCTCCATTATAGCTTTTCAGTTCAGGTATATGCCTAAAACTCATTCTCCTCTCCCCCGTCTGAATGGACAATATTTGTGTTTTGGAAAAACACATCATTTATTTATTTATTTATTTATTTATTTATTTATTTATTTATTTATTTATTTATTTATTTATTTATTG
This sequence comes from Thamnophis elegans, assembly GCF_009769535.1. Classification (NCBI taxonomy): domain Eukaryota; kingdom Metazoa; phylum Chordata; class Lepidosauria; order Squamata; family Natricidae; genus Thamnophis; species Thamnophis elegans. The sequence continues at coordinate 49,457,543 of NC_045541.1, forward strand.
GGGGGGGGACAATATGATCACGCATTTCATTGAATAGGGCTCTGAGCAGTCTACAGCTAACAATTAAAACAATGACGTGCAGTGAGGTTTACGGTTGGTAAGGCAAGAGCGCGGTAGCCGTGAGAAGCAGCTTCCCTGCAGCTGTCCCCAACAGAAGCATCTTGCGTTTATGTCCGCCATAGACGTGAGATGCCTCTGTTGGACACAGCAGCGGGGATGGAGGAGGTGGGGGGCAAGGTGGTAGAGTGCGGTGGCGAGAAGCAGCTTTCCCGCAGCTGTCCCTCGACAGAGGTGTCTCATGTTTATGTCTGCCATAGACGCGAGATGCCTCTTTTGGACACAGAGGTGGGGACGGAGGAGGCGGGGGACAAGGCGGCAGGCAGCGAAGAAAGGGGAGAGGAGGAGGAGGAAAGGGAGAGGGGAGCAGGACGGGGCTCCCAGTGGGGGGGAGAGAAGAAAGGGAAGGGGGGCACAGCAGGCAAAAGAAAGAAAGCGCCAGCCCACCAGCAGACGTGAGTAAAAGACCTCCCTCTGCTGGTGGGCTGGCCCTGTCTTCTCAAACAAGGCTGCCCTCCCTGCCTCTCCCCTTTCCCTCTCTTCTCAAACAAACTCTCTCTCAAATTGAGAGAGAGTTTGTTTGAGTTAAGAAACAAACACATGCACACACACACACACACACACACATACAAATTACTCACAATAAAAATTACTTACAAATTACAATAATTTTGAATTCCTCTCCCCTCCCTCCATCTGACCCACATACTTTTTCCAGCTGTGTCACAGAGGATTTCAACTCTCCTCTTGTCTGCCATGATGAAAATGTAAAAATGTAAAAAGAAAAAGGCAAGAGCTGCTGTAGCCAGGCTGGGATAGTTGCTGCTAGAGTCACCATGTGGATGACTCTGCTTAAGAAAAAAAAAAAGCCTCTAAACAAAGTGCCCTCTGCAGGAGGAGGTGAGAGAACCACGTGCCTCCTTTGCATAAGGAATTTTTCGCCTTTTAACCCTTGCTTAACTCTGCTCAAGTGATCATAAAGATAGTCTAAAGGAGGCATGTGGTTCTCTCACCTCCCCCTGCAGTTAAGCACTAAGCAGAGTCATCCACTGCGAATCTGGCAGCAACTACCTTAGCCTTTTTCCTTTTATTTTTTTTTCTTTTCAGGATAACAGTGGTGAGCCCCTGCCTCCCCTGACCTCACGTTTTAAGAGCAGGTCTCTATGGGTGACTAGTTAGTCTAGCAACCTATTGCTAAAATTTCAGTCCTGCAGGTTCATCTGTTCTAAAAAGGTCACAACAATTCATTTTCTTGTTGTGTAAATGTAGGCACCTTATATATGTGCCTAGCACTGTTTGTTTAAACACAAAGGAAAGAAACAACATACCTCCCCATCCCCTGGCAAAAGGTTTTAGTTTTGAGATTAATTTAGGAATTGAACATTTTGGTAATGTCTCCAAAACATTTATGGTTTTTTTTCCTCTTGCTGTCTGTAAAAAGACATAAGGTTGTTTGCAATTAGTGAGGCTTTAAAGAAAAAAGGAAACTTCTTTAAAAGCATACAATTATGTTTTAGCTTTCACATTTCAAAAATTACTCAGTCAGAATTAAGTAAGAGTAGGTACTATGGATCAATATTTCCCATTAAGGTATGTAATACAACATAATTATACTGTGGCCAAGAACTAGAATTCTAAAAAGAGACAAGAATACTAAATACAGGCAAAAATAAAAACAAATATGACCAGAGGTGTCAAACTTGATTTCATTGAGGGCCACATCAGGATTGCATTTGATCTCAAGGAGCCAGAGTGGACGTGGCCAGGGTGGGTGTGGCCAACATCACTCATGTGGCCTCAACATCACTCATGTCGGGGGTGCCTGTGGCAGCCCAAGCACTCTACCACCAAAAACAGGCTCCCAAGCTCACTTTTCAGCTATCATGGTCTCCCGCAACCCTTTTCCAGTGAAAATAGAGCTCCATTTTTACTTGAAGAGGGTTGAAAGAGGGTGTGGCAGCCAAAAATGGAGCTTGGGAACCTGTTTTCACTGGCAGAAGCATTGCGGGCTAGTCCTTCGCTATTTCCAGGGCAGCCCCGCAGGTCAGATCTAAGCACCCTGTGGACCAGCTCCAGCTCCCGGGCCTTGCGTTTACACCCGTGGACTATACCACCAATGCAATAAATCGTGATGAGTTCTAGCCACAATAATGCAGATTTTGCCATGAAGAAAAAACAACATATTGATCATACGGCAACAACTAAACATAAAGAAGGTGGAAGATAATTTTTGTTGCTCAGGTTGAACTGTTGGGTCCTCGGTGTTCTCTGAGCTTGGTTGTTTTCTTGCAGGGAGCACTGATGATGTTATCTAGTTTGGTAATGAAATATCTGCAAGAAAACAACAAGTTCAGAGAGCACAAAGATCCCCACATAAAGACAACTAAACAGATTGGACGACTTTGTAATAAACGAATGCGTGCATCTTTATAAAAGGAACACAATACAACAGAACATGGACATAAATTTAGTACCTTCTTTAGCACAAAGACAAAGTCTTAATTCATGTGGGACTTTTCAAAATTTCTCTTCAAGGATAGCTGTTAGAAGTATATTAAAACATGATAAAGTTAGAGTTTCTCTAAATTCAGAGAAAGCTAAATTTCCATACCTTTTAAAAAAGGGATATATATGTCTCCAAAAAAAATTAGGCAAGACCAATGTCATAATATCCAATTTGTATGTAGTTAAAGATATTTAAAGTTCCTAGATTAGAAAAAATGGCTACTAACTTTCTTAATCCAATTTATTTGACTGAGTGAAGAAATAACTGACATACATATTTCTGTGGACTGCCAAATTCACATTTTATTGGAGGTAATGCATTGTAAACAGACAACATCTGGATGTGTATTTGAAAATTGTCCACATACAGGACTGGACTTTAAATTGATGAGTATTTTGATAAATATATTCATGGATTTTTTTCTATGAATATTTGAACAATTTATTACATAAGAATTTTGATATAAATAAGTAGATTTAAGGCTTCTCAAAATATGCAGAAGTTGGAATATAACTGCCTGACAAAATGTATGTTTTCTTGAATAAATACTTGCAGAAAATTTTATATACCCTGATAAAATATATATCTTTGATTTTAACTGTCTACTATCCAGAATCATTCTAAGAGTGAGATGAGCAGTACCTGAATTGGACAAATAAATAAATAAGGTAGGTCAGAATCAAATGGGTCCAGAAATTACATTCTTTACAGATGGCTGGATAAAATTAACATTCCTCCAAAAAGAAACTGTGGACATGGAAATAAATATATCTTGCTTCCTATGAATAAATGTAAAATGAAGTGAATTTCGGCATGGCTGTTGCAAACAAATTGAACTGATTTGTGAAATGACTTCCAGATTACATCATCTGAAACCTTGAGTATCTGCTGGCATTTGGCTAGCTGCACATCCTGATTCATCAGAGCAATTCTGAAACTGAATTTGGCAATATCTTCACATAACTGCTGTGTTCAAGGAAAGAAGATGCCCGATTCAAATCCACAAACTGCTACGTAGATATCAGCTGAGAATCTTTCTTCTACTTTAAATTGTTTGGATACCAAATAAGGAGCTCAGATGGTACAATGGTTAGAGTGCAGTACTGCAGGCTATTTCAGATGACTAGCAACAATTCAGCAGTTCAAGGTTGACTCAGTCTTCCATCCTTTTGAGGTGGGTAAAATGAGGACCTAGATTGTTGGGGTAAGTATGCTGACTCTGTAAATTGCTTAGCGAGGGCTATAAAGCACTGTAAAGTGGTACATAAGTCTAAGTACTATTGCTATTGCTATATAGTTTGCTTGCTTTTCAAATAATTTTGGGCACATTTCTGTTATCTCACTGTCAGGATGCTGGTGCTCTCTAGCTCTAGTCTGTGATTTGGCTCTTTGGGTTGGGGTTTAGCAAATCTATAAGTTCTTTGTTTCAGATGAATGTTTGTTTTACATCAGAGTTTCTTTCATCAAGGGTGGAAGGATCCATTCATCAATTTCTATTTTTGCTGTGGTTGTTGGCTCCATAAAAAGTTGAGCCTGCCATTGCTTACTTCAGAACTCCTTCCATATTCATTTTTCTTGCTGTAGCGCTATGTTTTTAAGTGAGTATTACATAGATGTTGAATTATTGATTGTTTGTCTCCTTGATAATTCCTTCATTAGGATACCGTTCTTTGCTTGATTGTACATTAGGTGTTAATCCCTGCCTATCTCGGTGTTGGATGTTACAGAGAATGTCCTTCTGCTTTCTTCTTCTTCTTTTTAATTGTCTCTTTTGAATGGTGTATAATATAATTATAGTTTATATCTATGTACCTATTAATGGATGGTTTGTCTGAATTCCAAGCTTTCAGGAATTTCCCAGCATTTGGGGAGTTATCTTGGTCAAGGATGCTCAGTTTCCCATAGTTGAAACTGTGGTTAAGTCTGTCCATGTGTTGTGCAGTTGTTGTGCACTAACTTATTGCTAGTTAGTGTTCATTGATGTGCTCCTGAATTATGCATACAGGAGCCATCTACAACATTATATGACTCATTTTATAACATACAGGAGGCCTACAAATATTCATGGATAATTAACATCAGGTTAACTGATCTTAATTATCCATGAATATTTGTAGGCCTCCTGTATGTTATAAAATGACATATATTGACATACATATATTGAAAGTGAACTGTATAGATTAGCACAGTATAACTACACAACCTTTTTGCTTTTGACTAAGTTGTTGTCTATCTATGCAACTGTGTGGTGCATTTTCTGAAGCATCCTTCTTATTTTTATATTTTGTCTTCCCCTTGTGTCTAGAACTAAACTGAAAAGGGGATTATTTTTGGAAGTAGTTTCAAGAGTGCCAAATCATTTTTATACAGAAATAATGGAAAAGGGATTTAGTGGAAGAGTTAGTGTTTTCCGAATTGGAAATGCCATTCCGTCCAATTAACATTCTGAACCAGATTGAGTTGTTGAATTAAAGTTGAGTTTGAACACTCTAAAGCTTCTGAGGTCTTTTAAAGCAGAGAGATTATAAATTTCTTTTAGGAGGCCAAAACATATTTATAAGAATAAAGAGATATTGGTTTGGTAGACTTAATGACAATATTATGGCAATTATATCTTGCTCATATTAACAGTGTAAAAAGTTAGCAATAGCAATAACACTTAGATTTATATACCGCATCATAGTGCTTTTATAACCCTCTCTAAGTGGTTTACAGAGTCAGCCTATTGTCCCCAACAATCTGGATCCTCATTTTACCCACCTCAGAAGGATGGAAGGCTGAGTCAACTTTGAGCTGCTGAGATTTGAACTGCTGAACTGCAGCTAGCAGTCAGCTAAATTAGCCTGCAGTACTGCACTCTAACCACTGCACCACCTTGGCCTGGTGAACACTAATAATGACCAACTATTCCACTTTTTCAGATACCAATATGGATATTTTTTCCTTCATTTACTCACACTAGACACAAACCAAAACTCTTTTGCTTTCAGAGATGTAAAGAGCTGACAATCTGAGGTGGTACATTCAAGGGCAAACCAATTATTTAAAAATACAAGCTACATTGATACGAAGCTTTTAAAAGTTATTATCAAGAAGTACATTTTCGACAGAGTTCGTTACCAGTAAGAGAGTAATTTAATGATAAAGTTGTGTTTTAGAACAGTGTAATTTGAAAAAAGCAGAAGAGTCTGAGAAACAAAGGATATTCAGGATTTATCTGATTGAAAAATAATGGGAAGAGGACATAAGATTATCCTGAATATTCAAAATGGTCTGGAAGCAAAAAATTTGAAAATAATTATGTGATGCAACAACTTAGAACTGGAATGCTTAACATTTATTACCATAAATTATGAACATTTGGTAGGGTAGTATGAGTGGGTAAAGAAAACAAAGTTTTATATTTTATTTTTATATCAAATTTAAAGTTGCAGAGCTTGTAAACTGGAAAGGTGACAGTCTGGGTTAGAGACCCAAGTACAATGCAATGGGGTGAGCTTCCATTACTTGCCCCAGCTCCTGCCAACCTAGCAATTTGAAAGCATGCAAATGCAAGTACATAAATAGGTATGGCTTTGGTGGGAAGGTAACAGTATTATCTGTGCCTTCGTGTATAGCCATGCTGGCCATAGGACCATGGAAGTGTCGCTGGCACCACTCCCTAGTTGGATATGACTAGAATGGGAAAACCGTTATCTTTATTATGTCACAAAAATTACAGTTCTACAAGCTCAAAGACATTATTACCTTTCTTTTAATACACAGATGAATACCTCTCTTTTGCACTAATCCAGACCAGTCTCACAATATATTCAAGCTATGCTGTATATTGCTTTTGTAGGCTTTTTTCCCCCTTTCTTCTTCCTCTTTTGGGTTTTCTTTTGCATACAATAAAAATTACTTTCAAAAGTGCAGTACAGCAACTGGCGCCAATTCTTATAGGAAAATGCAATCTTCACACACAGAGAACAAAAGAAAAAGTCTGCTTTGGAAAGAAGATGAAAGTTGCTCATTTGGGAGTAAGGAAAATGATCTTACTAAAGTGACAGTTATAAAAAAAATGTGGAAAGCCATTTTTATATATGAAAAGTGTTTTTTTTTCATTGTACATTTCTTCCACTTCATAAATTACACTAGGTTATAACCTATGTAAAGCCCAATAAATTTTGATGACATACATTCTTTTTGAATATAAAATTCATATACACATCTGATTTTCTGCATCTAATAGGACAGACACTTTTGGGGAAAAGGACAATAGATCTGATGCCTCCAAGATCTTCCACAGAGAACGTATATTCTCAACTCATTTCCTTATGTGAGGTTTTGCTTATGGCTTCTGTTGTTGTTGTTTGCGAAGAAAATGTTGAGCAGCACAGCAATGGGTAGCTCTGAATGACATCACTATTTATTATTTATAATATTTATTACTTATTTATCTATTATTTATTTGCAGAACCATAGGCCAAAAGTTCACTGGAACAGGGAACAGGGAACTTGCTTCTTAAAAACATGATGACTTCAGTGCCTGCCTACAATTTCATAGGCAAGGTTTTATATAAGGTGAAAAAGAAAGCCAGTCACCTAGTCAATATCTGATTATGGCTCTAGATGTCCAAACCAGATGGTCAGATTCAATTTTGACTGGTTTAACCCAGTGCTGTGCAGTTTTAGTGCTTGAATCTGGACATCTGAGTAAGGTAATATGACCAGCACTTTAAATGGGGAATGAAAGCCAACTGGTAACCAATGAAGCAACTTACAAATTTGTTTTTTCTGAAAGGATGAGGTAAACCCATTAGAGCAATCTTACCACTGTGTTCTATTTCTGTATCTGTATCTGTGTTCTGTTGCAGCTTCTAGTGTCAAGTCTGAAGCAAATCTGACTCAAGCCATATTTTTCTGCCTCATAGTTGCTACGAACTCTGAACACGGGAAGAGAGGGGGAAGTAGATAGACTGGCTAATTCACAAAACAAAAAAAGTTTTCTTGTGGGAACCAAGGTCACCCTAACAGATGGTAGTTGAAGGAAGAGAGGAGTGACCAAGCAGCCTGCCAGCTATTTATATTGGACAATATGATTGGGGAGGGAACCATTTTTCCTTTAATTAGGCTAAAAACCATGGGAACTTTTAGAGTTGGTTTTCACTGGCAGTGTGAATAAGATGTATCCAATAAATATGTTCTTTGAGGAATCTATAGTTCTGCTTTTGGTGGATGCATTACACATAATGCTGACATCTAGATCATTTCTAAAGGTGACCTTTGCACAGACTGTGTTACAGAAGTCTAACTCTGTTGGGATCAGGACATGAATCCTAAAATGAGCCATGATGAGGCAGTAATTAGAATGCAGTATTGTAGGCTAACTCTGCCCACAGTCAGCAGTTCCATCCTGACCAGCTCAAGGTTGACTCAGTTTTCCATCCTTCCAAGGTTGGTAAATGGAGGATCCAGATTGTTGGGGGGCAATGTGCTGACTCTGTAAAACCATTTAGAGAAGGCTATAAAGCACTATGAAGTGGTATATAAGTCTAAGTGCTGTTTCTAGTGCTATGGATAACCTTTGCCAGAACATACAGAATGAGGGAGGGCACTGATAGCTAACCTTTTTTGGATCACGTGCCAAAAGCGGGGGGAGCGCAGTGGGATCGTGCATAGGCATGCCCACACCTATAATGCTATGTGCATGACCCCAGTGCACATGCACATGTGACCCCAGCACACATGCATGTGTGACCCCCCTGCACATGTGTTCCCAACCAGCGCCCCCCATTTTTGGCAATCTTATTTCACCCTCCCCAGGCTCCAGAGTCTTTCTAGGAGCTTGGGGAGGGTGAAAATATCCCCCCATAGGCCCTAGGGAGGAGGCTTCACTGAAGCTCCGGAGGGCAAAAAACGCCCTTACAAGCAAACCAGAAGTCCATTCCTGAACTTCCGGTTTACCATAGGGCCATTTTTTTTGTGCTTCAGAGCCTTCAAGGAAACCTACGGAGAGTGAAAAATGGCCTTAAAAGAAGGCCAAAGTCAGCTGGCGCGCTGGGGCTGACAGGGCAACACTTCGCATGGCCTAACAAATGGCTCTGCGTGCCACCTGTGGCATGTGTGCCATAGGTTTGCCATCATTGATGTAGGGTATAATGGGTTCATCAGCTGAAACCGAGCAATTCTCCCTTCACTGTCATATATTATACTTCTTGTAACAGAAGGAACTGATTGTCTAGGGCAAGGATCCCAACCCCTGGTTCATGGATTGACACCAGTCTGTGGCCCAGCAGAAACTGGGCTGCACAGTTTCATGAGTGAAGCCCCATTCACACACACATCGGATGCAAGCAGCACACCCTCTCCAGTCCATAGAAAAAATCTCTTTTCGTGGAACCAGTCCTTGCCACTCAGAAGGGGTCACTCATCTAGGATCCTTCCCTTGTACTATTCATTAAGGCTCACAATAATTGAAGCTTTGGTGCAAGATATCCAAGAAACAAAAAAAAGAGGCCCTCAAGACAATATGAGCCTGCATGAATCATAAACCCTCTTCTCGGGACAGCCCCTTTTTTTTCTTGCCCAAATGAGAGCAAAAAAAGAAGACAGGTTTTATGGAACAGCTTGAATACCCTACATTGATGTCCTTGTTTCATTTAGTAAAATGCTCATCCTCCTTTTTCATCAGAAAGAAGTATGAGAACAAAAATAAATCCTAGAAACCCATCTGGGAAAAGAGGAAGTTCACTTTTAATAGATCACTAGGAAAAGGAAGATAAACTTGTCAGCATGACTAGCTTTTGTACAAAGAGATGGTGTGATCACACTTGGCATCTTTTACTCTTTTCTGATTGCAAGGGATATCACTGAGCTGTAAAAATAAAATAGCAACCAACATTTAGAGCTTTGGTTTGGAAATGCCTACGTAGCTCACGAAGAAATATGACATTGCAAACATTTTCATTTAGAGGGGACACATGATTAGAGAGCCATAGCTAAATTTGTAAAGTTTTGCATCGTACTTATTTATTTTGTTTATCAAACTTATACACCTGTCTCACCTAAGTAACTCAAAAAATTTGAGAGAAAATGTGTTTTGTCCCATACATTTGCAAATAATCTGAATTAATTCATGAAAACTGAATAGTGGGACAGCTGTGATGGACAAAAGTAGCATTTCTTAATTCATATGTCTTCTTTACTTTTCTTACCACAGTTGTTAAGTGAATTACTGCTATTGTTAAGTTAGTAATACAATTGTTAAGTGAATCTGGCTTCCCCATTGACTTTACTTGTCAGAAAGTTGCAAAAGGGATCCCATGATCCTGGGACACTGCCAGTTGCCAAGGGTTCATATTTTGATTTTGACCACATGACCATGGGAATGGTTGCATTGGTTATGTGGAAAAAAAAACCATGTCACTTTAGTGCCGATGTAACTTGGAAAAAACACTAAATAAATGGTTGTAAGTCAAGGACTACTAAATATCTCATTGGCTATTTTGGAAGGTAGTATGTCAAAGTACAACTGATCTTTTGATTTAACTCCACACAGTCTTTCAATTCACTGAACACTTGAGGACAACCCCCCAAAAAATATCACACAATTTGGGCAGTAATAAATATCAATATAGATTGCTCCTGGACACGGATAGAATCAAGATCCCAAGAAGTATTACTTCCACTTTAGAAAGCCTCACTAAGATCACACTTGGAATACTGCATCCAGTTTTGGTCACTATGATATAAAAAAGATGCTGAGTGCAGAGAACAGCAATAAAGATTACTCCAGGGGGCTGGAGGCTAAAACATATGAAGAAAGGTATGAAGATTGGGCATGTCTAGTCTAGTGAAAAGAAGGACTAGGAGAGATATGATAGCAGTCTTCCAATAGTTGAGGGGCTCCTACATAATAGGGGATCAACCTATTTTCCAAACAATGGTTGGAAACTAACCAAGGAAAGAAGCAAGTTATTTGTCTGAAATATTATAGGGTTTCCTGCTTCAGCAGGGGGTTGAACTAGAAGACCTCCATGACTCCTTATAACTCTTGTTATTGTATGTTCTATGAAGAAAACGTGTCCTAATTTCCAGTTTGCATGCATTGTGATACATAGAGCTCCAATCTATTGACCATGTTCTTGTTAAAGATACTGGTAAAGATGTTCCCTTTATACTTGTTGTAGCATGATTTGCATACAAATGTACAACTTGTTGACTTAAATTCTGAATACAATCCAGAAAGGATTTTCTTGATATCACCAATTTTCTGCTTTTTACAAACAACTCTTTAAAACAACACCATGATACCACCATAAAATCCAAATCTAATATTTACCACTTGTCAAGGGAATGAGAAGTTTCCAAGAAAAAGTCTCTGTTTACTTTTACTCTGAAATTGTGGTTCAAAAAATAGTTCTAAGCATATAATAAATGACATTAGAAAGGATGCTGGACTATGTTATATTCAGTGAGAATTACAATTCTGTTATTTGTTCATTCAACTGCAGAAAACTGAGCCAACTCTCAAAGTAATTTGGAAACATCCTACAGTTTCAAAAATGCAGGGAAGCAGGAAAATTTAGTCTATGATAAATTTCAAAGATTCTTTCTGTGTAAAGAAAAATAGCTTTTTGAAAACCAACCCTAACTTGCCTTAAAACTGGGGATTTTTTAAAATAAAATAATCAAACTTTCATCAATTAAAAACACACTCTACATTTCTGAGAGATGCTAAATTCCTTAAAAGAAAAATTAAAACTATCCAAGGTTTTATAAAGACTGTCAAAGGAAAAAAAGCTTCAATGCTATGCTTTATTACTTAATAAAACATGTCAGAATTCATCTTCGGTGAAAATCTAAACCCAGAAAAGTCAATGGGAATTCTAGTACTTCCAATGATCAGGGGAGATTATGCCAAGAAATTTTACTTTTGTACCCAAACAGCACTGACAGGTTTATGGTGCTCCATTACAATGAATTCCATTGAGATATTATCTTGGATGTGGAAGCAGCTGAGCTGCCAAATATAGTTTGTTGTTGGCTGAGAAAGCTTGATAAATATGTAGTGTCATCTCATTTAGTCTGCTATTTGTTGAAATAGATCAATCATTTTAGGATTTACTTCTGTGTTATTAAAATACTATCTTTTTAAGGCAAAGTGGTAAAATGTTGGGACATAGTTAAGTTGCAGCTTCTTCCCTTTATTTTAACTATATCTTGCTTAATTTGCCGTAGTATTTTGCTCAGCTTATTTGAACTGGCACTCTCCAAGTTCCTTCAATTAACCAAAACCATCTATTGAGAACCTGGAAGTGCATCTTCTCTGTCACAGCACAGAAGGGTCAAATGTCCCCATCTGTTGAAAGGCGCTGAAGACCTGGCTCTTCACCTGGCTCTTCTTTCTTGTTTTGTTTTCTGTTTCCACCCAGTTTATTAATCTGCCAGCTCTATCCTGTTTTGGTTTTAGCTGTTTTTATTGTCTTTTCATATTTTAATTGATTTGTAAACTGCCCAAAGTTGCTGGTAAATTTAATAAGATGCTGATGATGCCGATGATGCCGATGATAATGTATCTATCATCTGCCCTCTATTTTAACATATCTATCATATATCTATTGTCTATCATCTCCTATCTATCTATCTATCTATCTATCTATCTATCTATCTATCTATCTATCTATCTATCATCCATCACTTAAAGAAATGTCCTTCAATCTTGGCAACTTTAAGTTGGGTGGACTTCAACTCCCAGAATTCTCCAGTTAGCATAGAGAAAAACATTTTCTCTGATGGGAGAACTAACTACATGTTATATAGATCAAGGGGGTGACCACCAAAGACAGTAATCTTGCCTTAAATTCCCTCATTTATTGATAGGGTGACTAATTATATACATCTAAACAGTTGGGGGAAACATGTAATTAAGTTGGGACATTGCAAAGATCAAGGAAATGCTCAGTTCAATACTAGACTGCTCTTCCTATCTGGAATCTACTTGCAGGAAGTAAGATCATGGGGTCTTTTATTGAGAACTAAAATCAGAAAGAGCCAAGGTGGCGCAGTGGTTAAATGCAGCACTGCAGGCTACTTCAGCTGACTGCAGTTCTGCAGTTCGGCTGTTCAAATCTCACCGGCTCAAGGTTGACTCAGCCTTCCATCCTTCCGAGGTGGGTAAAATGAGGACCCAGATTGTTGTTGGGGGCAATATGCTGACTCTGTAAACCGCTTAGAGAGGGCTGAAAGCCCTATGAAGCGGTATATAAGTCTAACTGCTATTGCTATTGCTATTGTGCTTGTAATGATGATTTATAGCCAAGTCAGACTCATTTTACTAACACTTTAAGTGTGGCTGGTTTGTGTGATTTTAAATTAAAGGAGTGGTGGTGCAATGGTTAGAATGCAGTATTGTAGGCTAGCTCTGTGCACAGTTAGGAGTTTGATCCTGTCTGACTCAAGGTTGACTCAACCTTCCATCTGAGATCATTAAAATGAGGACCCAGATTGTTGGAGGCAATATGCTGACATTTGTAAAATGTTCAGAGTGCTGTAAAGCACTGTGGAGCAGTAAATCTAAGTGCTATTGCTGTTGGCATATTCTTTTATATTTTTGTTTGTCACTTAATGGCAAATTGTTCAGGAGTCTTCATTTTTACTTCAAAGTTACTGTTGTTTTCCCCCCTGTGCTGTAAATATGCATTTTTCCCCTCACCTGATAGTAGAACATTATCTTTTATCCATAGAAGGCTTGTTGGAAAATAGGAAAAGAAGTGATTCTGGTGGTTGTTTTTCTTCCCATACATCTGCTCTTGATTGGTGATAGGATTGAAGAAAATTATTTTCAGCAGAGCTTAACTGCAGACTTGAACATTTTGCGAATTGCCAATGAATCCAATCTATTGGTCCTGGAAATTGCCCCCAGATAAATTACACTGAGTCCATACTAAAGCACAAAGAATTTCTATTTAACTTTTTCTTCTTTCAAGTAACCTTAAACATAAATATATGACCCCACCCTCGTTTATGCCTTGACAGCAAATCTGTGATTTAGCCTTGTAATAATATTCCTGACCTAAAGGAATTTCAAGCTTGAATAAGGATTTGAATTCAGATCTCCCTGTTATAGGTCAATGCTTTATATCCAATGCCAAACTGTCTCTGAATAATAGTATTCTTTTTCAGTAGCTATGGGTGTAGGAAGAAGGGAGCCACTGACTTTAAAAATATGTTTGACTCCAGAAAAAGGACATGTTAAATCAAGCCAGATTTTATGTATCAACATCATTTCCGTAACAAACTTAATTTTAAATTTAATTTTGTGCCTTGAAATTTCTTATAATTCTTCAGTGTATTTCAGCTTTCCCATGTATTGTTACTGTAATTCTAACTTCTGCTGATTGTTCATATAATAATCTTGCTTCCCAGTGGCAGGAATATATGATACGTTTCCAGAGTAGAATAAATATTGTATTATTCCCCCCTCTTGGCATTTAAGCATTCTATCTTTGTGTTGTGTTTTTCTGCTAGATATGTAAGCTTTTTATTTTTATCCTCAGAAACTTTTTTCCCAGTAGAAAAAAAGATTCAATGGGAGGTTAGAAATGAATGTAGCATCTCCCTTTTTGTTACATTTTAAAAAGGCAACAGTAAAAATATTGGGTTTCTCCCTGGATGGTCTCTTGTGACGAGCCGAAGGACAGAGAGTGGAAGTGGTGATCTTCCTCCCATATTTGGGCATACTGGGGGTTGTAAAAGAAATCTAATATATGTATGTATGTATGTATGTGTGTGTGTGTGTGTGTGTGTGTGTGTGTTTTATTTGTGCTATTTGTGCATAAATATAACAAAGGTAACAGTAAAAATGTTGGGTTTCTGTCGTGATGGACTCTTGTGACGAGCCAATTGACGGATGATGGAAGCAGTTAGTTTCCTCCCATGGTTGGGGCTTACCAGGGGTTGTGACACTATATATATATATATATATATATATATATATATATATATATATATATATATATATATATATATATATATGTGTGTGTGTGTGTGTGTGTGTGTGTGTGTGTGTGTGTGTGTGTGTGTATGCATTATTATCATTATTAATCATTTGTTTAACTATAACTATTATTACTTTGTCTTATACATAATACTCAAAATTTAACTATGTTTATCTTAATTTTATTGTGACATTTCATTTCATCATCCTGCATCCTTCCAGTAGTAGTGCAGTCCAATATCTCTTGCCATTTGTAGAATCCGTATTCTAAATGTTTTCTTGATAAGTCTTATGTGAACTTCTCTTGGCAGCTTGTTGTTCATTGTATATTTTGTAAAGACTCAAGACCCTCCATCTGTTCCTTTCATCGGCTGGGCTTTGGTTATCACTGGTGCTTCTGCCAAAAATACTCTCATTGTTTCTGCCAAATTTTCTCCCCTTTCTTCATCTGTGTTTTGAGGCATGAAATAGAGTTCCAGTTCATCTATCTCTCCTTTTAGTGTTCCACATGTATCATTTCTCTCCTCTCTCGGTTTACTGTCAGCATCAACAATTTTCTTGTCACTTTGTTCTTGTTTTACTGCAATTTTTTGAACTCTATCTTCAAGTTTCATCATTGTTTCATCAATATTCTCAGCTCTTCCCTCCATTCCTTCTGTTCTTTGTTCTATAAACTCCAGATTCTTTTCTATTCTTTCTGTGCTTATTAAGATTTTTTTTGAATTTCTAACATAATTCTTTGCAATGTTAATTGCTCTTCTTCTTCATGTTGCACCATCTTTCCAAGTTGTAAACACTGCCACTAGGTCATCCAAGACTTTTTGCTAGGTTTCAAATAGATTCAGTGTAATCTTTTAAGTCAGGGCTTTCTCTTTACTTCAAAAGAACACCTGTATAAACAAGACATGTTTTCTCTCTGTCCCTTTCAGTAATCAAAGTCAATGGATTTGAGATAACAGATGTAACCAAGCCTCCAGCCTCTAGATGGCAGTGTTACTTTTTTCTCTACTTTTAACTCCCTCTTTAATCTCTGAATTTCAAAATAGAAAAAAAGTGTTTAAAAGTTCTGATCTGGCTGAGCATTTAGAGGAAAGACATTCTTATTCCACAAATACAAATAATGGAGAAAAATAGAAGAAGAAGGAGAAAAAGGACCAGTCCAATTTAAAAGTAAGAGGCATTTGTAAAAATTCTATCCATAGAAAAGAAATGAAATTAAAGAAAAAAAAGATAACACAATAGTTTTAATTCAAGCTAATCCACCATTTGCTCCCTTCTATCTTCAATTTTAGTTTTACTCTGATTCTTTTTGGGTGTTCTCTTCTCTAATTATAAAATTTATCTCACCAAGGGGGGCTGTCCCAACCTTATGCAGCTTTGGCTGCTTCTCTTGTAGCTGGAAAAAAAAGCTTCTCCTGGATCGGTCAGAGGCTTTCCGATGCCCCTGAGATCAGCAGGACATACTTTTCTCTATCACCGTCTCTACGGGATGGTTTAGGTGCACAAAGGACTGTCCAACAACAGAGATTTCAACAGCAATCCTGGAGCTTCAAGATTGCATGTTTTGTTGTAGTGACATTAGCCCTGGAAGTCCTCACACATGCACATTCTATGCACGCATGCACAGTAGCAAAAAAATAGTAGTGAAAAAACAAGATGGTGGTGCTTATGGCGACGCCGATAGAACCGGTTTGGGGATGGGGCAGCTGAGTTACTACCTACTCAGCCGAACCAGTCCAAAACAATAGGAACCCACTGCTGCCAACCCCCTCCCCTAATCCCCAAATTGCCACCACTGCTTATGCCATTATCTATCTATCTATCTATCTATCTATCTATCTATCTATCTATCTATCTATCTATCTATCTATCTATCTATTTAAGCTGTTAACTACTTACTACTACTCCATTCCAAATACCCATATTCCGTAAGCTTTGGTGCTTAAAATGTGCCTATAAATGTATATTTTTATATACATATACTGATGGGTGGTAAATGTGCTTCTACCATCCATCATGTCTTTTATCAATGAAGGCTGAAAAGAAATGGATGAATGGATTAATTACTAGTTTAGATGTACCTGAATCATAGGGTACTGTTCTGCTATCAATTGGGTCTATTTTAACTAAGTAAATCACAAGTAAATCAAACCTCTTTTTTAATCAAAAGAACTTTATGGCAATGCCTCTTTAGTATAAATCTTGGATCAATTTTGATTATAAGATTTAAGCTATTTGATTTTTGGATGTATGTTATGTGATATCAATTAGCGAATAATAGATTTCACATAAAGAACTGGGGCCTATTCTAGTTGTGATTGTGATGGTTGCTCACTATCTTTTCTATCTTTTCTTCTATGGTTCAGTTTAAGAGAAAACTGAGCACTGAAAATTAGGGTAGTCAGAGTTCTTGATTATTTCTTTTCCAGAATCAACTTTTTTATGCTACTCTTGATAGAAATTAGATTTATTACTGAAATCAATGGAGAAACTTTTTCACCGGGGAAGATTTCCAACTTTGAAAGTTGACGTTGAAACCTCCTCATATTAGTATGATTTCGGAACAAATTTATATTTGAGTCAGATATTTTATTAAATTCATAATTAAACTTGACAAATTTCTGCAACCTGCTTAGATTGTAAATGGCTACATGGTTCTATACCATTATCTATGTTCAGCAGATCAGGTAATTTAATGTTCAGCTCAGCTATGTTATATCCTGATTTGCAAAATAAATAAATAAACACATTTTTAAGAAGGAGACTAAATTTTCCAAATCTCATCAACAGAAAAAACCACCTAACTGCAAAATATTAAGTTTGCCTTTGGGTTTAGTAGGTTGGTCAAGTTTCTTATGAATACAGAAGAATGCTAGTAATTTCTTCTTTCTTTTAAAATTCACATTTGTTCCAAAATGTGTACACAATATGCACACTGCACATGACATAGTAGGGTTGTTCACAGTTTCACATTAAAAGGGAATTGGGTACTTTGGAGCTCATGCATGTAGCACCAATTAACAACTCCAACCAAACACATATTTTCTTATGTAATCCCAGGGAAAGATACTATTGATTTAAAGAGCTGGAAAGTAGTCCTCCTTCTAGTTAGTCTTGTGTGCCCCAAAGCAACTTCTCCCCTTCAAAACAGAACTGCTACATTCGTCTGTCATCACAAAGTGCATGAACACTGATTTCTCTGCTTTTTCCTTTAATTTGCCTCAGTCAGGTTGAAAGGAGAATCATGAAAATAATAATTACCACCAATTCAAGAATTTCTTTTTGGTTAGGTTATTTAAGTTGAAACTGATTTATTTCACCTTTTTTAAAGACAACTTTTTCCCACCACAATAGCACAGAGGAAAACTTCAAAAAATGATTGTAGTTTGCTGATTGCAGCAATAAAATGGGATGTGACAGAAAGTTCCCCAGCCAGATTTTGTAGCAGTATTTACCCAGAAGATGGTCAACATAAAATAAATGCAAGGATTTTTTTTAAAAAAATCTTTTATAAGACCTAAATTGTACCTTTGTGTAAATGTATGGAATTAGTTTGATTAAAGAGTTTCCAAAAACTTTAAAGGATGTTGCTTATATTTCTGAGTCAAGGAATAGAGATACAGATGCAATTTAAGAATTGCTAAGTCAGAAATATGTATGTATGTATGTATGTATGTATGTATGTATGTGTATGTGTATGTGTATGTATATGTATATGTATATGTATATGTATATGTATATGTATATGTATATGTATATGTATATGTATATGTATATGTATATGTATATGTATATGTATATGTATATAATAAACTTTAAATAAAGCAACCACAACAAAAAAGAGATGATCCTTAAATATTTTGAAATGTATAACAATATAATAATTAAAAGTGTTCTCTCTCTCTCTCTCTCTCCCTCCCTCCCTCCCTCCCTCCCTCCCTCCCTCCCTCTCTCTCTCTCTCTCTCTCTCTCTCTCTCTCTCTCTCTCTCATGAATATAATAATGTAATGCTTTCTGGGATTCTTAAGCTAGAATTTTTATGTATGGATATTATGCTGACAGATACAGATCTGAGAGATTCTGAAGTAACTAATGACCCACATTAGTAAATAAATATTTTTAAACACATGAAGCTGTATGAGATTCAGGAACAGCAAGGTAAATAACCCCTTTTGACCATGTATATCAACTCAATGAAGTATATAGACAGCACCTAATGAAGATTACTCTCTACCAGACATTCCCACACAACAGTTAAATTATGATGCCAAGAATTGGATACTATCACTGACAACTAGCTAGTCAATTTTAAAAGGCCCCCTACTGCTAATCCCAAGACTAGAATACAGTCTCTTTCTCTCTCTCTCTTATTTTATTTTCCCTTTTACTCGGAAAATCTTTTATTTGGTAGGTCAAGTAATTTTGTCATTGACAACTCAAGGTAACTATTTCTTAAAACAGCAGGGAAGCCATTTTTGGGGGGTGTGAATTCCATCTTGAAAAAAGGCAGCTGGGAAGAGGGAATATCAGTAAGAGTGGGGGGACTTTGGCTCCATATTAGGAAATGGGTAATTTTGTCATTAACATTTATTAGTTTGCCTGATTGTCAGACTTTACAGATTCTGTTATTAGCCTATACTAAAATACTAGTGTTCTTTAACATTTCTTGTATTTGTGTTTGTTTCCTCATCTGGTTTTCCTCAGAGGTGTTCAAGATTGATAATAGTCCTTTGAGGTAGGCCAGGAAACAGAGACCACAAGAAACACTAGAAATCGACTGTATTGATGTGGGGTATAATAACAGCATCTTTAGTCTACCAGCATTTCTCCTTCCTTCTCTCTTATAACATGGTAGAATAGTTATTAGAATGCAGTACTAAAGACTAACTTACTGCTCACTCCAGGAGTTTGATTCTGAATGGCTCAAGGTTGACTCAGCCTTCCATCCTTCCGAGATCAGTAAAATGAAGAGCCAAATTGTTGGGGGCAATATGTTGATGCTGTAAACTGCTTAGAGAGGGCTATAAAGCACTATGAAGCAGTATATAAGTCCAATACTATTACTATGGCTATACCAGTGAAACGCAGGGCATTGAAACCTTGAATTTCCTTCTCATGCTTTCCTGTTTTCACTGACTAAGTTTATCTTTTAATGGAAGTTCCTTTATATTTACTACACTTCATACACTAATAAGTATGCACACTATGTACAATTATGTGTATTGTAAAAATTGCAACCTTGTAAATAAAAGGCAGATAGTTAACCTTAAAAATAAGGGAGGAAAATACTTAATGTCACAACAATTTATATTTTTCTCTTTGCCTCATGGATTTTCTTTGGATATGGATAATATGCAGAGACATTTCCTATTTTACAGTTTCCAAAATAAGTTAAGGTACTTTGGGAAAAATATATTAAAACATAGTTAGATTAAATTAGATTAGAAGATAGATAGATAGATAGATAGATAGATAGATAGATAGATAGATAGATAGATAGATAGATAGATAGATAGATAGATAGATAGGCAGGCAGGCAGGCAGGCAGGCAGGCAGGCAGGCAGGCAGGCAGGCAGGCAGGCAGGCAGGCAGGCAGGCAGGCAGGCAGGCAGAGATGATAAATATATAGATAAATAGATAGATGGAGATGGATGGATGGATGGATAAGAGCGAGGGGGGGAGATGGCCAGTGAAAATTAGTCTTGTCTCATGTCAAAAATGCTGGACCTAGAAAGGGGGCAATTATTAATTTAATATTTTTTAAAATTAAAAACTTTAACAAAATATTTTAAAGTATGCCAGAAAAAGCAATATCAAATCATTATTTCTATAATGTTCCAAGATAACACCATGTTTTGATGATTTAGAGAGCCATGTGCGGGACCCGGATGGCTGCCTGGCTTCTCGCTCAATAGAAGCCGGCGTGGAGAAGAAGATCTTAGAGGAGCCTCCAGTGTCGAATTGCAATTCTAACAAAAGGCCCTGAAAGGGCTGAAACTTGCAAATCGTGTGAGGATCGGCATTTGAATAATAGCCGCCCCCGGTCGCTTTTCCAGCCGCAGATCTGTGGAGGCCTAGAATTGGAACTGTTTGTGCGGCGTGGAGAAGAGATGGTGGCACCGCGCTGCTGAACGCTTCACTCTTATCGATCTCTGACGCCTGCCTTTTTTTATTTCACCTGAGCGGCTGCCTTTCCATCTGAAGCCTGCCTTTTGATTCCATTTGGATGGTGAGCAGTGAGCTGGGGGGGGGGGGGGCAAGAGACTTGTTCGTTGGCACCATCTGGAACAGAGGTTTCGGGATTGGCGGATTCGGCAGCTGGCTGCGTTTGCCGCCGCCGTGGTCGTCCTGGACGCCCCCCCCCCCCCGTTGCCCTGCTCGCCTCTTATTGTCTCTCCTCTCGCCCCTACGGGTTCCTGAGGCCCTGGACGGACGAAAATCTACCAGAGTTGCCCGCTCAATTTTTTTTTTTCATTTTATTTAAATTTATAGGCCGCCCTTTTCCCTAAGGGGACTCAGGGCGGCTTACAATTAATGGGAAGGGAGTGTAGGACAAAACACAAGAAGAAAAAAAAATGTGAATAAAAAAAAACAACCGATAAAACACAACATTCATTCAGCATTCGGGTGGGGCAAAGTACAGATCTTATCCCCAGGCCTGACGGGATAGCCAGATCTTGAGGGCTGTGCGGAAGGCCTGGACGGTGGTGAGGGTACGAATCTCCACGGGGAGATCGTTCCAAAGCATCGGAGCTGCAACCGAGAAGGCTCTCCTCCGCGTAGTCGCCAGTCGGCACTGACTGGAGGATGGAATTCGGAGGAGGCCTACTCTATGCGATCTGATGGGACAAAGGGAGGTAATTGGCAGAAGGCGGTCTCTCAAATAGTCAGATCCACTACCATGGAGAGCTTTATGGATGGTGAGTAGCACCTTGAAGCGAATTGCCTGGTCACGCTACTTGGGGCGGAGAAGAAGATGGCACCATGCTGCTGAGTGCATCATTAACATCGTCGTTAACATCGTCCACTGCTGAGTCCGAGAGAGGCCTGGATCCCCCCCTTTTTTTTCCATCGTACTGGCCTTTTACCATCGTAGCCTCTTTCGGATATCACTCCTTTGCCTCCCCTCCCCTGTTGCCGGCGAGCCTTACCATCTCCCTTCCCAGCACTGATTCTTTTCCGCCTTGGCTGGTGACCATCTACTCTGGCCGTAATATCTGTCCTCCCCTTGACCGTCTGCTGCCTGCCATAGCCCCAGATAGTTAGATAGACTTAGGTTAGATATAGGTATAGGTTTAGGTCTAGATATAGATAGATATAGATAGTTAATAGTTTAGGTATAGTTTAGGTACAGGTACTGGGGGCAGTGCCATCTGTGGGCGCATTCGGCCTTTGGGCAGGGCTGATAGGGACCAGGGTCCGGGTCGGGGCTAGGGTTGGTGGTAGAGTTGGTGTGGGTGTTAGGGCTAGGCGACGCTCGGGTTAGGATTAGGATTAGGATTGGTGTAGGGTTAGATAGGGTGAGGTTAGGTTGGGTTGGTGTTAGATTAGGTCTTAGGTTTAGAATTAGGATTAGAACTAGGATTAGAACTAGGATTAGAATTAGGATTATAATTAGGATTAGATTAGGATTAAGGCCAGTGTTGGAGTAGGGCTAGGAGTGATAGATGATGACAGCTGTAGGGGCCAAGACTTGGCTTTGTGGAAATTGGCGCCCTTTAACCCATTTTCCAGAGTGGCTTGGGCCAGTCTCAGACGTTGGCCCCCCAGATTTTGCCCCCCCAGACTTTGGACCCTGCTTAACCTTAGAAGAGGGAGAAGAACTGCTCTCCGGCACGTGGTCCACTAATCTTTTCCTGGATGTGGAGGGCTTAAGACTGGAAAGCTACTGTTTATCAATACCGGACTTTTATTCCTTACCTTCTCCGTTTACAGCCACTTTGCACACCATTGACTCTGGACCTGTGGCCTTGGAAGTTTTTCTGGGGCACAGAGGAGGGGAGAAGAGCGGAGCAGCTCGCCCTCCATCTGCACGTTACTGTCTTACATCGCACTAGCACAGTGCTCCGCGAATTTTTTAGGAATGTAGTGTGAATGGTATGCTTGGTTGATGTTTGTACCCACTTTTTTAACCTCATACTGTTGTATTTTTTGTGTTTAACTAATACTAGTGGGGAATGCATGGGTGAGTGGCTGCGTGTGTATGAGAGGATTGAGAGTAGAGCCTGGTGCCTCCTCCACTGAGTGCTGTTGCAGAAGTGGTAGGGGGCCCAGGACTACCTCCCGTCCCAGAATCAGTGATAAAAATTGCCTGCTGGATAGTGTGGAGGCTGTGGGAGGGGTTATAGGGTCTACGGCAGCGGGGGGGGAGCATTACGGTCACTATGAAGAGGGGCAGGTACGACGGGAACTTCAGGGCTAGCCATTACCGGGGAAGGAGGGTTCGCTACATCACAGAGATCCCTCCTTCCGGCCCCGTTAGTTCCACTCCAGGGCCAGGTGGCGAGAACTGTCAGGGCCCTGGTCTCAGGCTGTTGTTGCTAAATGCCAGGTCTGTGGTTCACAAAGCTCCCCTTGTCCGAGATCTAATTTTAGACGAGGGGGCAGACCTGGCATGTATTACTGAAACCTGGCTGGGTCCGGAGGGAGGAGTCCCCCTCACTGAAATGTGCCCAGAGGGTTTTCAGGTGCTTCATCAGCCGCGACCCCAGTGAAGGGGTGGGGGAGTGGCTGTCATCGTCCGAAGGTCTTTAGTTCCTCATAGGATCCCTGCTCCGGAGCGTGTCGGGTGTGAGTCTCTGTTGATGAAGTTGGACCTTGGTGGTCAAGTAGGTTTGTTGCTAACGTACCTACCTCCCAACAGCGTTGCAACAGCCCTCCCCTTGCTCCTTGAGTCAGTAGCAGAGTTGGCGGTAAAGTTCCCCAGGCTTATGGTTCTGGGGGATTTCAACCTGCCTACACTTGGCGAACGTTCTGACAGGGCGCAGGAGTTCATGGTTTCCATGACAGCCATGGACTTGGCCCAAGTAATTCGGGGTTCGACACATTCAGCTGGGCACACGCTTGACCTCGTATTTCTTTCGGAGCAGTAGAGATGTGATCTAAAGTTGAAGGGCATTACAACCTTGCCCTTGTCATTGTCTGATCACTTCCTACTGAGGCTTGACTTTCGGAAACCAATCCCCCACTGTAGGGAGGGGGAACTGATTAGGTGGTTCCGCCCCAGGCGTCTGATGGACCCTATTGGATTTCAGACAGCGCTTGGAGAAATACCTGACACTATCGTCCACAATCCGGTGGAGTCCTTGGTCGCTGCTTGGAATATAGCGGCGGTGGGGGCTCTAAACCGGATTGTGCCTTTGTGACCTCTCCGAGGCAGCGGATCCAGGAGGGCTCCCTGGTTTACCGAGGAACTTCGGGAGATGAAGTGCCAAAAGAGACGCCTAGAGCGCCGCTGGAGGGCCAGTAAATCAAGCTTCCGGGGAGGGACCTTGCCGTTGCCAGTGGCTCAAGTGAGCTGCCCCCAGATTTCTGGTTTGTTATCTACTTAATATCCAGAGGGCCAGTAAATCTGAGTCAGACCGAGCACTGATGAGAGCCTTTATCAGAGCCTATCTCGTGGCAATACGGGCGGCAAAATGTTCGCATTTTGCCGCCCTTATTGTATCCACTGAATCGCGCCCAGCCGCCTTGTTTAGAATAACCCGCTCCCTCTTGAAAGGGAGGGATGTGGATGACCCTTTACAAGGAAGAGCTGAGGAATTTGCTCAGTATTTAATGGATAAAGTCGCTCATATTCAGACAAAACTGGACTCCAATTGCACGATACCAGCTGAGGTACCGGGGGAAGGTCTTGAGCATACTTTATGGATTGAGTTTCAACTTGCTTCTCCTGAGGAAGTGGACAAGGCCATGGGAGCGGTGAGTGCCTCCACCTGTATACTGGACCCGTGTCCCTCCTGGCTGGTCTCTACCAGCAGGGAGGTGACACGCGGCTGGATCCAGATGATTGTTAACACCTCTCTTCAGGAAGGAACCTTCCCGCCCCTCCTAAAGGATGCGGTGGTGAGACCCCTCCTAAAGAAACTGTCTCTGGACCCAGCCATTTTGAGCAACTATCGCCCAGTCTTGAATCTTCCCTTTGTTGGGAAGGTTGTTGAGAACGTGGTGGCCTCTCAACTCCGATGGTCCTTGGATGAAGCCGATTATCTAGACTCCTTTCAGTCGGGCTTCAGGCCTGGTTACAGCACGGAAACTGCTTTGGTCGCGCTGATTGATAATCTCTGGTGGGCCAGGGATAGGGGTCACCCCTCTATCGTTGTGCTCCTTGACCTCTCAGCGGCCTTTGATACAATCGACCATATCCTTCTGCGACGGTTGCGAGAGGTGGGAGTGGGAGGCACCACCTCCTGGTTCTCCTCCTACCTCTCGGACAGGTCACAGTAGGTGTTGGTCAGAGGGCAGAGATCGACCCCAAGGCCCCTCAACTACGGGGTGCCGCAGGGTTCGGTCCTGTCCCCCCTCCTATTTAACATCTACATGAAGCTGCTGGGTGAGATCATACGCCGGCACGGGGTTAAGTACCACCAATATGCAGACGATATGCAGTTGTATCTGTCTGCCCCATGCCAACTCAGCGAAGCAGTAGAAGTGATGTGCCAGTGCCTGGAGGCTGTTAGGGTCTGGATGGTAACAAACAAGTTGGCACTCAATCCAGACAAGACCGAGTGGCTTCTGATGTTCCCTCCCAAAGATTGGCCAACTATTCCATCTCTCAGGCTGGGGGGTGAAATTATACGCCCCTCAGAGAGGGTTTGCAATTTGGGAGTCCTCCTGGATCCTCAGCTGACTTTAGAACACCATTTGTTGGCTGTGACCAGGGGGACCTTTGCCCAGGTTCGCCTGGTGCACCAATTGCGACCCTACCTGGATCGGGAGGCCCTTCAGACAGTCACTCACGCCCTTGTGACCTCAAGACTGGATTATTGTAATGCGGTCTACATGGGGCTGCCCTTGAAGAGTGTTCGAAGACTTCAGTTAGTCCAGAACGCAGCCGCGCGAGCGATTGTGGGTGCACCTAGGTACACCCACGTTACACCTATCCTCCATGAGTTGCACTGGCTACCCATTAGTTTCCGAATCTGCTTCAAGGTGCTGGTCGCTACCTATAAAGCCCTACATGGCATCGGACCTGGGTACCTGAGAGACCGCCTCCTGCCGATTACCTCCCATAGACTGATCAGATCTCACAGGTTAGGTCTCCTCCGGATTCCATCCGCCAGCCAATGTCGGCTGGTGACCCCCCGGGGGAGAGCCTTCTCTGTTGCAGCTACAGCCCTCTGGAATGATCTCCCTGTCGAGATCCGGATCCTTACGATCCTCCCGGCTTTCCGCAAAGCCACCAAGTCCTGGCTGCTCCAGCATGCCGGGGGGCCTGTGAAACATCCAGCCCCGCGGAAATTGTGAATGTTGCGGTTTTGTTTTTAAAGTATTGTCTTTGTCTAGTCTTCCCCCTTCCCTTGTCTATTGTGAACCGCCTGGAGTCCTTCGGGAGTGGGCGGCATAGAAGACAAATAAAAACAAAACAAAACAAACAAACAAAAACAAAACAAACAGAATTGAGTTTGACTCAAGCTAAATTTAATCATTACCAATAATTTTATGACAACTGTATAAGCTTTCAAGGATACCAGGAAGATATACTCTATGTGTTTTAGAATCACATGCCAAAATAAATAAATAAACATTTGCCAACTGGTGACCTTGGGCCAGTCACTTTCTCTTAGCCCTAGAAAGGAAGGAATGGCAAGCCACTTCTGAAAAACCAATTGAACAGAAGAAAAAGAAAATATCCCTACTCCCAATTCTTCTTAACCAAGATATGGAAAGTAGTTTGGGAACAACCACAGATTTCTAATCACATTTCCCCAACTATTTGATTATACAAAGCAGCTTGTTCATTAAATATTTGGCAAATACTTCAGAACTTTGTCACTAGCATGAATAGATATCTAACAGATGTTAAAAGTGCTGATGGAAGGCTTTTGTGAGTTAATGAAATATCTCTTTGGTTACTGAGAGTATTTTAATTCTAATAAAAATAATGTGTCATCATGTGGATCTAAAGAGGTATTGTTTAAATTTTTATCTCGGAACCTGTACAAAATATCATTGTTTATGGAGCAGAAAAAAGTGTTGTTTGTTTTTGTGATATACTGTTATCTTAGAGTGAGGGATACCAAGTCACTAATTGGTATAAACTTCAGGAAAAACAAACATAATGTACTATTAAATCATATCAGTCATCCATGATTTGCCCAGGTCTACTAGACCCAAATCCCAAATCAGACTTACAAATCTGATTTGTTGATTTGATTGAGACATCATCACCAAGCACCAGATGTCCATCCTTTGTGACAAACATTTGCAAAAGTTAGCCGGATCTCTTTGGCATCCACTTGACCTCCACATGGTGAATTTCTTAACTGTATAAAAACTACAAAGATTGGAAATCAGCACCAGTTTTGTTTTCTTGAGATGCTTTCACAAAAAGAAATTTGGAGATTTTAAAAATCTCATCTAAGCCCAGAGCTGCCAACCTGAGTACTGCAAAAAGCACAGGATGATGAATCAAGAACATGCACAAGCATAAATGCATGTTGAGGAAGAGAACATGTAAAAGAGCTTGTCTTTCTCAGGCCAAGGTTTTTCCTAGCAGATGACCAGTTATTGATTAGGGGGTGCTGGAAAGCTTTATACCATTGGAGAAGGGATGCATCTGATAAATAGGCTTCTGGAAATACAACTCCTCAGTGGAATTACAGGGGATAAGAAAACATGCTGATGATGTCCACAGCAGACACTCAAGGTTATTGAGAGCTATTCAAAGCTTTCAATTTAACTGTTGTTGACCTCAGCTATCTCAAGGAGCTTAGTAAAGTACAAGTAGCCCTCAACCTACGACCACAATTGTGCCTGGAATCTTGGTTTTTGGGTGAAGCAGTCATTAAGCAAGATACCCAAATGACACTTCTCTCAACTATTGCTCTCCCAGTTGCAGTCATTAAGTGATCACCTAGGTCATCTAGCAAAGTGTGGAAAGACTTTGGGGGCTGGGACAAGGCCAGGAGACCTTGGCCAGCTACAGGGCCCAGCAGTACAGGTAAATTGCTACAACTTACCTTTGCACTGCAGTTTTCAGGAATCCCCAGCCAGTGTTAGGCATAGTCTTTGCCCAGAGACCCACACCACACTATTCTGCAAGTGGGCACCATTCTCATGTTTGTTTGGAAGGCTCCTGCTATTTACATGCACTGTTGGGCACTGTAACTAGTTGAGGCCTACTGGGCATGGTGGATTGAAAAGCATTATCTAAAGTTCCATTTTGGCCCTTTGCAGAGGGGATTCAGATCCCTTCCATAAACAGAAGGGAACTCTTCCAGAGGGGTGCAGAAATATAGCTCAGATTGTCAGGATTTAAGCTTCATTCCTCTCCCCCTCGGGAAGAAGTTCCCTTCTGTGCACAGAAGAGAGCTGATATCTTTCTTCTGAGTACAGAAATTGAGCTTAGACCTTCATGATTTAAGCTTCATTTCTTCATCCCATGGAAGAATTTCAGTATTGCTCCATACACGGAAGAAAGCTCCTCCAATGGGTTGTAGAAATGAAGCTCAGATCTTCCTGATTTAAATTTTGTTTTTGACTCCACAGTCAGATATTTCATGCAGAGAGGAGAACTGACATACTTCTTGGAGTGAAGAAATGGAACGTGAGTCTTCATGATACAAGGTTCGTTTCCATAAATCTTGGCTGGCAGCTATTTCAGTCAGTTCCTAGAGACAAGGTGGCAGGTGGCAACAACTTGCAACCTTCTCTGCTGGCTTCCCCAGTGACTTTCTAGGGAAGCTGGCAGAAAAAATAATGTAAATGGCAATCACATGATTGCAGAACATTTGGCAACCAGCCATAAGTACAAACAAGTTGCCAAGAGTCCAAAATGCACCCCCCTGTGACCACAATGTGTGTGTGCATGTGCACATTTTTGGCGCTTGGCAACCTGTTCATAGTTATGGCTTGTTTCAAATGCCCTGCAATCATATGATTTCAATTCAATTGAATTCTTTCAATTCTACTATTTGACAGCTGGCCAGGACAACTGAAAAAATGCATGGCTAAGTGATCAATTTCCATTTTCCCTTGCACTGAACTGAGCAAATCCCCCTTTTTCTGAAAAAAGCATGTATCACAGAACAATATTTCCTGTAGGAAGCTGCTATAAATAAGCTCAAATTCTCATTAGATGTTACAGAAGAAAGACCATGGGAGGGGAGGGGAGTGCTTTACAGGCCACAAAGCACCCTTGTGGACGCTGTTGTAATTTTGACTAATCATGATATGCCTTTGTAAGCCAAGGACTACTGTATTTTTCCTTAAATGTTATGTTAATGCTTCCTTTCTCTCTCTTCTGTAACATCTACTGAGAATTTGAACTCATTTATAGCAGCTACCCACAAGAAATATTATTCCATTACATATTCTTTCTCAGAAAGGGGATGTTGCTCAGTTCAGTGGAAGGGAAAGTGGAATTTGCTCATTTAGCCATGCCCTTTTCAGTTGTCTGGGCCAGCTGTCAAATAGCAGAATTGAAAGTCATTTGCGGAATGGCACATTAAACTTGGGAGATGTGTAAGAGAAGGCCACTATCTACCCTACTCAATAAGAGTTCTAACAAGTTCCATCTTTCTTCTGGCATACTTCATTACATTCCTTTCAGCTTTTCAGTATTCCTAGCCAGTTGTTTCCATTTTCCATGCCCATTAAGCATATTCCATGTTTCTCCTTTTTAAATTCTATTTCCCACTCTCGCCCCAATTTTTTCTGTACTTTTGTGAAAGCCTCCTCCAAGTCTACTCTACTCTTTATTATAATACCACTGTTATTATAATACAGCAGAGTGGTGCATTTTTGGATAGTGGCCACAAAATGGCCTTTTATAAAATCGCCTACTTACTAGAAAGAAAATTGATGAAGCTGGTCTCAGCCACCAGCAAGAATGTTCCTTTTTTTCCCCTGACTCTCAGTTTTTCTGTCTCTTTCCTTCCAACTCATCTCCAAAGTAACTACTGGGCTCTACCTATCATTCTGATTTTCTAAGAAAGTGTTTGGCGCTTATGGGGATTCTTGAGATGTTCTGGGAAATGCAATTCTTTGAATTAAGTTGTCAGACCCTGAAGCCATATTTTATGTTCAGACTTCAGGCCTGCCACATTTCCTGTGGGAAAATGGGAGGGGGGATTATATGGCGTATGAGTGATACATAGTCAAAAGAGCATTCTTTTCTCAGAGAGTCAAGGACACCTTGCCCTATAGCTGTAATGGTGTGACTGGGAGCCATCTCCAGTTTTGGATGGTGCCTGATTGGATCATGTGATAGACACGGGGGTTAAGGACAGGGACTTGAACTTTGGTTTGGGTGGGGAAAACCTGGAAACTTTCAGATTTGGGTTTTCCCAGATGTGCCAATATGACATCTCTAATAAAATGGAACTTTGAGAAAGCTCGAGCCTCGGAGTCTTCTTTCGTTGTTACTTGGATCCCTGAGATAATTTTTTTCTAATTTAAATACAGATAGTTCTGAAATTATAACCCCAACTGAGATGAAAATTTCCATTACTAAGCAAGATAGTTGTTAAGTGAGTTTTGTCCCATTTTATGACCTTTCTTGACACTGTTGTTAAGTGAATCACTGCAGTTGTTAAGTTAGCAACATGGTTGTTAAATGAATCTGTTTTCCCATTGACTTTGCTTGTCAGAAGATCACAAAAGGTGATCACATGATCCCAGATACTGCAACTGTCATAAATATCAGTCAATTGCTAAGCATCTGAATTTTCATCACAAGACCATATAGATGCTGGAATGGCCATAATGTGAAAAATGGTCACAAGTCACTTTTTCCAGTGCTGTTATAACTCCAAATGGTCACTAAATGAACAGTTGCAAGTCAAGGACTCCTTCTAGGTGCAGCAGGGAACTTTGCACATGTAATGTCAACCCTTGCCAATTCTTTATGTAAAGTTTCACTTACCAGTGAAAATTTATTGTCATACGCAGTCAAGCATTAACGATAATACAAAAATAGACTTCTTAAAATGTTTCATTTGATGTGTTTCCTTCAACAAAAGATAGAAATAATTCCCCTTTATTGATAGAAATAATTGTCATGTGACATTAACTTTCAGAAGTCTCCATGCATTTTTCTTTCCATAAATCATTTCTGTCCTTTAGTAAATCAGGGAGTCTATTTTGTTTCAATGCTATCCACATGTTCAGGCTATTGAGGGGCACTGTGGCATAAATTTTGAAAGAAATAAAAAGTATGTGTAGTGAGTGAGTCACCACATTGCTTTCACATTGTTGCTCTTTGTTTGTTTAAATCTAGGCTGAAAGTAATTGCAAAGCCTTTCTCAATTTTTGTAAGTCAAGTTGAAAAGAAGAAACAAGGTAGAGTTTATGTACTGTGAAGAATTCTAAAAAAAAATATGAACCAGCAAAACAAAGGTTAGGTACTGAATAAACCAGTGTTCTAAAAGCTTTGATCAAATAACTTTATTTCTGAAGAAATAAAAAGTTGATGCAGAGAATAATTGCATGAACCATTTTCTATTTGGGAAGGGTAACCAAAAACAGACTAGATTCGGACTTTTACCTGGGTTACTATAATTTGATTTACATAGGTCTGCCCTGAGAAACTATCGAATGAAGCTGTGCAAGTATTTATAGGCACACCTTGGCGTACTACCCCTACTTTTCAAGCTGCACTGGTTAGATTTGGGGTACAATTCAAGTTGCTGATCATCATACATAAAGTTTGTCATGGCTTATTTAAGTGGGACCACTTTTTCCCAGGTTCCACCCATGTTATAAAGTCAGAAAGAGGGATCATACTCTGGGTCCCAATTCTAAATTATGCCATCTTTTGGGACCTTGGAAACATACCTTCTCTACCATCACTCTGGAATATAAGGCTTTCTAAGATATTTTTTACCCTAAGATACTTAGGTTAAGTGCTATCTTAGGTTTTAAAAGTTTGGGTTTGCTGGCAGGATAGAAACCAAGATAATTTGTGATCTCAGTGAATTAATGGTGGGTGGTTGAACATTATTGTTTGTGTATTTCTCCAAAGCACTAGGATTTCAGTTATTTGGATCTGTATTATGATGTCTTTAATTCTGCACACCATCTTGACTCTTTTAGTGAGTGGCCTTATACATCTTAATAACAAGAACAACATGATTTCAGGAAACAGATCGGCCAGCAATATGTGTTTCAACAGAAAAGATACAGCTGCTCCTTGGTCACCATGTAACTAATCAAAATGCAAGACTCTTGAGAAAAATCCACAATGTTCTTTTCTTTAAAAAACAAAACAACTATGCTTTCTTTTTTCTTTTATCACACTGAATGAGAATGATTGAAAATAAGCTTGTTTGTAACCACCGCTTAGAGCAGAAATTCTGCTGAGTTCAAAGCT
Organism: Thamnophis elegans; assembly: GCF_009769535.1. Taxonomy (NCBI): domain Eukaryota; kingdom Metazoa; phylum Chordata; class Lepidosauria; order Squamata; family Natricidae; genus Thamnophis; species Thamnophis elegans. The sequence continues at coordinate 49,489,619 of NC_045541.1, forward strand.
GGATCTCTCAGGAACCCTAAGTAAGGATTTCTTCAGCATCATTGTGAGTTGCTTTAAACAAAGCCTGGAGCTGAGTTACTAAGAAGAGGGATGTGCTTGCATGTGTGTGTGCGTGTGTGTGTGTCATTCCTTGTCAATAAAAACAAACCTCTAGATACAAGTAGTACATAGCAGCTTTTCTTAAAATAAAGAAACAGAAACCACACAGCTAAATAGACGGTATCACACAGGTACAAGACTGACATGAAGGAATACTAAGCTATTGGATGTATTGTGATGAATCCCCTTTTCATCTGGCAGAGAAGCATTCGAAGAACCTAGAGATTGTCTGAATCTTTCATGTTTAACTGACTTGAACAATCATCTTAAAAGTGCAAAACATTTTGTATCTACTTTACCATATAGATTAGACTCTCCCATGCCTCCTTCCTTGCTGCTATTGCAAATGTCCAGGGTATCAGCTAGGTCTGAAAAAGCCATTTTCCTCACTCTCCTCTAATGGCTGCTTGCCCCCTCTATATTTGTTAGATCTATTTCCTCTGCCATGTTCCTCATGACACCTCAAGGCTTAATCCTTTCTCAGTCAAAGCTTCTAAAAATTTCTCTCCCCAGTTAAGTGCTCAGTCTCTCGTTCCTCCCTTGGATGAGTATTGCTGCCTATAATCCTGATTGCTTTGAACCTCCCATCTTACCTGTTAACTGCAGAAAAGGAACCTCGGTTAGACAGAGTGCTGCAAGAAGAAAAGATTTGCATTTTCTCCCTTTTATCTTCTGACTAGCCAATAAACCAATGTTGCTGGGGTATTTATTTATAGGGGGATAATGCCCAGAACCAATGTAATTTCTAGCATTGAATTTTCCCCCTTACCAGAAGGAGCCCTTTTGTGGAGTACTGTGAAGCTGTTACCATGGCAACTGCACTGTGCTGCACAGTAGAAGGCATTTTATGGCATAACAGGCTGTATCTTAACAGAACACACACCCTGAGGGGTTTCGGGGGTGTTTTACCCCCACAATATTTTTCTCCAGCGGGTATGTCATCTGTGAACCAAGTTTGGTTGAAATTGCTCAAAGAATTCCAGAGTTATTGTGCTGGAACACACACACACACACACACACACACACACACACACACATGAGTATATCTGATGTCAGCATCAGAAGCTGTTACTGTTACAGTTACTGCTATAACTAAAGATGACTAAGTTGCAGCTTGGGGTAAAATGAAGACATAAGGACTTGGCATTTAAAAAAAAATTATGGGATTAATTGATTGATTGATTTCACTATATATAATTCCCCATCTTACTTACATAACTCTGGACTGGTTAAGTCCATGCCATGTGTCCGAAGAAGAGTTTGGGGTTCCCACTCAAGCCGAGATTGTGCAAGAATAAATAAAAATGAGATCCAAATAGCTATGAAGAAAGATACTTTATTCCTAAAGCAGGGGCAGCTGCAAAGTAATGGGGTACAGCAACAGAGTTTTTATATTGTCGGAGCTTGTGCAGGCACTGTATGCTGTGCACGTGTGCACAATTTGCCTTTTGCCATAAAAACAGGTGGGCCAAAAGGGCCACCGTACCTGTTCTCTCTCAGCTGTTCTGGGCCACTACCAGCTCCTCCAAACTGGGCCAAACTGGCAGCAACTCTGGTGTGTTTCTCTATGTGTAGGTCTTTCTGTGGTGCATATTCTTGTGAATGTGCAATTCCGCTGGGAGACTCCAATTTAATGAATTTAATTTTATTTTCTATTTGCAGACTTTAACCTTTGATATGTAGATTAAATCTGGGTAATGTATTTAGAGATTTGAGTAAAAGATCCCCCCTCCCGTTTGCTATTTTTATTTAATTCATTTAGTTTCAGTTTGACTGTCAAATATCTGGTGGAGATGCTGATTTTCAGACCATTGTGGATTCTGTTTTAAAGGAAGATGGAAACAGTATAAAGCAGAGATGTCAAACTCAATTTCATTGAGGACTGCATCATGATTGTGTTTGATCTAGAGGGGCTGGGGTGGGCATGGATGGGGTGGATGTGGCTGGAGTGGGTGTGGCCAGCTCAACATAACTTGTTGAGGCTCTGTTTTCGGTCACAATGTCCTCCTGCAGCCCTCTGCCAGCGAAAATGGAGCTGCAGGAGGCCATCACAGCTGAAAATGGAGCCTGAAAGGGCCATTCTGTCCTCCCAAGCTCCATTTTGCTAGCAGAGACACTGTGTAATGGTTCTTGTTTCCAGGGTAGTCCTGTGTGCCAGATCTAAGCACCCCATGGGCCAGATTTGGCTCACGGGCCTTGAGTTTGACACCCCCTGGTTTAAAGAATAAAATATATTTTGATATAAAACTTCTCACACATGCTTAGGGGATGTGAGAATGAGCTGTTAGTGTTAGATCTTAGGGTAAGAGTAATCCCTGTTCCGAAGTTAAAGTAATGAAGGATACTCACCAACACTCAAATGATATTAACTTTTTTCAGACTCTTTCCATGTTTCCATGGATGTTTGCAGGAGAAAACCTTTGGGCACCTGATATACAGCCCTTGGCTTTTATAGTAGCTAGGAACCTGAATCTTTGCTCCTGCAGAAGCTAGTGCGTTGTAACAATATGTGCATATTAGGAGAACAGAGCCACTTCTTCTGCTCTCTTGTACTTCTTTTTGGTAGAATTTTATTCTACCATCTCCTAAGTGACTTTGGCCTACTTTCAGCTTAAAAGGTTTGGCTTTGAAGAATTTATGAAGAGCATCTGGCTACATTCCCAGTAACAAAAGCTGCATTAAATATGTGCCAATAAAGAGCATGTTCTTTTGAAATGTCCACCTTGCAATCTGATATGGTTTCAACTAGAGGTTTGGGGGGCTGGGCGGTACAGTGAAATTCCTTAGCCAGCAGTAGACCATGTTTGAAAAGTAGGCTCATTTTTTTTAAAGTTAGAATTCTAACTTGTTTCTTCTCTAAGGCTCTGTAGTATCACTGTAATAGATCAACAGGCCAGCTTTTCTCTGATGTATTGTTGCAATATATCAGAGGAACTGTGTCTGGCAGGAACATGAATTTCAGACATGAGCCTATTTTCTGTACTTTATTTGAGGACAATCTTAAGAAAATCAATGCGAGTTTCAGAAGCTGGCAAGGAGAACATCAGAAACTCAATGAAAGTTCCAAAGTGGTTTAACACAGAAGAATTCACAAAAAGTTTTGACAAATTTTAAATATCATGGGGGCAATTTAAAATCATGGTTTACTCTAAGATTGGGTTGGATCTTCTCTGTAGCTTGTTTACAATTCTGAGTTTGCTGATAGGAAGAATAATAGATCTTTTACATAAACATTTATAAAATTATGAAAATAAATCTCTCCAGAGACTTTTATGAGTATTGATTACGCGGAAGAACTCAACTGTACCATCTTGTTTCAGTAATATATTTTCATTATTTTAATTATAGTTGCCAAATCTTGATTAAAGATTTATAATATAGGACATAGAGAACCTAGTGGCAACTTATATAGGTTAACCATCAATCAACACAGTGTTTGGGTAGGCCAGATGTTCATTTATTAATAGTATTTTTTATTAAATCTTTTAGATACAAAGATAAACAAAGAAGAATTTAAGAAGTAACAAATAATAAATACAGAGAAAATAAAAAATAAGGAAAAAAGAGACATATAAAGAAATGACTTTCCCCTCCATCAAGTACAATCTCAGTAATTTGTAATCCTCTCTGGTACTTTAATAAAATATCTCCTCTTCTCATGTCTCATCCATAAACAAATTTTATTTAGCTTTATTGATTTTCAGAAAAAAAAATCAAAGTTAAAAATAAACAGAAAAAAAGGAAAAGAAAAAAGTCCAGGAAAGGAGTAAAATAAAAGTATAAGAAAGAAAGAGGGGAAAAAGAAAAAAAGAAAAAGAATTAATCCCAACTTTCTTTGCTACAGATCAGTGGTGGGTAGTAGGCGGTATGCCCCGGTATAAGTGTACTGGAGCCTGCCCGGAGCACCAGGTACTGTTCCAGTATGGTGCTCTGGAGGGCCCACCCTTCTGCCCATGCTCCTTACCTGTCTTTAAACCCTTAGGGGCTTCCATGCATGTGCATGGCGCATACAGCGCCTGTGCAATGCTCCGCCGAGCAGCAGGAGCATTGCAGAGACTTGCGGAGGCACTCTGGATGGTAAGATGCATGCATGTGTCTGCTGTTATCATATACGAGCTAAATTCCATAAGATATTTCCATCTGTCCATTAAACCCAAAAGAAAAATCTCCAATTTCAATTGTACATTCACGGTTATTTGATCCCAATATTTTCTAGCTTTCTTGCATATCCACCAAATTTTAAGGCTTATCACAGGGGATGAAGAGCTAAATATGTGTAATCTTTGGGTGAAGAGTCACTAAATTTGTTTTTACTTGTGATGATGATTAGAATCATTTCTTTAATGTATCACTTTTTTTCTTAAATATATTCTTAATTTTCTCTTTGTTTCAGTTTTTATTTTTGCTTGCATTTTTTACTCCTTTCTATTCTCTTTTCTTTAAGTTTGGTTTATATTAGATTTTATTGTTACAATCAAAATTCTTAGCAAAAATGATACATACTAAAGATTGATAGCACATAGGCCAAATTATACATAGATGTGGTGTGGTAGAATAAGCTGTTGTGCTGATTATTTCATGCAATTGCTATTTATTGTGTCATTACCATATAGCACTACATTTTCCGTGTAGCGTGAAGATTCTCAACTATTTCATGACATATAAAATAATGATAGTCTCCAATTTTGCCAGTATACAGAAACATTCAAATTTATATCTTATTCTTCCCTCTGTGTAACATTTATATAAAAATCTAACATCCAAGTCCTTGAGTTCTGATGGCATTTTGTGACAGCTCACACAACAATTGCATGTTATTTTTAATCTGTGGACTGCTGTAAAAACTCAAAAAGAATGTTGCATATTAAAAGTGAAATGCCGTATATACATATCAATTTCTATCATATTAGCAATTTTAATGTGAAGCTCCAACCAAGCAGAGTCAGTCGAAGAATATGTTTGGTCTTGTAAATTTGCCTGATATCGGCTTCCTGATCAAAGCAGAGCTTAGTTTGTTTATATTCTGCTTCTGCTCTGAATCCTGGCCCTTGCACTGCTCCTGGGTTGGGCTTGGCTTTTCAAAGTGAGATTTCCTGTGAACTTTGAGGCAGAAGTGGGTGATCAGCCTAGATGCTTTGTGACTGTGAATTGTAGTCCCACCTTAAACCCAGCCACTTAGATGACCTTGGACTGGTTACTCATTCTCAATCAGGAAGCAAGCAAGGATAGGCCATTTCTGAAATCTTGCCAGGAAAAATACATGAACTGGTCCAGGCAGTCAACAGAAGTCAACATTGACCTGAAGGCATGTGCACCCAGAGAGAAAGAGAGAGGGAGATGGTTTGCTCATGCCTTCTTCCACTTTTGTGAAATTTGAAGAGTTGGGTAATGAAAACTTTAATCTTTAGTAATGTTCTAGATGTTTAAAAAAAGCTATTCATTATATAGTAGAATAGTAATAAAAAAGATAGAAGGATCAACAGGATATGAGAAAAGAAATATTTAAGCCAAGATGGTACAACTTTCATAAACTCTAGGTTGCCCTACACTTTATATAATCCACTTTCCAAATGTGAGCAGAATTAGGGACTATTTCAGAAGAGGTTCAGGAGTTTTAAGAGGGAGAATAGATCTTTTGAAAAGAATATATAACCCTTAACTCTTTAAACCCAACTTTTGGCCACCACCAATGCTGGGAGTCACACATTTGATGTTATTAGGTAGCACTTTTCGTAATTTGTTTAAAGCAAGGCTAGAGAGATGTCCCCATGAAAGTTAAAAAGTTAAAAGCATCTTAACTATACTGAGCTTTTAACCAGGTTCTGAACCAATCCAACAAGAACAATTGTAAAACCACCAACCTTTCTTAAAATGAAATATGTTACATAGGGCTGCTAGAGGTCAGAGGAGCCTATCACTGCAGCACCTGATACATCCAGGTCTTAAACAAGACATTGTATTACCAGTATCTAAGGCGATTCGTGGGATATGGTAACAAGAGATGATTTCCAAGTCCCCTTATTGGTTACCTGGAGGGAGCAGAGTTCAGCATTGGCTGATTCTGGAATGGATGCAACTGGAATACTCTCTAGGTATTGAGTTTCTGAAGCCAAAGCAGCTGCATGCAAAGCAAGTCAGACATTTCCTGGAAATAGCATATTTGGAAGAGATTGTCTCCCATTTATTTTAACTCAAATACTTTCAAAAGCATAACTGAGTTCACATTGTGATATTTTTGTTTGGATTGAGCTTAAATATAAGGTCATAACAAATATTAGTAATAAGTACAAGAATAAAAATAAAATCACATCCAATAAATAAATGAACAAATAAAGAGGGGCTTATTAAAGATAATTGAATTTAAAAAGACATATATTTGAATAAAACTGAGACAATTTAGTTTTCTTATTTTTAACACAAGATATCGAATAGTCTATTTTTGAGTATGAGTTTTATATTACCACAATGCACCAAAAATCTTTGATGCTGGCTAAGAAATTCTCTAAAGTGTTCACTCTATGGTTTTTCATTTTGAAAAAATACCGGTAATTAGAATTTACCAAGAAAACATCTAAAAAGCTATTTTTCACAATTATCTTATTAATATTCTGGAGGCACTGAAGATTCAAGACCTGAAGCTATAAAATACACGAGCCTGATTACTTTGAAATATTATTTCACCACAGTCTCTTGGACTAGTCTCTGTATATCATTTTAGGAGGACTATGGATGAAGATGAGCTATGGATGGAGATTATAGTTTAAGCAGAATTGCTTGCATATCATCATCAGCAAAAGTTCCTAAGCATAATGTACCCAAATATCAGTAAACACTCTGAAGACAGAATAGTGTTGTTTGTGAAGACACCTAGAAAACACCCATCAAGAGCAGTGGTGGGTTCCGGATCCCATCACAACTGGTACACTGCGACAGGGCTGGATGTCTACCACAGGCATGTGTGCTGTGCACGCGTGTGTACCCACCACTGTGCGATGCTCCAGATGCTCAGCAGAGCATTGCGCATATGCCATATGTTGTGTGCATGTGCACAAATGGCCTGGTTGGCATAAATACAGGTAAGGGATGAGCGTGAGCGGGTGGGCCCTCCAAAGCACTGTTCTGGTACGGTGGCGGCTGCTCCCAGCAGCCACCGATATGCCCATACCAGGATATACTGCCCGGAATCCATCACTGATAAAGAGGCAGTACATGTTTAAACATTGAGCTGCCACATTGTTAGAGTGAGTACTGTAAAATCTGAAATGGAATTACCGATGTAAACATTGGAAAGATTATGAAACATAAGAGAGCATCACCTGGATCTGGACATCCCTACACAAAACTTTGCAGAAGTTTTAAAAACTGTTCAATTTATTTCTGGTTTTGCTGTAGATTTGCTTTGTCTTGCAACTGTCACAATCTGTGGAAAGTCTTTTTTCTCATTATTGCCTTGCCTTGCCTCTTCTCTCTGTGCAGAACGTCTGCATAGTATTTATGGAGTACCTGGTTGTGTGTGGCTTTTTGTTCTTTGTTGGGGGGGGGGATGTTGATGGCTAGCTATTAAGTTCTTGATTGTTGTTTCCTTGTGCTGCTGAGCCTTTGGCTCCTAAATACCTGGTAAATTGGTGGTAAATCAGCATTCTTGTTGACTGACAAGGGGACCATTTTCCAAGCTTCAGTCATTTATCTGCCTATTTCCTTTGACTATATATTTTAGTTATATTCCTTTTCTCTGGCTCTATCCTTTAATCATTGTGAAACATATAAGTTTTTATATGGGGAGGAAGGTGGAGCATTGGATTAAAGAGTCTGTACCCAAATGAAAATGATCTTTCTGCTTAAGCTGTTAGTGATGGCAGTGATCCCAGTGCTTTCTCAAACTACTTTCTGCTTAGGATATGCATTAGGACAGTGACCACCAAACTTTTGGGCACCAAAGACTGGTTCAGTGGGGAGAGGTTTTTCCATTGCCTGGAGGGGGTGTGGTTTCGCATGCTGTCTGCATCCCAAGGATGGGGCTTCGCTTGTTTGTGCGACCTGGTTTCTGGCAGAGGTTGGGGACCCCTGAATTAGAATAGATTTATAACATTTCCTATCTTTAAATCTCAAGGCAATTTTGTTTTTTGTTCTTATGTGCAGTGACATGCAATTTTCCTAAATGAAAGGCCATTACAATTTTTGTTTTAAACGGCGGAGATTCATGCCTTACTTGTATACTGCACACTATTTAATCTTTATGTCTTTCCCATATCTTCAGATCATTTCTTTACTCAAGTATGTCACTGAATTTCTCTCTCTTTCCCCTCATATAAAGCCTTCTCTTTAATGAGCATTGTTCTTCCTTTGTGAACAGAAGGATTTTTTTATTTTTATTTTTTTGTATTTTCTAGCAACCAACAAAATTGTGTCCTATTGAAGAGAAATTTTATGGGGATCAGATCTCTGCTTCATTATATAGACCAGGGCTTGTCGAGTCAGACCTCATTCTGATTCAAGCAGAATTGATAAATGGAAGGGGTGATGTGGTACATTGCGCACATGTAGAGTTTGCAGCGCAAACATTTTCAGCAGGTTCTGAATGCTTCGTGTTAAAATGTCAAGATGTTGTTTTAAACAGCATATTGAAGTAGACTGACAAGAAAGGCTCTTCTAGGTACATAAAACATGAAAGATTTATATGTCTCTTTATTTATCTAATGTTGTCCTGCTGAATTTTCATGCAGTTTACAAGATGTAGTAGAATAGAATAGAATAGAATAGAATTGGAAGGGACCTTGGAGGTGTTCTAATCCAGCCCCCTGCTCAAGCAGGAGAACCAATATCTTTCAGACAAGTCACTGTCCAGTCTCTTCTTAAAAACCTTCAGTGATGGAGCATCCACAATTTCTGAAGGCAAGCTGTTCCACTGGTTAATTGTCCTTACTGTTAGTGAGGTATTCTAAGGGTAGGCCAATGATAAACTGGCCAGTACTGACCATTTTTTCTTTTATTGTGTATTTTTTTTAATTGTAAAGGCTCAAAGACTGTAATAAATATATTTGATTTGGTTTCATAAATTGGCCAGCATAAATACTCTATCTAGTATACCAACATCATGTTCATGGTGGACATGTGAAAAAACAAATAAATGTCGGATGTCAATTTGTACATGATGCAATAGGTACTGAGGATTGATTTTACAATGAAAGCAGAATTATTTCTATTGGGTTTTATGGCAGAGATGGTATTCAACAGGTTCTGGCCAGTTCTGGAGAACTGGTAGCAGAAATTTTGAGTAGTTTGGAGAACCAGTAAATACCACCTCTGACTGGCCCCACCCCCATCTATTCTCTGCTTCCTGAGTGCCAGCTGAACAGGAGGAAATGAGGATTTTGCAGTAACTTTTCCATGGAGTGGGGAGGGAATGGAGATTTTACAGTATCCTTCCCCTGCCCACCAAGCCATGCCCACTGAACCGGTAGTTAAAAAAAGATGAATCCCAACACTGTTTTATGGATGTTGAACTAGAAAAGACAGATGAGAAAATAATATTGTATATAGAAACTGTGGCAAGATTATTGTACAAACAAAAATGGAAGAATAATTTATCATGTTGCAAGCTGCCCAAAGTTAGGGGACCATGAGGTGGACAGCATATAAAGTCAATAAATAAATAAATTCCCACAGTAGAATATCGTATTATAAAATCGATGGAGCTTGCAAAAATGGCAAAGTGGGTCAGTTTGGTCAATGAAAACACAATAGAGACTTTCTTTAAAAACCTTGATACCTTATACGGACTTTATGTTGACAGTAGAAAAGTGATCTGAGGATGTATGATTTGGGGATTATAAAGAGTTGAATAGGAAGGGAAGAAAAGTAAGATGACAGTTATTTGACAGAAAGCAGGACAGAAATAAGAACTAGAACTAAGGAGATATTTCCTGACAATGAGAATAATTGATCAGTGGAATGGTTTGCTTCCAGAAGTTGTGGGTGCTCCATCATTTTCAAGAAGAGAATGGACAAGCATTTGTCTGGAATAGTATAGTATAAGGGTGTCAAACTGGTGGCCCACGGGCTGGATGTGTCACACACAGGCCACACCCACAGCAAAGGGGGAATGATATGTCATGTGACAGCAACATGATGCCGCAAGTTTGACACCCATGGTATAGGATCTCCTGCCATGGACAAGGGGTTGGACTAGAAGACCTCCAAGGTCTCTTCCTACCCTATTATTCTATGTTATGTTTTAATAATTCTGTGTTCTGTTTCTTTTTCCTTGTATTCTTTTTTCTATCTTTTTTTCTTTATTTATTTTTAATACATTGCTTCCTCTGACAAATTATAATAAAACATTAAAAATAAGTAAATAAAAACCAAAACATTACCTCCCAAATTCCAGTAGGAAGGAAGGAAATCAGAGAATGTGATTAAATATTATGATTCTATACAAGGGGAACATTCCAAGCCAAATTATCATGTATTGATCCAAATTTCCCATGAATTCTTAATCTTATTATCTTGGTAAATCTTGATATGGATCTCAGATATGAATGTTTTACATTTTTTAATGTAAAAATACTAGGGATTCTCTACTGAACCTGAAACTTTTGATCTGGAAAGTTAAGAGTTGTCCTTGTGTTTTAGAGTTGCTTTGATTTCATGCTTTATGCAATGACAGGCTTAAAAAGTTGAATGACAACACAGATCTATCTTCCTTTGGAAAAACCTTCATGCAGACACAATGCCAGAGAGATGTCTTAACCTTGTGTTAAGGCTGTGCCTATCTTCCAAGCTTAAATGATGCATGAAATGGAAACAAAACCAGGACCCCGAAATCTCCTCAAGAGACTACTGTGCAAATTTCAATGCATTTGGCTATTTTCTGGAATAATAAGCACACACTCTTCCAAAAGCTTCTAAAACTTAAGAGAGAAAAAAGAAAGGGAAAAAATAAACATTTTCCCATTATTTATGTTGAATTATATTTATTTATTTTGAATTCTATTGACCAGTTTGGAATTCCTAGGCAGCCCTTAAAATAAGCCATTTTGTTAAGCAGTCAAAATAATGATTTCTCTTTGGATAATAATTCATTATTATTATTATTATTATTGTTGTTGTTGTTGTTGTACAGTTGTATCACAGCGGCCAGTTGTTTCGCCGGATTTGGCATTGGTTACTAGTCGGGCCCCACCCAGGGGCCTAGGACGTCGTAACGTATTTTCGTAATATGCGTGCAGATCCAAGCAGTGCGGCTTTTTGCATTTGACTGATGGTGATTTTGTCAATTTTTAACTGTTTTAAATGTAATTCCAGTGCTTTTGGAATAGCACCCAGTGTGCCAATTACCACTGGAATTACCACTGCTGGTTTGTGCCATAGTCGTTGAATTTCGATTTTTAAGTCCTGGTATCTTGCGATTTTTTCATGTTCCTTCTCGGCGACCCTGCTATCACCTGGTATTGCGATGTCTATGATTGTGACCTTATTTTTCTCAACCAGTGTGATGTCTGGTGTATTATGCGCCAGTATTTTGTCGGTTTGTATACGGAAATCCCACAAGATCTTGACCATCTGATTTTCGGTGACTTTTTCAGGCTGATGTTCCCACCAGTTTGTTGCTGTTTTAATATTATAATTTTTGCACAAATTCCAATGGATCATTTGTGCTACTGAATTGTGCCGCAATTTATAATCAGTCTGCGCGATTTTTTTACAGCAGCTGAGTATGTGATCAACAGTTTCATCAGCTTCTTTGCAAAGTCTGCAATTGGCATCATCAGAGGATTTTTCGATTTTGGCCTTAATGGCATTTGTGCGGATAGCTTGTTATTGCGCAGCCAGGATTAGTGACTCTGTTTCTTTCTTTAATGTACCTGTTTTTAACCATAACCAAGTTTGTTCACTGTCCACTTTATCTTTTATTTTTTCCAGAAATTGACCATGCAGTGCTTTGTTCTGCCAACTCTCCATTCTTGATTTTATCACATCTTTTCTGTATTCTTGTTTTGTCTGTTGGGCCTTCAGTAGATTTTTGTTCTTTACTTCGATTAATAGATGTTCTTGGGTGTCTTTTAAATAATCAGCCAGTGCATGTTTTTCTTCTTCAACTGTTTGCTTCACTTGTAATAATCCTCTGCCACCTGATTTTCGGGGCAGGTACAGTCTATCAGTATCACCATGTGGATGTAAACTGTAGTGCATTGTCATTAGTTTCCTGGTTTTTCGGTCCAAAAGGTCCAAATCAGCTTGTGTCCAGTTAACTATGCCAGCTGTGTATCTTATAACTGGTATTGCCCAGGTATTTATGGCCTTGATTGTATTTCCACCATTCAATTTAGATTTCAAAATTTTCCTAACTCTGTTGGTGTACTCTCGCCTGACAATAGTTTTTACTTCTCCATGCTTGATGTTATCCAACTGCAGAATGCCTAAGTATTTGTAGGCTTCATTTTCTTTGCATTTAATTAGTTGGCCATTGGGCATTTCAATTCCCTCAGATGCAGTGATTTTGCCCCTTTTTATGGATACAGTGGCGCATTTTTCCATGCCAAACTGCATTGAAATATCGGTGCTGAATACTCGGACTGTATTTGTCAATGATTGGATTTCTATTTCTGACTTGCCATAGAGTTTCAAATCATCCATATATAGTAAATGCGAAATTTTTTCAGCTTTTTTGGCTGTTTGGTAGCCTAATTTCATTTTTTTTAAGATTACTGATAGTGGGATCATTGCGATGATGAAGAGAAGAGGTGAAAGTGAATCACCCTGGAAAATTCCTCGCTTGATATTAACCATTCCGTAGCTCTCATTCCCTACTGCCAACTCAGTTCTCCATTGTTTCATTGCCTTTTCAGTAAAGGATGTAATATTTTTGCTAATGCCAGTTGTTTCTAAGCATTTTATGATCCAACTATGTGGCAGTGAGTCAAATGCCTTTTTGTAATCAATCCAGACCATATTCAAGTTCGTTTTTCTGTTCTTACAATTTTCTAATATCATTTTATCAATTAGAAGCTGATCTTTTGTGCCCCTGCTCCTTCTTTTGTTGCCTTTTTGCTCTACTGGCAAGATGTTGTTTGTTTCCAAATAATCCATCATGTTATCTGCAATAATGCCTGTGAGTAATTTGAAGGTTGTTGGTAAGCATGTTATTGGTCTATAGTTTTCAGGTGTTGTTCCTTTAGTTGGATCTTTCTGAATCAAGTATGTTTTTCCAGTTGTCAACCATTCATCAATTTGGCCCTTTTGTAAAATTTCATTCAGTTGCCTGGCCAATATTGCATGTAAACTGGTCAGATATTTGAGCCAGAAACCATGTAATTGGTCCTTTCCAGGTGATGTCCAATTCTTTACCTTTTTAACTCGATTTTTGATCATCTCAGTTGTTATTTCTAATACTTGCATTTGTTTGTTGCCAATGCTTTTCTCAAAGTCATGTATCCACTTTGCTTCCTTGTTGTAGTCCTTTGCATTTTCCCACAATTCTTTCCAGAATTCAACTGTGGCCTGCTTTTCTGGTTTTTCACTTTTGGTGTCACCATTCACATTAAGACTTTGATAAAAACGCCGTTGGTCTGATCGAAATTGCTGATTTTGTTTATATTGGATGATTCGTGCCTCATATCTTTCAATTTTTCTAGCTGTTGCTGTTATCTGCTGTTTTACAATCTCTACAGCTTCATTGATGTTTCTTGTATCCAATCTATATCTTCTGATTAGCCAATCTATGATTTTGTTGTTTTTAAGCCATTGCTCATGCATGTTCTTTAAGTTACTAGCATCTGCCCTTAATTTTTTGATTTTTTGTTCTAGACGGATTTTCCACTTTGGCTTTGATGCTTTTTCTGTTGTGTGACTAGGTATTTTAATTTTAATCCCTAGTTCATTAGTGACTATTACAGCTGCGCTGTACATTAACTGGTTTGTTTCCAAGATGGATCCAGGTTCAATTGTTGAAAACACTGCATTAACCATTTTCATGATAGGGGCCAAAATTTTCTTAGGCACAGTTTTTAGTGATGGTAAACGTTGCCTTTCCTCATTAAGCAGAAAATGCTCCATGATCTTATCTTTCAATTCTTTTTGTTTTTGAGTTAGTTCATCAGTTGGTTCAGTGATAACTGGTTCTAGTGGTGGTGATGTTATTTCCTCCCTGAGAGCTTCTTCTGGGAGTTCTACTATAGTGTCTTTAGTTGTGTCTTGAATATCAGTTATTTCCGCTTGTGATATTGTTTTTTGGGTTTTGCAATTTGCCTGAATTTCCTCATGTTCAACTTCACTAAACACTTTATTCCGTATAATAAATCGCCTTTGATCTGCTAGTCGTTGTTCACTAACATTTGAATCTGGATATTGTTGTTTCCATAATTCATACATTCGCTTTAAATATCCTCTTTTTTCTGGCTCTGAGTTGTAGTAACAGGCCATTATGGCACGGTTTTCATCTGCACTATATTTTTGTCGTTTTGTTGGCTGGTCCACTTGTAGCCCACTTGTCGACGGATGTCCAGGGACCCCAACATCCGCCGCGGCCCTTGTTAACCCGCGCGACGACCGATGCGGTATGGAATTCTTATTCGTTTTTTCCACCATATTGTATGGGTTGGCGGGGGGTTTTTTACGGGACCAGATGCCAACCTGATCCCAACCTTCCTCCTTTCTCATCCGGGCTTGGGACCGGCAACGGCGGAGTTGTTGTTGTTATTATTATTATTATTATTATTATTATTATTATTATTATTATATAGAATTATTATTCTCTTTGGATAATTATTAATTATTAGATGTCTAAAAAAATTCAGTCTATAATAATTCCGATATGCTATTGATGGCCTCATATCATCTTTCACCCAAAAAGCACCTATCTTCAATGAATGGGAAATGTATCAATTTAAAACAAAGCATTAATAAAGGATGCTTCTATCTTGGTGTAGTGGTAGAGGTATCAGATTAGAAACTGGAAAACCATGAGTTCTAGTCTTACCTTAGGCACAAAGCCAACTTGGTGGCCTTGGACCAGTCACTTTCTCCTAGAAAGGAGACAATGGCAAACCACTTCTTTAAAAAACTTTGTTAAGAAGACAGCAAGAGTCTTGGGGAAACAAAATCTTCACAGAATAACCTGTTTTGTCCAAGTTTTCTGACATAGGAACACTCCTTCAAGACAAAGTACTAGCTGAGATGAAATGAGAAAGAAGCAATGCTCACTCATGTGTTCCTATTTTTTTATCCCTTAATTTCTCCCACTGCACGTAATGATTCATCTACTTTATGCCAGCATCACGGGGATTTGTCCTCAGCGAAGCGATAACTTCCCTTTGGCAAGCTAAACTTTGCCCAATGCTTCCCTGGTGCTTGACCTTGTAGTCTCTAATGAAAATAACTAGAAACAACCAAGGGCCGTTTTCTTCATGCAAATAATTTTGGAACAGAGCATAGTGGCAGATGATTAAAGTCTGTATTTTGTCAACAGTTCAGTGAATAATGGGCCTAATGGTAAATTGGCCAGCATAAATTCTTTATTTTGAAAACATATTGCTTCCCAAATTCTAGCTGGAAGGCAAGAAAACAGAGAATGCAATTAAATACTATGCTTCTGATACAACAGCAATGTTCAAAGCCAAATGGTTATATAGTAATGCAAACTTTTTGCTAATCCTGTTTATTTTAAAGCAACCCCTGTTTAATTCTCAAATTGTGATGCTTTAAATTTTTGATTGTATGTACATGTTTATTACTTTGTCAGACAAAAAGAGTTTCTGCAGAGATTCAATTTTTGAGATTATATATTTATAATCTCAAATAATAACATATCTTCATAACTTTATATATGAAGATTCTGCAAAAGTGTAAGATAATTCAAATTTTAAAACTCATTCTCTAAATGTAAAAGCAGCTCTGAAACATGTTTTAAAAAGTAAATACAATATGAAATGCTATTTAACTACTTAGCATTAAAGCATTTTTATTCCAGATTGAACAGCATATTGCAAATTATATGCATATAATTTATTTCTGTTTTTTTAAAAAAAAAAAAACTTCAAATATACATATCATGCAATCTTTAAACAAATGCTTTATAGAAGTGACATCTGTTCATCTGAAAATCAGGGCTTTCTATTGAAACAGAAATGTACTTTACAATTAATATTCATTAAATTCAATCTCAAAATGCTGATTTCTTAAAAAAAAATTGGAAAACTTTGCTTCCCAATGGGGAAAATGTTTCAAAACCCACAGTTGGTTCATATTTTTATTAGGGGCATTCATATCCACACACAATGAGCTTCTCTGATCTCTCTCACTTAGGATGTTTTAAAAAAGAGGAGGAGGCTGGAATGAAAGCAACGAGTTCTACTTTCTCTGTTTACCTTTTTTGTTTTCATAGGAAACAAATCAACAAGAAACACATTAAAGGCCATCAATTGGAGCAGTATTCTCACCCTACTTCTCTTAAACTGATGAATGGCTATGCATAGCAGGAAAAGGGAAGCAACATTTTAATTTTGGAAATCTACTGGTCTAAAGTCATTTCCCCCAAAGGCTAGTCACTGAAACATTGCTGAACAAATCACTAGTTATGATGGGAAGAAAATAACAAACACAAAACTAAGAGCCTGACTACATGATTTCCAGGAAAGGAGCATTTTTATTGCTGGATCGTAAAGATGAGTTAATACATCACAGAAAGGCCCAAATAGCAATAGTTTGCCTCCAAACTATCAACAATTTTCCAGACTGAAACTATTATAAATGTCCATGATAACCTATTGCTCTTCCACCATGGTTTGGAACAATGTATTGGAGAAAATAATTTTGTCCCTGACCTTTCCATTATTAGCCATCAAAATTCTCCTCTTATAGCAATCATTTTTATAGTACAGCACTTTATAAAGTGCACCAAATTATATTTTGTGTCATTCCTGAACAACATGTCATCCATACAGAGAGATGTGGTATTTATACATAGCAACAAATACCAGGATATTTTATATGGGTGGGAAGGATGCTATTTCTCATCTCTCCTATGTATTCATCAGGGCATATAAGCCTACAGCATGTATGCTATTTACATTTTTAAAAAGTCATTCTACTTATTTTGTTATAGATATAAAACTTATAAGATCACACTATAGAAAGTGGTGGTCTTACCTAATGGATATATGTTGCCTTGAGCTGACATGGGTGACAAACAAATCTGTTTGCCAAGGCTGAACATTTTAACAACAGAATAATCAGAGAAGCCATCAAGATAGAAAAACGCCCACACAGCATGAACAGGCGGGACGATACCTCCTGCCTGCCAGCCATTCGGAAGCCTGCCCTTATTGATAAACGAGTCCCTAACATGATGAATGACACCAGGCCTACACTCACAAAAGCCACACAGGATGTCACCACCAAACATCCACAAAGAAACCCACACTGATGATGAGGCACGACCAAGGACCAGAAGCCAGACTGCAACTGCACCATTAGCCACTTTAAACCCCTCCTATCCTTACATGAAACACAAACCTCCAACCAATCAGAACACACCTCCACCCAATCAGAACACAGCCAAGCTCCCACCCAATGAGCTCAAACCCCCACTGGCAGTTAAAATTAAGAAACAGCCGAGATCTCACATTGCTCTTGGAAGCATGAAGCCTGAAGATGACGAATGAGACTTCGTCGAAACGTCGCCAAGACACTTCCAATTTTACGTGGGAGAAAACCCGAATAACCAAAGACCTACATACTAACACCTGTGAAAACCTCAGAAAACACACACACACACACACACACACACACACACACACACATATATATATATATATATATATATATATATATATGTATGTATGTATATATATATATGTATATGTATGTATATGTATATATGTGTATATATGTGTGTGTGTATATATATATTTAGTGTCACAATCAGCACAAATACAACATATATATACAATGTAACAAAAAAGGCAACAGTAAAAAATATTGGGTTTCTGTCTGGATGGTCTCTTGTGACGAGCCTAATGACAGAGAGTGGAAGTGTGACCTTCCTCCCATACTTGGGCATACCAGGGGTTGTGACTTTAAGTATATACCTCCCACCCTGGCTGGCTGATAAAGGAGTCGTTCTCTGTAGCTCAAAAGGTTAACTCCCTGCCTGGGAGGCAATGGAGCACAGGTTCGATTCCCAAAAACTTGGGTATGGCTAGCTGATGAGAGCTAAATAGCTTGAAATAGATCTATACTAGTCTCCCTTTATTTATTTATCAGCATAAATATAACATATATATATATATATATATATATATATATATATATATATATATATATATATATATATGTATGTATGTATGTGTATATATATATATATATATATATATATATATATATATATATATATATATATATATGTACACATACATACATGTGTGTGTGTGTGTGTGTGTGTGTGTGTGTGTGTGTTTTCTGAGGTTTTCACGGGTGTTAGTATGTAGGTCTTTGGTTATTCGGGTTTTCTCCCGCGTAAAATTGGAAGTGTCTTGGCGACGTTTCGATGAAGTCTCATTTGTCATCATCAGGCTTCATGCTTCCAGGTACATATATATCATGTATATGCGTCTCTGTGATTGTGTGCATATAAAGAAATAAAAACGCATACACTCAGTGCTCATCTTAAAGGACTGTATCAAATAGTTCAGCAGGTCAGCTCTCACTGGCTCAAGGTTGACTCAAACTTCTATCCTTGCAAGGTCAGTAAAATGACTGTTAGGGTTAATATGCTTTCTCTGTAAACTGCTTAGAGAGGGCTGTAAAACACTGTGGTGTATAAATCTAAATGCTACTCCTATTGCTATTAACATCTGATCTCAATAAATATTGGTTTCAGTCATTTGGAATGTAATAAGAAAAGGATTTTTCCCCCCTCAAATCATTGGGTACTTTTCAGAGATGGTATTCTATTTTCTTCACTACTGGTTTGGGAGCGGGAGCATGTATGCCCCATCTGGGCATGTCTGGGCACGTTTGGGCATGCACAGAACCTTCTGTGCATGCGCAGAAAGTTCTTGATGATATCAGGGTGGGTGGGCGGAGCCTCGTGCAACCGCTACTACCAGTTTGCCTGAACCAGTGTGAACCGGCAACATATCACCTCTGTTACTTTTGTAATTTGAGGTCTATAGTTCTTCCTTTAAGAACAGGATTTACCCAAATTATTCCAAATCCCTCTTTTGTCTGGAATTCCATCTGTTGGCTATTAGTGTGATCAATTAGACAGGTATGTGATTAAACAATTAGGCAAGCTGTTCTTCATTTACCAGAAAACCAACCGTTCAAATGAATGATGACAAAAAGGTTATATAAATCCCACATCACTTTACAAAAACTTCAAGAACAGGGATATTAATTAATTGTGACCCAATGGGATTTGTCCTTATATTGTCTAAGAGTGAGATATAAATAGCATTTTATGACCTTTCAGTGCAACTCACTGTTTTTATTTATCCAGTGCAGTGTTTTTCAACTTTGGTAACTTTTAAGATGTGTGGATTTTCACTCTAAGAATTCCCTTAAGTCCAAATATCATAAAGTTGCCAGGACTGTAAATTCTTATCCACATGCTAAAAGGTAAAGGTTCCCTTGTACATATGTGCTAGTCATTCCCGACTCTAGGGGTGATGCTCATTTCCGTTTCAAAGCCAAAGAGCCAGCACTGTCTGAAGACGTCTCCATGGTCATGTGGCCAGCCTGACTAAATGCCGAAGGTGCACGGAATGCTATTGCCTTCCCGCCAAGGTGGTCCCTATTTTTCTACTTGAATTTTTACATGCTTTCGAACTGCTAGGTTGGTAGAAGCTGGGTCAAGTAACAGGAGCTCACTCTGTTACGTGACACTGGGGATTTGAACCGCCAAACTGCCGACCTTTCTGATCAACAAGCTCAGCATCTTAGCCACTGAGCCATCATATCCACAGGCTACAGATTATTTTAATTTATAAAAGTACAATTTTTGTTACTAATTTAATGATGCCAATAACGCCAATAAAGATATCCATTAGCAGGACTTGTAGGTATATCTTTTCACAGCAAAGCTCTTTGCTATAGCAGTTTTTCCTTTTCTTAAGGACTCACAAGTTCAGCTAAGTGAATTATTAACTGAATTTCTGAATGCATAAAGTGAATTGAGCTAAAGAATGGGAACATGCCTTGGGCAACAAATGCACTTGAAATATACACCCACTTCCTCTCTCTGCAGTGTAAACCAGGATTCAGAATCTTAACTCCTAAACCAATTGTTAACTCAACAACAGCAACCTAATATACCTCTTGATGATGATGAAAAAAATAGGGATTACATATACTGTGTGACTCTAATGTATTCAAGAGACAGTTATTATCATTACCACCAACAAATTCAAAATAAGATTTGCCCAAAAGAAAAAAAGAAGAGACAGTTCTATGTTCTATGATTCATTCATTTTGAAAGGCCAGACATTGCATTTGGATTCTATCTGATAAAAATACTGTTCTGCTCAGTGTCCTGATGTCTGAATAAATGCAGTAACGTAGCCAAGTCAATTCCAAAAGATATTGGTTGGTATGAAGTTTTTTTTTTCTTAAAAGAAATTCTTCTCATAATTAAGACTTCCAGTCAAGTACAGTTACCAAGTGAACGGCTTGGGTGGCATTCTTCCAATCAACTCTGGTATTCTTTCTCAAGTTGGTCAATTTTCTGAAGGGATACAAAAACAATGCAGTATGCTGGCAAAAAGTGAAAGTTATGGAACAAGTCAGAAGAAATGTTGCAAACTGTATGAACATGAAAGGTACATAAAACTTACTAGTGCCAGTGGAAGGAATTACATCTATTACTCTTTGGTAGAGATGAAGTGACCAGTCAGGTAAAAATAATAATTACTAACAGAAGCAACAAAGTGAATAGCGCTACTGAAAATATTATTGTATATATTGACTAGAATAGAAGGATGAAATCAGAGTAAACTGCTTTGTCCCCAAATACTTTTAAAATCTGCTGATCCAAAGGTTGTTAATAGTTGAAAATCAGTTAATGAAAATCAGTTAATAAAGTGATTAGAAAAGGAAGTATGTGTGGCCTTAGTGTCTTTCAAAGGTGTGAATGCAGTTTGAGCAAAGTGGCTATCTTCTTGTGTTCCAGTCTCTAAACCTGTCAGAGTGGTCTGCATCATGCTTTCTTACAGGGAGTAGCTGTCTTTCCACCGCTATTGTTGGCTCTGCTTTTCACAGCATTGTTTTACGTCTGCCATTTGTTCCTCAAAACTCAGTGACAGAAATCAGGATGTGCATTTTAAAATGTGCAATTATAACTATGTATTTGTTCAACTACACCAATCTTTGTCAGGTAATAGATTCTGCATTATCATATTTTGGGTTTAATCTTGATATTAATCAACAGTTAATATCAGTTAACAGTTAAGAGACTACATGGATATAATTGTGTCATTCTCTTCGCAAAACTTTGGAAATGTTTTACCTTGGCTGTCTTCTAAGATGTTTTTTCAGCTTCCAATCTAGTTTATGACCCTGAGATTTTCTAAGCAATCTTCCATTCAAGAGCTAGCTTGAATGTTTTGTCTGTCTGTAATGATTCCTCTAATGAGGAGAATTTGGAATCTCTTTAGGAGCAAGATTTGCAGAGGTTCGTGGCATCCATCTTCTAAAGGGGACATACAATGGAAAACCTCTTCCTTTGATATAAAAAGAGCGAAGATAATTCTGGAATTAAAAAATTTATAATAAGCCCCTCCCCTTCCCCATTAAGGGCTTGGAAAAACACAATTTCTCCAGAAAAAATAATTAGATAATATATTTGGAAGATATCCTGCTTTGCATATTTATCCTCATCTTTCAACTTTTCAGAGTGTTGCTTGCACAATTTCTTGCTTGAACATATTTTGGCTTTTCCTATTTATTCCAAGCCATGTACTATGTCTCTTGGACCAACTTAGTTACTCTTTAGAATATACTTTTGCTTAAGAACTCTGAGAACAAACCAGCTTTGAACTGTAGACCTTGCTAGTAAGTGGCTATTAATCTAGGACATTCTGTTGTAGGTTTCTCTCACTGCTAAACTTCCTGTGCCAAGTTCCTGTAGCCATAGGAACCATAAAACTACTGAATAGAAAAGCTTTTCTAAATCAAACAAGACTTATTGCATGCTCCCATAGGGAACTTTCTATTACTATTTAGACAACAAGGCTTAGATTATTATAAAATACCTGACCTATATAAATATATATATATATAACTAACGGATTGATGACCAAAGAGATTCATCAAGAAATCTATCTTATTTTTACTTTTGTGACCAACTAATTTTCTTCAGAAAATTTGTCGCTTAAATGCATTAAAAGTCAAACCACTTAATCATAATGAGTGTACACTACTATTGATCCAGCTTGCCTCTAATGATAGTTGTGGGGAGACTGAAGAATTTGGTGTGCTTTTACTGGGCAATTATTTGCTTGGTTGCTATAAAGAAGGGGTAGGTAGTCTTGAAAAGCCAGGTTTCCTACATCCCTATGATTATCACATTTCTGAAATGATCCATTATAGCTCTTTCAATGTCTTGAAAGGGCCCACTGAAAAAGATAGGTTATGATGCAGGAGACTGGAGGGGATAGAATTACACCTCCCCCCAGCCCCCTAAGATCTTCCAGAAAGATCAGAGCCGGAAGTGAAAATGGCATGATGGGATTTCACCAACTCAGTTGTTTAAATCTACATTTGAACTATATAGCTTGATGTGAATTTTTATTGCAAGTCAGAGGTGGGTTGCTCCCAGTTTGACCCGTATTGGGCAAACCGGTAGTGGCAGCGGTGGTGGGCTCTACCTGACCGGATGCTTCTGTGCATGCAAAAGTGTCGTACACACAAGCTAACTGCTAGTAAAAATAATGGAAACCCAGAATAACCTTTCAGGTGTACACACCTCAAACTGACTCAGATCAGAAATTGATTCCCCTGTCTCTAGCTGTTACCACATCTCTGTATGCTAACAATATACAAATAATGATTGGTTCTGTTTCTTTTGCCTACATTAGATCTATTATCGTTCTGTTGAGTGACCTGTACTGTTAGTATGAAGAGAAAAGTAACATTCGGTAGCATCATTAAATTATGCTATGATATAAAGTATCTGTTTATAACAGGTGCACTTTTTACATTAAACTTTTACATGATGGTTATTTTTAGCGATTTGCCAAAACCGGGATTGACGGCATTTTGACACCTCAAGAAGTAAAAATTCAGAAGTCTGACATCATCAGCTTTGGAAATGTTTGGGGAGAAGCAGCTGAGTACAGCTATCACTGCTCTCTAGAGCTGCTTTACAAGCTCAGTGAAAAGCTCCACTTGGCAATGAGAGAGAGAGAGAGAGAGAGAGAGAGAGAGAGAGAGAGAGAGAGAGAGAGAGAGAGAGGGAGAGAGAAGGAGCTGATCCATTTGACATGTGTTTCTTCTTACTGTTCACGAAACAGCAAAATGCTTCTCAAGTTGGTTGCCTTGAACTAACTGCAAATCTTCCCAGAGAGTTACCTGGAATTAGCCTGGATGTCTTTAATAGTGAGTTTGTCTGTCTCAAAAAGATGAATTTAAGGTGATG
The DNA here is from genome assembly GCF_009769535.1 of Thamnophis elegans. Lineage (NCBI taxonomy): Eukaryota > Metazoa > Chordata > Lepidosauria > Squamata > Natricidae > Thamnophis > Thamnophis elegans. Next base: position 49,513,350 of record NC_045541.1, read on the forward strand.
AGTCTTACATTTTGATTTTAAATATATGGGTATCAGAGAAAGAGTGAATCAAATATGTGACAGTAGCTTCTGCTCAAGAATTGCTTTCATTGCTCTGACAGAGAGAAAAGTATCTACATACATACATACCAGAGGTGCTATTCAGCCGGTTCTCTCCGGTTCGAGTAAACCAGTAGCAGCAGCTGCGGGAGACTCCTCCCACCTGCCCTGACATAACGTGTGAGCACTGCACATGCACAGGAGGCGGTGTGCATGTGCAGATGTGGCGCATGTGAGTGAAGCGAGCAAGGACACTCACATTTGCAAACCTGTAGGGAAGGTAAGTGAATCCCACCACACATACACACATACACACACACACATACATACATACATACATACATACATACATACATACATACCTCTGTCTCTTTCAAACATGGCTGAGTGGTATGATTCTTGGTACATTAAAAAATTCAAGGAAATCCAATCTCCTTCCAGTATGCAGCATAGAAGTTTTAAAAGACTTAATCTAGACCAGTTTTGGCAGAGGAGTAACTTGCAGTGTTCATGCATACATTGCCTAGACCGGTCTGTGCTAGCTCTGCAGTAGCAATTAAAACTTCATTAATATTTAATCCATTTTGATAAATGACTCTGTAATATAACTATAATAATGACACCAGGTTTGCCTTGAGCTCTAATTTATAATGTCTGCCTACTCGCTTCTTTACTTTGTTATGAACAGATTGGGAATTAAATTACATTGTCCATGTATAATACAGTGTGCCTGATGAGCTGTGGCCCCTATTCATATACCCAGTCTACTCCAGGAATTGTTCCACGGGGGAAATTACATTCTTTGTCACCACTGTAGTAATCAGGAAAATACAGTTGGTTCACTTCAGCCTTTATGTCTCAGCATAAATAGATGATACACAGAGACATCCGTCTGGTTTGTCATCAGGCCACAAAGGGGCAACAGTACAAGAACTTACAACTCTGTAAACTTTTTTTTTTAAAAAGAAAGTTTTCCAATAAAAGTATTGCTGGCCAGATGCGGCAACAACATTGCTGGCATCAAGGTATAATTTGAGAAATTTGGGAGGATATGATCACTTTGTAATGAATGTCCTTGTGGACCACTATTGCTCCTTTCTTAGAAGATCCACTCCCTAGAAGTCCCTGTAGCAATAAGAACATTAATTATGCAAAGATCAAACATTTACTTTAACTTCAGGGGCAAAAAGATATTACTACAGGTGATAGTACATTAGTCCTCACTACATGACTTAATATTTATTGGACATTAGATAAATTAAAGATTCTTTATCAGTGTCTAACACATCCATGGAGCAAAATAGTGTTGCTTTCCCATAATTTGAGAGGTAGGGGGGGGAATCTAATATTAGGAATTAAGCTTTATCATGGGATCCATATCTATTAATAGTGGGAAACTATGCCTATCTCTCTAGGAAGAATTGCCACAACCTCTCAGTTAATACTTGCCAATTTGTACCATAACTTTACTACTGGGCACAGATCAACCTATCTTAAACTATTTTCCTGATATATGAACTTATCTATTATTATTCTCAAGTGAAATTGGGGGGGGGAGCATATGCTTTGTTCTTAATTCTTTCGGGATTCCTATACTATGTTTTTTTAATAGAAGGGAAGATCTTCCTTAATTCCTTCTCGTATTTAGAGAGATGGAAGTTCCTGACAGTTAGAACATTCCTGACAGTGGAACAACTTGCCTCCAGAAGTTGTAAACTCTCCAAGACTGGAAGTTTTTAAGAAGAGATTGGACAACCATTTGTCTGAAATGGTATAGGATTTCCTGCCTGAGAAGGGGGTTGGACTAGAAGATCTCCAAGGTCCCTTCCAACTCTTCTCTTCTATTTTATTCTACATCCCCCCTCTGCACTTAAAATTGAAATGACTTCAAGCCTTCATAGACCTCTGTGATGATATCATGCACAGGAGTGTGAAGACCACAGGTTGAGGACATTGTGCACTACAACATTGTGAGTTCAAGATCATATAAGCTGCTGAGAGCTGCTTCAAAGCGAGATGAGCGGCAAACAATGTAATAAATAAATCAAACATAAAATGCATTAAATAAATAAATAACATCATGCTAGCTGCATAGTTGCAGTCACATGGGATGGAATGGTTGCAATTATTAATTTATTCATTTAATCACTTTCACTAAGAAATAAATTTAAATGAGTGGACTTCAGAATATTCTTATTGTAAGTCTTTGCTGGATTTCCCTAATCTGGGGATCGATTCTGATAATTCCTAGATAATCAATCAATGTTTTTACTGTTAATGGCAAATTTGATCATTCTTAGTCTGTAGGTATGGTGAGATTTGTCTATTCCAGGCTTGGTATAAGGTTTTGCTCATAAAATGGCATCTTCTGAGTGTTGATATACTACTTTTTCATGAGTTCCATGTCTTTCTGCTCCATTATGAGTTTTGCCTTGACATCACAGTTCAATGTTCTGACTCTAAGCCAGTGGTGAGATTCAGCCAGTTCGCACCACTCTGTGAGAACTGGTTGTTAACTTTCTGAGCAGTTTGGCAAACAGGTTGTTGGAAGAAATCATAGGGCAGAGAACCGGTTGTTAAATTACTTGAATCCCATCACTGCTCTAAGCCATTCTCCTTTGTACAGCTGGTTTTGTCTCAACCTTGGGGAATCACTCTATGCACTATGTTTATAAAGTATATTATGAACATTAAATTCAGTGTCACATCTACCTAATGCAACATGCAGTAAACAAAGGCCCTTGTAGGCATCCATTACTGTTCCATAACATTAACAGACCTTCCACTCCATCTGGTTCTGACAGTCTATTTGCAGAAGTCAGCATGCATTGTTTTATCAAAACTATCAGAGGATTTTCAGTTCGCTTTTTATTAGGGGTTACTTTTTATGCCTGCCTGTGGATTCCAGATGTTACTTGATTAGCTTTTATTTTGCTCGTGCATCAACTTGACTCATCCCTTGATGATCTCAATAATCCATGTTTTACTTTTCTCCCATCTTCACAATGTGTGTGTGTGTGTGTTTGTGTCATTTTTCACAGTCTCAAGTTACTAACTCCACATTGAAAAATTGCCATTGATATACCATTCTTCTTTTCCCATTGTCCTTAATACTTCATACACTATACAAATTCACCTCTGTTTTCAATTCCCATATGGGATTTTAATAGAGAAGGAAGGTATCATTATTTGAATCCCTTCTAAAGGAGGGCAAGCCAAAGTTGAGCTTTGGGCAAGGAAATGTTAATGGCTCTTGCGGCAAACAAACAGGTGGCCAACTGCCTAAGAAAATAATCAGCCAATCTGGTCACTATAAAGACCTACCAATTTACCAGATCAGAACAACCAGGTTTTTTATTTTGTTGTGACAATCCCTCTATTTTGCTACCAAAAGCAGTATTGTTAGGCACAAATACCAGGTCCAGACAGAAAGGTCCAATTAAACTGATTTATTGCTAAACAGCATATGTATGGGAATCTTCCTAACTAATGTTAGTACCTGCTTGGAGTTAGATAAGGATCCACAGATTTCAAGGGGGTGTTGGATTTAGTCCATTTGTTGCTATTTAGGAATTCTGGCTGGGTCCTTCTTTTAACTGTGCCCCTAGATTCTGTTACACTTTCTCTTACAATATTCCATTACAGCAGTGGTGGGTTTCCAATTTTTTACTACCTGTTTGCTCGTGTGTGTGATCCTTCTGTGCATGCACAGAAGCATCCAGGCAGGTGGACAGAGCCTCCTGCCACCGCCGCCACTACTGTTTTGCCCGATCCAGGCCTAACCGGCAGAAACCCTAAAATCATTACATCCCTTCAGCAGCTTCCTGGGAATCTTTGTGTAACATTATCAAAGTGGTATTCAGAGGTTCTGACCAGTTCTGGGGAAGTGGTAGTGGAAATTTGAGTAGTTCAGAGAACTGGTAAATACCACCTCTGACTGGCCCTGCATCTATTCTCTACTCCTGAGTTCCTTCCTCTGGAGTGAGGAGGGAATGGATATTTTACAGTATCCTTCCCCTGCCACGCCCACCAAGCCACACCCACAGAACTGGTAGTAAAAAAAAATGAATCCCCCACTAACATTACCCAAACTTGCATTCTTACATGGTTTTACTTCAATACTTAATTCTGCAAATCTTCAGAATATTCATTACTTTAGAAGAAAACTGACCAATCTTTCGCAGTTAGGCCTAGCAGTGTTTGTTTATTTGTTTAACTCCAAGGATGGCATTCTGACGTTTTCAGGTGGTCTTCAGGGGCACCTTGTAGAGTATGTTGGAGTAATCAAGCAAATTTAACTTCTATCTGTGACAAATCACTAGCAGTTACATCTTGCAGCATTTTATCATTTGGGTTTATCTACATTTTCATTTTAGAATAACTGAAGTAAATGTCTATTTTCTAATTGAATCACGTTATGCATGGTCAACACAGAACACACAATGGAAGTATAGTGTCCTTACCTTTTTTTATAGTGCAAATAGAAGAGGCAGAATGAAGGGTTTCCTACCTGTAAGACCCTAGTTTCTCATTTATGACCGACATTGTTCAGAACTTTGTGCTAATGCATACCTAAGAAATTTCTCTAGAGCACCACTTTTAACTGTAAAATATACAACTCATTTCTATTTGTGTCTTTGCCATTGTGATTTATCCATTTCATTAACTCAAAACACCACTCTGCTTTGTGTTGCTTTGGAGTAAAATGAGTCTCAGTAGGATTTTTCTTTTGACAATAAAAGTTTCTTTACTTCCTTTGCCACTTTTGGAAAATAGTGGAAATCATTTTAAATTTAAAGCCCATTTTTCTGGTATTTTGGGGCATCACAGATTTAATCAACGAAATCAGTAAGTGAAAGCAGCTTTGACTTTGTATTGTAAAACATCTGACTTCTTGTGAAAAAAATAAATGTTACCAGGAAACTGTGGTTGCCTTGCAAAAACAGTAATCTCAAGTTTCACCCCTGTGGGTTTCTAGCAATCAAGTCAAAGACTTGTGATATTGAGTGACTCTTCAGAAGTGCAATGCACTGATGGTCATTCATAACCTGAAGAAGTGAATGTGTTATTCTCAGGAGAAGCAGCTGCACATTCTTTTTAATACTCAGTCTGTCCCAGTGTGCACCTAAAAGACCAAACGGGCTATGAGGTTTTGCTCTAGGGCAAAGCAGTAGCATTTGCCAAAAGTGAAATATCCATCTTTTTACCAGCTTTCTCTATTGGTCAAAGCCCATTTTGCTGCATCTAGTAGTATTCTAAGAGGATTGTAGAAAAGATAGAGATTTTGCAAAAAAAAAAAAAAAAAACCAAACCCTCTATCATTATGAATATATTTCCATCCCAAAGAAGAACAAGTTCTTTTCCTTTGATCCAACCCATAGACAACCTACTACATGCAATCCATGTTTTAAGTGTAACACATCTTTCTGAATGTGCATGGTTGATGAAGAAAGTAATTGTACAAAAGTCCATCTGCTTCTGCTTATATTGTTAGAATCTGCCTTTGCTTTGAAATATGATAATCAGCTCTGTTTTTGGTGTCACATCCCTTGCAGGTTTGCTAAGGTTAGATGTTAATCAGTAATAAGCAATCAGAAAAGTGATTTTCTATTTGCATGTCACTATGAATGAACAACCACATCTAAATGAACCCCCCGAATACTGTTACAGTGCAGAAAGGCTCCAAGCAATGCCGGACTTCACTGTGCAAAGAGAAGGGAAATGTTACAGTACTGTAATAAGGTGAAGTGAAATATATGTATGTGGCAGCTTAGAAAAAGTCATAAGTTTCGCCAGGAAACCAGACAACTCACACCCTTTGGGCCCCAGACTTGGATGTAAAGCCTTGTCTTCAAGGTTTTACAGGAGGCCAGCAAGATCAGGACAATCCTCAATCCTGAGAGGAGAATGCTCCAGAGGACACAGCAGAGAAGGTGCACATCCCAGGACCCATCAGTCAACATTCAATGGCTGATAAGACCTGTAAGCATGCTCAACCAGCAGCATGCCCAAATAAATTTTCATCTTATTCCAATAGATCTGTGATGTGGCACGGGAGGCCATGTCACTTGGCACTGTGCAGCCTTGTTTGTTTGTCTTCTGGGTTTCTGGAATGCATGCATGTACAATGACCAGTTGTCCTTTGTGTGCACAGCAGTGCAGAAAACCAGTGTGTGCCTGCATGCCAGCTGGCAGATTATCGGGTGTGCATGCATGCCCAAACCCGGAAGTTTGGCTTTTCCAGAGTGCGATCCCTTCACACGCATGGCAGTGTCGAAAACTGGCTTGTGCATGTGCACCAGCCAGCTGATCATCAGGCATGCCTGTGCACTAGAACCTGGAAATTTGGCTTTTCCAGAGCACGGCCTTGACAAACGCATGCAAGGTTTCTGTGTGACCTTTTCAGCATTCGGTGCTGAAAAGGTTTGCCATCACTGCTATACATAAATATTTTGCTACTGATTTGTGAGCTGGAGACCTCAACTAAATACAGAAGAACTAAGAGAATAATCACAGTATTAGTGGTAACTGAAAGAGTAACTTGGAAGTGTCTTAACTTATACTGAGCAGAGAGGAGAGAGGTAGTTACTTCAAAGAAGACAAGTAGAAATTGAACTGCCATCAGGTTGAAAAGTGCTAACACTGCAATGTGGACAGCATATTGTGATTCTCACAAAGTGAAGGAGGGTGACAAAAATAGCCCATGGTCTTTAATATATGAATCCTATATAATTATGTGTTCTTCATGAATGGCAGCAACATAGTCTTATACTATCATTTCCCTATTCATTGAACTTTTTCAAGCTCAGATCTGCCCATTGATTGAACTTTTTCAAAGAGATCTTTGCAATGTGATTGCTTAAAGTAGAATCTCCCAGGAATGATATAATTATTCTTCATATGCAATGTCATTGTAAAAGATGGTAATTTTATTAAAAACTCTGTATGCCTCTTTCTATTCGTTTTTAAAGACTGTTTCTTTCATGAGCTGTAAAACCTAACTACTATCAATGCTTATAAAACCCCTCAATTTTTAAAGAGGTTATGCTGCTCTATTATTATTATTTTTAAATGAAAGCCCTTTGTTTATATCCTCTTTTCCCAAGTGTTTGATTAAATACAGGACTATTGGAATCTCGGCCCATCTGATGCTGACTTTTCTAGCTATTCTTTCTGCAAAGCTCTAGAACTGGGGAATGGGAAGATTTGCCCTTCCAGATGTTGCTGAAGTACAGCTGAGTTGTTGAGAGTTGTCATTAAGCAGCAACTGAAAAGGTGATGGCTCCCCTTCTTGTGCCATAGAGAAAGGCCAATGATTTGGCTAAAATTGGGAAACATCTGGGGCACATGATTGTGGCATTTCATTAAGGAGCTTTGTAAAAGCCATTATAGAACCTTAGAGACACCAAATCTAATCACCTGCTTTGTGAAGAGCTCCACATGAAAGCATCTCAGGCAGACGATTATCTAGCCTTCACTTGAATGCATCCAAAGAAAGAGGACCCAGCACTGCTCTAAATTATTTGCTCTTGCTGTTGACTATCTAGGTAAGGTGGGAAGCAAACAAATCAAACAAGCAAACATTACCAAATTACAGGGGTGCAATCCCAAATTACTTTAAATTCAATACAGTGTAATTTTTGTTTGCCCCATGCCCATTTTTGACTATAGAATGCCACTCAAAATAAGTATGTCCTCAGTCTGAAAAAAGAAAATTTTCCATTATTCTGCTCTACTATTGCAATTGTCATTTCACAATTGGTGCTAGATGTGTCCACCCATTGGCGGGCTACTAGGCTATTGAAAAATTTCTCTCTTTGTGTGTGTGCACTGGGCAGGGGAGAGGGTGACAAAACATTTTTAGTGCCACTATGCCCTCATCACTGAATTATGAGGGAGTCTGTCTACCATCTATCTATCTATCTATCTATCTATCTATCTATCTATCTATCTATCTATCTATCTATCTATATCTATCTATCTATCTATCCATCCATCCATCCATCCATCCATCCATCCACCCACCCACCCACCCACCCACCCACCTACCTACCTACCTACCTACCTATCTATCATCTATCATCTATCTATCTATCTAATATATCTATTTATCCATCCATCCATCCATCCATCCATCTATCTATCATGAATGAAGCATAGTAAGATATCCTTGGCATCTTGTGCATAAGCCAACAAATCCTGTCAAACAAATAATCATTTTCTTTCTTTTTTTGTGTAGAAACATTTGAATACAAGAATTAGTACTGTGGAGAGTTCCAGGTTCTCTTAAAACAAACTATTATTTCCTACACTATGGTCTGCAAATGTAGCCCACCAATTTGAAAGCTCAGATTCAGATTATTCTATACCTTCTCCAGTTGTCCCAAAGGAGCTTCCACTTCAGAAAGCCAGAAACTCTTTAAATCTAGACTTGGAAGCAAAGGGGAAAAAGCTAAGGAAAACTTGGTTTATCACATTTCTTAAAGTCTTAATACAATTCAGACAGATTATGGAGCCTTTAAAGTGTTAGTCATCTCTAACTTTCTTTGTGAGTTCTCCAAAGTCCCAAGAATGTTTTTTTCCACTTTCAGCCTCTAAGGCAGACAATGCCTGCCTTACCTATTTTAAGTTATCTGTCCTTAACTACCTTCATTGAAGCTTTCAGTCAAGGCCAGACCAATTCTCTGTTTTACTTTCTTGGATCGCTTTAATTTTTTTTTAAAACCAGCTTAGGGATCTTTTAACATTCCTCTCGAATGAATCAAATTTATGGCTGTATCTTTTCTTTAATCCTAATGGTTGAAAGCCAACTGCAAAATTAACATGTTCATTATTGGCCTCTGTGAATCTTAGGGAAAGGGATGAGCGGTACAATTATAACTTGAAATGTTTATCTTTTAAATTACAAAATGTTGGCTTCTCGCTTGCCAGACTCTCTCATGCAGATAGTTATCTCACTATAAAAAACCTGGCAGGATATTAACAAAACTGATGACACTCAAGAAACCAGCTGAATGCTACTAAATGAAGAGTATTGCCAGGAAAACTTTGTACCTCTGCTTGTTTTGAGTTTTTGCTTCTTTTCTGCTTTCAAAATATCTGAAAAATATTGTGCCTTTACCAAAATGTTAGCTGACATATATTCCATCAACTATCAAATAGAAAAAAATATTCTGTTATGTTTTAAAATTACAATATTATTCTAAAAATATTGTAAATTTAGGGAAAATTAAAGGCAAAGTATTCCTGCTGTGATGGAATCAGACATTAGATATGTTTTCTATTACTTATTTCATTCCAAAATGATAAAGATCAACAGTTTCTAAGATGGGCTGTATCATTAACCAAATGGTTATGAAGGAATACCAATTTTTGCCCTCCTCAGTCTGAAGGCATCAGACATCAATTTGTTTGTTTGTAGGTACACCATCATATGGAAAAAATTAAAATCTGGTTAGTAGAGTAGGGTAGGGTAGAGTGGGGTGGGGTAGGGTAGGGTAAGGTAAGAACAGAACAGAACAGAACAGAACAGAATAGAATAGAATAGAATAGAATAGAATAGAATTCTCCATAAGTGTGAATGGACACAAAAGGAATTTGACTCCAGTGCATAAACTCTCAGTGTACATACAATCAACAAGTTATAAATCATGATCATAATCATCATAAAATACATTCATCATAATCGTAATAGTCATAAGATACTAAATAAGCAATCAACATAAATCATACTAAGATACTAAATGAGACAATTAATATAAATCATAAGATACAAGCAACAAGTTCTAGTCATAAGAAGATATGGAAATAGGTAACAGGAAAGATGAGAAGAATAATAGTGATTCAGCCCTACTAGGTAGTTTGACAGTGTTGTGGGAATTAGTTGTTAACAGAGTGATGGCCTGGGGAAAAAACACTGCCCTTATGTCTAGTTATTTTGGTGAGCGAGGCCCTATAGCCTCATCTTGAGGGAAGAAGCTGAAACAATTTATGTTCAGGGTGTGAGGGGCCTGTAGATATTTTCACAGCCTTCTTTCTGGTTCATGAGGTATACAGGTCCTCAACATAATGAACTGTAATGACCAAAGCATGATAAACAAAAAATAATAATATTACAGTAATAATACCAAAAATTATACATAATAGTGACTTCTTGCTTGCTTATGTTCTATCAGGTCAGTGTCAACTGTTAGCAACCACAACAGTTTCTTCATCAACAAAATAAGAAGTTCATCAACTTCTTTTTCTGCAGTGATGATTTGAAAACAAACTTGAATAACAGACTTTTTCTTTTTCACTTTGAAACATTTTGCTGCTTATCCATGTAATTTCTGTCTCAGTGAAGATTCTCAGTCATCGAGGTAGCCAAAATTTCAAACCCAAAATAAAAGAATTGTCATGACTCAACTTTCAGACAAGTCTATCTAGATGACTGAGAATCTTCATGGATAAACTTGAATAATTGTCTGTCTTGGAAATATAATGAATGCCTTATACCCAAATATTGTACTACAAACACTGTTATATCTTTCCTAGGTATAAAAGAAATGTCATCATTTGTTAGGTGTGTGTGTGTTTGTGTGTGTCCCAAGTAGTAAATAGTATGATCTTCTGATTGAAAGTGTCCAATTCCAATTTTAAGTCCTAAGTAGTCCAACAGTTTATAAACTTAAAACAAATAAAGAAATGCAAATTAGATCTTTCCACACAGTTGTCTTTATAGATTCGAAGAACCATATGATTATCTAGGCTTTCCTATAATATGGAGAAATGAACCCATAATGAAATTCAAATATCATTTAAAGCCATGGTTAATTTATATCATCCTTGAAATTTAAGTCCTCATTTTAATATTTTATTCAACTATTGACTCACTCAGTTTTATAATTATATAGAGAGTGTTTACATATAGCCAAAATACATACACCAACTACAAGCAGCACTAATTTGTGATCAGAGAATTATTAGAAGCTATGGTGGCATAGTGGTTAGAATGCAGTATTGCAGGCTAACTCAGCCTACTGTCAGGAGTTTGATTCTGATCAGGTCAAGGTTGACTCGGCCTTTCCTCCTTCTGAGGTCAGTAAAATGAGGAGCCAGATTGTTGGAATCAATATGCTGACCTGTAAACTGCTTAGAGGGGTTGTGAAAAATTATGAAGCAGTATATGAGTCTAAGTGTTATTTCTATCTCATGAAAACTTATATAGTATGTAATTTCTATTTATGTCTATTTCCTCTAAAATTGGTTTCTGCATATTGGAGTATTAACTTCCAAAATTGGTTTCTGCATATTGGAGTATTAACTTCCAGAATTGGTTTCTACATACGTATTTTCCACACTTTAGTGACTGATTTAGTTTCTACATGATTCCTGCTCATTTCAAAAATTTCAGTTCTTAATCTTTTCTGCTGACAAGTAGACAGGTGCCCCAAGAGTGATGGTCATATTTGCTAGCTGATGTTAAAATAAGTAGTCCATCATGGAGCTGACTTTTCTAATTGGTATCTCATTTCTGACAGCTGACGCAAATAACCTTTGCAAGCATAACCTTCTAGGCGGGCAATGAGCTCTCACCAACTTAGATTTAATGACACAAAGATATCAAACTGACATCTCAGCCCAGCCTACAATCCGCAGATACAAAATATTTATATTAAAGTCACATTACTTGTGATGATGGTAGCCAGGATTAGACCGTGTTAGGACTCTCCCAGACATTACAGTCATCCATATTATAAGTTTGATGTATGCTTAAAATTTGAACAAGTGAATGCTTGAAACATGAAAATGCTATTCTGAGAAACATGTATTTGGAAATATATTTAAGGTAGGGTATGACTACTGTACAGTCATAGAAGCCTATAACTGTTATTGTACATCCTGCTGGATACATCAACTCACAGTAAACACAGCCTGGCATTTACAAAAAGATTTTTTTATGATTAATTTCATTTTTAGAGACTGGAATAAATCTGTCATTCAACAGCAAAATACAGCTTGGCTAACTAGGTCCTTTTGATGGGACTGAAAGGCCAAGGAACTGAATATTCATATAAATAACTCCTTCTTTCAGGCCGCTTCAACTAAGCCAATGTGATTTCTTGATGACTTGGTATATCTTATTTGGCCCTAACTCCATTAGCATAATATCCAGTCCAATTCTTCCTTATCTAACTAAACAAGCAAGCGACTGTGAACAAGATGGATGGACCTTGTAACATCTGAACGGTTTCATCTTATGATTCTAGAAAAATCATGTGCTTTTTCCTTTGCATTGCTTTAAAACACCTTCAGGGTGTCTGTTAAGGCACAAATTATTTTCAAAGTAAATACAGAGTTGTGTGTAACTATCTCTCATTTTTAGTGACATCTAGCAACTGTTCAGAAGAGCCTCAAATAACTCTGAACATGGAGACTGTTTTTGCTTGGCCCAGATGGGAGAGGCAGAAACCAGTACTTTTAGACAATTCATAGTTCCAAAAGCTGATATTCCTCTGTGCCTAAAATCCCAATAAACCTATGTCCATTTTTTAAAATGGACATAATCTTTCAGTATGGAAATCTGCTATAAAACGGGCACCATAATATGTCAGATTTACACACCTCTTCGCGATCTGATCAGAAGATCTTTGTAGATGGCATTAGTAGTGACTTTTTTGGGTGGGTTGAACTCATATTATGCCACTTGGCTAACAAAATTGAGTTTTATACCATTAAATCCCTTATTTCAATAAAATTAGGACTCACTGGCATTTACCAAATCTCTACACTTTGATTCTGGAGCTTATAAAATTTATTTATTTGCTTGCTTGCGTTACTTATTAAATTTATATATTACCCATCTCACCATCCAAAGGAACTCTGGGTAGCTTACAATATAAAAGAAAAGCCTAAATATTAAAATAATTAAAATTACAAGAGTTAAATACAGGTTAAAAACTAGGAGTTTAGCAATGCCATCTTCTCTGTAACTGTACCAATCACTTCCAGCTTAGAGCCCCCATCCCACCCCAATTTGGGACCCTTACCATTAAGTTTGTTAATAGATCTTACAATTATTGCAGGTGCAGCTCAGTAGATGAAGATCAAGAAGAAACCTGATTGTTGTAATAATTAATTCATTATCATACTTTTGCTATGCCTGGAATCTAAAATGAGAAAGAGAACTACTGTATGTAGTGGTTGTTTTTTGTTTTTTTTTTAAAATATAGTCTGGAATGAAGCCAGAAAACAGTTCTTGTTGCAAATAAAGCACACCTTGAAAAATTCATACGGAATTGCATTGAGATTCAGTATGTATAAACAGCTAAGGGCTTAGGTGCTCATTTCAAGATTTTAGTCTGAAAGGGAGGAAAAAAATCTAACAAATCAAATGTCACTATAGAAAAGTCCAATTTTCTTTCTTTCCTGGAAATGATGATGCTGATCATGATTTGCTCATTAGAGAGAGAGAAAGGAATAAAGATTCCAGTTGCATTGGGATGCTTGCTTCTGAATGTTTTTAAAAAAGGAAAAGAAATAGTTAGTGGAGAAAAGATTACTTTGAAATGGTCAATCTGTAGACTTGAGACGCTGCCAATCATGTTTCAGTATAGCTTTCAGATATGTTGGGTTTGCAATTCCTGGGATTTCCATCTATCTATGATCAAAATCTCTATAAAAACAGACCACAGATAACTTGTGATTTCCATATTTCTTTATTGGTAGATGACTTTCTAGAAATCCTTTATAGTCTTAGAAGGAGGTTAGGATATGCAATTTAACAAATAACAAAATGTTTGCATGTTGTTGTTTCACAATACTCCATATACCTGTAGTCTACAAATCTTTTGCTGCAATACACTTGGTAATCCTTAATGACGCACAAGTCTTTGTTTTTCCCACTGCAAAAGGTCACCGCGGTTACTCAGTTGCTGCTATTGTAAGCAGGCCTTTGGTGGAAAAGCTCAGATTTGATAATTGCAGACAACACTTAACAATGGGCCCAAAAGTGGCAGGGAGACAGTCTGCCCTTACCTATCAAGAGATTTGAATGGTGGGAGTCACTTCCAATTCTTGTCACACAAGCCTTAGCCTGCAGGATACTGCTCAAGGTTTTCATAAGGAACTCGGGTTACACAAAAGATCAAGCAGTTGCTGTGATAGGCAGCATAAATGGGCAAATGTTGGCAAAGTTCATGCAAATGAATCAGCACAAATGACTGGCGTATGAGATATCTGTGATTCACTGACAGAGAGATCTGCTTTGCACACTGTCAAGATACTAAACAAAGAAATAAGAGAAGTTGTTTATTTGACACAAGTTTGTCATCTGCTTTTGCAAATTTACTTATTTTTTTTTGAGAGGAGTCTCTCTGACACTGATTCCTTAAAAGGAGAAAGCTAATGTTCAAATAGCGTAGCATTTGGACTTTTATACTTCTTCACAATGCTTTACAGCCCTCTCTAAGTGGTTTACAGAGTCACTTATTGCCCCCAACAATCTGGTCCTCAAATGTTTCATCCTTTTCCATTTTTTCCTAATATATTCCCCTAATGGTAATACCACCTCTCTCTTATGGATGCAGAATGCTTTCTGAATAGTCTTTTTAATTACTCCTTGATGTGTTTCCTTGTTAAGACTCTGACCTTCATTTGTCCAGCATCTGTGTGCTCCCTTCCACACCTATTTCCTCCTTTTTTCTCTCTCTCTGTTGCAACACATTGCCCATATTACTTCCAACTCTCTGCTGTTTAGAGATTGCGTTGTTAATACCCAGAAGTGACTATCTGGAGAAGAAAAAATCAATATCTTTTTATGCAGGCACTCCACCAGAGATACTCTATTTCTGAATTCTTTCACCAGAATCATCTCAGATTCTCTTCTGACATTCAATGACCTTCTTAACTAGATTATCTCCCACTGCCCTTTCCTCCCCCCCCAATAGAACAGATTAAGAAATCAGGAAGGTCAAAAACACTTTTTAATCACTAAGAGAAGTTTGATTAAGACAGCCTCGAATGGTTGGAGGTTTGCAGAACGTTGCTCTGCTACAGGGGGGGATTCAATTTTTTTTACTACCAGTTCTGTGGGCATGGCTCGGTGGGCATAGCAGGGGAAGGATACTTTAAAATCTCCTTTCCCTCCCCACTCCAGGGGAAGGTTATTGCAAAATCCCCATTTCCTCCCATCAGCTGGGACTCAGGAGGCAGAGAATAGATGGGGGGCAGGCCAGTCAGAGGTGGTATTTACCCGTTCTCCAAACAACTCAAAATTTCCACTACCAGTTCTCCAGAACTGTTCAGAACCTGCTAAATACCACCTCTCCTCTGCTCCTAATCACTGGGCTCCTAGTTATTTTCATTCACCCATGCTAAACTACACACACACACACACACATATGCAAATTAGATGTTATTGCTATAATTTAAATATCACTGTTCTATCTGATCAGAAAATGAACAGTATGCCTACTCATTTTGGCTATCCATATGTTAATGGTTCACTTCCATTCCAAGATTCATGAATTTCCTTCATGGACTATTCTCTGTGGGGCAATTACCTGGGTAGTTATGTAAGATAAGTATCTGAAATCTTTGCCCCAATATCCAGCCAACCCACTGACTTGCAAGATCTTTAAAAAGGCCATACCCCTTTCACTCAAGCCTTGTCTCAAGAGACCATTCTTATCCTATCTTTTTCTTTTCGATTTATGTACCCTGGCCAAATTCGGTCCCAGTGGAAAAGCTGTATTAAAGTCCAACTGAGAAAGAAAACTCAAAAACTCCTCCCTAATGTACCAGATAGTGGAAAGAGCGTGGGAGATTTGTACTTTCAGAATTACAAGATTCAGTTAATGTAGCCCTAGAATAATTAGCTCATCTGATCATGTTTCCTGTCTGATTTAGCTGTATAGGCTGACATCAATCTTGCAAGTCTGAAAGTACAAATATTCCACCATCTCCTTAGAGCCTGATAAATTAAAGAAGTCCTTTCTGGGTTCTTTTTTTGCCAGTTATGCCTCTGCAGGTTCCCCACCCCCTAACTGATTCTTCTCTAGTCAGCATCTCTCCCCCCCAGCCTAGGTCATTCCCATGTCCCATTAAATATTTTCCTTTTGATCTCCAACACCTAGCCCCTTTAAAATTCTCTCCCGTTCATTGGTTGGCAGTGGGTGTTGTTTTTAATTATAAATGCTGCATGTGCAAATATTAAGGAAATGGCAATGGCAATAGACATTGATTGGAAAAATACATAAGAGGTTGCATGCCTACAATAAAATGCTTCCATTCACTGAGCTACCTTATGGCTTCCAATAGGAATTGCCTGGATCCATTTCCCACCCTCTTCAGGAATGAGATTCTACTTGCTAAAGAAATACAGTGTGCATGTTATTAAATCAGGTTTACCAATTCATTATCATCAGTTTTCAGAATTTCTCCCAATGCTCTCTGGCATTCTCAAATAAGGGAAAGGATATTTGCTTCAGAATGCCCAATTAGAGCTGCCAATCATTTTGTGTGCTGGGAACCAAAATGTACTAAGGGTTTTCCCTCACCCCATAGGTTTCTGACAACATACATTTGGAATAACTGAATAGTAAAGATGGTTGTTGTCAGTAATTCTCCTGAGGATTGGTTCTATATTTTGTAGTGTTCTGATTTTAGAGCCAAATCCAGTGCACGCTAGACATAGGATTGGGGAATTTTGCATGGCTGTTCAAACGTTAGGGCCAGAAAGTATTACTAACCTGGCTTTGAGAAATGCTACTAAAGTTCTGAGGTTTTATATATTGGTGTGCACTATGGTTCTGAATTTCTGAAACTAAAGGACTACATCTTTAATCCCAGTTTAATCTTTAATCTCAGTGGCCCTACAGTGTATTTCCCTGTGGCCTGTAAATTTACTTCTAATAAATAAATATTGAATCATAATTCTCTTGATATATTAGATGCAGATAGGTCAATTATATATTGCACCTGTGCAACTGTAATTGCACTCATTCCACAGAAAAGTGGAATGAGTGTGATTAAAATATAAATATTTTGCTGAAAGAGAATTGCAGGATAAGGTCAGAATCATAGTTCCCGAGTGATGTCTAGGCAGCAGGTTTCCTATCCAAACAGTGTCTAATTGGATAGAATTGTGTGCCAGACCAATATGAATAAAATGACTAATTACAAACAGATTGCTGAAATTGGGTATGTCTAGTTTAAATGAAAAGAAAGACTAGGGGTAATATGATAGCAGGATTCCAATATCTAAGTGGCTGCCACAAAGAAGATGTGGTCAACCTATTTTCCAAAGCACATGAAGGCACTGCAAGAAGCAATGGGTGGAAACTAATCAAGGAGAGAATTAACCTAGAACTAAGGACAAATTTCCTGACAGTTAGAACAACTAATTAGTGGAACCAATTGCCTGCAGAAATTGTCAGTGCTCCAACACTGGATTTAAAAAAGAGATTGGATAACCATTTGTCTGAAATGGTACTGGGTTCCTGCCTGAGTATGGGGTTGGACTAGAAGACCTCCATTTTTGTTATTCTGTTAAGATTCATACTCCAAATCTGTTTGAATTTTTACAGAACAAAGTGTGGCCTGGAATTTACGTCCCATTTCTTTTATGACACTGAATTAATGAACAAGAAGGCAGCTTCCCCAGCTTCTGAAGATAACGCTTATTGGTGAGCATCAAATGATGTTGAAAGGAAAGGAATCTGAGTCTGATGTCAGATCATCTCATTTGTAAAGCAAGTATAGCATAGTCACGTAAATTGGGGTAGCAATTTGCAGCTAAAGCAGGAATAAACAAAGGTTTTATAACTGAAAATAACTCTTGTCAACTAGCTGAAAGATGTGGCTGATATTTTTTAATAATAGCTAATAAATGTAAATAGATATAAATATATATATTTCTTTCTGCATTTCTTTTTTGCATACCAATGTTTTAAGTTTTAAAAATTGAATAAAAGAATCAAATAATTCTTAAACACAATAACTAATTTGTGACTTATCTAGGATTTTTTTCAAGAACTGTGGCCCCAAGAAGTCATAGAGTTAATTTAACTAGTTAAATTAATCCTTCCCAGAACAACTACCTGTTAAGTGTTAGAGAGCAAGAGGACCTGTTTTGTTTAGTTCAGGTTTTTTTTGTCCTCAGAATTAATATATGAATGACATGTATGTCTTCTGAATAAATCCAGTCTAGAGCATAACTATTATTCAAAGAACATCTCCACAACTCGTAATTAGAAACATAATTGATCGGAAGAGCAATCAATCTCTGGATGCTTAGGATGAAAAAAAATAGCCATCTGAGGACTGAAAGCAATCTGGGGTATTGGAGAATCTCCATGCTCCTAGATATACTGTCCATTTTAATTCTAAAACACAAAAATGCATTATCAGACCAAAACAACAGAACAAAATTGGAAACACAGTCATAACATGTTAACAAAGCTTCTAAATAGGGGCAATAATAGGGAAGGACACACATTTCTTGGATGTGGATGAACAGCCATCACAGCCATTTTCCTAAATGGGAACCACATCAGCAGCCATTTATATTAGCACCTATTATAGTTCTCAACATTCAAAATGCTTCCATCAATCTAAAAAAGTTGCAGTTCATTATTAGGATTAAGATACTATACCTTGGTTAGTATAATATTAAAAGGAATCAAAGATTGAACAATCAAAAATCTATGCATATTATTTAAGAAGAGATGGGACATTTGTCTTAATAGGGTTTCCTGGGCCTGAGCAGGGGGGTGGACTACGAGACCTCCAACTATGTCATTTCCATCTCTGTTGTTCATGGTGCTCTTTCTTACCATGTATGGTGTATCTTGTGATTAAGCTACTCTATAGCTAACACATCTTTGAAGGTTGTATATAAGCACTATTGTCTCGGAATTAAAGACTATGTGGGCAGCTGAGAAGCCCCTATACAGATATATGTATCATATATTGTCTGTACTGCACATTAACAAATTAGGTTTATGGAAGTATCACGTAGGTCATGCATATTCAATCTATCAGAATAGAGTTGGAAGGGACCTTGGAGGTCTTCTAGTCCAACCTCCTGCTCAAGCAGGCAACCCTGGTGGCCATGGTGGCATGGTGGTTAGAATGCAGTATTGCAGGCTACTTCTGCTGACGGCTGGCTGCCTTCAATTTGGCAGATGGAATCTCATCAGGCTCAAGGTTGACTCAGCCTTCCATCCTTCTGAGGTTGGAAACACAAGGACCCACATTGTTGAGGGCAATATGCTGACTCTGTAAACTGCTTAGAGAGGGCTGTAAAGCACTGTGAAGTCTAAGCCTGGCCCGAGACCGGGCCCTCAGTCCGAGCTCCGCATGGAAGGTGCTCCATCTCAGTTCAGCTCCTCTCCCTCCTCCCTCCCTCTCCCTCCTCTTCTCCCCTCCCCCCCCTCTTTCCCTTCGGGGACATTCATTTTTTTTTTACATTCTTAAATTATTTAATTGCCATTGATTTAGGAATGGCAGTTTTTTTAGCTGGTTTGCTGGGTGTGTGAATGTATGAATGTGAGAGAAAATGTGCCCACTTTTAATTTAATTTATTGTATTTTAATAACTATTGTGAGGTGTGTCTGAAGAGAGTGTTTTGATTGGTGAGTATGATAGACCAGGAGTGCGACCTGGAGTCCCCTCCACTGAGTGTAGAGCAGAAGTGGATGGGGGCCCAGACTCGCCTCCTGTCCTGGTGTGAATGGTACATGTGGCCGCCGGGAACAATGGGGCCATGGGGCGAGGGGGTCTATGGGATGGGGGGGATGTTGGAGCATTTCGGTTACGACTGGGAGGGGCAGATATGATGGGAACTGTAGGGCTAGCCATTACCGGGGAAAAGGACTCGCTACATTACAGCGATTCCTTGTTCCGGCCCCTCAGGATCAACTCAAGGACCTGGTGGCAGACGAGTACGGGCCCTGGTCTCAGGTTGTTGTTGCTAAATGCCAGGTCGTTGTGAACAAAGCCCCCTCGTCTGGGATTAATATTAGACGAGGAGGCAGACCTGGCATGTATAACCAAACCTGGTTGGGCCAAGAGGGAGGAGTTCCCCTCTCAGAGATGTGTCCAGATGGGTTTCAGTGCTCCAACAACCATGACACCAGAGAAGGGGTGGAGGAGTAGCAGTTTATCGTCTGAAGGTTGTTAGTTCCTCGCAGGATCCCTGCCCCAGAGATTGTGAGGTGTGAGTCTCCTCCTCTTGAAGTTGGACCTAGGGGTTCAATTGGGCTTGCTGTTGACATACCTGCCTCCCAGCTGCATCACGACAGCCCTGCCTGTGCTACTAGAGGCAGTAGCCGGGTTGGCGGTGGAGTTCCCCAGACTAATAGTACTGGGGGACTTTAATCTGCCATCTCTTGGTGAACACTCAGATGGGGCACAGGAGTTCATGGCTTCCATGACAACCATGGACTTGACCCAGGTAGTTTAGGGTCCGACTCATAGACGGGATACACGCTTGACCTTGTATTTCTCTCGGGGCAGTGGAGGCGTGATCTCGAGTTAAGGGGAATAGAGACCTTGCCCTTGTCATGGTCATATCACTCCTTGCTGAGGCTTGACTTCAGGACGCTACTCCCCCATGGTAGGGAGGTGGAGCCGATTAAGTGGTTCCACCCCAGCGCCTGATGGACCCAGAGGGATTCAGAGGGATCCCTTGGAGAGATACCAGACTCCCTTGTCCGCAATCCGGCTGAGTCTTTGGTTGCTGTCTGGAACATTGCGGCGGCTGGAGCAGTGGATCGGCTTGTGCCTTTGAGGCCTCTCCGCGGCAGTTGATCCAGGAGGGCACCTTGGTTTACCGAGGAACTCCGGGAGATGAAGCACCAAAAGATATGCCTAAGCGATCACTATTAAGAGCCTTATTAGGACTTATCTAGTGGCGATATGGGCGGCAAAATGTACGCATTTTTCCACTCTTATTGCGTCTGCAGAATCTTGCCCAGCTGCCCTGTTTAGGGTGACCCGCTCCCTCCTGAAAGGTGAGGAGGTGGGGGAACCCCTGCAGGGAAGAGCTGAGGAGTTCGTTCAGTTTCTGTCGGATAAAATCACTCAGATTCAGACAGACCTGGACTCCACTTGGGCAGTACCAGCCGAGTTGCCGAGGGCTAGTCTTAATCGGATTTTCTGGGATGAGTTTGAATTTGTCACCCCTGAGGAAGTGGACAAGGCCATGGGAGCGATGAGTGCCTCCACCTGTTTACTGGACCTGTGCCCCTCCTGGCTGGTTTCGACCAGCAGAGAGGTGACACGAGGCTGGCTCCAGTTGATTACGAGCGCATCTTTGCAGGAGGTGTCTTTCCCACAACCATTAAAGGAAGCAAGAAGCCTTCCCTGGACCCAGCTATTTTGAAAAAACTATCGTCCTGTCTCCAACTTTCCTTTTTTAGGGAAGGTTGTTGAGAAGGTGGTGGCGCTTGAATGAAACGGATTATCTAGACTCCTTTCAGTCCAGTTTCAGGCCTGGGTACAGCACCGAAACCGCTTTGGTTGCCCTGACCAATGATCTCTGGTGGGCCAGGGATAGAGGATAGTCCTCTATCCTGGTGCTTCTTGACCTCTCAGTGGCCTTTGATACCATCGACCATGGTATCCTTCTGCGATGCCTAGGGGAGGTGGGAGTGAGAGGCACCATTTTATGTGGTTTTCCTCTTACCTCTCTGACAGATTGCAGTCGGTGTTGGTCGGGGCCGAAGGTCGACCCCTAGGCCCCTCAAATGTGATGTGCCACAGGGTTCAGTCTTGTCCCCCCTCCTATTTACATCTACATGAAGCCACTGGGTGAGATCATGCGACCAGCATGGGGTAAGTACCACCAATATGCAGACAATACTCAATTGTATCTTTCTGCCCCGTGCCAGCTCAATGTAGCAGCGGACGTGATGTGCCGATGCCTGGAGGCTGTTAGGATCTGGATGGGGGTGAACAAACTTGTGCTCAATCCCGATAAGACTGAGTGGGCTTTGGATGCTGCCCCGAAGGACTGCCTGGACAGTCCATCCTTAACCCTGGGGGGTGAAAATTTACACCCCTCAGAGAGGGCTTGCATTGGGAGTCCTCCTGGATTTGCAGCTGAAACTGGAACATCATCTGTAGGCTGTGACCAGGGGGGCCTTTGGCCCAAGTTCATCTGGTGCACCAATTGCGGCCCTATTTGGATCGGGAGGCACTTCAATGGTCCCTCACGCCCTTGTCACCTCGAGGCTGGATTATTGCACGCGCTCTACATGTGGTTACCATTGAAAAGCATTCCGAGACTGCAGTTAGTTCAGAATACAGCCGCGCGAGTGATATTGGGTGCACGAGGTACATCCATGTTACAACCTGTCCTCCGCGAGCTGCACTGGCTACCAATTGGTCTCCGGACACAATTCAAGGTGTTGGTTATCACCTTTAAAGCCCTACATGACTTAGGGCCAGAGTACCTTCAAGACCGCTGGCGGCCAGTAGATCCCACAGATTAGGCCTCCTTCAGATGCCGTCAGCCAGCCAGTGTTGGCTGGCGGGCCCTCGAGGACAGCCTTCTCTGTGGCTGTTCCAACTCTCTGGAACCAGCTACCTCCGGAGATCCGGACCATATCCACTCTCATGGCCTTCAGGAAAGCTGTAAAAAACTTGGCTGTTCTGGCAGGCCTGGGGCTGTTGACCTCACTGTTGAGGTCCAGCCCCGATTAGAATGAATGTATGAGGTGTTGCTGTTTTTAAACTGTTTCTTTCGTTATGTATTTCGTTATGTATTTTTCTCTTTATTTTGTAAGCCGCACGGAGTCCTTCAGGATTGGGTGGCATATAAATGTGTCTAATAAATAAAATAAATAAATAAATAAGTGCTATTGCTATTTCAGGTAGGTAGCGATCCAGTCCTTTTTTTCAGGCCTGGAAGCCTTTCATTTGGGGTTACTTGGAAACCTGACACTTTTCTTAAAACTTCCAGTGCTTTGGGTACTGGGGCTGTTTCATTTTGTAACTATTACTGGTTCCCCATAAGATTCATGAGCGCAAACTTGCTTGCAGCAATATATATTATACTGACAGGTAATCACCTTCTACTGAAAGGTTATGTTAAAGCAAAATAATTGCTCACTATGACCTTCCTGGCAAGTGGCTTGAGGAATCATTTTTCAAAGCTATCTGCTTTTGAGTAATTGTAAGCATATATTAGACAGCACTCACTCCATATCTTCCAAAAACCTATTGGTTCATATACATTGTTCATATACATTGTTCCCAGTGTCCCAGCTGATATACAATATAACCAACTGCAATTTAACTAGGGCCCTGAATGATAAGATGGTGCAAATATGGAAAGTTCAGAAGTAACCACAATGGCTCTAGGATTCCCTTCCCCTCCTTATTAGAGTTTCTAGAGTAAATGTGAAGGTCGGCCTGTTTTATTATGGTTCGTCACACAGTCAACCAGATTATTATTCCCATGGATTAGTTAGTGAAAAAGGTGTACAATTACGGTGTTTCCCTGAAAATAAGACAGAATCTTATTTTCTTTTGAACCTCCAAATAAGTCTTATTATGGTCTTATTATATTATTATTATTATTATTATTATTATTATTATTATTATTATTATTATTATTATTATTATTATTATTATTATCATCACTATCACTACCACTACCACTATCACTATCACTATCACTATCACTATCACTATCATTATCATTATCATTATCATTATCATTATCATTATCATTATCATATCATTATCATTATCATCATATATTATTTATTTTTCTTATTATTTTTGAGGTGCAGGAGGCAGCGAGCATGGTCACATCATTACTGCTTCTGTGTTTTAATATTTTCAGGGAAGCTTATTTCCGGGGAAGAGCTTATTTTAGCACACACACTCAAAAGCCCGATTGGGTTTTATATCCAGGAGGTCTTATTTTCAGGGAAACACATAATGATATCAACTACTACCAAATGTCATAAAAGCTATTTTAAATAGTATAATTTTAAAATGTCCCTCAAAGCAAATATTACAAGATTAATGCAAGAGTAGGACTTTAGCTATTTTTTACTGCTAAGACTATTAGAGCTGGAGGATGGAACTATAAATTGCAAGAAAGCCCTCATCCCTCACCCTCTTAGGGAAAGAACATAGGACATCTCAAGCTAATATTCAGTCTGGACAAAATCCTGTTCAGAAAGATAGTCCATCACATAATAGAACACAAACGTTATAAATCAAAAACCCCATTTTGAATTATTCTCAGGAACATATTGAGTCCACTAATGCAGAGCTTATAGCCTGGATGTTACTCTGCCGAAGTGGATCTCATATGTTATAATGTTGGCTGAGGCCTTACTACAACCAACTAAATTGCAAACTGCTAATAGGGTTGTTGCAGTAATTCAATCGTGAGGTAACGATGTAGGATCGTCTTCTCCCAAAATGGGGCCACAATGGTACATCTGTCAAAACTGGGCGGTCTCCCCTCACCCATGGACTCCATCTGATAATCATTAGAGCCATGGATCTAAGAGTATCCTCAAGTTGCAAATCTTCCCTTTCCGGGCAATGCAGAGTAGGGGACTGATAAGAAAGCTAGATGATTTTGTACAACAGAACTCCATATTGCTGGGATTTAGCTTTACCTTGTTTCACACTAAACAACTTACAGCCTTCAGTTGTGGTATACCCATGGGGCTTCCTCTGAACTAATATTGTTATTTCTATGGTTTCATTTAGTCAAACAGCATGTGGGATAAAACTGAGCCTGATAGGACCAAGGATGGAGTCACACTTTCTGATCATTACTAACCTAAGCTAAAAGTTAAAGAGTGGAGCTGTTGTGAAACAGAGTTATTTTGAATTATTTCCCATCCAATCCAGATGCTATCATGGGTAGGGTAGCTTAAAGAGAAAATAAGACAGTGGAGTAATGGTCTTTCCATCTATTCCCAACAGAGTGTCATCTACAAGGAAAAAACAGTGCAGCTACCATACCATACCAAGTCTGAATTCAAGCTAAAAGATTCTTGATAACCAGCTTAATTCTGAAATTTTTGCAAGTCCTATCACCTTCTTCAACATCTTCCCTAAAAAAAAGAAGATTAGAACCTGGGTACAATTATCCAAGATTGCTGAATCAAGAGATCACTTTTCAGGAGAAAGAATACCCACAGCTTTCTTCAAAATAGAAATCCAACTCCTTCTCTCAAAAAGTGTTCACCATGTCTCCAATTTGGCCATTCAAAACTTTCTGAACAAGCCAGATGGAGCATGAATCCAGCCTGCAGATGGTAGAAAAACTGCAAAGAAACCATGTCCACTTCTTTAGAATTCACAAAAATAAAATGAATTAAAGATAACTTCACAAGAGATACTTCAGTTACCATGGAGTCTTGCCAACATGAAGTCCAAGTCAAAGCAAATCAGAGTAATATTATCAGAAGAATGCCTTGAAAATATCCACTCCATGGACTGAAAGACAGAGAACCCATGGGTCTGATGGCACTGATTGCAACCATCAGTGTTGGCATCAACCATTGTTGTCCTCATCTTCCAAACTGATTAGACTCACAGTAAAACTGTCCATCCTATTGTTGCAACCAACACTTGCAAGAAATCAACATATTCATAGTGTCGGGAGTGGACTATTTATGCAATCTCCCAGTTATCAACAAGATAACTCCCACCTCTGAAGCATGGAAATTGAAACCCTCTATGATTATCAGCAGGCAAGACAGTGAGTGGTATAGCAGCAATATTTATTGAGAAAGAGATATATAGAGAGAGACAGAGAGAAAAAGAGAGAAGGAGGGAAGGAACTTTACAACTGAATTTGTAAAGTTCTTGCATTCATTTACAGCTAAATGTGTGCTGACTGCACTTCAATTTTGTCATGTAGCCTCATAATAATATTATGGAAATCACCTTGATATAAGTAGTCACAGAGTTTTGTATCCTGTGTGTCTCTTCTAGCATGTTCATATTTTTTGGAATGTTTAAAATATTCCCTTACAATTTCACAGATCACAGAATGTTTCTAATTAAAGAAAAAGTTTATACAGTTACAACAGAGAGAATAAAAGATGATGGTTAGTGTCTTTAATGTCCTATGTAATTTAATGATTGCTAATGTTTTAATTATAGCTGATCTGTTTTTAAACAAAAACCTAGTGTGTCTTTTAGACTGATAATTCATTCTTATGTTTTTTCTTCATTTTCCTCCAAAAGAAAAAAAGATCTATCAATCAGCTAGCCAGCATCCACAGACTATAATTTAATTGAATGCATACATCATCTATTTTTTAAATCCAATCATCAATAGTTGATTAAGTTTGTTTCATCAGCATGCAGATTAGGCAGTTTATCAATGCAGGAAGTTATTTGTATCAAATTGCTGCCTTTGTAAAAATTATAAGCTGACCACTGGAAAGTGGTGGACAATTATTCAGAGGGCTAATATAAGCATACATGAAGATATTTCTAAAACCAAGATTTGAGCTCCTTAGAAGACCTCAAACACCATCATGAAACACTGAAGAGGAATATCTGGAATGAGGACTATGTGCTGATCCTGTGGGCTGAAAGCAGTGAAAAACATAACCAAAGATAAGGTATAAAGATATATGATGTTTGTCTACCCTTTGGAAGAGGACTTTGATATCTAATTGAGGGGATGTCAAGACTAGCGTGTGAATTGGATTAAAGTGAGGGAGAGGTACGCAGAGTCAGCCTCACTCGCTCTTCCCAGATTCCATCTTGCTCCATTACCGGGACAAGAGTCGAGACAGTAGGAGATGGGCTGGGCACTGGTTGATCAGGGTGTCTTTTATGCCTTGCACTGCTCTTAGCACACCACATAACTTGCAGAGACTGCCTTCATGACCATTGCCCTATTCTAGTAGGTTTCATCTGATCAATTCACCGGAAATTGTCTTCATATGCTCGGGATAAAGTCCCTATCTCAACAAAAGTCAATGACCCAATGGCTACTCTCAATCTAGTTTGGCCAGCCTGTTGAAGCTGTTGCCTAGGGTGTGGCTGCTGTGCATGCTATAGCTACTAGGAGCCACAGGTGAGAGCTGAGTGACAGATGGGGATCAAAGGTGGATGTGCTACCCCAAAGCTGCCCTAAAATGAGCTGCCCTAAAAGTACAGAGCATGCCTCTACACCAGAGGTGCTACCCCTCCCTGAACACCCCTAACCCCAGAAAGATATATTACCCAACCAAAGATCCAATGTAGGGATTTCTAGACAACCCCTACATGTTTATTACAGAAAGATAATCTCTTAGCAGGGACAAATTTTCAACTAACTTTTTTTACTAAAAGTTTGGGAATAAGGGAGAAGAAGGAGGGTCAATGTAACATTTGATTGAATGGTTTTGGTTTCTGGGGATTGGCGATAGACAAAGCCAGCATACATTTATGGGAGTAGTTGAAAGGAAAGCAGGAAATCCTTAACCACAGTTGTTTAACAGAGCTTTCAGATTTTGGGGGGCAGTGCAACAATGGGCCTTGGTTTCCTGTGGGTTTCAGTTCAGAGAGGGTAATGACATACAATTTCAGTGCCTGAAACTAAACTCAACAGCATAGATAAAGCCAGTTGTGTTTTCAGAACATGGAAGCAAATCTATCAGGAACTGCTCCACTGACCCAAAGGGATTATGAGAGACTAAACTCAGTTTCTGGAAGGTTTAGCTTGCCTCCTTGGGGCTCAAAATGCAAGTCTTGGTTAATGGAAGTCTTCCATATAACTCTGCCCACTTTCTAGTCATGGTGACTGGGCTCAACTCATTTGTTGGAAGCCAAGTCTCAGATGATTCAAAGAGATTTTCTGATATAAGTAACGGCTTGCAATGAGTGGGAGAGCTCAGAGCTGGCTGCCCAGCTCTATCCTTTCTTTCTCACTTCAGCTATTGATGGGGGGGGGGGGAGTGTTCAAAATGAGATTTTCTTTGTCTATACCTGGCACCAGTGTCAGACTTTTTATAATGTGTCTGTTGAGCATGGCTTATGCTGCAGAAGGGTCTCTGAGACATCTTGTCACCCATGGACAAATTCACAGGTAAAAAAATCCCAGTCCTGGTTGAAAATATTCAAACATTCCCTTTCTCTTGCATTCCAAGTGATTAGCATTTTTGAGACTTGCAATCCAATCAGTAATTCTGAACAATAAATATTCTCCGTCCCTCTAACAATGAAAGTTTATCCTTCTAAAAGGCAGCTATGGCATTTAATCTGAGCAAAAGGTTACATCTATTAAAGGGGTGGGGGTGTATGAAGAAGAGGTTTCCTCATAAATACGTCCTGTAATAACTCCATGTCTCTCCAACACTTCCTGCATTACAAAAACATAAAACCTTTATTTATTTCATTTATTTTTTAAGGTATCACATTTCTTTTGTCATTCCTCCATCTGTATTCCTATTAGTTTTGACTCCTAATTTGTTTCTAAGTCTTTTGTTCTTATTGATTTTTGCTGCATCTGTATGTAAAGTCTGCATATGTGCATGCATAGAAATTGACATACTTTCCCCCCAAATAACTGAGAAAAGGAAGAGAGAGAGAAGCCTCTCATCTCCTCTCCCCTTCTCTCCCTCTGACTTGCTCCTCAGAAGAAGCCTCTCCTCTCCCCTTCTCTCCCTCAGGCTGGCCCCATTGATCCTCTCCAAACTCCCAGCCCGCAAGTAGCAGTTGGAACAGAGTTCTTTTCAGGTTGGGAGTGGGAGTATAACATCTAACTCCTTAGCATCAGAGTGTGTTAATAATAATATAAGAAATGTCATTTTGAATACACACACACACACACACACACACACACACAAATGAACACACACATTTGTGTCAAAGGAAGATGGAAGACAGACACAGACATTAAACAGATTTGTTACTTAGAGGATTTTTTAAAATTATTTAGGGATGAATTTAAATTGAGCAGTCTGAGCACCATTCAATTCAATGTTTCATTTTTTCTGGAATCAACTGCCATATCTACTATCTAGTTCCCTATCAGGAAAAGTTGAAAAGGGAGTGATTAATGTGACTAGTTCACACACACCCTTGCCAGTCTGGAGAGGTTCATTTATTTTCAATGAGAAGAGGCTAATGTTGCAAAAAGCAAGAAGTCCAAGGCCACAGAAGTCCAATTTCCACCTCCACAGTCTTTTAGTAGTAATTACTTTGCTGTCCAGGCATTGTTACCTTTCAAAAAGAGATGCATTTGATCAGAACTAGAAAGGAAAATAAATGTAGACTCTATTCATGTACAGTATATATTTTCAAGTAACATATTCATAGATTTACATATATATGAATATATTCATTTTTAAAGGGAAGGAAGGGATCCTAAATCTAAATGGCTGAGGAAGCAAGAAAGAATGAAAGAACGTTTTTCCCTGGCTATCTCACCTCGGCGTTAAACATTCTTTCAAAGGTTGGCAGCAAAAGCATTATGAGTATCTTTTTTTGGGGGGGGAACCACTTGACACAGCAGATGCCTCACCCCAAAGTGCTTTCAGCCCTGGTGCCAACATGATTTGTACCTTGAGTGACAGGGATTCTAAACAACTAAAAGTGTCCCATACTTTCCATTGCATCAGAGATCTAGTTGCAGATATGAAGCGTTTGATGATATCCCTAACAGGTTTTCACCAGTATCGGATGAAATGCAATTGAAAGCTTCCTCTGCAGATTTGTCTCACCTTATTTTCTACCCCTTAAGGTTCAAAACCTGAAAGCTTTTGCAACATCTCATCAATTTGGGGGATTGGGCAATTTGCAAGATGAGTAATCTATTATCTCTATGTCCTATGGCAGACATTAGAATTTAGAACTTAGAACTTAGAATAACTTTATTGTCACTTTGAATGTACACTAATCGGCATATCTTACAATGAAATTTCATTGCATACAGCTGTCACCATTACCATTGCTGTTCATCTAAGTTAAAGCCAAAATAGAGAGATGCAGGAGATATTACTTCAGCTGCTCTTTCCAATTGCACTCTTATAATTGACTGGAGAACACTTTCCTGACCTACATTTTTGAAAGTTTTAATTCCCACAAATTTCTACAAAACCTCTTGAGCTATACGTTCATTTTCAAAATCACTTCTTTCATTTAAAAAAACCCCAAGTATCGGATAGTTTACTGAAGTGCACTAGGCTGATGCTATGATCTTCACTTCACCTTATTTCCATCTTAGCTTAGGTTTTCAAATGGATGTTTTCCCATGCAGAATTAGGAACCACAGTCAAAATACTTCCCTGAAAGTTCAAAGCATTTGATACTTTCTGCCCTCTCCACTTATTTCATTTTTCCCCCTCTTGAAAGAAAAACCATACAAGCCTATCTATACTCTTTCACAGCCTTCTTACCCTCCTACATCCTCTTTGGTGAATCCATAATGTGGGATTATCACATTCATTTCCATGGCAACAGATGCCAATGCCATAAATGGAGGTTTAATTTCAGGATTAAGCAGGAAGCAGAAACTGGGTAGTGAAATGAAAATTCTTTCTGTAAAATCAAATAGGCGAAGATAATTGCAAGGTGCACTACTTGCCTTCTACATGAACACTTTTAAATCCAAATAGCAAATATTTCTTTCTAGAGCCTGCTCTTTTGCCAGAATGACATTTTCTTCTTGAGAATTCTGATTGGAGGTGATTAAATGCCCGTATTTATTTTACTTGGGAGTGTTTCTTGATTACATGATACCCATCTGTTTTTCCTTATGAGTGATAACCTAGTTTAATATTATGATGTGAGACCAAGCGATGCTTGATTATCCTCAGTTGCAGTGCATATTTTAGATACTGACACACTTAGCATTTATGCAAAATTCCAGATAGTAATCCAGGATCTGCAATTAACACCACCATTGCCAGAGTATATGTCATATTTATATTTCTCAGACCATCCACCTAACACTAAAAAATAGTTTTGATAGTTCTATTAATGATATAGTCTAATGCAAATTATATAGGTGTATTTAAAGAGATGCTATGTATGAATGTAAACCACCAGTATTTATATAGATGTAATACAATTTATAACTTTAGTGTACATGTTTATAAATGCTTGTGATACATAGTGTACATTTACACATAAATCAGATTTGATCTTCATTATTATATCTCCCATTGTTTTCTTTCACATTTTATGATTGTAAAATGTAGTGGATTGAATTTTGATTCTAAAATGACATTTTCCTGGACTAAGTGCAGAAATCTATTAAAATTGGTCATAAATGCTAAGGGAAGACAGGAATTGCAGATGTACATGTTATAACTGTTCTTGTTGGTCAAGTGATTTTCTTATTGTGAAGTTAAAAGGAAATTAAGAGAGGTAATATTTATTGAGAAAGCCATCCTTTACTTCTAAGACCATTAATTCTGATTTGAAGAATTGCTAAAGGGTGATTGACTTATTATCAATCCCAGGTATTATGTCCGTTTTATTCTTAAAACTGGATCTCACAAATTAAATATCTAGTAATTTTATATACTGTGATTTTATATCAGAATTACATCTTTTAATTAAACAACTGAAGAATAATTGGGTCATGGTCTATGTTTGGTTTATGTATACTCCCATATGAATTGTTTCTGTTTCTGACATAAGTATTGTTTCTATGTTGTTGCAAACTTTATTCTAATCAAAGCCTTTTAACAAGTGTATTTATCTGATTTCACTTTTACATTGCAGGTCTTGGTTAACATTTTCAAGTCCTTAAAAAACCAGAAAGATTCACTTAAGAAGGTTTATACCAAGGATGGCTAACTTTTTTTCTAAAGGTGTGCTAAAATAGTGTGTGCGTGTGCTATCGCATGCGTGCACATGCCCACCCACCTGCGAATGCACAAGTGATCCATCTATTTGCGCATGCATGAGCGACCCCCACACTTGGGGAATTTTCACCCTCCCCAGGCTCCAGAGGCTTTCCTGAAACCTGGGGAGCGCGAAAAAGGCCTTCCCAGGCCCTCCAGAAGGCCGAAAATCATGTGGTCGGTGCATGCATGCACATCAGAGCTGAGGCTGCCGAGGGCTGTCATGCTGGCAAATATGGCTCCAGGTGCCACCTGTGGCACGTGTGCCTAGGTTAGTCATCATGGGTTTATACTATAGGAGACACTCCCATTCAAAAAGAATATGTGTGATAATAGAGGAAAATCTGAATAGATTTTCCATACTTCCATCTGGACTTTCCAACTGAGGAGAATATTTGTAGCTCAGAGTTGAACTGCAGAATCTTTGGTGTCTCTCAGCTTAGTTTTTACTTGGAGACATTTCATTACCCAAATAGGTAACATCATCAGTGCTAGCGAATGTCAGATTTGTTTCCTGTTTATATAAAATAGATTGACATGCCAGTTTTGATGGGGCTGTGCTTCTTTTTCTTGGTAGATCCTTGACTAGAATATTGTTTCTGCTTGATTATTTGTCTAGTGTGTTAATCCCTGGTTAGCTAAGTGTTGGCTGCTACAGAGAACATGTTCTGGACTTTTTGTTTATGTCTTAGTTTTTTTAACTTGCGCATGTGCAGGATCGGAATGGCTCCCAGGCTTTTTCTCTCTGAAGCAATTTGGCGAAAAAGCGCTGGAGAATTCTTGGAACCTACTGTATAATCATCTGAAAAAAGTCCCTGGGATGACTGAAACCCAGGTAACACGAGGAGACCAGATATCTGGATGAGCCACCACTCTTAGGCGACCCCGGACTACGCAAATTTTGGCTGCTTTTTAGTTACCTGCGCTGCTCGGTGGTGAAGATGGCGGCGCCGCGCTGACGACGGTGGTGTTTTCCATCGACTCTCAGTGATTACAATGCCTTTTGACTCTGTCTGCGCGATTTGGTGAGCCTTTGGGGACTTTATCTAACTGCCATTGCCATTGCCATCGTCCCGGAGAGGGGGGATCGACCTGGGCTTTGGCTGGGATCAGGCGAATCGGGCGGCTGGCTGTGTTTGCCACCGCCGTGGCCCACCCTGGACGCCCACCCTCTCCATTTCACTCGGCCTCCTCGTCGACGCTTCCTCTTTCCTTCGTTCTTTGCGTGATTGGGCTTTTCTTTTTGGCAAGTTTCTCCCTCTGCCTGCCCTCACTGCTGCGGAGTCTCCTCCTGTTCCCCCTGCCTAGCATCTGGTTTTCTGCTATCTCGGCCTTTGAACATCTGACCTCGGCCTTTGAACACTTGACCTCCTCCAACCGCATTGCCACCCACAACTGCCCCTGGAATACCAACTCGGACAGCATCCATCTAATTCATCTTATTAGGGCACCATGGACTGTGCATTTGTGGTGCATTTGTTCTGTGGAAGGAGTGACGGAAGATGGCAGAAATACAGGTGGGGACTTAACGTTTTATCAATTGATGCACACACACCCCTTCTTTGATCTGCTTCAGCCACCCCGGACTTTTGGACCTTTTCAGGCCTACAGGAAAGGGGGAAGACAAGGCATTCTCCTGTATACTACCTGTAGACCACTGCTGGTTCTCAACCATTTTGGACATCTAAGAGTTATCCACCCAATTATTAAGATCTGCGCTAACTGTTTTTGCATCTGGAGTGTTTGTGTATGTATGCTAGTGAATGATCCCACTTTTTATTAATTTTAACTTTTATACCCTGTTTTTATTGTACCCATATGTTTTTAATGTTATAGTGGGGTATGCATGTTGAGAATGGCTGCTTGGTATATATGGGGGGACCAAGAGTGCGGCCTGGAGCCCTCTCCACTGAGTGCAGAAGCAGAAGTGGATGGGGGCCCGGATTTGCCTCTCATTGAGATTGAGATTGAGATTGAGATGCTTTATTTGTATGCCGCCCTTTTCCCTGGGGGGACTCAGGGCGGCTCACAACTCAAGGGGAGGGAGGACAAACAAGTCACAAACATGAAAAACAATACATCATTAAAAACACAACAGTCATACAATTCGAGTGGGGTTAAAATCTTTAGCCCCAGGCCTGTCGGGACAGCCAGGACTTAAGGGCTACGCGGAAGGCCTGGAGGGTGGTGAGGGTACGAATCTCCACGGGGAGTTCGTTCCAGAGGGTCGGAGCAGCCACCGAGAAGGCTCTCCTCTGGGTAGTTGCCAGCCGACATTGGCCGGCTGATGGAATTCGGAGGAAGCCTAATCTATGGGATCGTATCGGCCTAGTGGAGGTAATTGGCAGTAGGCGGTCTCTCAAGTACCCAGATCCAATACCATGCAGGGCTTTGTAGGTGACAAGTAGCACCTTGAAGCGCACTCGGAGACCAACAGGCAGCCAGTGCAGCTCGCGGAGGATAGGTGTAATGTGGGTGAAAAGAGGTGCACCCACGATCGCTCGCGCGGCCGCATTCTGGACCAGCTGAAGTCGCCAAATATGAAGTCACCCCGGAGTGCATGGGGTAAATGGCCTGCTGAGAAGAGCAGGGGCCATGGGAGGTGGGGAGGGGTCTACAGGGGTTGGGATGGGATGGAGCATCCCGGTTACGTTTGGGAGGGGCAGGTATGAAGGGAGCTTCAGGGCTGGCCATTACCGGGGAAGGAGGGTTCACTACGTCACAGCGATCCCTCATTCCGGCCCTGATAGCTCAACTCAAGGACCAAGTGGCAAGAGATGTCAGGGCCCTGGTCTCAGGTTGCTGTTGCTAAATGCCAGGTATGTGATTCATAAAGCTCCCCTTGTCTGGGACTTAATATTAGACGAGGGGGCAGATCTGGCATGTATTATTGAAACCTGGCTGGGCCATGAGGGAGGAGTCCCCCTCTCAGAAATGTGCCCAGAAGTGTTTCAGGTACTCCACCAACCACAACACCAGGGTGGGGGAGTGGCTACTATCATCCGAGAATCATTAGTTCCTCATGGGATCCCTCCTCCGGAGACTGTCGGGTATGAATCCCTTCTGGTGAAGTTGGACCTAGGGGGTCAAGTGGGCTTGTTTCTAACATACCTACCTCCCAGCTGTGTTTCAACTCTAGGGCTCCTAGAGTCAGTAGCCGGACTGGCGGTTGAGTTCCCCAGACTGATAGTACTGTGGGACTTCAACCTGCCATCTCTCGACGAACGCTCTGATGGGGCGCAGGAGTTCATGGCTTCCATGACAACCATGGACTTGACCCAGGTAATTCAGGGTCCAACTCATACAGCGGGACACACGCTTGACCTCGTGTTTCTCTCGGGGCAGTGGAGAGGTGATCTTGAACTGAAGGGCATAGAGATCTCACCCTTGTCATGGTCAGATCACTTCCTACTGAGGCTGGATTTTCGGAAACTACACTGCACACTGCAGGGAGGTGGAGCCAATTAAATGGTTCTGCCCCTGGCGCCTGATGGACCCATTGGGATTTCAGACGGAGCTTGGGGAGATACCTGACTCCCTTGCCCACAATCCGACAGAGTCCTTAGTTGCTGCTTGGAATACAGCGGCGGCGGGGGCTCTTGACCGGTATTGCGCCTTTGCAGCCTCTCCGCAGCAGGTGGATCCAGGAGGGCCCTTGGTTTAACAAGGAACTCCAGGAGATGAAGCACCAGAAGAGATGCCTAGAGCAACGCTGGGAGGGTCAGTAACTCCGATCTGACTGAACACAGTTAAGAGCCTATTTTAGGACTTACTTAGTGGCGATACAGGTGGCAAAATGTGCTCATTTATCCACTATTATTGCGTCCGAAGAATCTCGCACAGCCGTCCTGTTAGGATAACCTGCTCCCTCCTGAAAGGGAGAGATGCGGGGGAACCCTTACAGGGAAGAGCTGAGGATTTGTTCAGTTTCTGTCGGACAAAGTTGCTCAGATTCGGACGGACCTGGATTCCACTTGGACAGTACCAGCCGAGATGCCGAGGGTGGACCTTCATCGGATTTCTTGGAGCAAGTTCCAGCTGTCACTCCTGAGGAAGTGGACAAGGCCATGGGAGCGGTGAGTGCCTCCACCTGTTTACTGACCCATGCCCCTCCTGGCTGGTTTCGGCCAGCAGGGAGGTACACGAGGCTGGCTCCAGAGAATTGTTAACACCTCTCTACAGGAGGGATCTTTCCCGCAGCCTTAAAGGATGCGGTGGTAAGACCCCTCCTTAAGAAACCTTCTCTGGATCCAGCTATCCTTAAAAACTACTGTCAGTCCTCCAATCTCCCCTTTGTAGGAAAGGTTGTTGAGAAGGTGGTGGCCTTCAACCTCCGATGTACCTTGGATGAAGCAGATTATCTAGACTCCTTTCAGTCGGGTTCAGGCCGGTTACTCCACCGAAACTGCTTTGGTCGTGCGACCGATGATCTCTGGCGGGCCAGGGATAGAGGACATTTCTCTATCCTGGTGCTTCTTGACCTCTCAGCAGCCTTCAATACCATCGACCATGGTATCCTTCTGCGACGACTGGAGGAGGTGGGAGTGGGAGGCACCGTTTTACGGTGGGTTCTCCTCTTACCTCTCTGACAGGTTGCAGTCAGTGTTGGTTGGAGGACAGAGGTCGACCCCTAGGCCCCTTAAATACGGGGGTGGCCGCAGGGCTCGGTCCCTGTCCCCCCTCCTATTTAACATCTACATGAAGCCGCTGGGGGAGATCATTCGCCGGCACGGGATTAAATACCACCAATATGCGATGATACCAGTTGTATCGGTCCGCCCCGTGCCAACTCATGCGAAGCAGTGAAGTGATGTGCCAGTGCCTGGAGCTGTTAGGGTCTGGATGGGAGTAAACAACTGGCACTCAATCCAGACAAGACCGAGTGGCTATTGATGTTGCCCCCCAAGGAGTAGTCCTGATATTCCATCTCTTAGCCTGGGGGTGAAATTTTACACCCCTCAGAAGGGTCCGCAACTTGGGTGTCCTCCTTTCGCAGCTGACAGTAGAACATCATTTGTTGGCTGTAACCAGGGGGGGGCTTTGCCCAGGTTCGCCTGGTGCAAACCAGTGTGCGGCTCTACCTAGACTGGTAGCCACTTCGAATGGTCACTACTCATGCCCTCATCACCTCAATCTTGACTACTGCAATGCGCTCTACATGGGCTTGCCCCTGAAGAGTGTTCTGAGACTATAGTTGGTCCAGAATACAGCCACGCGAGCGATATCAGATGTACCTAGATACACCCACATGACACCTATCCTCCGCGAGCTGCACTGGCTTCCTATCGTCTCTGGATGCACTTCAAGGTGCTGATTATTACCTTTAAAGCCCTACATGGCCTAGGACCTGGATATCTGCGAGACCGCCTCCTGCCACATACCTCCCAACAGCTGATAAGATCTTACAGGCTGGGCCTCCTCCAGGTGCCGTTGACCGGACAATGCCGGCTGGCGACCCCTCGGGTAGAGCCTTCTCTGTAGCTGCTCCCGGGCCCTTGGAACGATCTGCCCGTAAAGATCGGGACCCTTCCCACCCTCTCGGCCTTCCAAAAAGCCACTAAAACCTGGCTGTTCCGGCAGGCCTGGGCTATTGACCCATGAATGAGGTCCAGCCCCCATCTAGGTTTGAGTGCATGGTCTGTTGTTTTTAATTCTGTTTTGGTTTTCCCCTATATTTTATTTCTATTTATTCTTGTATTGTAAGCCGCCCGGAGTCCTATGGGATTGGGCGGCATATAAATTTATTAAATTACTAAATTACTAATTAACTGTATTTTCTGAATGGTGTTCAGCTATGCGCAGTAGTTAACAATGCTTCTGCGCATGCATATCTATTAATGATTTGTCTGAATGGCAGACTTCCAGGAAGTCCCTAACATTTTTTTCATTTTAGCT
The DNA here is from genome assembly GCF_009769535.1 of Thamnophis elegans. Taxonomy (NCBI): domain Eukaryota; kingdom Metazoa; phylum Chordata; class Lepidosauria; order Squamata; family Natricidae; genus Thamnophis; species Thamnophis elegans. Next base: position 49,551,104 of record NC_045541.1, read on the forward strand.
TAATCTAGGTGGCTCATAATTTTCCATTCAAATTAGGGTTGACTCTTTCCATGTCTTCCAGACTTTCATCTCTAATTGCCACCATTTTCCTCTGCTGAGGATATAAAAGGTAGTGTACTACTGTTTTCTTCTTCCTTTGAGAATGTTCTTTCCTTTGAATATTGATAGTTTCAGGTGTCTTCCCTATTTATTTTGTAGTAATTATGACAAAAATGTTGTCTACATACTGGATCCATACTTTTGGTTGTATATGTGGGGAGTGTATATACACTTCTACACACAGTCTCTGTTATTAGTGCTAAGAGTGGATGACCTATGGTGTCCCTCTGCTTTGTTGGTATATTTGTCTATCAAACTGAAGTAGATATGGTGGCACAGGTTGATGAAATCATGATTCTGGGTATTTTGATCTTTGGATATTTGACTAGACTAGGTCAGGTATGCCAGTTCTGGATTTATGGCTGTAAAGAGCATTGTAACAGCAATGAAATCTTAAGTTCATCTTTTTCTACTTTTAAAGGTTTTGATTTATCTGAAGGCACCGCTATGTGGATTCTCCCAATCTCTTCTGAATTCATTAGTCCTCTCCCTTCTTTTCCATAAAAAAAATTTATTCAAGCCTGCAAATAAGTGCACATATAATACTATGACACAGTAGTGATGAGAAGAATTGAGGTTCAAGATTTGACATTGTCACATTACAGAACAATAGGACTTGGGTATTTATATTACGTAGCTCAAATTATATTAAAAGATGCAGCCAATCAAAAGCTTTTTTTGCAGGTCAGCTGCACAAGTTTCTACCAATCTAAAAGTTTCTGAATCCCTTGGTATTCTTCTTCTTAAGGAACTGGCTGACAAAGGATCAGCAGAGACTATCTGGCTAGTTCTCTCAGAAAATGACTTAAAGCATGACTGGAGAGATTCCAGTGCTAAGAAATGCCAACCCATCTTCTCTCATAGATCTTCTTTTGTCTGATTTTTTTTTTGAGCAAATGATGTCAAAATGGCAGAGTTAGTTTGACCTCTAGAGAATGCATGAGTTTTGAGTTTATGAGTTTATTGAACACTTATAGGCCGCCCTTTTCCCTGAGGGGACTCAGGGCGGCTTACAATAATGAGGGAGGGGAGTGCAAGACAAGACATAAAAGAAAATGTGAGTAAAAAATAATTAACAGTAAAAGCACAACATTCACTCAGCATTCGGAGCGGGGGAGAGAGTAAAGTCCTATCCCCAGGCCTGACGGGATAGCCAGATCTTGAGGGCCGTGCGGAAGGCCTGGACGGTGGTGAGGGTACGGATCTCCACGGGGAGATTGTTCCATAGCGTCGGAGCTGCAACTGAGAAGGCTCTCCTCCGCGTAGTTGCCAGTCGGCACTGACTGGCGGATGGGATTCGGAGGAGGCCTACCCTGTGCGATCTGATGGGACGCAGGGAGGTAATTGGCAGAAGGCGGTCTCTCAAATAGTCAGATCCACTACCATGGAGCGCTTTATGGATGGTAAGTAGGACCTTGAAGTGCACCCGGAGATCAACAGGTAGCCAGCGCAGCTCACGGAGGATCGGTGTTATGTGGGCGAACCGCGGTGCGCCCACGATCACTCGCGCGGGCCGCATTCTGGACTAGCTGAAGTCTCCGGAATGCTCTTCAAGGGCAGCCCCATGTAGAGCACATTGCAGTATTCCAGCCTAGAGATCACAAGGGCTTGAGTGACTGTTGTGAGGGCCTCCCGGTTCAGGTAGGGCCGCAACTGGCGCACCAGGCAAACCTGGGCAAATGCCCCCCCTGGTCACAGCTGACAAGTGATGGTCAAAACTCAGCTGTGGGTCCAGGAGGACTCCCAAGTTGCGGACCCTGTCTGGAGGGGTATAAATTTTGCCCCCCCCAGCCTGATTGATGGGACATTAGCCAAATTGTTTGGGAGGAAAACACAACAGCCACTCGGTCTTTTCCGGGTTGAGTACCAGTTTGTTAGCTCTCATCCAGTCTTTAACAGCCTCAAGGCCCCGGTTCATCACGTCCACCGCTTCATTGAGTTGGCACGGGGCGGACAGATACAACTGTGTATCGTCCGCGTATTGATGGTATTTTATCCCGTGCCTCCGAATGATCTCGGCCCAGTGGTTTCATGTATAGTTGAATAGTAGGGGGGATAGACCGAGCCCTGCGGCACCCCATAAGTTAGGGGCCTCGGGGACGATCTCTGCCCCCCCACCAACACCGACTGCGACCTGTCCGAGAGGTAGGAGGAGAACCACTGCAGAACAGTGCCGCCCACTCCCACCTCCCGCAGTCGTCGCAGAAGAATACCATGGTCGATGGTATCGAAAGCCGCTGAGAGGTCAAGGAGAACCAGGATGGACGCATGGCCTCCATCTCTGGCTCTCCAGAGATCATCGGTCAATGCGACCAAAGCGGTTTCTGTGCTGTAACCGGGCCTGAAGCCGGACTGGAAGGGGTCAAGATAGTTAGCTTCCTCCAAGGTACGCTGAAGCTGGAAGGCCACCACCTTCTCAACAACCTTCCCCACAAAGGGGAGGTTGGAGACTGGACGGTAGTTATTAAGAACTGCTGGATCCAAAGACGGTTTCTTCAGGAGGGTCTCCCACTGCCGCCTTAAGCGCAGTGGGGAAGTACCCCTCCCGAAGAGAGGCGGTAACACCGCCTGGATCCAGCCTCGTGTCACCTCACTGCTGTTGCAACCAGCCAGAGGGGACACGGGTCCAGCATGCCTTTGGAATTCTTCAGTACCACATGGCAATCCATACTTCTCTTTTCCTTCTCCTTTTAAATTTGCTGAAACAGGAGATTAGGGAGCAAGTGCATTTCCTAACCGGTACATTCAGTGAAGAGAGAAGAGTGCCAAACTGAAAAGGTATCCTTCAAAACAGGAGATGAAACTCCTGGCAATGCTATTTATGGGTACACATCAGAGGTGGGTTCCTACCAGTTCAGACTGGTTCGGACAAGTAGGTAGCAGCATGGCCTGCCATGCTCCTGAACTGGGCCTATGGCACTGCCATCTTGTTTTTTGCTTCTATGCATGTGCAGAAGCATTTTTTAACTACTGTGCATGCGTGAATAGCACGCAGCAAGCACGTCCCTGAGTGAACCGGCAGTAGCAGAAGTCGGAACCACCTCTGGCATGCATCTAATAGAAGTCATGGTGGTGCAGTGGTTACAATGCAGTACTGCAGGCTACTTCAGCTGACTGCTGGCTGCCTGCAATTTGGCGGTTCAAATCTCAACAGACTCAAGGTTGACTCAGCCTTCTATCCTTCCAAGGTCAGTAAAATGAGGACCCAGATTGTTGGGGGCAATATGCTGACTCTGTAAACTTCTTAGAGAGGGCTGTATAAGAAGCAGTATGTAAGTCAAAGTGCTATTGCTATTGCTATTGCTATTGCTATGAACATGCCAGACCTATGCACATTTCCTCAAAATTTGTCTTTATATGCTATTGTATTTAATAGAGTCCACTACAAGTAGTCCTTGTCTTACAACTACAATTCAGCCCAAATTTTATGTTGTTAAGTGAGGCAGTTAAGTGAATTTTGCCCCATTTTCTTTTCTTGCCACAGTTGTTAAGTGAGTCACTACAGCTGTTAACAACATGGTTGTTAAGTGAATCTGGCTTTCCCATTAACTTTGCTTGTCAAAAGGTCAGAGAAGGTAATCACATAATCCCAGGACACTGCAATCATCATAAATATGAGTCAGTTGCTAAGACTTGGTGTCTAAATTTTGATCACTGATCATGTCCCAGTTTTCATGAAAATTAAAACTTGGTAAGTGACCCTTTCAACTTTTTCTAGTGGTATTCCTTCCAAATTTATCAGTGGTAAATTAATAGGTTGTTTGCTGATGACCATGATCTTAGTTTTTGAGGTGTTAAGCTTCAAGCCATATTTCTCAGATATTTCTGAGACTCTGTTGATGAGGAACTGAAGGTCTTCATGCTTACTGCCAAGCAGAACTCTATCATCAGCATATATTAAATTGTTGATCTGAACACCATTTACTTTGAGACCAGCATCAATGTTTTCCAGTGCTTCGTTGAAAATTGACTCAGAGTAGATATTAAACAACAGTGAAGACAGAGTACAGCCCTGTCTGACCCCTCTTCATATTTCTGCATCATCTGAGTATTTTTGGCCTAGTCTCACATTTGCTGCCTGATGCCAATATAGATTCTTATGATTCAGATGTCTTTGTCATCTAGTCCTAGTTGTTGGAACGACTGTATAATGAAATCATCTTCTTGCTAAAAGTGCAACTAACTCAGTATTTTTCTGTATTATTTTTCTGTGCTATATAAATGACACAAAATAAATTTTGGCTTCCGACTACTAGGTAGTATAACAGAAAATTTCTGACATTATTGGGACAAGAGTGAGAAGGAAAGAATTCTGATGGATTATAGCTACTCTACCTGTACAGTTATGGATTACTTCCATAAAGTGGGTTTTGTTCATTCATAATATATGAAAGCTGAACATATGTTTTAAAAGAAATCCTCTCCAGTTTTGACTTTTAGTTAAACTGTGTAAGACTTACACTGGATAGGATGCTTTCACTGAAAAATATGGGCCATGTTTCTTAAGGCTGATGCTCTGATTGTGAATTTAACAACTAGCTTCAAATGAATATTCTATTCATATTCACTTGAATATACATAAAACCCCTTTGGGTTCATTCTGTTCATTGAAGCAAGGCTGGGCCCTGAGAGTTAGGCATGCTTGCAGTGAAAACATCAAAGTCAGGGTCAGAATGTTTGCTTCAGTCTTTCTAATTTAAATTTAAATGCCTTGGTCAAGGTTAAGACCTGGAAAGCTTATGCATGTGTATGTTAGTTGAGGTTGATTTAAAATAAGCTTTGCAACTCTATTCCCATGCATTTTGGGCATGACTTCCAGAGCACCTTATTTTTTATTTATTTTTTTAAAAAATACATTTGTATTTTTGGTGTAAAACTTCTAAGTTACCATAATTAATCTATGATATTGAAAACGTACCACATTTGCAGGAGATTCATTTTAAAAACGTGATTGAGAATTTCATTCCCACCCCAGATCTTTCTGGTTGTAGCTGTAATTGTTATGCATGGCTTAAGAAGCCTGAAAAAATAGCAATAGCAATAGCAGTAGACTTATATACCGCTTCATAGGCCTTTCAGGTCTCTCTAAGCGGTTTACAGAGAGTCAGCATATTGCCCCCAACAACAATCTGGGTCCTCATTTTACCCACCTCAGAAGGATGGAAGGCTGAGTCAACCCTGAGCCGGTGAGATTTGAACCGCTGACCTGCTGATCTAGCAGTAGCCTGCAGTGCTGCATTTAACCACTGCGCCACCTTGGCTCTTTAAGCACTAATTTCAATCGAAGGCCCCTTCAAAGCCACTCTGCAAAGCTTCAAGGTTCTTCAGTGGTTTACTAAACATTTGAGCATGCAAAGATATTTCCACTGGTGAAATAAAATGGTTGACTGACACAAAGTGAGGAGCCTTCAACTCTGCTCTTTTAAAGGGAGGCATTGCTCTGCAAAGGGTAATGGGGCAGGTATGCCAGCCTAAGGAAGTTTTGCAAAGAAGAAACACTGCACATTCATACACTGTTTAGGAAAATGTGCACATGCACAGAACAATTTACAGTGAACTGTGTATGCGCAGTCACTAAAATTCAAAATGGCGGCACTCAACCAGTTTGGGGGGGTGTCAGGCCTGGGTTGCTGCTGGTTCTGCGACCCAGGCCGGAATTCCACTACCAGTCCAGCTGAACTGGGCAGAACCGGCAGCAACCCACCTCTGGTCCAGATACTGCAACCATTACAAATACGTGCCAGTTGCCAAGCATCCAAATTTTTATCACGTGATACTGAGGATGCTGCAACAGTCTAACATATGAAAAATTGTTGTATGTCACTTTTTCCAGTGGCTTTGTAACTTTAAACGGTCATTGAATGAATGAATGGTTGTAAGTTGAGGGCTACCTATAGCGAAGAGTTACAGACAAAAAAAAAATTCTGTCTAGAAACTGCTGTCAAAATGTATATGAAAATTTTATTTCCTATTTGGTTTCACTTACATTCTTCGAATAGAATAACCACTTTGGTTAGAGGGGTGATTTGATCAAAGTACCCTTTGAAGGTCTGTATAGCCAACTACAAGAGAACATTCAAAAGCATTCTATGTCTAAAATACATGGAGATATGTCTTTTTTATTTGTTTGTTAGTTTGCCAAATTTATATCACCACCCATCTCACTTAATATGACTTTGGGTGGCATACAAATACAGCAACAATTAAAACAACATAGCCAATCCTAAAACACTAAATGTAGATCAAAATAAAAGATGAAAAAGCCGAGATTGTAATGGAATAACAGTCATATATTAGCATATAACCACCTTACAATCTCCCCAAGGAATCTCAAGGTTACTGGGGGGAAATAGTTGTAATGGCTTTCCAGAAGGAAAGCCTTCATATATTTCATTTTTAACATATGTGCAAGGTGATTTTTTAAATTGATTCTTGACAAAAAACAGAAAAACTAGACACAGCACAAGCTGTTAAACAAGTAGGAGCTCTACTAGCATCAAAAGAACAGATGGTAAACAGATAATGCAAAGAATAGAGATTTTTGTTGTGGGTTATTAACAAGAAACCAGGAAGTATTCTTTCATTATTTTCTGCAGAGGGCTATAAAATAAATATAATACTGAAAATATGAGAGAGACAAAATTCTTAGCCTGTGGACCACTAATATACAGAAATCATCTTTTTTAAATTGTTCAAACATTTTCTTAATATGTTGAGAGAAAAAGCTTGACCATGAAACTATTTTGGTGCTATCTTAGGAAAAAGAGAAAGGAATTTTACAAGATAAATATAAAATTGAATTCCAAACACACAAGACAAATATGCATGGTTAATTCTTTGCTTTCCATAATCCTGTTTAGCAGTAAATAATCTAATGAAGACTTAGAAATGTTGTTATCTGTACTGAGTTGGCAGCATAAGCCATTTTGTTAAGAGTAGTACATTTAAAGCACAAAAAAACCATTAAAAATAAAACCTGCACTAGAACAAAAGCAGTAAAAATATCTACAATAAATAAAAGTCCATACCTTTGTCTTTGTATGTGTGCACACTCTACATATGCTGAATTCAGTGTGTCTTGTGTAACATCTCTTTCAGTCCAAGAAAACTGCAAATGGCTTGGATGAAACTCACCTGAAAACTTTTTGTGATCCCAGTCTTATCTCTTTGGCTTCCCTTAATGTTTAGCTCATGGGTAATCATATATATCTGCTTTTTTTTCTTCATCAAAACTAAAAAGCAAACTAAAGGTAAAGTTTTCCCCTCACACATATGTGCTAGTCATTCCCAAGTGCTCATCTCCATTTCAAACCAAAGAGCCAGCGCTGTCTGAAGACATCTCCATGGTCATGTAGCTGGCATGACTAAATGCTGAAGCTGCACAGAACACTGTTACCTTCCCACCAAGGTGGTTCCCATTTTTCTACTTGCATTTTTACATGCTTTCAAACTGCTAGGTTGGCAGTTGGGACAAGTAACAGGAGCTCATTCTGTTATGTGGTGCTAGGGATTTGAACCATCGAACTGCCAACCTTTCTAATTGACAAGCTCAGCATCTTAGACACTGAGCCACTGTGTCCACTTTAAAAAAAAACTAGACCTACAAAAAAACATCCCTTCCTTTATTATGTCTCTTTAACATTACCTCAAAATTTACACAAGCAGGAACACAATCAGTGGGGCTCCAGTCCAATGTATTATTATCATAAATATAATACAGTATCTTGCATTTCCAGAGGACTGTTGAGGAGGCTTAGTAAAATGTTTTTGCTTTAAGGACAAATGAACTAAGTTAAAAGGAAAGCATTTACCAGGTAGGAGAAATACAACCTCTTTTTACCCCTTCCTGTTCTTCAACAAACAATGCCCCCCCCCCCAATCATCACTTTTAAATAACAGCATCATAACCACTAAGACATACAAAAGACATCCCTAGCAGCTGGCTCCTGGCACATTATGGTTTATCATCACAGTAATTGCATCTTGGTTATGGATTATTGCTATGCATCATCTAAATGAGATGCCTTGGTGATGTATTGAAAAAGCAGGGGTTGTCCAGGATGGGGGAAGGAGACAGTTCAATTTTTTGTATCTGAAAGAAAAAAGATGATTCAGAATGAGAGTGGAGAGGATGTTATTAACTACTTCATTTAAACTGCTGGTAGTAATGATGAATGAAATTCTCCACCATAATTTCTTTGTCACTAATGTCGCTTTTCTCTCGCTTTCTCTACAAAAGACTTGTAGATTGCCTTCTTCTTGGGGTGGGGGGAGGCATGGCTCCTTTGCAAAGGGAAAAAGATAAAAAAAACCTGTACTTTCTTAGCGCTGGAATTCATTGTGAAAAAATATTACAGAAAGGCTGCAAATCAGGATGATTGATAAAAATGATACCTGTGCATATTTTCATGCTGCTTGGTGGTAAATAGTCTTATACTGCATCTTCCATGGAGAGTGGAAGAATGATCAGTCAATTTTTTAGAATAACTGTGTAAAATTCTAAAGTGGGGAAGAAGCCAATGGCCAATATCAGAAAGCCATAATGCAGAATTGATTGAGAACCTGGCAGTCTCAGTTGGGGCCGAGAGATCTCCATCAAGCTTAAACTTTCAGTGCTCAGGAAATTTTTTCTAAAAATGCTGCTTCCTAGCCCTATAACTGTGACATTGAACTGTTCTGAAGAGATATTTGCCCCTTGAAAAGTAATCTTATAATTAAATTGAGCTTAAACATTTAAGAGACTGTTGGCAAAAAAAAATTAATAGAAGTGTTCCTGCAACATAAAATTATAGACTTGAATGAATAAGTTTAGTGCCTTATAGTAGATTTGATCATAAAGGCCCAATTCTGAACTGAGCCTTTTATTATGCAAGATGGGCAAAATGCACTTAAGTGTTTCTAGATGTCACACTAATAATGTGATGATGTACAAATTCTTCTCAGTAAGATATTAAAGAAAAAGGCTTGTGTTTTTAAACAGTTTTGTACCCTTTCTTTCCTTAAGATATGGAGAATAGACCCGTGTTGTTAATTAGAACCAAAATATTACTAAGTTAATTTAAATTATTGTCAGTTCATGAAGAGGAATTATTACTGTTCATGAAGAGGAACAACTACAAACCAGGGTGAATAAATAATGATGAGGGAAAGGAATCTTGTCCAGTGAGTGACTGGTATTTTCTCCTTTTAAAAAGAGGACAAAATACCCATTGCATGCTCAGAGCAAGGTAGGACTACAACTGCTTCTCCTACCCTTCCTTTCTTGCAGTTGTCATTTGACCATGTTACATTTAGATGATTAGTTGATATTTCACAATGATCATCATAAAGAGGAGGAGGAGGGATTTTTCTGCCACATCAATTAGGTGTGTGCACACGCACGTGCGCGTGCGTGCATACTGGTAATTTAAAAGTTTTGAAGAAGTGTTGACCACCCACTGACCCTAGTAAGAGAAGTTCTTCTTGCCCCAGGAATTGTCTCCAGAATTTATATATTCACACAAAAGAGGCAGGGGGGGAAAGCAGCTTACCTATTTCACAAGGTATAACAATTTCCAGGGATAAAAGGGACCAAACTTAGCCAAATTATTGATTTCCTGTTTCTAAATATTGCCATTTTAATAATAAGCTAAGAAAATATCCTTCAAGTGGAGCTTGACTCCTGGTGTCTTCATGGTCATGGCCATATATTTGCCTCCGTGTCAATATGGAAGAAACAGGATCAGCTTTAGGCTAGGTCTAGGGTTTCAAAGCTTTGGTGTACCTCAAGCCATCCCACCTTTTGAATAATTAAAAGAAAATGCAAATCTTCACATCACTGGACCACCCTGGCCATGTTGTATCTGGGAAGGATGCTAAGTGAAGACATCTTGCAGCACAATGGAGTGGACTACAAGTTTCATTCAAAATAATAAAGCATTCTATCAAGGGATTTTATGCATCCAAAAGATTAAGCTGAAATGACCTCATCAGCATAAAGTCATTTAGATCTGCCTTGCCCTGAAATAGCAGCCCATGATACATCCCCATCTGAACTTGAAAACCTCTGTTTGGAAACAAAGGTTACTTTTCCCTCCTTTAATTTTTTCTTTGGTCTGCTGAGGGTATTTACTGTATTTACTCAGAGTCTTCTGTGGTGTTCAGTTGAAAAACTTTAGCCAGGAATCACACTGTATTCATCTGGGGGAAAGTTTAACTTCACTCAGGGGAAATTCTTACAAGAGAAACAGGAACATTTATTCTCTTTTTCACTCTAGGTCCTGGAAATCTGCTAGGGGAAAAGCTCTTCTCTAGGGTAATATGAGAGATGATATGAGAGGAAGGCAGAATCATTAAAACTCTAGATGCTTCACAGGCATACAACTATACAACAATAAAAACAATCCAACAATAAACAGGATGGCACAATCATCCTGTGCAGCAAAAACCCCTCCTTCAAAGGAGCTACAACCATCCTAGCCAAGGGCCTGAATGAAGAGATAGGTCTTTGTGGTCCTCCAAAATACCAGTAGTGTGGGACTCACTTGAATTTTGCAAGGAACTTCATTCCAGCAGGCAGGGGCTGCAACAAATCAGGCTGCTTCCATAGTCCTTATAGATACCATTGTTTCATTGAAGGAACTCAGAGTACACCAACACTGCCTGATCGAATCAGCCAGGTAAATATTATGGAACATGGAGGGTCTCTCAGATAGCGTGTTGGCTTCCAGTTTGGGACAGGGACATAAGTTTCAATCAGAACCATTTTCATCATAAAGAAAAAAGGCTAAGAGGTGAATAGGCAAATCTCAGAAATTTGAATCCCAAATTGCCAAAATGAGAAATGCATATATTATCCATATCATGCTGACCCATAACTCCTAAACCAGTGATGACGAACCTTTTCAGCACCAAGTGCCAAAAAGGGAGCCCACACTCGTCAGGGATGCGCCCTGGAAGACAAGCTGCCAAATGGGCATGCGCTCACTGGAACTTCTGGTTTCCACCACACACCTGCACACCAGACACTTGTCTTCCGGTTACTGGCATGCATGTGTGCACGATGATCAGCTGGCTGGTGCACATGCACACAACGGAAACTGGAAGACCATCTCTTCCAGTGTCCAGGACTGCTGCATGCACAGAAAACAGCTGATCATCACATGTGCAGCCATGCCAGAAAACCAGAAGAGGAACGGTCAATACCACGCATGCCAGTCAACATGGCTCCACATGCCACATTGATATATGCAAGAATATTTATTTTAAAGAAGTAGGGGTATCTCACCTCAGATATAAGGAAAAAGAATGGAACCCTTGACTGATCTGAATCCTGAAACCCAATGGCTGATGCTTACATCTGGAGGGACTCTGTCACTGATAACAACAGAAGCTTTTGATGCAAGTTGCAATCACCTGGATGCTCAAATCAAATTGCAAGGGAGGGGGAGGCAAAAGAAGGCAATGCAAATGATCAAGACCCCTGAGTGCCTGGCTTATCAGAAAATGCAGGATATTTCTGATTCTTTAGGTTAGGGGGAAAAAATACACAGCCCAGGGGAAATGATTTAGAAGCACAAAAGCATGCAGAGCATGGAGAAAGGAGGCAGGAAAACTTTACTCTCTCATTCACTCAAAACATCCTAACAGGAACACACAATGAAGCTAGTTAGAAGGACCCCAAGAATTGGAGGAAGAAAATCCTTCTTCACTTAATGCATAATTAATCTACTTGGGAGCATCCCAGATGGTTTATTTGGCCCCCAACATTGACCATTTTGGGAAGCAAAATTCTGGACTACTATGAGCTTCTCTGGGAGAGTACCAGTAAATGATTAAAGTCCCCCTTTTCCATGTATAAGAGAAGCCCAATGCAGATCAGCCACTCTCAGACTATTTTCCTTACAGAAACACGACATTACTACTAATTGCAGATATAATGGCACATAAGGTTTGACCTTTTAATAGTTGTTTAATTGCTCTTCCAGGAAAAATCTCCCATTCCACCTGGAGATGTGTTCAATTTTCTGTGTAAATTAAGAGTCAAGGTATAAGGTTGATGCAGTAGAAAAATGCATCGTTATTGTGTTATATTGTAGCTATATACACACAAAGGCCAGGCAGGGTCTGCCTCCTGAAACCTTTATTGGTACCTGACTGATAAAAATGGAGGTCAGATTCTGATTTTACTTGTATTTACTCTAACCTACAATTTCTTAATTGGCTGCCCGTGCAGAGCAATCGAATTCGCATTTGGTGGCAGCTCCGTTCCTGGAAGGTTTATGAGGTTCATCGTCCAAATACCCATAACGCTCTAAACAGTTCAGCGGGTTTGGCATCATCTCCTTCATTTGGAATAATGCTCACCATTCAAAAGTGATTTAAACTGGCATGTGGTGCCTGTCAACACAACACCTAACCTGAGCCTCTATAAATCATCTCAGTTTTGTAAGGATTATATATACACCCAAATTTGGAAATAAATGGAACTTTCATCCATGCCCGATTTAGCCACCGAGAAGTACAAAGATTCAGAATGTGGGGATTTGCCCATTTTTTTTAATTGCCATTCTCAGATCGTATCTGCTCAGACTTCTAATGTTGCTGATTTCTTTAATTTGCTGGCTTGTTTGTTGATTGAATTTAGATCCCAACTTACTGTCAATAAGTGGCTAAGCAACAATGAAAACAGAGATAAAAACAAAGTCAATCAACCAAGGCGGATGATTAAATCAAAATTGAAAACGTAATTACTTCCATTATTAAAATATGCCTGTGCAGCAAGTGGCACATTTCCTACTCCTATCTATTTCATTATTGTTTTCTTTTCTTAGCAGACCTATTGCTACGCTAAATGCCTTGGTATGACTAGAATTTAGGCACCATCAGAAGAAGGATAAGGCAGCATAAGCCTGCCACACGATTGGCAGAGCAAGAATGTTTTAAGCCACCCAGAATCACCTTGTGGCAAGATGAGCAGCAAACAATTTTCATACATACATACATACATACATACATACATACATACATACATACGCTCATGCCACAACATGTAACTATTGTATTGTTGTTGCTCTCTAGTGCCATTAGTGGTGGGTTACCACCAGTACGCCCCGGTACGGGCATTCCAGTGCCTGCCAGGAGCACCAGGTACTATTCCAGTAGGGTGCTTCGGAGGGCAAATTAAATTCTGACAAGCAGTCTTCGTGGCACAAAACACAATGAGCCAAAATCTTCAGAAATATTAACTGTTGTCTCCTACGACAACCACTCCCCTTTCCTTCTATTTTTTTTCCCCAGCCAGGGCGGGGTGCTTTGCTTTGCTTTGCTTTGCTTTGCTTTGCGCTGCTTTGCGCTGCTTTGCGCTGCTTTGCTTTGCTGCTTTGCTTTGCTTTGCTTTGCTTTGCTTTGCTTTGCTTTGCTTTGCTTTGCTTTGCTTTGCTTTGCTTTGCTTTGCTTTGCTTTGCTTTGCTTTGCTTTGCTTCCCAAGTCGACTCCTTGTCCTCTGTTGCTCACCTCTTCTAACTACTCTGCGCATACTGCATCTGGAAAAGGTCCCAGCTGTTCTTCCTTCTCACTTATATCAGCCTCCAAAGGCAGCTGGTTCTCCGATGGCTAGGAAATATTGGACGGACCTGGCTCTACCTCTGTGTCTGATGCAGAGCATCCATCAGAGCCTTCCCCAGACTCTGGCACTGGACCAAGTTCCTCCCAACCTCATCATCATCTGAGTCTGCCGCCAGCTCCCCAGGCCACAACAATAACCATCATCAGACTTTGGAGAAGTACATTTAATGTAGTATTTATATAGGCTTGGGTATATATAAGTAGAGTAGTGATGTTTTCCTAGTTTTGTAAACTTTGTCATTTACAGTTGACTTCTCTGAATTGGCCAATAGCTTATTACTTTTTGCTTAGTCTTTGGAAATGTTTCAGATGATTTCTGGAAAGGAATAACTACAGTGCAATTCAGCAAGTGTGGGTGGGTGAGATCCTGAGCCAGCTACTAGCTTTTTTCTATGGACACACAGAAAGGGGGCAAAAATAACATGGACATATATATATATAGAAATCATGACAAGTGTGTGTGTGTGTGTGTGTGTGTGTGTGTGTGAGAGAGAGAGAGAGAGAGAGAGAGAGATCACACATGGGTACGCATATCTTCAAGTCAGTTTTTGACTCTTGGCAATTGCCTGTACAAGTCCCTGCAGTTTTCTTGGCAAGGTTTCGGAAGTGTTCTCCCATTGTCTGTTTCCTAGGGCTAAGAGAAAGTGTCTGGCCAAGGGTCACCCAGTTGGCGTTTGGTCTATGATGGAACTAGAACTCTATTCAATCATGACTCAATCCTTCTCTTCCTGTCCATTTATTTATGTTTGGTGATTCAATTTCAATTCATTCTCTCTATAATCATCATCAATGATTTGGATGAGGGAATAAATGGGGAACTCATCAAATTTGCAGATGACACCAAGATGGCAGGAATAGCCAATGCCCCAGAAGACAGGCTTAAGATACAGAAGGATCTTGACAAAGGATCTGGGCACTATCTAACAATATGAAATTCAATGATGAAAAAGTAAGGTTCTACATTTAGGCAAGAAAAACAAAATGCACAGATACAGTACAGGTGGTACCTTGCTCAATAGTAGTAACTGTGAGAGGGATGTTGGAGTCCTAGTGGACAACCATTTAAATATGAGCCAGCAGTGTGCAGCAGCTGAATACTGCATTCAGTTTTGGTCACCACGATGTAAAAAAGATATGGAGACTCTAGAAAGAGTGCAGAGAAGAGCAATAAAGATGATTACAGAACTGTAGGCTAAAACATATGAGGAACGGTTGCAGGAACTGGGTATGTCTAGTTTAATGAAAAGAAGGACTAGGGGGGACATGATAGCAGTGTTCCAATATCTTAGGGGTTGCCACAAAGAACAGGGAGTCAAACTATTCTCCAAAGCACCTGAGGGTAGAACAAGAAGCAATGGATGGTATCTAATCAAGGAGAGAAGCAACTTAGAACTGAGGAGAAATTTCCTGATAGTTAGAACAATTAACCAGTGGAACAGCTTGCCTCCAGATGTTGTGAATGCCCCAATATCGAAAGTCTTTAAGAAGATGTTAGATAGCCATTTGTCTGAAATGTTGTAGGGTTTCCTGCCTGGGCAGGGGATTGGACTAGAAGACCTCCAAGGTCCCGCCCAACTCTGCTATTGTATTGTATTGTATATGACTCAACTACTCTATCATAGAAGAGAACCAGTTTGATGTAGGGATTAATGCAACAGGCTAGAAACTGGAAGTGGTGAGTTCTAATCCTGATTTAGGCACAAATCCTAGAAAGCAGGAAAGGGCAAACCACTTCTGAAATCTTGCAGAGAAAACTGCAAGACTTGTCCAAGTAGTCAAAACGAGTCAACACGAACTTGAAGACGCACTTCCCACCAGTGGTGGGATTCAAATAATTTAACAACTGGTTCTCTGCCCTAATGACCAGCTGGGTAGGCATGACTCAGTGGTCATATGACTGGATGGGCATGGCCAACTTAACATCACTCACGTCGATGGGCGCATTAGCTGTTACAATGTAATAAAGGATAACCGGAGAAGCAGTTTCTATAAGCAGTGCAATAAAGATTAGGCTAGAAATAACACCATAATGTTTCCTTCCTGCCTTCTTACAGGATTAGCCCTGTAAAGTGGAAAAAAACAAAATGAGATTTCTTCCAACAACCGGTTCTCCGAACTGCTTGGAAAGTTAAGAACCGGTTCTCCCGAGTAAGTGCAAACTGGCTGAATCCCACCACTGCTTCCCACCCTTGCAAAACATACTTTTTGTATTGCTCATTTAGTTTTGTATTCACTCCATAGTCATCCAACAGACATTGTTTAAGCCAGCAGAGTTGCCTATTTGTAAATTGTTGGTGGCTATATACATTTGTTTAATAAATGATAGAGAACAGATATAGAGATAGATATAGAGATAGATATAGAGATAGATAGATAGATGATAGATAGATAGATAGATAGATAGATAGATAGATAGATAGATAGATAGATAGATAGATAGATAGATAGACAGACAGACAGACAGACAGACAGATAGATAGAGAGGCAGGCAGGCAGGCAGGCAGGCAGGCAGGCAGGCAGGCAGGCAGGCAGGCAGGCACAAATAAAATTCTCAGCTCTATCTCTTATCTTTTCAACCATAAACACTTCCTAAGCAATCTATTCTGATTGTGTTATAACAAAGTGGATGGAAATACTCTTATACAGAGCCATTTATGGGAGGATTTTTTGCACAAACATTATTCCTTACCAGTGATTACTACCTACTACTTTTCTACCAGCACGACGATTTGTGAGATTTATCCACCCATTTCCAATTTCTTGTAAGCAATCTACCAAGATATAGACATTTGTACGCTTGCTGTAGTGTTTTTGTATTTACGGTATGCATAACTTGTAATCATTCACTCCATCTTCCCTGTCAAACACATAACCTTGCTTTTTCATACATTAATTTTCAGATCCATATTGTATCGCATAATATAGTCTAACATGTGCTACCAACCAGTCAGCTCAACAATATCATCTGCATGCAAAATATATACTCATATTCAAATACACTGCCCTACCCATTTTTAACATCACTACAAGCATTTGTCCTATAAATTTATTCATAAATGCATGGGTAATACACCAATGAAACAACCCACCCATTATTCTCCCTGCTAGGAGAATTGCATTCTATGTTGAACTGCATGCTATGTACTTCATTTATTCTTACACATGCTTAACTTTCATCCTACACAAATATTATCAAATTCAGCAACCATTTTTAACTAAATTGATGGAACATACTTCATTATTTAAAGTTATGGGTGTTATGGTGTGAACTTTATAAATCAATACTTACATACTAAATGTCTTTTTTCTCATTCATACTTTTCTCACCTTGCCAATGAGCAAAATCCTACTATATGCAGATCTTTTCTTGCATAAAATCATATTGTACTTCTTAGATTTTGCTCTTATGCCTTCTTCTCAGTCAGAATTTGGCTAAGAATTTTTTTATATACATTTAGAAAATATACAACTCTGGCAGTAGTTTTTGCATTCAATCTTGCTTTTTACCTTTCTCTTTCTACAGGAGAACAGTAACAGCTTTCTAACATTTCAGGTCCAGATGTAATCTCCAGACACACATTAAACAAATCACACAGACATTCCATAGTCACATCAACCACATTTGAAGATGCATTAGGTGTGGTTTTATTTTATAATAAAAGTATTATTTTTATAGATAACTCAAGATGGCAAACATACTTAATACTCCTGCCTTCTTCTATATTTCCCACAACAAACAATCCTCTGAGGTGAATTGGATTGAGGGAGAGTGAAAGGCCCAGTCACCCAAATCTATAACAGCCATGGTGGCACAGTGGTTAGAATGCAATAATTGCAGATTAACTTTGCCCACTGCCAGTAGTTCGATCCTGACAAGCTCAGGGTTGACTCAGCCTTCCATCCTTCTGAGGTCAGTAAAATGGCTTCCTTTTTCTATTTGCCAAAGTTGTGATGGAAGAAGAAGAAGAATTATTCTGCTGTCATTCCTCCACCTTCTTTTTTCTACAAAACCAGCAAATATTGATTTCTCATTAGTTCCTTAAGCTGTTTCATATTGTCACACAGTACAAGGTAGAAAAGTATAGCACATAGCTATGTTAACATTTTTTTTGAAAATATAATCCCATGGGTATAATGCCTGATATTTGTAAACTGTTATTTTCATCAACATCTAATTGGGTTAGAGAATTAGCTGTCTATTTTATGACTATCAACTGTATTTGCTGACACTGTACAAGTGTACAGTGCGTACCAGTGATTGGTATGCAGCCAATCAGACAGAAGCATTTAAAAATATTTATGGAAAAATTGGGGAAATGAGCCTACAGGGAGACAGGAAGGAAGTTCTTTGCTTAAGGTGTCTTGTAGATCAATTATCTATCTCTTTTTCCCTTTTGCATTTTGGAAAGAGATGGAGGAGGAGGATCAAATTAAATGCCCTTTGTACCTTCAGCTGGTGGAGCTTTGTCCATCTGAAACTTGTTGAAATGGAGGATGCTATGAGAGTGTGGGCTATTACTGCACTTCCTGATGTATTCACATAGAACCCTTTCTCAAAATGTGAGCAATGACATTCATGCTTCTGCCAGTAATTTCTCTTAAGCCTGTGAATTGACGAGGAATCACTAAAGTAGCAGGATGCATCTGTCAAAACCAAATATAAAAGCGAACCATGAGGTCACCCACATATTAGAGGCACAGAATGGCCCTATTAAAAGGGAATATAAAATAGAATTGCACCTTCTCTTACTGATAAGGCAGGTTCTTCAAAATAAGGTCATCCAGAGAAGGACTGAGTTTTAAACAATTGCTATATATCCTGGGCACAAAATGCTTGCTATTGCCATCTCTCAGGTGTGTTTTCTATTAAGCTGGTTCAATGAGCATAACCAGAAAGAACTATCTTGTAGGTTCCCTTTTCTCCTTCTTTAAGGATTGACAAAATCTATCTATACAAAAACGTGCATGTGTGTATGTTCTAGCATAACTCTGGAACGCCTCGAGAAATTTCAACCAAACCTGGTACGCAGATGAGTTATGCTGTGGAGAAAAATACTGTGGGGGTAAGACACCCCTAACACCCCTGGGGGGAGGGGTGTCCCGGTACGCAGATGGCATGCAAGCCCCAGTTCAGATGCACTGCACTCCTGCTAGCCAGTTGATTTTTTGGTCTCTGCTGCACAGGGGCAGGGGAGTGTGGTGTGAACCCCCTGCAGCCCATTTTTGCTCCTAGGAGGCTGCAGGAAGGCTTACTAGGCCCAAAATGGGGTGCGGGGAGGAGCACAGCCCCCTTGCGCTGCCCCCCACCTTCCGTGCATGTGCAGCAAAGACCCAAAACATTGGCTGTCATGAGGCACGCACACATGCATTGTGGAGCTGAGCTGGGGTCTGTGTGCCACCTGCGTGCCAGGACACACACACAGTCAGGCTGCGCAGGGTGTGTGCGTGCATGCGTGGTGGCCAGGGGGAACGGGGGGGGGGCGTGCAACACTATCAATATCATTCATTCCTTTTCCTGTCTAATACAGGATTAGGAAAAATAAATACCCAGGCAATACCAGGTCATCTACTAGTATCCTATATAGCTATGACTGGTATAGCTGAATTGCATTTGAAAATATCTATTTCTGTTTGTTGAGTGGATAGTATACTTGCACAGATTCTTTTTAAAATGGAGATGTCTGTCCAGCTTTGGAAGAGTAGACTTTATAGGTAATCCTCCACTTACAACCATTCATTTAGCAACCGTTCAAGTTATAGTGCTTACACTGCTTACAACCAGGCCTCACACTTATTGCAGTATCCCCATTGTCGTGTATGTTTGACAGTTTGCATTGTTCTGGGGTTATATGATCATCATTTGCAACTTTCCCAGCCAGTTTCCGACGAGCAAAGTCAATGGAGAAGCTTAACAATCACATGATTCCCTCAAGAACTGTAGTGATTGACTTAACAATCATGGCAAAAATGAGTCTGCAAAATTGGACATGATTCACTTAACAACTGCCTTGCTGAGCAACAGAAATTCTGGTTCCAACTGGGGTCGTAAGTCAAGGACTACCTATATACACTATTGATAAGGCAATTCCACAGACTTGCTATTAGCTACTGATCTAGACTCAGGCACTGAAAAACTTGAGATCAATTTATTCTACGAATGGTTTCCTTCTAAGTAATTGTTCAAATTATCAGAGAGGACATTTTGCTTTTACTTAATGATCAGACTGATACCACACGGAAAGAGAATTCCCTGTGCTGATATCCATTCTGTCCTCTGATACTTGAATGGGAACTAATTATGATGTATTGTATTAGGTATTTCAGACTTTTCCTTCCCTTCCTCTAGGTATTGTTTGCATAAATACTTACGGATTCCCCCCCCCCTTCTTTCTTTCTTTCCTTCCGTTTTCTTCTTTTTGTAATACAATTCTTTTTTTTTTGTCAAATATTTATTTTATTTCTTAAAAAAAAAACACAAATATTTCATCATTTGTCAATCATTAAGACATTGAAGTACAATTTTTTTTGTGTGCCCCTCCCTCCCTCCACCCCCCCAACCCCCCTCCTCCTCCCCCCCCCCGACTTCCCAGAACCCGTACACGGTATGGATTTTTAACTAACACAGTCTAAAATCTATTGAGAAAAAAGAAATAAAGAAATTAATGACATTCCACATTGACCTTAGCTTCTTCTTACTGAACTAACTTTTAACAGTTTAAATCATTTCTGATCTTAAGCATAGGCTAACTGGAATTTCTTGGTCCCATATTTATTTTGTATATAGTCAATCCATTTTTTCCAGTCTCGTTTATATCTCTCATTTGAATGATCTTTAAGATATGCCGATATTTTAGCCATCTCGGCTAAGTTTGTCACTTTCAATGTCCATTCTTGGATTGTAGGCAAGTCTTCCTTCTTCCAATATTGCGCCACCAACAGTCTTGCTGCAGTTATTAGGTGCAGAATCAAATTAGTCTCTACCACTGTAAAGTCAGTACATATACCTAGTAAAAATAACTGAGGAATAAACTTTATCCTTCTTTTAAAAACATTTTGCATGACCCACCATATTTTTATCCAAAATGCCTTAACCTTTTGGCAGGTCCACCATATATGATAATATGTAGCATCGAGAGAACCACACCTCCAACATTTAGGCTGTACATTCGGATACATAGAAGCCAGCTTTTTAGGATCTAAATGCCATCTATGGAACATCTTGTAAAAATTTTCTCTCAGATTTTGAGCTTGTGTAAATTTCACATTTATTACCCAGATTCTTTCCCATGTATCCAACATTATTGGTTCCTCAATATTTTGAGCCCATTTTATCATACAATCTTTAACTAATTCTGTTTCCGAATCCATCTGTATTAATACATTATATATCCTCTTTATATGCATTAAGCTTTGATCTCTTATTTGTTTAAACAGATTATCCTCAACTTGAATAAAACCAATTTTTTGATCTATTTTCCACCTAGCCTGTAATTGCCCATACTGGAACCATGTTTGAACTACCTTCTCCTCTTTTAATACCTCTAAAGATTTTAATTGTAATACCCCCCTTTCCGAGGTAAGAAGCTGTCTGTAAGTAATTCTGTCCTGTTTTTGTGCTGTATTCATATTTTCAATTGCGTGTCTAGGAATTGCCCACATGGGTATCTTGTCATTTAATTTATATTGGTATTTCTTCCAAACCCGCAATAAAGCATTTCTTAAAATATGACTTTAAAAATTCTTATCCAATTTTTTGTTGAATAACAGATAAGCATGCCAACCAAATACCAGATCGTGTCCCTCAATATTCAATATTCTATCATTGGTTAAATGAGTCCAAGACTCCTCTCATATACGCTTTGCTTGCATCCCATACAAATTCCATAGATGTACCCTTATTCATATTCAAAACAAAATATTCAGATAGTAATTTTTTACAATCATTAATATACTTTTCATATCTAAATAAGTTTTCATTCAATCTCCAAGACCTTCTTGCCTGCACTACCCTTCCCAACTCCATCCAAACTGGGTTATAGTCCGAAAGGACCCTAGCCGCAATCTTTGTTTTCTTGACCCTAAAAAGCAAATCATTAGTGGTTAGAATAAAATCAATCCTTGAAAGGGATTGATGCCTGTCCAAGAAGAAAGTGAAGTCATATTCCTCTGCATTTCTTTCTCGCCAAATATCTCTCAATTCAAAATCATCCATAATGTCAAAGAAAGGTTTGGGTAACTTTGCTCACATCTTAGTATTTAGGCGGGAAATCTTCTTATCTCTCTTAGTGTCTATCACTCCATTCCAGTCACCCAATAGTATACAGGAACTATAGTCCCACTGTACTAATTTAGCATGAAGATTTCTATAGAATCTATCTTGCTGTTGATTGGGAGCATAAATTCCCAAAAGTAATGTCTTTTTCCCTTCTAAGATTAAGTCTAAAGCAATATATCTTCCGAAGGGATCTGCTTCTATTAATTCAGCTTTCATATCTTTTCTTAAGTATACAACTATACCATTCTTCTTTTCCATAGCAGAAGCTGCAAAATGTTGACCAAGTTTTGAGTTGATCAAATATTTTTGATCAGTTGACTTGATATGAGTTTCTTGCAAACAAATTACATCGTTCTTAAACTGTTTGAGATAATGAAATATTTTCTTCCTCTTCTGTGGAGAATTCAGTCCGTTGACATTCCATGTTAAAATCTTAGTTGTCATCTTTGGTTGGTTGAAGCATTTTTAGAGCTTCCTGCATGGCCTGTTTAACCTTAGGTCTAGCTCCTCCCACTGCTTCCAGATTTGTTATTGTAGTTCCTTGATCGATGGCCGATGGTTGTTGATGCTGTTGCTTTTTAGCTTGTTTCTCCATACGTCTAGTAGTCAGGCGGCTAGGTCTTGGTTCCATAGAACCTTGCACTTCTAGAGAAGAGAGATGCTCCATCTTGTCTGGTGGTTGTGTAGTTTGCTGTCTATCCTGTCCTTCTTGTGGTCTTTCTCTAGGTCCAGATGGTGCAGGGTATCCGGCCTTCAATATATTATAATAAAAATCTCGGGCTTTCGATACAGAGTTGAGGCGGTACCTTTGCTTATCAAATGTAAATATGATGCCAAATGGTGCATCCCATCTATACTGTATCTGACGATTTCTGAGTTCTTCAACCAAAAAAAGCGTAGTCTCTCCTAGCTCTTAACATTTGAGGTGGTATCTCTTTCAAAACAGCCAGGTCTTGACCACCAATTTGAAGCTTAGTATTATAAGACACTTGCAGTACCATATTTCTAAGCTCTCTTGTAGTAAAATATATAACGATGTCTCGAGGAAGCTGCTTCTGCTTTGCCAGCCAGGAGTTAACGCGGTAAGCTTTGTCAATTTGCCAGTCTAGGTTGGTCCCTGGTCTTCCCATCAGGTGGTCAAAAGCTTCCGATAGGATCTGTTTCAGGTTCTCCTGTTTCTCCTCACGCAGCCCCCTTACTCTTAATGCGAACTCCATTTGTCGGTACTGTATCATAATAATTTCTTTTTCAGCATTTTCCACTTTTTGTTCCACCACCTCTGTTTTCAATGTCAAGTTAGCATTGGCATCATTAAGAACCTCTAGAGTATCTTCCATTCCAGAAATATGTTCTGTTAATACAGTTACAAGTCTCAGCATTTCGTCTCTAATTTTACCAACCTTAGCGTCAAATTTCTCATACAGCTCCTGTTTAAGTCCTTTTATTTCACTTTTAATTTCTTCTTTCATTTCTTTTATTTCCTCTTTTCTCTCCTGCTTTACCGCCTCTCTATTATCTCTAAACTTATCTTCCATTTTAATTGTCTGTGCATTAAGAGCCTCGCTTAGATTACTCAGGAAAAATTCTTTCATTAACACATCCCCAGCAGGGGGCGTAGGAAGCGGAGGCTGCAGCTTTGTGCCAGGCACTGAGGATGTGCCCCTGGAAGTAGAGAGTGACGACTTCAAGTTAATATTTGGTTTTGAAGCCATTTCAAAATTTATCTGCCTGCAGTTAATAAAACTCTATTGCCTGAATATGCAGCTTTAAGTAAAGAGGCTGAGTTCCCCTTTTATTTTGAAGTTTAAGGCTTGGCTGAACTTTCAGTGAGTAAACATTGTAACAAGACCGTTCAGCAGATTCATCACCATTTAACTTCCAGATAAGCAAGATTAATGAAGGAGTAAAATTCTTGTAGAAATGAAACTAATTAAAAAGCTTCTGCTGGCCTATTGTGAAACCAAAACAAATGATAAGCAATCTCTTTTGTTTTGAATTCTTGTGACAATTAACAAAAAGTGTTCGTTATTACCGGAGAAACCAGCCTGCTCGGCGCCATTTTAAAAGCCTCTAAGTAAATAATTTTTCGAAGGAGAAAAAGAAAAGAAGCTAAAATGTTGATAAACAATTATTGTCCACGCAAACGGATTCAGCTCGTGATAAGATTAAATCAAACAAAACTTTGAACTGAGTGGGGGAGACCTACTTTGTCCCGCACAAGGCAGTTTGAAGTTCCCAGCAAGGACAGCCGTTCTGCCTTGGGCTAGCCCCCCTTTCCCTGCAAGCACAAAAGCTGCAAAAATCGAAGAGCATTTGCCAGCAAAACAATTTCTTCTTTCCTTCTTGCCTGAAGGATAAGAAAACCTGATAAGACGTCAGATGGAAGATCCTCTAAACAGGTACGTAGCCAGGAATTCGGAGGCAGCTGATTTTTTGCTGCCACCACCAGCAGGCTCCTCCCAGGAAGTCGTAATACAATTCTTTAAATAATTTTCTTTTGGACTTTGGATAGATGTAGGTTATGTATTTTAATATTGTTTTGTCTCTTGAATCTGTAGTGTAAGCTATGATGAATACCTTTCCTTGATAGGACTGGTATGTAAATAAAATTACAATAACAAAATTGTCTCAGATTGTTTATAAATTGAAAAGATGAATGCTTCCCACTCTAAATAGTTTCACTATATTGTGCAATGAATATTTGATTGCTGAAGTGGTAGAAAATACAACAGATTTAAGAGACAGTTAAGTGTCAGAAAGAATTTCATGCAGTTACATTGGCACATCTTCCTCTCTTTTCTATCCCTTGTTTTACAAGTTATTTTCCAGTGCCAGTAAATAAACAAAAAAACCTACAAAAACATGAAGTAAAATTATTTGACCGCCAAAAATTATGAAAAATGTATAGCTTCAGATAAATTTTCCAATAGTGAATGAGTTCTTCTGTATGAATATGGTATCCTTAAAAAATAAAACAATGCATTATAAATAATACTTTTTTAAATCTGCTACTTGAAAAAAGTACAGACAATAAACACGAGTAAGCAACTAGACATTTTCATTTGACATTTTGTCTCATATGAAAAAAAACCTTTTTTTGAAAAAATGAAAAGAATTTTGATGAAATGTTCAGAATGAGCTTCTGCATTGTTAAATTGCCCATTGTGTTTTAAATTTTGTTTATAAAGCCACATGTCTTCCTTTAGGAACGCTTGAATGTGGAATAATGCAGGAAAATAAGCAAGTAGCCTTGCAATCAGTTTCCTAAAATTGTATAATCAACCTTAACAATTTTCATGTAATTTACATTTCAAAATTGTTTATTAAAGAATGGAACTAGGAAAGAGTCGGTGAATAGCATGACAAACATAACTGTCTTATTGTTTGATTGAAATTATTATTATCTCAAATGCATGATGTGAGTGGGTAACCTAGCTATTTCAATCAAATTAAATATTTGATGACCATTTGCAAAGTAATCATTAATTTTGCATGCATGAATTATTTATTTTATTCCAATGGTGTTGGTTTGTTCAGTTCTATAAACGATGAGATTGAGAGAAAGCATGGTAGTCCAAATTCTGCTAAAATGTATACATCTTTTATACAAGAATACTTTTTAATAGTTTTTAAAAATGATACTTATGACTCCATAAATAACTAAAGCTATACTAGACAACTTGTGCCATTGGGTCATTGTTTCAAACGTTTCCTTATCTAAACACAGAATAAAATGATAATGAGTGGGTAATAATCAGCATGACCTGGATCAACTTCTAACTTCCTGTTGGCTTCCCCCATTGAGATTCCTTGTGGGAAATTGGCAGGGAGGGTCAGAAGATATCTCCACTGTCTTGCATTAATGGCTAGTCCTCAAACTGTCCCTTGAAACAAAATGCTGATCTTTGGAAGGGCTCTAAAGTATATTAAATTTAATGTCTACCTGTTCTTCCTTTCTCCCTCCCTCCCTCCACATTCCTTCCTGCATGTATATGGCTGCTGTCAAGGTGGAAGAGGGAGCAAGGTGGTTCACAGCATGAGTGGAAAGGAACTAGGGCATGGGTGTCAAACTTGTGGCATCACGTTGCTGTCATGTGATGTTTTGCAATGTTTCTCCCTTTTGCAGAGCTGGGTGGGTGTGACCTACATGTGATGCATCCGCCCCATGGGCTGCCAGTTTGACACTCCTGGAGTAGGGAGTGCTGGCTTTTTCATTGCCATTGCTTCCTGCCATCCTCCTGCAAGCAAAGACTTTGCTAATGGGAATGTGGCAAGAAACATCAGCAATCATGATCGACCTTATAGTTCCTGCTGGTTTTCTCCTTGCCTAGTGTGATGAAGTCATGGAACATTGGAAATGAGCATCCCATGGCTACTACTGCCTGAACAGCAGCATACAATGGTGATAAAGGAGAAACAACTTTCCCAAATTTCATTCCCACAGAAGTCATGGATCCAGACCTTCTATGAATTAGCCCATTTGAGTCTCTTTGGTTTAGTAATTGTTGCCCTATACCCGTGATGGTGAACCTATGGCACACATGCCAGAGGTGGCACACAGAGCCCTCTATGTGGGCATGTGTGTCATCAGCAGATGCTCTTCTGGTTTCCGGCATACACATGCGTGTCAGCCAGCTGACCTTCATGCGTGCCAGAGCCCTGGAAACCCGAAGACCAGAAGTTGATTGTTTATAACCTTTAATTGGATGAAATTGGATCCAATTTCAACACTGCCCAGCTGGTCTTTGAGTTTCCAGGGCTCAGGCGCACGCATGTGCACATGCATGCATGCACGCACACATGTTCTTGGGCACTCAGTTCTGAAAAGGTTCGCTGTCACTGCACCTATACCTTCCAATTTCATCCAATTAAAGGTTATAAACAATAAAACAAACATGAGATATATAATGGTTTAATCCTTGCCTACTCCCTAAGCATATGCATTTGGCTATCAGAATTGGGTTGAGAAAGCAACAGCAAAGCTTGCAGGGTCTTTCATCAGTAACTCGAGACAAATTCTTAATGATTGTTCTCATGTGGAAACTGCTCAGTCTGGTTTAATGGATTAGAGCTAGTTCAGGTTTATGCTTGACCAAGCACTTGAGTCAAATGATTTGTCTAAAAAGAAGACCATTTGCCAAGTGATTGGCTCTAATGCATTACAAATATTACACTGAACAGTAATAGTACTCTATAGGGCAACCCATAAGCCACATGGAGCCACTAAATCCAATACACTTTAGAGTCCTTCTAAATATCTGCATTTCTTTACAAAGGACAATATGAGGTCTCATCATGAATGCATGACAGTGGAGAGCAAGCCGTTTGGGAGACAATCTGGGAGGAGGAGGAAGAGGAGGAGGAGGAGGAGGAGGAGGAGGAGGAGGTGGTGGTGGTGGTGGTGGAAATTGTCCATCAAAAGCTCAGAATGACCAGAAGTCAGTATCAAAATTGTGGGTTGATGGAGTCACTGAATAGAACCCTTCATACATTATTTCTTTATAATGAAGATGGGGAAAGAGATTTTGTATAATTCATGCAACAATTGCAAATTGTAATATTTTTTAAAGGTATACGTGATTTGATTTTAGCTACGTAGCCAGCACTAATTAAGTTGTAATGAGTATCTATGATAAGTGAGGTCTGAGTACTATTCAGCTAAAATGTGATGTTTCATGATGTTGGGTTGGGTTGGATGCTTGGTTTTAAGTCCCGACTGCCTGCTAGGCCTGTAATCCTTTTGTTAGAAAATTACTGTGCATTAATTTCCTGTTTACTTTATACCAAGCATGCCCTCACTCAATCCCTGTACCCTGATCTGAGCAAGCACCTGTGTGATTCAGTTCAACTAGCTAAAAAAATACAGGTTCTTGTTTAGCTGTTAAATATCAGCAAACGTTTTTTTAAAAGCCAGCTGGCAAAATGAGACAAAAGTAGGCAAAACCATGAAGTAAGATATATTTTTTAAAAGACAGAGGAAATAATACCAGTAATCTATATTCTCTCTCTCTCTCTCTCTCTCTCTCTCTCTCTCTCTCTCTCTCTCTCTCTCTCTGTGTGTGTGTGTGTGTGTGTGTGTGTAGTTATCTATATCCAAGGGCTCTGAGCTTTCCAGATCAATTGCAAAGAATACTGAATACAGTCAGTATAAGAAAGTATCCTTAGGTTAGTCCAACCTTCCTTAGCCTTTTAATGTACATAATGGCAGTAAAATAGAGACAGAAAGAAGGACAATAGTGTGATCCTTCCTCTATTCTCTATTAACAAGTTGGTGGGTGGGAATCAGTGGTGGATTTCAAAAAAATTTGGAACCTCTTCTGTAGGTGTGGCCTGCTTTCCGGGTCCACTGGTGGAACCTCTTCTAACCGGTTCGGTAGATTTGACGAACCAGTTCTACCAAATAGGTGCGAACTGGTAGGAACCCACTTCTGGTGGGAATGATGTATCCAACAATGCCTCTCCCATGAAACAAATTTATGAAAACTCAAGTTTCTATTAGGGCCATAATTACAAATGGATGCTGGGCTGTCAGAGAGTATGTTACCGTATATACTCGAGTATAAGCCGAGTTTTTCAGCCCACTTTTTGGGCTGAAAAAAGCCGCCTCGTCTTATACTCGAGTCTACAACTGGATCCGGCAGTGCTGTTGCCTGTTGGAGGAGGAGGAGGTGAACCAGCCTGCCACCGCCGGCCACCGCCACCCCGCCGCTCTTCCCGCCCCCTTCCAAGCCCCACAGTCCAGCGGACGCAGCAGAAGCAGCCCCGGGGCTCCGCTGCCGCTCCCTGCATTTTGTGGACGGGGTCTCGCAGGAAGGAATCCCCTCTCCAAGGGATCCCTGTCCAGAAAATGCGGGGAGCGGCAGCGGAGCCCTGGGGCTGCTTCTGCTCCGTCCGCTCCTCTCTGCTCTCCTGTCGCCAGCTGGTGGGGCTGACCCTGATCCATAAACACTGCGGAATTCAGCCTCGGATCTTTGTCGGGACCTCTTTCTGGTCCGCCTCTGAAGTCCATATTCTCCATAGTCTCTCAAACTGCTCCCCCCCACCTCCAGTTTCTTCCTAGTTTGATCCCATGCGCCGCTGACCTAGGAACCGCATACCTCCCAGCAGTTTTTTCAGGCTGCTCCCAGATGGGAAGGGAGGGGGATTGTATTAGCCAAAGAGGGGAAAGCGAGCGAGCGAAGCAGTGGGAGGGGGAAAGGGTCCCTGTGAAGCCCTGCGGCCAAGGAGCGCTGCCTGCTTTTAAAGAAAACCTGGAAGGGGAAGAGGGCGGGTTTTTTCCCCCTCCCTTTTTCTTTTCGTTCCCGTGGCTCAGCCTCTCCTTTCCTTGGGGCCGCTGACCT
The DNA here is from genome assembly GCF_009769535.1 of Thamnophis elegans. Classification (NCBI taxonomy): domain Eukaryota; kingdom Metazoa; phylum Chordata; class Lepidosauria; order Squamata; family Natricidae; genus Thamnophis; species Thamnophis elegans. The sequence continues at coordinate 49,580,423 of NC_045541.1, forward strand.
AGGAACCCCATACCTCCCAGCAGTTTTTTCAGGCTGCTCCCAGATGGGAAGGGAGGGGGATTGTATTAGCCAAAGGGGGGAAAGCGAGCGAGCGAAGCAGTGGGAGGGGGAAAGGTCCCTTTGAAGCCCTGCGGCCAAGGAGCGCTGCCTGCTTTTAAAGAAAACCTGGAAGGGGAAGAGGGCGGGTTTTTCCCCCTCCCTTTTTCTTTTCGTTCCCGTGGCTCAGCCTCTCCTTTCCTTGGGGCCGCTGACCTAGGAACCCCATACCTCCCAGCAGTTTTTTCAGGCTGCTCCCAGATGGGAAGGGAGGGGGATTGTATTAGCCAAAGGGGGGAAAGCGAGCGAGTGAGCGAGCGAAGCAGTGGGAGGGGGAAAGGGTCCCTGTGAAGCCCTGCGGCCAAGGAGCGCTGCCTGCTTTTAAAGAAAACCTGGAAGGGGAAGAGGGCGGGTTTTTTCCCCTCAGTTGTGAGGGCAATGCTGCTCGCGACTTTCCCCTAAATGTTGGAGAAAACTTTTCACCGCTGTCCTCCTCGGCTCATTTGGGAAGGACGATTGTAACAGGTTGAGATTTCCTTTCAAAACAAAACAAAACCAACCCCTCCCCCGGTCCCAATGTTTCAAACAACCCCCTTTCCTGCTGGGAAGAGCCCAGCCAACCCCCCGTCCCTTCCCATTCGAAAGGGAAGCTCGTATCACCTTCTAGAGAAAGTGGCAAATGCCCTCCGTGACTTCCTTGGTTTTTCTCCGGGCTCTGCTCTTCGGCATTGCCCTTGGGGAAAACTGCCGCGGTTTGTTTCCTTGAATATATTAACAGGCGCGTGGAAAGCAACTAAGCCAAGGAGCGTACGTAGTCCAGCCAAGCGAGTCTAGTTTCCTGGGGTCCCTTGCTCGCTCGCTTTCCCCCCTTTGGCTAATTTGGGCTTCTCTTTCAAAGAAAGAAAAAAAGAAAGAAAGAAAGAGAGCCTGAACTCTGGAAGAGGAGGAGCCAGGGTGTAGAAGGGGTTTACAATCCCATCTGGGAGCAGCCTGAAAAACTGCTGCCGCGCCACGCCTGCGCCCCAAACAGAGCTGGGTCCAATCAGCCTTTTTTCCCCTTTTTATGCCCTGTCTCAGACGTGCAGGCGCGCATGCTGTGAACTTGCCCACTTAGACGTCGAGGTTGCCGCGTGCACTCTTGTATTTTCCCCTTCCTCTTACGTGTCCCCCTTGGTGCAGCGGGCTAACGCTGGTGAAAGGAGTGGGGTGGACACAACTGGTAAATTATAAACCACAGATTTTAATCCTATTTAATTTTTAATGGTATCAAATTTAGCTATAAAGAAGAGAGAAAGAAAGAGGGAGTGTGTGCACAGGAGTGTGGATTTTCTAAAAATCCCATTGAATCCAGAGGAGGGAAGAGAGAAAGAAAGAAGGAGTGTATGAGGGTGGGAGATTTCCTAAACCCCATTGAATCCAGAGGAGGGAAGAAAGAAAGAAAGAAAGAAGAAGTGTGTGCACAGGAGTGTGGATTTTCTAAAAATCCCATTGAATCCAGAGGAGGGAAGAGAGAAAGAAAGAAGGAGTGTATGAGGGTGGGAGATTTCCTAAACCCCATTGAATCCAGAGGAGGGAAGAAAGAAAGAAAGAAAGAAGAAGTGTGTGCACAGGAGTGTGGATTTTCTAAAAATCCCATTGAATCCAGAGGAGGGAAGAGAGAAAGAAAGAAGAAGTGTGTGCACAGGAGTGTGGATTTTCTAAAAATCCCATTGAATCCAGAGGAGGGAAGAGAGAAAGAAAGAAGAAGTGTGTGCACAGGAGTGTGGATTTTCTAAAAATCCCATTGAATCCAGAGGAGGGAAGAGAGAAAGAAAGAAGAAGTGTGTGCACAGGAGTGTGGATTTTCTAAAAATCCCATTGAATCCAGAGGAGGGAAGAGAGAAAGAAAGAAGGAGTGTATGAGGGTGGGAGATTTCCTAAACCCCATTGAATCCAGAGGAGGAGTGTGTGTGCATTTGTGTGTGTGTGTGTGTGTGTGTGTGTGTGTGTGTGTGTGTGAGAGAGAGAGAGAGAGAGAGAGAGAGAGAGAGAGAGAGAGAGAGAGAGACTATCACTGTGTTGTAGCTTATGATTCTTGATGAATGTATTTTATTTTATTTATGTACACCTAAGACAAATTCCTTGGGGGTTCCAATCAGGCTGCTCTATGCAAACAGTCATGTCATCACTTTCTATAATATCAGCCTGCATTAGGCCTCAAAAGATACGGTACCCGAACAAGTCTTTTTTTTTTTTTATCCTGTTAGAAATGGATCCCAGTACTTCTACCGGTAATCCTCGACCAAAACAAAAACGCAGGTCATTCGAAGCTGGTTTCAAACTTAAGGTTGTGTCAAGAGCAGAAGAAAGCAATAACAGTATTGCAAGTAGGGAATTTTGTGTTGATGAAAAACAAGTGAGGGAATGGCGGAAAAAGAAAGCTGACTTGGAAAAGATTCCAAAGTCAAAAAAAGCTCAACGTGGTTTAACAACTTCATATGGGGCTCTAGAGACTGAATTGCATGAATGGGTTATGGAGTGTCGTCAAAATGGTTACTGTGTAACACGCATGGGAATTCGCTTACGTGCCCTTCAAATGGCACAAGATGACAAATTTAAAGCACCAGGCATTGAAAAATTTGCTGCGTCAGCAGGATGGTGTACCCGCTTCATGAATAGGTTTTCCCTATGTTTGCGGCAAAGAACAAAGATTTCACAGAAGTTGCCAAAAGACCTTGATGAAAAAGTGATGTCATTCCATTCATTCATCATAAAACAAAGAAGGATCCATAACTATGACCTGGGAGATATTGGAAATATGGATGAAACACCTATGACCTTTGATCTTCCAAGCAACAGAACTGTGGCAAGTTTGGGAGACAAAACTATTTTTCTCAGAACCACAGGAAATGAAAAAAACCATTTCACAGTTGTTCTGTCATGTTTGGCTAATGGAACTAAGCTGCGGCCTGTCATTATTTTTAAAAGAAAGACCTTGCCTAAAAAGGTCAAATTCCCACCACGAATTACAGTGCGCTCACATATTAAAGGCTGGATGGATGAAGACGGAACAAAAAAATGGCTGGAAGAAATTTGGAAAGAACGACCAGGAGCAGCCTTAAAGAAAAAACCATCATTGCTAGTTTGGGATATGTTCAGAGCCCACACATCTGATGACATTAAAAAAATGGCAAAATCTTCTCAAGTTACTTTGGCCGTTATTCCAGGTGGGCTTACATCTGTATTGCAACCGCTAGATGTGTGTTTAAATAAACCTTTTAAAGACCGTGTGAGAAAGATGTGGCATGAATGGATGTCATCTGGTCAAGCCCGACTGACAAAAGGTGGAAATCTGATGAAGCCCGACATAGAATTGATAGCAAAGTGGGTTCGTGATGCATGGGAAGAGATTCCGGAGGACATGGTGCGACACGCCTTCAAGAAATGTGGCATTAGTAATGCTATGGATGGCAGTGAAGACAGCGCTTTGTATGAGAACGACAGCTCTGATGGTGATGACTGCGAACTCAGTGATGATGACAATGTCTATGCTGATACCCTCACACTAGCTAATGCTGAAGCTCTGTTTGGACATACAGATGATGAGGAGGAATCCAGTTTTGAAGGATTTTAACTCTTATGTTTTAGCTTGGTTGCTGAATGAGCTAAGGTTTTTGTACATTTAAAGTTATTGTTGATACCATATTGTTTTTATTGACCTCTTTTCCACTTACAGAGCTAGTTATTTATTTATAAATAAATAATATTTATTTATTCAAAAACATTATTGGTATCTATTTTTATTTTTGAAATTTACCGGTAGCTGCTGCATTTCCCACCTTAGGCTTATACTCGAGTCAATAACTTTTCCAGCTTTTTGGGGTAAAATTAGGTGCCTCGGCTTATATTCGGGTCGGCTTATACTCGAGTATATACGGTATTACTTCTTTGCTGAGAGATTCTGTATTTATTTCCCCTTTTTAGGTATTAGTTCTATGAAATATTTTGGCTTCCAACCCTTTTAATTCAATACTGCATGAAGACAAGCCCTTAGACACCAAGTCTCCTTTTCACTGTCAACTCACCTTGTATTCTGATCTTCATTGGCAACTTGGTTTTGTTTCCAGTAGGAGTTTAGTGGTTACATTTGTTATTTAATAAAAATTGAGGTAATTTGCAAAGCAAGGAAGTCTCATAAATAAATATTAGAATAGCAAATGGCTGGAATGTACACAGGGATATTAACTGCCTGCCAAGGAAGCAAACAAACCCAAAACATTAGCTACCAGTGAAATGTACTCTAATATGCTATGCAAATGGCTGCCCAATTGCAATTAATGCAAAAAGACTAAGCCCTTGATTCAACATCTTACAATATTTTTCTAAACAGTTATTGTGTACTTGAGCAGAGTGCCAAATTCTTGACAGCATGTTCAAGTTTTTGTTGGGGTTGTTTCAAATCTCATACTTTATAATTATTCAGTATAACAGCAGACTAAATCACAGCATGCATTCCTATTGCTAGGCCAAAAGAGATAATTGTTGAAAAACGTGTGTGATCAATTGTTGCATATGCATTTTATAATATTACTCTTTCAAAAGGAAAAATAAGAGTGGGGGAATGCTACTGTGCTCTTCCTTTAGCTCCTAAAATAACAGTATGATATAAATCTAACAAATTAAATGAAGAAACAGTGGACAAGGCCATTGGTGTAACTCAAATAGACCTCTTTGGGGAGCATAAAGAACTTCTGGTTTGGAGGAGCAAATTTCAGAAAGAAACAGATCATCCCATCTCTGGAATGCCAGATCAACATCATTCACAGGAACAAAATGTTGCAAGATTATCTGAGGTACTGAATTTTTAGAACAGAACATTGCCACTCTACATCTATAGTCCTTTCTTAAAACTAAATCTGAGCAACAAAAGACATGGCTATAAGATCTAGCAATCAGTACACACACACACACACACACAGAGAGAGAGAGAGAGAATTGTATATTGTCTATACAATTCCTTCTCTATTTTTTGCACTACTAAGGCTTGGAAAGATAGCAAGAAATGTCAGGATAGAGAAGCATATGGGAAAATTTGTTTAGATACCAGGGCCCGAAATCACTCTGCCTCCCACATCTCTTGCATGTGTCCATTTCCTGTTAATGGCACCACAAAGATGGCTCACTGTTGGCTTTTATTTGATAAGTAGGCAATCAAGCCATTTAATCTTATAACCTCTTCTGCCCTCTGAGTTTTGTTCATCATTCAATATCATCATCACTATATCTGCCTTACCCAGTTATGCTGGGTACCTCCCAATGCTGCTCATTTATAAATCCCCATAATGGCATATTTCTTCATTTAGCAGTCCCACAATCCCAAAATGGAGACAGTTAAAGAATGTTCTCATATCACTTAGTGCTCGTCTAAATTTTGTGCTTGAATCTCTTCCCTTCCTGTACAAACCTTATCACAATGAAAGATGGTTGCTATAACTTTCAGTTATAGCAGATGGCTGCTATAACTTTCCTTCCCCTCCATTACATAATTTCTTTTTTTTAATTGAAAATTTTTAGAAAAAAAAACTTTTACAAATGTTTACCTCCCCCCCCCCGCCCTCCCCACCCAAACCCCCCAACCTCCCCCCCCCCGACTTCCCAGAAAAAATACAGGGTATAAATCTTTAACAAATTTGTTCTAAATGTTCTAAAATAAACTTAAAGAAAGTTGGTATCATCTTTCATTTGAGCTTTAACTCCTCTTTGCTAGGCTAACTCTAAACAGATTATATCATTCCTTGTTTCTTCAGTCATAAACTATCTGGAATTTCTTAGTTCCATATTTATTTTGAATATAGTCAATCCATCTTCTCCACTCCAGTTTATATCTCTCATTTGAGTGATCTTTGAGATATGCTGATATTTTAGCCATCTCTGCTAGGTTTGTTACTTTTAATGTCCATTCTTGAATAGTAGGCAAATCTTCCTTCTTCCAGTATTGCACCAACAACAGTCTTGCTGCCGTTATTAAATACAAAATCAAGTTAGTCTCTGTAACAGTGCAATCAGTAGTTATACCTAACAAGAATAACTGAGGGGTAAACTTTATCCTTTTTTAAAGAACATTTTGCATAATCCACCATATTTTTATCCAAAATGCTTTTACCTTTTTACAAGTCCACCATATATGGTAATATGTAGCATCGAGACAATCACATTTCCAGCATTTAGGTTGCAAATTCGGATACATACAGGCCAGTTTTTTAGGATCTAAGTGCCATCTATAAAACATCTTATAAAAATTTTCTCTCAAATTCTGGGCTTGTGTAAATTTTTCATTTCTTACCCATATCTTTTCCCATGTATCTAACATTATTGGTTCTTCAAAATTTTGTCCCCACTTTATCATACAGTCTTTGACTAGTTCTGTTTCCGAATCCATTTCTATTAATACATTATATAGTCTTTTTATATGCATTTGACTTTGATCCCTAATTTGTTTTAGTAAATGATCCTCATTTTGCGTAAAACCAATTTTTTGATCTTTTTTCCATCTGGCCTGTAATTGGCCATACATGAAACCATTACATAATTTCTTAATGCAGGTAGCCCAAGGCAAGTGAATCCCATTTGACCCATCAGGCTAATCCATTTTAGGAGCCAGTGCCTAAAATTTATTCTTCTCTGGTCCCGACTGAGATATTTGTGATCCCCCTGTCTCCTTCCCCCAATGTCTTGGGCAACATCTCTGACTGTTTGATAAGCAGAGCTAGGCCTGAAAAAATATGTTTGCCCATCAACATCATCAAGTAGATACATTCAAGGTGCACCACTAAAGCTGGGGTAGTCATAGTTGGATGATATCCCTTTTTGTATAGCAGCATATCTGATGAATCATTGTGTTCCAGTGATCTCAGTCCTTCCTCAATAATTGTCTGGATCTGTTCCCTTGTCGATAATCCAAAGACTCCACATTTACTATTTATAAGCCTCTACATCAATCCCTGGCACCATTCTGAAAATCAATGAGAACTCAGTTGTGCTCTCTCCATTTGTTATTCACGTGAACTCATGAATTCAGATAATTTAACTCACTTAAGTCTCCAACTAACTTTTACTTCTGCTTGCTCACTCAAACATACAAATATAGCACAAGGAATGCCACTCTGATTTTCAATGAAGATACATCACCTCTATATGAAAAATAGATCAACTTACTCTACGGCATTTCATTTCCTTTCATTTAACCCAGCAGTTGGCTAATCATGACTATCTTATTATTAATAATAAAAGTCTGAGGCAGATAAGGCAGCTTTCACTCTTTGAAGCTGTGTTTTTTTTAATAAAACATTGAAATCCATGATATATTTATGTTTCATCTTCCATTGAAATCTGGATTGTGTCTTGCAAAAGTGGTGTCAGTTTAGGAAGAAGAGACATGCAAGTCTAGGATATTCAAAACTATCAAATGCATTGGGGGGGGGATGACATATCCTACAGTATTATTTTAAATCAGAGCATGTAATAAAGGAAACAAGTAACATAAACTGAAAATACTACATTGATTATGTCGGTTTGATTATTTTGTATATTAGTAGTATATAAACAGGAAGGTTTTATATTGAGATCACTGAAGAAATATTATAGTGGAATAAAATTTCTCTTAAGTCTCTGATCAATTTAGAACCATTTCATTAAATAGTTAAGACTTTACACAGCCATTAAGTTATATATATTGAGTTTCCTGAAGAGTGCATCTATTGATTTCATAGCTCCCCCACTCATAGGTATATGCCAGATAGCTTTAGACCAGGAGTGGGGAAACCATTTTTTTCCCTTTTATTTAAGTGTATTACCAATTGACCATACTGTGGGGAAAATATAAGAGGAAAAATAGGTCCAACTTTATTTAAATAAATAACCTAGGAACCTGGAATTCAGAAATATATTATCATTATGTCACTGTTGTGCACACTTAATTTTAAATAGATAAAATAAAATCATTTTCTGTGTTATTGTGTTTTCTCTCTCTCCCTTCCTACCTCCCTCCCTCCCTCCCTCTGCCTCTCTCCCCGTATTGCAATAATTTTCCAGATTACTTGCTACTAAATGGAAATATTCAAATCCTTTCCTATTTTCCAGGATCTTTCTAGTACTTGTCCAAATATTCCAATAAGAAAAATGTCTCTTTTTTAATGTTTCAAGGTACTGTTTGTATTGAGAAAAAAAGAACTTAAGGCCAACTTAGAATCTAATATAAGAGCCTAGATTATGATTTGTCCTATTTTAATAAAAATATCAATTGAAAAAGAAAACTTAACACTTTACAGGACTAACACCTATTATCATATGAACTTATTTCTTTACATTTTCTCTGGTACATTGGCAAACATTTATCATGTTGAGTTTCCTTGGTATTAAGCATCATCTATAAAACACTTTAATTGTGTTTTCACTAATTTTGGCTAAAATCAATTTTAATTAATTTGTCAGTAGAAAAGTAATCTAGTTTCATCCAGTTTTTAGGTCTTCTAAGGAACTGGGTAATGGTATTGCACTCCACTTTGTGAGGTAAACATGTTCAATAAAATGCAATTCAAATAAAATATTTCTTTATGAAGACAACTGACAGTGCAGAAGGCTAAATCATGCTTTTAGGAACAGTGCTCCACCTTTTGCAAAAGTGATTCTGGCTGTATCCATTTGTAATCTCACTTTTCTGAACTGCTGCTATAGAAATCTATAATGGTGAATTAAAAGCAGTATTCTGAGTAAATCAGACTACATGTGGACCCTGGAAAGAAGAATTTAGAGAAAAAAATACTCTCAAAGAGGAAAACCCATTGGATATGTACAGCCAGCCTATAGTATTTCTTGAAAATCTGCATAAAGGCAAATATGACTACATATGCATATTCTGAGAAGATTAAATAAAAGCTAACTTCCTTTTTGTTAAATGCTGTATTTTTTATTATACACTTTAAGTATTTTGAAACTGACATCAGAAGCAGTGGGTGGAAACTAATCATGGAGAGAAGCAATCTAGAACTAAGAAGAAATTTCCTTACAAAACAATGAATCAGTGGAACAACTTGTCTCCAGAAGTTGTGAATGCTCCAACACTGGAAGTTTTTAAGAAAAGATTGGGCAACCATTTACCTGAAATTGTATTGGGTTTGTTACTTGAGCAGGGGATTGGACTTGAAGACCTCCAAGGTCCCTTCCAATTTTGTTATTCAGTTATTCAATAATCTTGAAATACCAACAGTGTTTCCCATTCTATCTATATATGATAATAATAATTACTATTATCATGATTTATCACTTGTTGATTGTATGTACACTGAGAGCTTGTGCACTAGAAACAAATTCCTTGTGTGTCTATTTACACTTGGCCAATAAAGTATTCTATTCTAGTCTATTAAGAATTGAATGAAACTGGTTAAGCAATGTGACCCTTCTCAGAAGATCAAATCCACCAAGTTTAATATGAGCAGATTTAGGAGAGTTGTGCAGAAGTAGCATTCTTACACACCAATTGAAGACTTTCTTATTATCAAAGCAGATCATACCTTTTTCTAAGCCATGAAACAGCAAGCAAAAGACTCTACTAGGCAGCATTCAAGATAACTGCACTCAAAATGCATTATCAAAGTAGAAATATGCAGACATTAAGGCAGGCCTGTTAATTTATAGCTGAAGCCTTGGCAATAAATACAATATATCCAACAGAGGAGAATATCTGTAGCTCAGGGTTTGAACTGAGGAGCCCTTGGTGGTCTCAGAGCTCAGTTGTTTGTGGGCTGATGTTTTATTATTTGACTAGCTACCTACTCAGTACATTGGCAGGCAAACAACTGAGCTCAGAGACCACCAAGAACTCTACAATGCAAAAACTAAAAACTTGGAAACAGCTCAACTTCTGATGGTTCCAGAGATCTGTCCCATACAATTTTCTTAGCATCTGTCCAGAAAAGCTTTTACCATTTCCTGATTTTTTTTTCAACTTCCCAGTCAAAGCATTACCCTAATCAAACTCTACTTAGCTTTTTGAGATCAACCAAAATTGGCTGGGAATGGATTTAAAAAATAAATAGTTCCTATTCAAAAAGCACGTTCTGGGTTTAGCCTTCCCTAACCTGGTTCTTCACAATTGTTAAATTAAAGAAGACCCGGGTGAAAGGAGGCCACCTGCCATAGTTATTTTTGCAATGCATCACTCTGAAGTCTGCATGCCCCAAAATGTGGTGATTGGGAATTTTGGAAGTTGGAGTCCCACCAAATGCGAAGACCATCAAACCAGGAAAATGGGAATAATCACAACAACTTAAGCAGAGAACTTGTCTCAGCATTAAATGGTTCTCAGGAAGAGGCTTAAACACTAGTAGAGTTTTGCCTCTGTCCAAAGAAACCTAATATTAAACTGAGATAATCACAACAGTTGCTTTACTCAGGAATGACTCCCTATTCACACAATATGTTTTTTCCCAAATAGATGACTACATCTCAGGTGCTCTTCCAAGCAGTTTGGTTCTTGATGCAATGGCATTAACCTTCATATGGCCTTGGAAGAGGAATGACTATGTCAAGGCCAGAGAAGATTAGAGCATTAAAACAAAGTAGGATGGCATTACCAACTTCACATTTCTATCTCTGGCGCCATAGAATTAGAATTGATATGCTCTTTATTCAGTCTTGCTCTTCCTCCTCCTTTTTGTCCAAGACTTATTCAAGATGACCATACCATTAGGATCAGTGTAACAATATTGTTCAGAAAGCTTACATTGTAAATGTACCACCACTGATTAATTTTTTCCAGCGCAAAAAACAACAACATTGATTTAGATGTAAGAACGGTGACTGAAAATCCATTAGGAAGCAGAAAATATAGCATAACTATAAAAATCAATGAGTCCGGCAAAATAGAATATAGCAAAGGGAGAATTCAAACCTCACACAGACACAGAAGATTGGACTACCACAAAATAGTTGAAGAACGAGATACAAGGCTGTTTTCAATTCAGTGCTGGAAAATGTAGGACAGTATTAACATTTAATAGGAACCCCCTAGGAAATAAAGATATCTGAAATTGTGATGATATGTAATAAAGTATTTGAAATCTGAATCTTCGGGGTAGCACTAAAATAGCCATTTCTCATTTTTTTCTGATTTTTTACTTATTTTTTTCTGATTCTATACTATAAATGGATTATAGTCCGTTTATCTCTCACTATATAGTATCTGTTCAGAAAATAAAGTAAAATATTCCTCTGGAAAAATAGTTTTAATAATTTATTTTGTACTTCAGAAAAATATATTAATAATTTTCAATAGAGGATCATTTTGGTAAGATTTTTTTTAATTACACATGTGGATATTAATGTTGACATTCTCCATTTCAGCCAATGAGTGAGTTTATATGTCATGCTAATCTTTTATTTCTTTAACTAAGATATATTGGATAAACCACAATTATCTGGTTCACACACTAACTAAATCATTTGTCATAGAACATCTGCCAGAATAGCTAGGATTGTATAACACAAAATGAAACAAATCATACCATATCATGGTTTTCTCCAAACCAGGTCTAAATATAATCCAGATTGAAGGAAAAAGACATTGTATTTGGGATTATGGAATGGTCCAGTTTGGCATTCAGCAAGTTTTTTGTTTTCCAGTTTTGGTAACATACAATTACACATTAATTTCTTTCCTGGCCTATAAGCACTGTGACATTATTTCTATATTAGTTATAGTTCAATAATATTTTTTTAAAAAAAACAATGTGAGAATCTGGCCACTATGTCTTGCAAAAATAATTAATGGCTTAGTGTGATATGTAAATGCAACCAACCATGGCTTATTCAATGAACCATGGTTGAGTAATGCAAGGTTTAATCAAGGTTTAGACATGGCTCTATGATGTTATGTTAGGGCTGTCAAACTTGCAGCCCATGGGCTGGATGCATCATGCACTGCCCATGCCCGGTTTAGCTAAGGAGGGGGGGAGTCAGGATATGTCATGTGACAGCACCATGATGACACGAGTTTGACACCCCTGCATTATGTTATGTTAAAACTAATGTGAATGTAATATAAAGTTAAAACATGATCAGCTGCTAATCAATAGTTTAGAGGTCCTTCTGGATTGATGACTCCTATTCCAGCAGCAAGTAGAAATCATGGCTAGATGATCTTCTGCAGGAAGTTCAGGCTATATAACGCATAACCCCATCATCCCTTGGTTAGGCTACTGCAACCCCTTCTTTGGGGACTGCCTTAAAGACTACTCAGAATCTACAATTGGTCTAGGATACAGCAACCCATTTGGTCACCTGCATGCAATACTGGAAGCACATAATACCTATTTTCAGGCCTCACATTGCTTGATTAATATCTGCGTACAGTTTAAAGTGCTGGTTTTGGCCTGGATTAGGGGAAACGTTTTCCTGGCCCACACTTCTGAAAAATGAAGTCAGCTGAAATCAGAGGGAGTGGCTTCTTGGCGGTGGCCCCAGTGCTCTAGAATAGTCTTCTAGTCGTATTCAGGAAAACATTAAAAATGAAACTATTTTGGCACGTTTCTTGAATTTCCTAATATTTTATTCATTTTCATTTTCATTTTATACAATCACTTATATACTGTGCATTTGCAAAAAAAAAAAAAGCAGTAAACACAACTCATCTTCCACCATGGAAAACCAACATAGCACTTCCATCCTCCATACACCCTTTCTTCTCCCCCTCCAACTTTCATTTCTCCCTTCCAACATTCCCCTCTTCTACTTCCCTTCCCCCTCAAACATTCCTTTCTCCCCTTCCCTCCATCTCACCCTCCTTACATTCCCCTCTCTCTCCCTCTTTACTTCTCCCTCTTCTTTCCCTCTACTTCTCCCTTTGGTGTATTTCTCTATTCATTAATCTATTCAATTTTTATCTTACACTAAAATTTAAAAAATGAAAAAAAAGGGGGAAAAATAAAAAGAAAAAAGAAAGAAAAAAGAGCAACAGTATACGAGTGCATTCTTCTTATTCTATAAGTTGAAACTATATTTCCACCCTCCCCCCCTCCCCCCCATAAACCCCCCTCCCTAATCCCCTTCCGACTTCCCAGGTCCCATACCCGGCATAAATCTTTATCAAACACAGTCTGGAGTATATTAAAACCAAATAGATTAAAAATTAAAAAATAAAAGATAAAGGAAAAAAAAAAGAATAAGGAAAAAACAAAAAAAAAGGAAAACAGGAAAAAATCAATAAACTCTCTACATTAAGCTTAGCTTCCCATCATTATTAAAACTTAAACAGTGTACATCATTCCTAATTTCATTTCATTTATTACTTGCAGGATTTCAAACTATGTTGAAACCAAGTAGGTTAATCAAATGGAATTCTCTAACTAGGGGCCTTGTCTCTTTATCTAAATGTCCAAACTTTTAATTTGTCCCTTATAAAGCAACTTAAACACCTCAAATATTCCTCTCGGTTTCTGTTCCAACTCCTCTCATCCTGCCTCTACCCATGTCCATATATGTATTTTATTATCATCCATACTCCTCTCATATTTGCTCCACCTTCCTTCAAACCCCCTGAGTATATCCTTCCAAACATTATATTCAAATAAAAATTTCTATAAAGATCAACTTGCTTTCTGGCTCAAAATAAACTCTAATTAAACCTTCACTACCCTCCCGTCTACGCCTCCCTTCCCAACTCAATTCAACCAAAACCACAATCCAAAAGCATCACAATCTCCGCCTTCCTCACCCTAAAGAATAAAACATAAACAGTTTATATGAAAATTCAAAGTTGTCCATCAAATCTTTTTTTTTTAAGTCCCATACAATATAATTTCCGAGGAGATCAGCATCGTTTCTTTCAGCCTTAATGTCTCTTCACCGGTATACCACTATACCATTTTATACAAGACAGAGTCACAAAGTTATTCAAGTTAAAATTAAGCAAATGTTTTGGAAGCATAACTAAGTACTTATTCTCTGTTCCTCTGCCCCTCCGGAGGGGAAAAACAACACCTCCCGCCTTGTAGCTGTGTGATTGGTTGTCTCTCTTCTACTTCTCCTTGTCTTTGTACAAGTCAGGGTAATTCAAGAGGTCCCGCCTTTAAGATCTTATTGTAAAAGTCTCGAGCTTCGCAAGGTGAATTAAGGCGATGTTTTTGATCATCAAGTGTAACTGTAATACCAAATGGCACCTCCCATCTGTACTGTATCTGATTATTTCTAAGTTCTTTAGTTAAAAAGACATAGTCTCTCCTGGCTCTTAACATCTGGGGTGGCATTTCTTTAAAGACAATCAGGTCCTGTCCATCAATTCGCAGCCTATTATTGTAAAGCTCTTGTAGTATCGCGTTTCTGGATTCTTTTGTAGCAAAGTATATAACTACATCTCTCGGGAGCTGTTTCTGTTTTGCTGTCCACGAATTATGGTGGTAAATTTTTTGGATCTGCCAATCAAAGTTGAGTCCCGGACTTCCCACCAAACGATTGAGAGCCTCAGAAAAGGTCAGCTTCAAATTCTCCTGATCATTTTCATGCAATCCCCTAACTCTTATTGCAAACGCAGTTTTTTTATAGTTTGTCATAACAAGTTGTCTCTCTGCCTTGTCAAATTCCTGTTGCAACTTTTCAATTTTAGATGTCAGATTAGAGTTGGCTTCTTCCAAAACTTCCAGTTTATCCTCCATTCCTGCAATATAATCTGTCATCACATTTATAACCCCGATGGTATCCTCCTTTGTTTGAGCAATCTTGGCATCAAGTTTGTCACATAATTCCGAAATAAATTGCATCATTTCCTCTTTAAATTCTCTGAGAGTTTCAAAAAGAAATTATTTCGTTAACAAATCTCCAGTAGGGGGCGTAGAAGACAAAGACTGTGGCTTTATAGCTATTACTTGGGAAGCATTGTTAAAAAAACGTTTCGATTGCTTTGATTTGGGAGCCATGATAAGAGAAAAAAAGAGAACAAACAAAGCCTCTGCGCACCTTGATTTGAAATAAAATACTTTCAGTAAACTTTGGCAGTTAATAAAGAGAGATCTTCAGGAGAACAGGGTTGGTTAAATATATCATATATCGACTGCGAAGGCTGTAAATCGCCATTTTGAAAAACAATTAAACAAAGGAGTTTTTTGTAAAATTGAAGCTGGTATTTTAAATAGAAAAAAAAAGGTTCACCGGTATGGTCGCTGCTCAGATTTATCTTTAACAAGTTAATTACAAAATCTTCTACTGAGAGGGGGGGTAACTCGCCTTGAGCTGAAAAAAGACAGCTGAGAAGCTTTGGCCGGAGTAATGACTCAGCTTTCCGTTGAATCACTCTCTTTCATTCACAGCCAAAAAAAAATAAAGACTGTGAACATCAAAGAGTACTCTAACTAGCTGGGGTCCCTCCCTGCTTTTTCCTTGCCTGGAAAAAGAGATATCTAAGATTTTAAATAGATATACGAACCAAAACTCTGAGAGCAGCTTCGTTAAGCTACCGTCAGCGGCAAGCCCCTCCCCTGGAAGCCCTATTTTGGCACGTTTCTTAGCAAACACTGTGCTATCTTTTATTCCTTGTTTTTTGTTCTCTTGTTCTTTTTTATTTTGTTTTGTTTATATTGCATTTTTTTTCCATTTGGGATTTTATGATTATTTTTTCATTAGTGTTTTAATCCTACCATGGCTGTTTTCTGTTTCTACTATATTATGAATCATGCAAGCCACCGAGAGTTGATGGATTGTGGTGTGATATAAATATAATAAGCAAATAAATGTGCCTGAGCTATGTAACAAAGATGGGCAAGGCTGATTTGAGCAAACAGGTTTTTAGAAAAAAGCAAATATTAGAAGAGCAGATACTTTTCCCCCAAAGAGGTCCTCGCAGTTTGAGACATACCAGTTTAGGATTTGTATCTATAATTACAAGAGAGAAAATGTCCCAGGAGATTACAAGTAGGCCAAGCTGAAAATGACAGGCAGGTAGAGGGAATAAAGTAACTTGACAGTTTTTTTGCAAAAAGCTGTTGCCAAAGGCTGGAAAAAAACAGCCACTCTGGCTTAACAAATTATTTAGCAATGCATATGTGCAACTTAGCTAACAAGTGTGACAAAAATAACTTTCTGATTTATGCAGCTTAGATGCCCAAAGCATACTGAAGGACTACATGTTTTCTTCCAGGTTTAGTAGTTCAGCTACCAAATCTAGATCACAAAGATACAACAAAACCACTAGGTGGCAGCAAAGAGTTCAGGTTTTATGTCCCTCTTTGCAGCCATCTACTGACAATCCAGATTTTTGCAGCCTAATTGTGACAGCCCTAATAATGTATATTTTTATTGTAGTGTCATGTTTCTAATCTGCCATTTTCACAAATAAAGTATGTTGTAGATAATACATAAGAAGTATTTTTTTTTCACATGGTGAAGTTGTAGAATTCTGAAACATTTAATTCTGTATTAAAATACTGAAATTTCACGAGGCTGGGTGACCATGTAAAATTTGGGGAGTTGAATAGCATTGAGAGGGTTCTCAAGTACCATGCACTCATCAATACCATCTTGCCAGCTCCAAGTCTATGTGGAACACCCTAAAAACCCTGAGTGACAATTGAGTAGTTAGCATATAAATAAGGCTGAAACTGCTGTTTATAGGATTTTGAGCCATGGTGGCACAGTGGTTAGAATGCAGTCCTGCACGCTACGTCTGCTGACTGCTGGCTGACTGCAATTTGGCAGTTTGAATCTTACCAGGCTCAAGGTTGACTCAGCCTTCCATCCGTCTGAGGTCGGAAAAATGAGGACCCAGATTGTTGGGGGTAATAGGCTGACTCTGTAAACTGCTTAGAGAAGGCTGTAAAGCCATGTAAAGTGGTATATAAGTCTAAATGCTATTACTATTGCTAAGTGCCAGTGTTGCTGGTAAAAGCTTCAGATGCAGTTACATTTATTTAAATCATCCTTGTGAAGAAGAAACTGCAGTTCTAGCTCAGGATTTTTCATGATGATGAGCCAGACATATAAATGAACTATGCCAACTAGGACTCCCATTTCTGTTTCAAAGGCACAGATCAAAGTCTAACTTTCTATTCCCACTCTGTAATGAGCCCATGTTCCTTACACTTGTGCTGCCTTTCAAGATGTTAACATTCGAGTGATTTGTGCTTCTCTTTCTGTCTTCCCATCTTCTACTCCAACCTGGTACTTACTTCTTTTATTTGAAGCTTTCAAGCTGCCTCAACAGTGCTGACAGTCATAGCTATTAGACATCCCCATCAATACTTTAAAACATTCTTCTCAGCAAAAAAAATGCTGGTAAATATAACCTGGTTGCTAATATAATTGAACAGGCTAATGACAGCACATTGACAAGGCTCAGGTGTGCAACCTAATGATTTATGAGGCATGTTACATTTCCAGGCAAGTTGATTTCCAGGACTGGACCACAAACAAGAGCAGAGCATAATTTCAGATTCCTTTATTGTTTTAAATGTCTCACCTCATGCTCACGTCTTGTTACCTCAATAAAAAAAATCATCTTTGAAAATTGATTACCTAGGAAACTGATGCAAGGCATGGAATTGATTTTGACTTCATCTTGCCTGGCTAGAGAGCAACTTCTAACCAATCTTGGCTGGACTTGAAAAATAAGCAGAATCAGATCCGGTTAATACTTGGAAGAACAGGGTTCTATGATAAGGGAGAGTTTAAATATATATCCCTCCCTCTCTCCCTCCCTCCCTCCCTACCATTTTGTTGCTAAGCAAATTATATCAATGTAGCTGTGAATCCACCAGGTTGCTAACTTGACTGGAAAGAGGCTTTAACTGCAGGTAAAAAGCTGAAGAAGCTTCTTGGATGAGAAGCAAAATGTCTTCAAAGAAAAAACAAGGAAGTCCAGTTTCTTCTTGAAAAAGCACCTTTGGGTTAACCATAGGTAGATGTCAACTTAGGAACAGTTGCTTAGCATCTTCACATTCTGATGTTTGACAGCCATGACTGTGCAGCAACCAGCCTGCATTCAAGGCCACTGGCAACATCCCACGGTCCTGTGACTGCATTTTACAACTTTATTGCCAAAAACTGGCATTTACTTCCAGTTTTCAGCAAAATCAACCCCCAGAGAACAATTAGTGACCATGGGAACTGCTACAAAAAGGTCATAAAATAGGTTGGTGATGTGGGTAACCTGCTTTACGACTGTCATAATTTGTAATCATAAGGCGGTGAAGCCCTAAATTAAGGACTATCACTGTCTGTCTGTCTTGTACAAAACTGTCTAATTATTTTCATGAGAAAGAAAGCTTTCATTGAAGAGACAGCCTTATGAAAATTTCTTGGAAAGAACCAAGCCCATAATGATAATGTAGGTATTTTCACCATCTTAAATGAAAGCCTGGAAAAGAGATCAGGTCATACATAGGCCAATGGCTCCCACCAGAAAATAGGAGGAAATCATGCATATCATTGAAATTTTGTTGATAATAATTAGAGGATATTCAGATGTTTCTTCAGCAAACAATAAAAATGACATATACTTTAATATTTTCTTCCATTTGTCATTTGTGATATCTAGACTAGACTAAATTTTCAAAATAATCATAATAATATTTCTCTTTTTCTTTTTTAATTCCATCCTAAATTCTTGGAGAGCTTCAACTTTGGATGGTGGTCTGTAATCCAATATTATTCAAGAATACTATCAATTTAATATTTTTGAGATGAGGCAATTAGTTTGTCCCTTCCATATTTTCTTAAGTGCCAGTATATGATTTACTCTCTATTAATCAATCTGGAATTTCTTAAAATCAATCTTTTCCCACCTTTCCCTGAAAGCAACGAATCCTGCTTTAACTGAGAAAATATTTAGCACAATGATTCCTGCCACAACACTGGAGAGACAATTTTACAAAGCCATTTGTTCAATCCTTCTCTGAGAACACTGAGAATAATAGTATAAAACCACTGGTAAGAAGATTTCCTAGAGAGAAGACCTTTGAAACTTAATTTTTAAACACACACACACACACACACACACACACACACACACACACAGAGAGAGAGAGAGAGAGAGAGAGAGAGAGAGAGAGAGATGTTTGCAAGTGGTCTTCAACATGTCTTCTAACCTGCCAGAGGTTGCTTCTGTGGAGATAGTATACTACTACTTTACAATTTACCAGTATATTGTTCTGGACTGGTTGCAGGAACAAACTAATTGATGTTAGAAACCTCAGCCAGCTTTATAGAGTTCTACATCCTAGACGAAATTGAATCTTAACCAGTGGATAAATAAGGTTGATTCCCTGAAAACAAAGCAAGAGCAAAAAAGGATCAGAAATCATGCCTCCTTGGGAAAAAAGAAGAGCATAATTTTTGCTAATAAGATTTGTTTGGCGTTGGGAGTTTTTCCGTAAGATTGTGCTGATGGTTTCATCATGAAATTATTTTGCCTTTTCTTATACAAATTTTATATTATTTATTTAATGTTTTGTGCCTTCAAGTCAGGGTTGACTTCTGGCGACTGCCTAAAAGAGCCTCTGCAGTGTTTTTTGGCAAAGTTTTTCAGAAGTGTTTGCCATTGCTTTCTTCTGGCTTTGTGCCTAAGGCAAGACTAGAACTCACTGCTTCCCAATTTCTAGCCTGCTTAACCACTACACCAAACTGGCTTTCTTATCTAATTGTTGTAATAGCAGTAGACATGAGTGAGTGTTTAATTGGCAAAAATCTTTTAGGAACTATTTTATAAACACACTATATAGGAAAAATACTCTGTAAAGAAAGTCCCAGTGTTCTCTTGGTCTAGCATAATCTCTTTACTGATGGTTCAGACAGCAAAGATTCCTGTACACTTTCTCCAAGAACACAATAGTCCCAATCTTTTGCATCAGAAGAATATTGACTACATTTCATAACATTCTTATTGCCAGGGATGGGTTCCAGCAGGCACCACTGCATGCGAAGTGCAATAAAAATTGTACATGCGCCAAACTGAAAAACAAGATGGTGGTGCCTATGGCGCCACCCGGAAAACCGGTTCTGGGGCGTAGCAGGCCTGGGTCACTGCCGGTTCCAGTGACCCAGGCCGCCAAACCTTTACCAGTTCAGCCAAACCAGTCCAAACCAGTCTAAACCCCTGCTTATTGCCTTCCCCATTGGCCAGGTAGATAGTAACAGGCAGACTGGTCTTAGAACTGGATTCTATAGTGAATAGGTTTGCTTTTCCATCTTCTCTTTCTCTCCTGTTCTTTTCTTTGTTGATGCATAGACAAAATGGAGCAATGCTGACTAGGATATGTACATAACATTCCATGGACAAACAGTTCTATACCCAGAACTACTGTTTTCAGGCAGTTTATGTTCCAACCGAAAACCTGTATTTCTGGTGTTTGAACTGCTACAAAGCAGTTGACTTTTTTTTCAGGCAGAAGGCAGTAAGGCAAAGAGGGAGGAGCTGGACAATACCCAAAGTTCAATACTGGGGAAGGGAAGGGAAGGGAGGAAGGAAGGAAGGAAGGAAGGAAGGAGGGAAGGAAGGAAGGAAGAAGGAAGGAAGAGAGTGGCACAAGCCCACACGCCCACACGCCCACATGTCCACAATCTCACTTTATCTATATTTTTTAATTGGAAACTCAGAACCATGGTTTGTTTGGCAAGACATAGTGGCCATATGCAGATTATTTAAATTGGAAACCCTAGAACCATGTTTTGTTTTAACCATGGTTTGTTTGGCAAGACGTAGTAGCCATGTGCAATGACACTAAGCCATTAACCATGATTTAAATGGATTTATACTCTACGTTTCATTGGCCAATCAACAATAAATCACTTTATGTTTTAGCATGATAAGTGAACCCAGTTATTAAAAAATGGATTGAAGATATCCATTTTGATCATATTTTCAGAATAAACAGATGAGCAATTATTTTCTCTTTGTTTTTATATATTCAGCAGTATAGAGAAAAAAACAAACTTAAATATGTAAATACATATCACCTTCATTGATCCATCTCAGATATTGGAAGCAAGGCAGGGGGAATCATATTGTGATCTGAATGGAGAGAGTACAGTTAGATTGTGATAATCTAGATTTTACAACTAAATCATCTCAGATCCCAAGGATGAATTCCAACCCATTCTATTATGCGGGAAGCAATATCAGCTACATGCAGTAAACAAAGTCATTTCAAGGCACCTTTCTCATCAATTCCAACTACTTAGGGAACAATCATTTTTGTGTTGTTCTTTTGCTTCTTCTTTGTTTAAGAGGACTTCTTTTGCAGAGTTTTCAATGGAAAAGACGTGCATGTCTCTCTTTTATGGAAGTTTCTTGATCAGCTGCCAGCAACTAAACTCTTAAAATATTAAACATTTGTGAACAGATGGATTAAATATAAGCCCGTGCAAGAAACAGTGAGCATATTTTATATCCTAAGGGTCAAAATATCCCATCAAATTTACCTAAGCCATATTTGGTAGGACTTTAAAAGGAATCAGTGCCACCAGATGCTCTCTTTGATCACTCTGGTTAGAGGCAAAAAGACAGAAGGGTTGGGAAGCAGATATCTCTGAGAGCTTAGTAGTATTTGCGAGGTTTTGACTAACAATCCATTAATGGTTGACTAACTTTTTTTCTCATGCACAGTGTCACCCCAGTGTAAGTAATGAAATAATCAAACACACTGAAAATTAGACAGCTGGACCATTTAAATTATCCTATGCATGTTCACTGTAGATTTCATTTTCTGATTTTGTTTCCCTTCAGGTATACGTAGAATAGCAAGGAGCTTTGGCAGTGATCTACTTTGGCAAGTTCCCGTATTAAGTAGAATCCTGCTTTACCTCTGTGGGTGGGCTAGAGAGCAGGTGTCATATTCTACTTTTTATGGTTGCAGTATTCATTTTGCTCAAACATTGAAACAGAAACATTTTAGAGCGTTGAAATTCTCTGCTGACACATGACAGTCATTTGCGTGGCCAAACAATGTCAACGTGCCAACTTCTCTGTGTGAGTAATTTGATAAATCTCTAAAATGATCACATCTTCATTTATCATTCTGGCAGCATCATTTTGCTTGCATCATTTAATATGCCATAAAGTAACCCATTTGGAGGTGAGTCAGCTATGTTATTCTGGCTTTATGTTTTTTTTATTTCACTAACTGATATCCTGCCCTTCTTCCAATGACTCAAGGTGGATTGTTTGCATGTGCACATCTGTATAGACCCCACAACTCCAAAATAGAGACCCTAAGAAATTCACAGTCTTTTTTTAACAAATCTATTGAATATTGTTCCAAAAACATCAAAATAATTATTTTTAAAAGTGCCTTCCATTTGGAATATTTCCCTTCTTGTTTCCAGAAGAGTCTAATGCACACTTGAAGCCATAGAACATTTTCAATCTTGGTGAATTTTCCTTTGGGTCAATTTGCCATTTTGGTTTAACTACAATGGTTAAGCTGAACTTGTGGCAGTGTGTGTATGGGGCAGGGTTGCTCTAGTAGAAAGGGTACAATGAGTATTAAATTGGGTATATGCGTAAATTAACTGCAGTTGTTCCTTGGTTGAATCTGATGAGTTCGAGGATTCAGGTGGCTGGAGCCCTGCCAATTAAGGCTCCATTGACTTGCTCAAAGCGAATGGAGCACATTCGGGGCGAATGCCTAAGTGCTCAATTATGGAGAGGCTGATTAGGCATCAAGTGTAGCCTGTGTCTATGACAGCCCCTATCTCCTCTTCTACCTCCATCTCTGGAACTACTATCTTAATCTTGATAGTGAAGGTGTGGACAGCTGCACTTACCATAGGGTCGTCCTCTCCACTGTTCTCTTCCAACAGGGCTGAATGGGCCTCACTGTCGGGAGTCCCCTCAGTTTTGTCTGGGAAGAGAGGCGCCTCCACAGCTTGTGGGATATAAATGGGCCCTGGTAGCTCAGTGGTTATAATGTGGTATTGTTGGGTAACTCTACCCACTGCCACCTGATTAGTTGGCGGCTAACTGTTCCATACAGACAAAGGACCAGGACAAATGGAATGGTTGGTGAATGGTTCGGGCCAAAAGACGTGTGGCAGAGGGGTTGAGGATAATTGACCAGGATGAATGGCTAGGGGAAGGCTAGCTGAGCAGGAAATCTGTAGGTAAATGGGTGGAGGCAGAAGCCTGGAGAAGAAAGGTAGGAGCCTGAAGGTCCCATTCCACACTGGAGAACTACCTAGCCTAGAGTTGAACCTTAATGGGGCTTAAGGTTGACTCAGCATTCCATCCTTTTGAGGTTGGTAAAAAGAGGACCCATGTTGTTGGGGCGATATGATGACTCTGTAAATTGCCCAGAAAGTACTGAAAATGTACTATGGGATGGTATATAAGTCTAAGTGCTATTGCAAATACTATGAACACAAACTTGGTAAAAGGTAGAATGTCCCCTTGGTAAAAGGTAGAATGCTGAGAACTGGTTGTCATCTTGGGGACTTGGTTGCCATTTAGGACATCCCATTGTGCTTGATGAGTTTTTGCAAGTCCATGTATACAATTCTGGTTTGGGGGTTCCCTTATACATTTTAAAATAGATAATCTTTTTAAAAAACCAGTGTCTCTACTAAACATATGCTGTGATTATTCAACACACTGGAACCAAACTCAGTGTCTATTGAAAAGTTACGTTGGGGACAAGATAACTTGGTGTGGTAGGACTTAGGTATCTAAAATAGGACCTATTTTATGAGACTGAGCTTTCATTTAAATTATAGATTTAAATTGTGATTGTAAATATTTACAAGCTCAAAACCTGCTGACTTGCTTCAGGTTAAGGTGGATTTTATCTCCTATCTTCTTTCCCCAAAATTCAATAGTGAAATTCTCAGAGTTTTTGTTGAAATGGTTTTAACAATGTTTTTCTGTGGATCAAAAGTCTCATTCCATCCAGTCTGAATGCTGTCCTTATAACCAAGCCAATTGTAAGCTAAAATAACTTTGCTTACTGAAATACAAGATTTGGATAGCATAATATTTCCTTTGTGTTCTTTTGACTCACAAATTCAATGTTTGTGTTATATTTTCAAAATGAATCTTGTATTGCAATGAAAAATAAAATATAATCCCACATTCCCAGTATTTTAAGAGTGTAGCGAGGCCTTAGTTCTAATTTATCATACACCTCATTGCTCTATTTTTGATATTTAGTTCTTTGTGGCTAAAATGCCCAAATTCCAGCTACTGATCCATGGATTAAAGTCATATTTTTAGGGGAAAAAATGTCAAAGTTAAGGAGAATTTGCCAAAGTGTTGCTAAGCATAATTAGCATCATAACCATATCAAAAGGATGGGGCATTCCATGTTTCTGCCCAGATCTGATTATTTTATCAGTGAAGAGGAGAACATTTCTAAAGACAAAATGCAGGACCATTCAGCATAGATTTCTTGTACAATTAGAGACTGTCCCATGGCAACAATGTCATAAATGTATGGAATTGCTAAGCGCACAAAATAATCCTCTTTTTCTTCTTTTGTTTCTCAGTCTTTTATTCTCCTAGCCAAGGTGAATCCCATCAGCACCCCAAAGAATTAACTTAACAAGGGCATTCAATGGGTAAGTCAGCAACAAAGCAGTAAGGTTTTTCTCTTTGTAGATCCTGCAGAAGTGGAAAACTTTTTTGGACCAGTGACAGATGTGGAATTGTGAATGCAGGTTATGGGCTCTTAAGCCAAGAAGGAGGAGAGAATGTTGGCCAAAAGGTGAAGTTGTTCCATAGCAATTCCCTAACTTCCTAGCAGCTCTCTGCAATTTTTGCTTAATTCGCCTCTATTCCCACAAACCCTATCTGTTAGCAGTTGCCCAAATACAGTTCCCGTTTGATGAACTTTTTTGATTTTCTAAAAATGCCTCTGAGGTGTAAGTAGCATTATTAGAAATTGAGATTATGGCTGTTTTCTTTTTTTAATTAAGAGAATTGGGGAAAAATGAAATCAGGGACAGTGTTGGGAGCCAAGGAAAAAATGCTGGACACCCAGGTGGTATTGGTGTAGCATGCCAAAACTGGATGCAGATTTTATTTAAAGTATTTTTATCTCTTCTTTCCACTGCAAAACTTCTCAAAGGGATTGCAAAACAAAAATTTCATGCAATTTGTTTTGACATTTGCTTTAAGAACTGGTACAGTTAGAGAGAGGGGGAAAAGATCAAGTGTATAGATGAAGGAAGCCTTGCTGTTTTTTAACTTCCTCTAATGACAGAAGACTATGAAATGGAATCCGAATGGCACCCAAGGTACTTTTCCAAAAGGCAACTTGACTTTCTTTAAAAAAAAAAATCTTTGAAAATGTTTCGCTTTTCATCCAAGAACTGAAGAAGCTTCTTGGATAAGAAGCAAAACATTTTCAAAGGGAAAAAAGTCCAGTTGCCTTTTGGAAAAGCATATTTGGGACCAATCATGATGTGGATGATAAAGAATTCCCATAGATATCTGAATAGCACTATTTGTATGATGAAGGCAAGAGGTGTGATGAACTTTCATTCTTGGAGGGAAGCAGCTAAACTAGGCATAAACAGGCAGAGCAAAGAAAATTCTCAAACTTTTCTATAACTATAACTTTTCTATAGATACCAATAAGATCCCATTATCCTCCAGTCTGAATTATTTCAGGAGCAATCTTCTTAGTCTTTGGAAATTCACCTTTCAAGAGGCCATCAACCTATTTCAAACTTTTCTTATGGGCCTTATGTTTAACTGAATGCCATTAGCTCAGCTGGAGACATCAGTGAGCCCCAGGGGATTGCTCATGAATTTGATCAATTATTTCCACCTAGATGCGGATTGTGTTGTATTGATCTTCCCTGCCTTTAAAATAAGAACAAAACTGCAGGCTTTCCATCCTTTGTTCATAAGATAATGATTTAGCAAAACAGGCACTTGTGGGATCCTTTGAAAACCAAATGGTAGTATTTTCAAACATCAATATCAACACATTGTAGATAACCCAGAGTATTTCAGCTCAGTGAAATAAGATCCCATCTAAATGTCAGTTATTAAATATGATTTAAGAACTGATCACAGAATAGAATAAAATATCAGAGTTGGAAAGGACCTTGGAGATTTTATAATCCAGTCCTCCACTGAAGCAGGAGACTATACCATTTCACACAGGTGTCTGTCCAGTCTCTTCGTTAAAGCCTCCAGTCAGTGATGAAGCACCCACAACTTCTGAAGGGAAGCTGTTCCACTGGTTAATTGTCCTCACTGTCAAAAAGTTTCTCCTTAATTCCGGGTTGCTTCTCTCCTTGATTAATTTCCATCCGTTTCTTGTCCGGCCTTTGGAGACTTTGGAAAATAAGTTAACTCCCTCTTCCGAGGTGGCGCAGTGGTTAAATGCAGCACTGCAGGCTACTGCTAGATCAGCAGTTCAGCGGTTCAAATCTCACCGGCTCAGGGTTGACTCAGCCTTCCATCCTTCCGAGGTGGGTAAAATGAGGACCCGGATTGTTGGGGCCAATATGCTGACTCTCTGTAAACCGCTTAGAGAGGGCTGAAAGCCCTATGAAGCGGTATATAAGTCTACTGCTATTGCTATTGCTATTCTTTGTGGCAGCCAGTGACGTGTGGTGAGCTTCATGGCCGGTGAGGCAACCGCAAAAGCCCCACAGAAGCTCCGGTGCCGCGTCCTCCATAGAGTGGGACCGGGACCCGCTCTATGGCAGATGGCACTGGGACTTTAAAGTCCTGCCACCGGGGCCCTGTCGCCACTTTAAAGCCATGCCCCCGGGCACCAACTGCTCCAGCGAGGCTTCCAGCTCCATCCCGGTGGGCGGAGAAGGTGAGGGAGGACTGGAGGCGACGGGCGGGTGGGCGGCAAAGCGAGGCTGCTCGAGTGGCTGAGGCTCGGCCACCCCTCATCCCCCAGGCTGGCTCTGCCGGTGCAGCGGCGCTGCTGAGCCCACCCGCCCATCACCTCCAGTCCTCCCTCGCCCTCTCCGCCCACCGGGATGGAGTTGGAAGCCTCGTTAGAGCAGTCGACACCCTACCGCCACTTTAAAGCCATGCCTCAGCTGCCTGAGCAGCCTCGCTCCACTGCCCGCCCGCTCGTCACCTCCAGTCCTCCCTCACTCTCTCCGACTGCCGGGATGGAGCACATCAAGCATGTCCCACTCAATGGCCGGCCTGGAAGGCATGCCAGCCCTTTAAAAAATAAAAAATGAAAAATAATGAAAAATAATGAAAAATAATGAAAAAAGAAAAAAAAAGAAAAATGAAAATGAAAAATGAAAAATAAAAAATAAAAAATAAAAAATAAAAAATAAAAAATAAAAAATAAAAAATAAAAATAAATGTGCCAGCCCACGGGCCAGCAGAGGCAGGTGAAACACACACACACACACACACACACACACACACACACACACACACACACACAAAATAAAAACAAATTACAATTACTTACATTACAAATAATTTTGAATTCCTCCCCCCTGCCCCCTCCCTCTGACTCACATACCTTCCAGCTGCGTCAAAAATGCAAGATTTGGTCTAGCCAGGCCAGGGCCAGGCAGGCTAGGATAGTTGCTGCTAGAGTCACCACGTGGATGACTCTGCTTAAATGTTTTTAAAAAGCCTCTAAACAAAGTGCCCTCTGCAGGAGGAGGCGAGAGAATCACATGCCTCATTTGCATAAGGAATTTTTTGCTTTTTAACCCTTGTTTAACTCTTAAAAGGCGAAAAATTCCTTATGCAAAGGAGGCCCATAGTTCTCTCGCCTCCCCCTACAGTTAGCACTAAGCAGACTCAGAGTCACTGTGACTTGGAGTCTGGCAGCAACTACCTTGGCCTTTTTAATTATTTTAAAAATTCTTTCCTTTTCCTCATGAGACTGGTGAGGCCCCGCCTCCCCTGCCTCCAGGGACTGTACGTCCCTGGTGGCAGCCCCTCAAATATTGGAACACTGCTATCAGGTCACCCTAGTCTAGGGATCCTTAAACTTTTTCAACAGGAGTCCAGTTCACGGTCCCTCAGACTGTTGGCGGAGGGGCAGACTGACTGGGTGGGTCGGCATGGCTAGGTGGTCATGTGACTGGGTGGGTATGGCCAGGTCATGTGACTAGATGGGCATGGCCAATTTAACAGTCCATTGAACAATGCATACAAATTAAACTTTAATTTGTTTTGCTCCTGGGGAAGTTTTATTTGCTTTTCTTTGCATGTTGCTCTTTTGGTTGCCTTTTCTTTTTACTATATTGTTATTTCAGTTGTTTAGGAGTCTAGTGGTTCATTTCAGGAAACTTAGTTTTGCAGTAATTTTTCTCAACCCCAAGGAGCTTGAAAAATCTCCCCCCCCCTCTCTCTCTTTCTGTCTCTCTCTCTCAACCTCCTGGGGGGGAGGTCTGTGCACCCTGTTTTTCACACACACTCCCACACCCCCAGAAGCATTCTGCCAGCCAAAAACAGCTCATTTTTTTGGCCCAAAACAGGCAGTTTTGCCCATTTTTTAGCCTCTTGGGGTGTCTGTGCACCTTGTTTTTCACCCCCCCCCCCACACACACACACCTCCAGAACACCTCTGCAGGCCAAAATTGTTGACCTTACCTTTCAGTTCCAGATCGTGGGACTCATGAAGGTAAGTCCTGCGCTCAGCCAAAGGGTGGGTGGGGCAATGTGGCCGGGGCAGCCTCGTGGTCCTGCGCAGGCTGGATTAATGGCTTCAGTGGGCTGCCTGTTGCCTGTGGATCATAGTTTGAGGACCTATGCTCTAGTCCTGCATTTCAGTAGTCTAGCCATACCCAATTCCTGCAACCATTCTACATACATTTAGTCTCCAGCCCCCCAATCAGCTTTGTTTCTCTTCTCTGCACTTAATAAATGTTTAAATATAAAGAATATTTAAAATAAATATAATAAATATTAAACATAACATTAACATAAATGCTTCATCCCTGCAAATCTTCAAGGGAGGAAATTTATTTCAACCAAACTTTGAGCAAAGCAAACTTTGCTTCACCAAGCACCACAAATCACTTGTTTCTTGGAGTTTCCAGCTTGCTTTGCTCAGCTTCATTTATCTTTTCACTTTTCTCCAATGTTGCAATGCCCAGAAGAGTTTCTGCATAGGCACAGTGCCTGCATAAAAGCCTCATCCAGATTTTGCAAGCAATGGAGAAGGCTGCATACATGAAGGAAGAAAAACAAAAAGGCACTTCATTGTGTTGCCTCTCTACCTTGACAACAAGGATTCTTCTCTCATGTGAGAAAAACCTAACTGTTGAGGCCTGTCTAATGCCAAGGACCGCAGAAACCGATGGTATCAGGAATGAGGCTTTGTAGAAAAAAATATACTTCCATTTTTCAGATTGTACTTCACTCTCATCATCTAATTAACTTGTCTTAACATTAAGCAAGTAGGGACACAGTGGCTCAGTGGCTAAGATGCAGATGCTGAACTTGTCGATCAGAAAGGTCGGCAGTTTGAATCCCTAGCGCCACATAACCAAGTGAGCTCCCGTTATTTGTCCCAGCTTCTGCCAACCTAGCAGTTCAAAAGCATGCAAAAATGCAAGTAGAAAAATAGGGACCACTTTTGGTGGGAAGGCAACAGCATTCTGTGTGCCTTCCGTGTTGAGTCATGCCGGCCACATGACCATGGAGATAGATGTCTTCGGACAGCTCTGGCTCTTTGGCTTTGAAATGGAGATGAGCACCATCCCCTAGAGTCGG
Organism: Thamnophis elegans; assembly: GCF_009769535.1. NCBI lineage: Eukaryota > Metazoa > Chordata > Lepidosauria > Squamata > Natricidae > Thamnophis > Thamnophis elegans. The sequence goes on from NC_045541.1 coordinate 49,610,136, forward strand.
GAACGATTAATACCATGATGGCAAACCTATGGCACATGTGCCAGAGGTGGCACACAGAGCCCCCTCTGTGGGCATGCGCACCATCACCAGATGCTTGTCTGGTTTTTGGAACATACATGCGCACCGGCCACCTGTCCTTCAGGTTTCCACCACTCCGGCACATGCAAAGGCCAGCTGGCCAGTGTGCATGAGCACACTGGAAACCCAAAGATCAGGTGGCCGGTGCATGCATACACACTGGACAGCTGGTATTTGTGTTTTCGGCACTCCGTATGTGTGCGCATGCACATTCTGGTTTGGGCACTCGGTACCGAAAAGGTTCGCATCACTGGATTAGTACATATGTCCAAGGGGGACCTTTACCTTTAGTTAAGCATATTCTTAAAAATAACCAGACTAACAATATCAGTATTACCAAAGGCCTACATGGTATATTTAGAGCAATCTTCCCTTTGTATCATGTAAGGTTTAATATTGTCATCTAATATCATAGACCAACAGACTGGTTCAGGCAATGGTCAGATTTGTTGTCAGACAAACATCTAAATCAATATTCAAACACACACCTGTGGTTAGCTTTTCCAAAGAGTTATTCTACCATTTTAATGATCTCAGATCTCAGGTTTTTTATGCTGGAAACACCCAGCCCTGACATGCAGTTCAAAGTCAGTCCCATGCATTCTACATTCCTCTTTTTCTCCCCCAGTTAAAGATCCAACTGAGATGAATATGATAAGAATATTGAGCTAGGTGGCCCAGTATTGGCTCAGTTTAGAACATCTTTCTATATTTGAGCATGGCTTCTAATGCATGTGAAGGTTTAAGAGCCAAAAGCAGATAGAAAACAAGAAGAGTGACTGGTTATGTGCCATCAAGTTGGTGTTCTCTCTTAGTCACCACATAATTTTCTCCCCCAGAATTATCTGGCTCCAACCTGGTCTTTCAGGTCTTCCAACATTGCACCAATCACCACTGTAACTGAGTCCATCCACCTTAGTATTGGTCATCATCTTCTCTTCCTTTCACCTTTCCTAGCATTAGAGCCTTTTCTAGAGAGCTGAGTCTCCACATACCGGTAATGCTTCTAAGGTAGAATAATGGAGTCTGGTCATTTGTCCCTATAATGAGAACCTGGATTTTGTTGTTTTTGTTGATCCATTGGTTTTTTTCCCCTTTCACAGTAATCTCAGTTTTCCCCAAAAACAAAGTTCAAAAGTGTCACTATTCTTTCCATCAGTGGTGGGATTCAATTTTTTTACTACCGGTTCTGTAGACATGGCATGGCTTTGTGGGTGTGGCTTTGCGGATGTGGCAAGGGAAGGATACTGTAAAATCTCTATTCCCTCCCCACTCCAGGGGAAGAATACTGTAAAATCCCCATTTCCTTCTGACCAGCTGGGACTCAGGAGGCAGAGAATAGATGGAGGTGGGGCCAATCAGAGGTGGTATTTATCAGTTCTCCAAACTATTCAAAATTTCCACTACCGGTTCTCCAGAACTGGTTGGAACCTGCTGAATACCACCTCTGCTTTCTATCCTGCTTCTTCAAAGTCTAACATTCACTTCCACAGAGTACCATAAGGATTACCATGGTTTACAGATTTCAGATCTTTGTAGTTATCAACCAGTGGTGGGATACGACCAGTACTTCCCAGTATGGGCGTATCAGTGCCTGATGGTGGCACCAGATACCATTCTGGTACAGTGCTCCAGATGGCCCACCTGCACACCCACCCTCCTTATCTGTATTTGAGCCAATTGGGGTTTCCACGCACACACAAGGAGCATATGGTGCCTGCGTGACGCTCTGCCGAGCAGCTGGAGCATTGCGGAGCATCGCAGGCAGTAAGTACACATGTGTGCACTGTAGGCAGGCGTGTGGTGGACGCCCGGCCCCGTTGCACCATACCGGTTGCAATGGATCTAGAACCCACCACTGGTATCAACTTATATTTAATTATATCTTTTTCCAAGGATTTCATTGCTACGGTACCTGTCTGCAGTGCATTTTTTGACTGCTGGTTTCTTTATTAGTTAGTCAGATCTAAAATGCAGAAGCTATCCATCATGTCATACAGTATCTTCATTGTCAGTTCTAAGGCTGGTTGCTCTACCTGTTGTCACTACTTTTATATTTAATCTTTGTCCCATTTTACTATGCTCTTTGACTTTCATTACTCATTTGCAATTTCAGCTACCACAGAATGTCACCAGCATAGCACAGGTTATTGATCTTTCTTCTCCTGGTTTTAAAACCAAATTCATCATTTTATAATCCAGCTATCCAATATACTGTATATTCAGCACACACAAGTAGGCTGAATAAATAAAGGAACAGTATGCAGCCTTATCTCCTTCCTTTGGTGTTTCACCATGTTCTGTGGCTTTCTAATGCATGCATAAGTTTTACATGAGAAAAATTAGATGTTCTGGTATTTGTATTTTATAGGCACATTCCACATGATATGATTCCAGGTATGATCTACAAAATACTTTTCTATAGTTAGTGAAGTGCATATTGATGACATGTTGGTATTTTTTTATTTTCCACCTCCAGTATCTTCCTATATTACTACTACTCAGTGTAGATACATGCTTGCTTTAGCTGGGATGACTTTCACAACTTTCAGGTGAAACCCTTGGGATTATATAATCTTGGCCTCCATTACCAGCATTCTTTGCTCACAAACACCTTCCGGTAATAAAGCTCCCATCATTTAGCTTTGTTAATTAGTAAGCCAAAAAATGACATTGAAAATAGGTTAAATGCTCCCTCTGAGAAATATTACCCTTCTTTGGACTAAAATGATTTTATTCATGCAGTTATTTCTACATGTATGTACCACATCCCTGACTTTTCCCCCCAACAAGTCAAAGGGACACTGTATTCCCTCCTTATATTCACCACAACTGTGGGAGAGGATGACTAGTTTAAAATCATCCAGTCAACTTCTATGCCTACCTGAACTTGGAGTCACAATGTGATGTTTACTCTGTCACTTTATATCACATCACCTCTCATCACCTGAAGTTACTAAAGATGTTACGCTTACTAAAAATACTGATTCCATGAGGAAAGCAGGGGGGTCGCCAGCTGCTGTCTGGAAGAAAAATGTGTTATTTTTTTAACTAATTTGTTTAATATCAAAATATGTTCTGGCTTCTTTAAAAAATGAAGAAGAAAGAAAATTCAGCATCCTTTCCTGGAGCAAGATCTTTTTTCTTAGGGCCACTCAGTTGAGGGCCTATCATAACTGCATATCTCTCCCACTTAATTTAAATCTGAAGAACAAGAAGAGATTATACTTTACCTCTTCAATATGAAGGTGTCCAAAGCACCTAAATAAAAAAGATGGTGAGGATGTGGGCATGTAGGCATGTATTTAGAATATTGGCATCAGTTAGAACATGGCTGGCTGAGGAATTCTAGGAACTGACGTTCACAAGACTTAAAGTTACTAAGTTTACAGATGTCTGGGCAAGGGGAATAAAATCAGGCACTATGGTGCTTACAACATTGTTATTGAAGTCCTAAACCTTTTGTATGTGTGATGATATCACACGCTACAAAAGGGAGGGACTTCTCACAATGCTATGATCTGCCTTTTGATGATTGTCACACGTTCACACACAAGGACACAGATTTTGCTGGTTTGATTAGTACCAGATTTTGCTTTCACAGTGCCACTTCACCTGCATCTACTTGACAAACATTTCCTCTTGGGAAAAGATCCTTAATTTCATAGCAGGACATACGCTTTCGCTACAAATATTCGCCGTTTCACTGGGGCTACTGGAGACTGCATTTCAGCAACATCTGGAGAGCTACTAAGAAGAATGCATCAACTTTATGAGTCCAGTCATTGTTAGAGATGGAAAGCATCTGAGAGCATTCTTCAGAGTGTAAATCCATGCAGAGCAATGAAGCAGGTTTCATAATCATAGGTAAGTTTACAGGAAATATATTAAGGGGATAGGCAAAGTATAGCTTCTCACGAGCTAATTTTACCAGGAAGAGAATCAAAGAAGATGTACCTCTTGTATGTTGGCTTATGAAGGAAGCACAAAAAAGTGAATTCAAATTAGCAATATCTAATAAAGGCAAGCAAAATGATAGGCAAAGGGGAAGATTACAAAATAAATTCTTAACTCTGATTATATCCCGTTGCCTCCTTGGTGTATCATGAGACCCTGAAGATTCAGATCTATTGGATACAAGCTTTTAAAACAAACTTCTCAATAGAGGTAGAACATTTCCAATATGTTTTGTTTTCACACTGGGATCCATTGGTTACATTTCTATACATTGGTATTAAAAGGGCCAAAGTTCTGCTAGAAAAAGAAACTTGCAATCCAAAGTTTTTATTTTGTCTCAGCAGAACAAGAGCATATATATCTTTCAAAATGCTGATAAAGCTATATAAAAAGAATGAAAATGTAAGGACCAAATTATGCATTATTCTCTGCACATGACAAAACAAGGACTAACTTCCTTTAGGGTAAATATTCAAGAGTAATTGCCACAGTTCAGATTGTCCACAAGATCTTATTTTTTCTATAGTGATGTTACTTTTTCTGTCCAGGAAGACTACTAAGTGTAAGATATTTTGTCTGTTACTTTTGAGTGACTGTAACATTTCGAGTAATTCCAAAACAGAGTCATGCAGTGTAACCTAATATACAATTAGCATCTGTTGCGTGGCTTAGTCTTCTGGCACATCTCCAGCTTCTGCTAAGGATTTTAACATGAAATAAGCCAAACCAATTTGTCTAGGCTCTTCAGTAAGTGATGGCAGCTTGCAAAGCATTAAAACAATTACATGTATTTATTCAAACAACATTACCTAGAACTCATAAAAGGAACATTTTGTTACATGGCGAAATAGTTCAATGTATAGGAAATAAGAGAAATCAGGCAACTTGCAAGCAAATCTGTACTTTCATTCCCTTATTTTAAAATTGATCAGTAGTTTTCTTTGAAGAATGTACTTAACATAATGACAAGGCTTAATTTTGATAAAATGTGTTTCTCTTTCAGGAGGATTTATTTTGAGATTGGTAAAATTGTTATCAACTTCCTAAGTAACTGTTTTGTTTTATAAAAGTATAAGTAGAGCTGATGGGAAATAAAAGAAAGATGAAAACATTTCAGTATAATTGTTTTGCTTCCTAGGAAATGTTGCACATTTTTTCCATGTTCTGTTTTTCCTAACTTTATGTTCTATCTTTATGGTCCTTCCTCTGTGCATCATCCATCATACCAAAGCACATTCCCAAAACTCTTAATCCATCACCCAGCTTGTGGGGTCGTTGTTACAGCGTCTGGATCTCTGGGCAAAATACCCTGGGTTTTCAGGGGCATAAAATGACAATCCAGAGAATAATACTTGACAGCCTGCACTCAAAGCCAGTATTCCTACCTAGATATTTTATGGACATACTTGGCCCAATGAAGATGCTACTTACTCATCATCTTTTCTCACTTCTCTTCTTATTAAGAAATTTTTAAAAAGTTGCTAGTTGGCCATGTCACAGTTATGTATTATATTAGTGTAAGAAAATGATGCTTACGTAAAAATATGGCCATCTTTAAATATTAATTTATTCGAAAATAATGTTATAACATATTCAATAGATGACAGGTGTCAGCTTCTGACAGACAGGTATCTGTTCTGGCCCCCTCCTCCGTCCAGTAACAAAAACCGAGACAAGTGTAAAATGGAATGTCCTTTAATAACAAGACCAGAATCTTGATGGCTGAAAGCCACAAACAGATAAGGACCTTGGCAGCAAGTCCGACACCTTGGCAGCAATTCAGACGAACTCTGGCAGCAATCCAGCCTGCCAAGTTTGTTTCTCTTTAGTCAAAGCGTTGACTTCTGCAAGAAGGGCGTGGCACAAGCAGTCTGTTTTATAGCCTGGAGAGGAGCCTAATGACCATCAGCTGAGCGTAATTACCTCCTGTAATTACGTAGTTGTTCTTGACACCGAGTAGCCCTTTGACAGCATGCATCCTGGAACAACTCACAGTTGGTTTCTGCATCACTCTCCCTTGTCTCCTCCCCACTGATCCAAGGCTCAGGTGCCATCTGGTGGCCAACCAGTCTCTCTGCGCCCTGCTCGGAGTCGAAACCCTGTCCAGGGTCCTCCACATCCTCCAGGGCCGACTCATAGGGCCCCTGGCTGTCGGAGTCTGGTGCAAACTCCAACGGCTCCTGACGGGCCACAACAGGTATCTGGTTATTTAATCCAACTGGGAGACTTCTAGATTTAAAGGGTCTATGTTCTTTTCTTACCAGGGGGAAGGGGGGCTAATATAAATATTTTGCAACCTATAAAGTCAGCAGAAACATTTAAGCTTATAGGTTGTCACAGATTTTTTAATTTATTTTTTAATTGTGAAAGGAACCTTTTTCAATCTAGATCCTTACAGAGAACACTTATCTCAGCAGATAAGACCAGATTGACTAGTTAGTGTGGGGGGGTTGGATATGTACAGAAGGCAGTATCTTGATGAAAGCTAGTGTGCAAGATAGATTTCCAGCAAATGCATCTCCATGGAAATTAAAAAAAAATCTGGACCTGTTGAAAGCTTAAATATCAGAGTCAAGAATCAACTTTATTTTATAAATTAGTGCTTGCCAATAAGGTGTCCACCCAGATCAACCCACTTGCTTGCAAACTGTAGATCAGGGGTGTTAAACTGGCGGCCCACAGCCCGAATGAGTCATGCATAGGCCATGGCTACCGCAGCCCCGGGAATGGGGAAAATGTTGTGAAACATCACCTGATGGCAACATGACGCTGCGAGTTTGACACCCAAACTGCTGAAACAGATAAGGACAATTTTCCCCCCATCTATATAATCTCCAAACTGAAGCACCTATTTTGCAGCTGCTGGAAATAATAGGTTAACTATATTTATGTAGACAAAGTCATAGCTCACTGAATCATAATTTCATCAAGGACTGGAGCCACTGAATGTCAATAAATATTTTTTAATATTTATGCCTTAATACATAGGTTTAAAGAACCATATCAACAATAGATTATGAAAGATGAAAACTGAATTATCCTTTATATAAGTAGCTCTTATGCCTTTATCGTTAGTCATTCTCATTCCATGTAGATGAAATAATTTCAATAGCAAATTCAATAGGTGTATTTTGGAAAAAAAATCACTGCAATCAGTGTTATAAGAGAAGAAAATATCTCATCACTGTTCAGATTTATGAGCAGACAAATTACTGAGCATTTCATTATGATTACATTGTTATTATTTCAATATTCTCCTTTCTACAATTGACTTGGGATATATATATATATATATATTAGATTTTTTACAACCCCTGGTAAGCCCCAATTATGGGAGGAAGCTAACTGCTTTCATCATCTGTCTATCGGCTCGTCACAAGAGTCCATCACGACAGAAACCCAATATTTTTACTGTTGCCTTTGTTATATTTGTGTTTTTTTTTATTTGTGCTGATAAATAAATAAAGGGAGACTAGTATAGATCTATTTCAAGCTATTTAGCTCTCATCAGCTAGCCATACCCTTACTGGGATTTGAACCTGGGCTATATTACATCCTAGGCAAACTTCTTAGCCATTAGGCCACAGGCTCTTATCCGTTATCAGCGAAGCCAGGGTGAAAGGTATCTATTAGATTTTTTACAACCCCTGGTAAGCCCCAATTATGGGAGGAAGCTAACTGCTTCCTTCATCTGTCTATCGGCTCGTCACAAGAGTCCATCACGACAGAAACCCAATATTTTTACTGTTGCCTTTGTTATATATATTTCATTTATTCTATTCCACATATCTCTTTTATATTTATTGAGTGTATTATGCTGTTAGTAGCATGTACCATTATAAATACTAGGCAAAAAATGGTTTTTAATAAAATTACTAAAGTATCTTGAGAATATAAAATGACATTAGTAAGTTAGGAATAATTGAGTTCATTTTTAAACAAGAAAGATAAGTACTGAAAATAAAATAAAATATAAGCCTATAATTACATGTAGTCCTCGACTTATAACAGCTTGTTTAGTGATGGTTCAAAGTTACAAGGGCACTGAAAAAGTGACTTTTGACTGTTTTTCCCAGTAACAACTTTTGCAACATCCCCATGACTATGTGATCAAAATTCAGATACTTGATAACTGATTCATATTTATGACTGTTGCTGTGTCCCAAGGTCATGTAATTTACCTTTTGCAACCTTCTGACAAGCAAAGTCAATGGAAAAGTCAGATTCACTTAATAGCCAGTGTACTAACTTATCAACTGCAAAGATTCACTTAACAATTGTGACAAGAAAGGTCATAAAATGGGACAAAACTCACTTAACAAATGTCTCACTTAACAACAACAAAAATTGGGCTCAGTTGTGATCTTAAGTTAAGGACTACCTGTATTGGTTGATATTAGCTGTGCTCGGTCACATCATTAAACCATTCTGATCAATCAAACAATTTTTATTATGGTCACAGACTAGCATTGCATTATTAAACCATTCTAATTATCTTGTTTCTGGGCTTCATAATTTGCATAAAGTGGTTTGTCTCTTAGCACTAAGTATGAATACAGCCAACTGTGATTTATTTAACAAGTTTGGCAGGAAGCACGAAACCAGTCACTGCATTAAAAATTTACCAGACTACTTTTTTTATTGTGAACCGCCCGGAGTCCTTCGGGAGTGGGCGGCATACAAGACAAATAAAATCAATCAAATCAATCAATTTTCAAGCCTACATTGCTGAAGTCAGGAATTTAAAATATCTATCTAAGACTGAATATATGCATCAGTTTTTTCCTTGTGTTTTTGTGAAAATATAATTTTTACTTTTCACATCATTTATGAAAAAATTTACAAATGTTGGAAAGTGTCTATAACTATACTGTTGTATTGCAATAGTGAACCTGTAAGTCCCAAACCTGTTAAAACTAAAGAATCTACTAGGAAAAATGGATGAAAATTCTAACGTGGTGCTAGATACATGGCCAACTACCAAGACTCATTTTAATTAAGTATTTCAAAACTCTTTCTTTGGATGGATGACACTGTCAATTCCAAATTGTCTTCCTGTTTGGATGTTTTCAAAACCAATTTACTTTCCTTCCCATTTATGTTGTTTTCCATATTTTCTGCACTATCTTCAGGGCAATTTAATTTGGGGTTTCAAGTGAATCGTGCCTATAGGGGAATGGGAAAAAATCACAAATAAGGTTGTGAATGAATTGACCTCTGTATCAAAACAATGGCTGTATATACCCGTGGTGCTAAATTTCATTAATAATGGCCAATAAAGAGATGTCTCTTCCTCTATCTCAGTGATGACGAACCTTTTCGGCACCAAGTCCCCAAAAGGTCACGTGAAAACAGCGCGCACATGCTCATTGGGGCCATATTCTAGAAAAGCCAAAGATTCAGATTCTAGCGTGCATGCACTCCCGATGATCAGCTGGTCAGTGGAATGCGCAGGCTAGATTTCAGCATTGCCGCGTATGCGAACTGATCATGCTTTGGAAAAGTCAGACTTCTGGGTTGTGGCGTGTATGCGCACTTGACAATCAGTTGGCCGGCGTACATGGGCACGCCAGTTTCCAGCACTGCCGCGCATGTGAAGGACAGCTGATTGCCCACATTGGGCACGCATGTCATAGCTTCGCCATCATGGCTCTCTCTCTCTGTCCCTCTGTTGTTTTAACTTGTATTAGCAAATACAGGCTTCACGCTAATAACAAGGATGAAATATGGATTGCATGTGTTTATGATATTCCTAATGATGCACCAGTTTTTTTATTGATTTGCCAGTTTCCACAATTTTATTTTGAAAGACCATTGATCCTGATTATACTGATATATCAGGTGATTTCTGCTTATAAAAATTACACAGGGGAAAAGGATCAAGGAAAGGCAATATCTGCCTTTACTCTCTACCATTTATTATTGATATTCCAATCCTAATATTTCTTCTCGTCTTCTAATCCAATACAAAACACTTTAATATGAAGGCAGCTTTCATTTTCACGGAGGGCAAAACCCTTGGCTGAGTTGCAAGAGGGAGGCAGGGTTTTTTTCTAATCTTTGGATCAGTGGGTGTCTTTTACATGCATGATTTTAAAAAATGTCAGGGATTGGTGTGATTGTACCTGTTATTTGACATTATTCACTCACAGAGAGATGCACACAGATACTCTTCTACCCATCATACTTCTCCTTCTTCAGTTGGCACTTCATTTCCAAGGGAACGAGAAATGATTAGGTTTGAACAAGGCACTGGGCACAGTTCTCAAGGATTAGAGCCAGGATTTAATGGATTCAGAACCCTGCCTCAAAAACTCAACTACCTAGTCAATTCAATTGAATTCATAAATAAATAAATAGTCCACAAGCAAAATGATAACAACACATCAAGGCCCAGGGGAAGAGAACTGAACAAGTATCATATTGCTTAAAAGAATGACTTAGAGTTTCAAACTACTCCAGAATAACCTATATACACTTGTTTATGTCAGGGGTCCCCAAAACCTGAGCCACGGCCCATTACCAGGTCGTGGTCTGTTCAGAACTGAGTCACCTGAGTGGCTGGAAGGCACAAATGCATGCGTGCATCACTCAACCTGCACAACCTCCCTTCCCCTGTTGGGCCACCAAGTAAAGGTTGGGGACTGCTGGTTTATGTGACCAGTGCTAGTTGTGTTTGAATGGAAACTGTAGGCAATAAGTCCAACCTTGTATCCCTGGCAACCAGGTTCCAAACTTTTCCAGTCCTGATGCTTTGTTGCTCTGCTGGATGAACTATCACAAATTCTGTATATCCTTAACTGGACTGTATTATGCCTTTGCCTTGTCATTCCACTACAAGTGCTTCTAGTAATAGTGAGTTTGGATTTTATGATTATTCTGTAAATCTTTGAGAAAGAGATTATCTCTCAGGGATTCAAAAAGAATCTTTCCCATCAATGCTTGGAACCTGAAATGGGATCTCTTCCGTGTAAACTATGTGCCTGACCACTAAACTCCTGATCTTTTTCCTCTCCTTTCAATGAAGATCCAATTGGAGAAGGTATCCTGCAGGATGATGGCTCCTGTCCTAATTAGGTTATGGCCCAAGTATCCCTGATTTTATTTGTAGAAATACAGTTTCTTCTCCAGAATGGGTAACAGGCTGATTAGCTGATCTGGCTCATTTATTAACATTTCAAAGCATTGCTTCCTATGCTGGGGAGGAAAATACCAGAATAAGAGGAAGGGAGGTAAGCTCTCTGATGGCACGACACTATCAGCTAGTTGTATCACTGCATGGTTGCTAATAGCTAGACATTGCATCAGATCAGCCAAAACGCCAAATAAATAGGATCAATAAAAGGCTAGAGATGGGAAGGGCCCAGAGTAACAACAGCAGACAGTGTGAAGTGGAGCCCAACTTGCAATCCAATTAACATAAATCCAATTTATGGGAAAGGTGAAATTTCCTTTCCTCCCCCTCTAATTTTGACTTCATTAAATACTAATGCAACAGCACTGTGGAAAGTGATTATGAGGAAACACGAAACAATGCTATGCTAATGTGAAAGCACAACAGCTCAGAGAAGTCTATGGCCAAGGGCATAAATTGAAAAGTGCCCTACCTCCTTGCTGCGATTTTGTGATAAGAATTAGCCATGAAATGAAGAGGTGAGACTTTTCTGTGCCTGTCCTTCAAATATACCCCCCCCCCCAAGTCCATCCTGAGGATGCCACACTTAAACCAAGTTCTATTATTCCAAGGTTTGTTTTTTTCTCCATGTATAATTTTAGTAAGACTTATAAACCAGAAGATACAAACTAGCACAAACTAATAGGAAGTAAGGGAGAAACAAAAGGAAGTAAGGGAGAAACAAAAGGAAATGAAAGGATTTTGAAAAGTTGTAAGAAAAGGAAAAGGTTTAAAAGAAAGCAGAAAAGAAGTATAAAGAAATGACTTCTGATATTCTTCACAGCTGTTATAAGTAGAGGCAGTTTTATCTGTAAACCTCAAAAATACTTTTATTCCTCTTCTGTGGGAAGTTATCACCCGCTGCTCTTGCCTGTACTGGATAGAGCACTTGCAATGCTCAGCAGATATTTTCACTGCTTCAAATTTCTCAGCTACCAAGTGGACTTCACAGAATTCTCAAGAGAAAGAAAGACGTTTTTGGTTCCTTGTGGCATCCTTACAATAATCCTTATGAAGTAAGGCCACAGTGAAGCTGAATTTGAGCTGAATTTCTCTTAATCTGGTTGAAATGAAATGGAGATGTGGAAGGCAAGTCTGCTCAAAGTAAAAACAAATGTCCATAAACACAGAATGACCTCAGAATGAAGAATTGTCCTGCTGGAAGACAAGACATTGCTAACTGAAGTGAGATATAAGAAATCCCAGGGTTTAAGGATCAAAGAAATTGAGTTTTAGTGCTTTACATTACTGCTGATTTCCAGTTGACAGTGAGCTGTGAGTGGAAGCATTTGCAGCACTCAAAGTGGGAAAGAGTGATGTGTTACAGCTTCTTTATAAAATTTTGGAACTCAAACTGTGCTGAAATACTGACTGGATTTTTTTAAAAAATAAAGTCTTCCAGACACACTTAGAAAATATAGGCTGCAAGCCTGATATTATGAAAGCCCTTTCAGGTACAAAATTTGTTTCTTTGTTACCTGGATATACATAAATAGCACTAACATTAAGAACTTGTGAATGTTCTGGAGTTGTCCTTGCTGTGAATATAGGTTACTATAACAACAAAAGCTGGGTTCTTGATGGTGTAGAATATATCTCAGGGCGTTCACGCATTATTTACTGCAAAAAAAAAAAAAACCAGCAACAATCCTTGAGCTCAGGTGTTATGGATTTGAATCAGTGTCTATTGATACTAAGTTGGAGGTTTCTTAATTCTACCATTAGGAGTTTATTGCCCAAGGAAGCAAGGAATGGAAATAACAAAGACGTATTTGCATCCAAAATGTGCTTTCCAATAATGTCTTAGTGTTTCTATACATGGTATTATGCTCATATGAGTCACCTTGATTTAAAGGAAATTTACATGAACAGAGCTTTAAACAGTGTAGCTTCCATGGCCCTTAATTTATTCCAAATAGTTCAGTAAAGGAAATGAAAATGTGATTGCATTATACAATATTCAAATGGTCTGTCTTTTGTTTCACCGGCTGCTCTGGGCTGCACTGACAGAGGAGCAAGCGAAACATGGTTTACAATCCTATGTAACTTAAATAACCTGGATTCCCTTATTAGAAGTACATACATTAACCAGTGCAACGGGAATGGAACAAAATGTTAATATTTGTAGCTATTCATGCTGCCACCATATTTTGAGAGAACCTTACACCTACTGCCACTCTATGCCCATTCTTTTCAAAAAGCTGGGAGAACCACTTTGTTGGTGCTACTGTCATAGAAGCATCCTACAATATTTTTAGTTGCAAGACATTCTTCTTTCTTATGAAAAATGCTTACTTCCCAAAGGGAAAAGTACAAAACTAAACAGAACTAAATCTCTCTCCCTCCCTCCCTTCTTCTATCTCTTTCTCTCTCACGATGGTGTGTGGTGTGTGTGTGGGGGGGGGATGTGTGCACATGGAAGTGCATATGTGCTTCTTTGCAATCTAGAAGGAATTTGGGGATGGGGTATTTATGAATAGCCTGAGACTACCTAAATCAAAGCAGAAGACTGGACATTCCACATAGGAATAGTAAGTGATCATCTTACCTTATCTTCCGTTTTTCATTATGCCTTTTGTTGCATTTCCAAGAGAAAATATGTAACTTTACATTTGAGAATCTGACCTCATTTTTCTCTTGGGCTCAGTTCCTTGGGCATATTTTGAACTGAGTTGTTGCTTCCACTGTGGAGGAAAACATTCTGCATTCAAGAGTTATTTTGTATTTTGGAATCCAAACACTATTTTGACCTTTGGGAAGATCAGTGCTTTCTGCCTGATTGTGTCCACCATGGCACAACCTGATTATGAGATAATCAGGTTGTGCCATGTATTTACAGCACTTTCTTAAAAACAGATTTTTAGCTGTTGGGATCTTTCTATTAGAGCATATCTCAGCTAAATCTTGCCTATATTTATGTTGCTGAAATTAAGACTTTAGAAAAAAATTAAGACATACCCGGATTGTTGTTGGGGGCAATATGCTGACTCTGTAAACCGCTTAGAGAGGGCTGAAAGCCCTATGAAGCGGTATATAAGTCTAACTGCTATTGCTATTGCTATACAGTACTTTATGTAGCATTAACCTATTAATTGCTTTAATTTTATGGAATGTTTCCAGTTTTTTATGCATAGATTTAATTATTATTTTTTATTCTTATAAAGGAGAATATTTGTAGCTCAGGGTTGAAATGAGAGGTTGTTGATGCTCTCTGAGCTTGCTTGTTTCTTGTTTACATTTCATTACCCAAATTGGTAACATCATCAATTTGCTGTCAGTTTATATTCTAGAATATTATATTACAGAATGTATAGAATATTATAGAATATAAACTGACAGCAAACTACACTCCTTACTAGCACTGATGACTACCACTAGTTTGAGTTCATTGGACTGTTTTAATTCTGTTCATTATATTAATAATCTTGCTCATATAATGTAAGGACTGTCTTAAATGTTATTTAAATATTATTGAATACTTACAATATCATAATGAGAAACAGACTGCCTTAATATTTTTAGATGCAGAGAAGGCCTTTGGCAACCTAAATTGGGCCTTTATGTTTAAGGTGCTGGAATAAATGGGCTTTGGAGAGAATTTTGTCCAAGAAATTAAAGCGATCTACACATCACAGAAAGCAAAAATTGTCATATATATTTAACTAACTCGTGTGAAATTCAAAAGGGTACAAGATAAGGATGCCCCTCTGTTGTTTATTTTGGTATTGGGAGTTCTGGATAGAGGTAGCAGATAATATGATAAAATAAGGGATATAGATATTAAAAAAGAAGTTTATATCCCCAAAACAATGTAGAATATTTGATGAAGAAATTGAATGTGTTTGCAGCTTTGGCAGGTTTCAAAATAAATGAACAGAAAACAACAATGGGATCAAGAATATGTCTTCTCAGGATAGCGATATATTGAACAAAAAGTTGGGTTTTAGAGTTGAGAAAAATGTGAAATAATTAGGGCTTATTTTTAACAAATGCACATATAAAGCTGTTTCGATAATCTTGATCATAAAGGTGTAAAATTTCAGTGGACATCATACAAACCTTTATTTTTTTAAAAAACTAGGATGTTTTCAATGAATAAAACATAACAAGCTTTAGCTGGGCCAGGATTTCAACATTCTAGTCATAAGCACTTTGGACATCAGGGTTAATAAAGGAAATGCTAACAGAGCCACAGCTCTCCTATGTGCTAATACCAATTAAAATACTGTGTTTGCTATCACCTATTTAAATGTTCACATCTTTAACCGAGAGAAAGAACTATTTTATTAATAGCTTTTCTATCTTCTTGGCAAAACATTAAAAATGGAATTCAGAGAACAAAAGCTATTGAAATGGTAGTCTCGCACTGAAATATAATCTTTGCTTGCTTTTTATTCACTTGTTTGGAAAATGTGATTTTAAATAAATCACAAAGATCAGTTTAAAAAATCATATAAGATTTTGTTTATATTTATATGAGCTACACTATAATCAGCAGCTCTTTCATATTAGATTTCCTTTTTATTTCGATAAGTTAATCACAAGGTTGTGGTTGTTTTTTAAAGTTTAGAACCATTTTAGAAAAAAAGAAATGGTGGACAAGTTTAGAAAGTTCAAATATATGTAGATTGCTCCCAACAATCTACAATTTTCAGATGGATGGGATTTAAGACTGAATACATTTTTCTGTATTAAGATGAAAAACGTTTCTGAGGCAATACTTAACATTTGCCTTTGGCTGAGAATAATCAGAAATGTAATATGGAAAATTCATTCTTTCTGAAAACAATCCTGGGAGAAATGGAGCCATCATCCACCCTCATCTCTGTTCTCTCCCCCCCACCCACTCCTCCCAGAACAGTTCCAGAGGGTTGCCAATGCTCCTGGGCAGATTTGGGAGAACTTTTCAGGATAGAGAAGAAAGCAAGTTTCATTCCATCAGCAGTATGATCTCTAAAATGCAACCATGCAGGGAGGTGAGAAACATTTGCACCTCAGAATATTCTAATTTAAAATACTTATTTTAAGCTCTCTAACTTGAAACAAGACAAGCTTTGGGAATTTTTGTTTCAGGGTCAAAACAAAACATGCTCTCTTGTTCTTACTACAGAACAAAGCAAGGCCATTGTGCGTTTCTTCCTTTGGAAGTGTTTCAAATGTTCTGATAGAGCCAGTTGTCTTCTTGCAACTAAATTGTCTTTTGTTGCTTCACATTTTGGGTTTTGGTTTACTTTTTATAGAGTATCTAGTATAGCAGCAAGAACCAGTCATCTTTGTCTATAATCAGTTTAGACTGGATGAGGCTATAAGGGATATGTAATGATATGTGGAAATGATGGGAGATGGAGGAAAGAAATATTGCCTCTGAATGTCAAATCAGAGAGGGTGTAGTCCACAGCTATACAGTGGTACCTCAGTACCTATCACTAGGAGGCATAATGAGTGCCAAAAAGTATGAGTACCAAACAAGTTTTCCCATAAGAAATAACATAGTGAATTACAAGGCAGACAACACTAACATGTTCTACCTTGTGCACTGAGTACTAAACAAACGATAAGTGACAGTACAAAATGTTTGCATCATAATGCATTGAGTGCCAAATCTGATGACTTTCAAAGCAGTTGAGTACCAAGGTACCACTGTACAAATGGCATGAAAAGGGGCTCAGAAAACACACTCATATACACTTACACACACACAAATTCTCAAGCCATGAATGAGACCACAGACTTGTAAGATTCTGCTAATTTAGCCTTACAGTAAGTAGACTTAGCTCATCTGACCTTGTTTCCAGTCTGGTCTAGTTAGGAAGGCTGACAGGACAAAATGTCAGAAGGAAAACAACTATTTTGCTCATGGCCAAAGAAAAAGTGAAAGCTTCCCATAGCTGCATGCTTGCCAGCCCACCCATAACATTTCTACTATTATCTTGATATTTTTTGCCAAATGGAAATGTTAGTTCCCTTAGATAGCTTGGGATAAATATGTGAAGTATGTATGGGTTGTGCTTTACGGAAAGGCAGTGTGCATGATTTTGTTCCATGCAGAAGTGTTGCTAATATGGGCATAGATAGATGCAATAATGTTTAGATCAGGGTTGATTTGACTTGCTTGTTGAGCTTTGACATGCCTGTGCCTTCTGTACGTTTTCTTTTCTTTTGTCTTTGAGAACTTTTTTATTTTTCTTTAAAAAAAACAAACACAAATATGTCATCATTTGTCAATCATTAAGACATTGAAATACAATTTTTTTTGTTGTGTGTACCCCTCCCTCCCTCCACCCCCCCATCCCCCCTCCTCCTTCCCCCCCCGACTTCCCAGAACCCGTACACGGTATGGATTTTTAACTAACACAGTCTAAAATCTATTGAGAAAAAAGAAATAAAGAAATTAATGACATTCTAGATTGAACTTAGCTTCTTCTTACTGAACTAACTTTTAACAGTTTAAATCATTTCTGATCTTAAGCATAGGCTAACTGGAATTTCTTAGTCCCGTATTTATTTTGTATATAGTCAATCCATTTTTTCCAGTCTCGTTTATATCTCTCATTTGAATGATCTTTGAGATATGCCGATATTTTAGCCATTTCAGCTAAGTTTGTTACTTTCAATGTCCATTCTTGGATTGTAGGCAAGTCTTCCTTCTTCCAATATTGCGCCACCAACAGTCTTGCTGCAGTTATCAGGTGCAGAATCAAATTGGTCTCTACCACTGTAAAATCAGTACATATACCTAGTAAAAATAACTGAGGAATAAACTTTATCCTTTTTTTAAAAACATTTTGCATGACCCACCATATTTTTATACACCTCCAACATTTAGGCTGTACATTCGGATACATAGCAGCCAACTTTTTAGGATCTAAATGCCATCTATAAAACATCTTGTAAAAATTTTCTCTCAGATTTTGAGCTTGTGTAAATTTCACATTTCTTACCCAAATTCTTTCCCATGTATCCAACATTATTGGTTCCTCAATATTTTGAGCCCATTTTATCATACAATCTTTAACTAATTCTGTTTCCGAATCCATCTGTATTAATACATTATATATCCTCTTTATATGCATTAAGCTTTGATCTCTTATTTGTTTAAACAGATTATCCTCAACTTGAATAAAGCCAATTTTTTGATCTATTTTCCACCTAGCCTGTAATTGCCCATACTGGAACCATGTTTGAACTACCTTCTCCTCTTTTAATACCTCTAAAGATTTTAATTGTAATACCCCCCTTTCCGAGGTAAGAAGCTGTCTGTAAGTAAATCTATCCTGTTTTTGTGCTGTATTCATATTTTCAATTGCATGTCTAGGAATTGCCCACATGGGTATCTTGTCATTTAATTTATATTGGTATTTCTTCCAAACCCGCAATAAAGCATTTCTCAAAATATGACTTTTAAAGTTCTTATCCAATTTTTTGTTGAATAACAGGTAAGCATGCCAACCAAATACCAGATCGTGTCCCTCAATGTTCAATATTCTATCATTGGTTAAATGAATCCAATCACTAATTACAGATAATGCCACTGCATCATAATATAGTTTTAAATTAGGTAGTTTCAATCCTCCTCTCTCACGTACATCTTGCATTATTTTCATCTTTACCCTCGGCTTCTTTCCTGCCCACACAAATTTGTTGATACCCTTCTGCCATTCTAAAAGGTTCGCATCTTTTTTAAGTATAGGTAACATTTGGAAAAGAAATAAAAATTTTGGTAAAATGTTCATTTTCACTGCCGCTATCCTGCCCAGCAAAGATAAGTGCAATTTCTCCCATTTTTTCATCTCTGTCTGTATGCTATGCCAAAGTGGTTCATAATTATGCTTATATAATTTCCCATTTGAAGTTAAAATGTTAACTCCAAGATATTTGACTTTTTTAACTACCTCACATCCTAGCATCACTCCTAATTCTTCCTTTTGTTTAATATTCATATTTATAGCTAATATTTTGGTTTTTCCTAAGTTTATTTTAAAGCCAGACACTTGACCATATTGATTAATCGTATTCATTAAAACCATACTGGATTCCTGCGGTTGTTCCAATATTATGACCAAATCATCCGCAAAAGCGCGGACTCTATATTCTTGCTGCCTAATCTTGATCCCTTTTAAACCATCCAAGCCCCGTATTTTATTCAACAATACTTCCAAAGTTATAATAAACAATAATGGGGACAAAGGACAACCCTGTCTTGTACCTTTTCCAATTTGAAAAGAGTCTGTTAAACTTCCATTGACTATGATTTGTGCTGTTTGCTGTTGGTATATTGCTTTAATTGACTGTAAAAAATTATCTCCTATCTGCATTTTTTGCAATATCTTCAGCAGAAATTGCCAGTTAACTCGATCAAAGGCCTTCTCAGCATCCAAAAATATAAACGCAGCAGGGATCTGGTTGTTCTTTCCCAAATATTCTAATGCATTAATAATTAATCTGACATTACTTTTCATCTGTCTCCCTTGTATAAAACCTGTTTGGTCCGTATGTATCAATTGTTGAATGACCAACATTAACCTATTTGCTAATATTTTAGTAAAAATTTTATAATCTACATTCAGTAATGAAATGGGTCTATAATTTTTGGGTTGAGTAGTATCTTGATCTTCTTTGGGTATCAAGGATATAAACGCTGTCTTCCAAGATGGAGGGACTTTACCTTCCGTTTGAATCATATTAAATAATTCTCTAAGAGGTTCTACCATTTCTAACTGTAAGTTTTTGTAGTAAACCGCTGTCAAGCCATCTGTACCTGGTGCTTTCCCTGGCTTTAATTGCTTAATTACCTGCAGGATTTCCCCCGAGGTTATTGGTTGATTCAATTTTTGCCTGTGTTCTTCTCTAACTGAAGGTATTTTCTCCTTGTCTAAATATTTGTCTATGTCTAAACCATTAATTTTATCCCCTTTATACAGTTCTGTAAAAAATTCCCAGAAAGCCTTTTGAATCTCTTCCTGTTGGAACACCTCCTTCCCTCTGTAAATCAGTTTAGATATATTTCGAGTTTTCCTTTTTTTCCTAATCTGATAAGCTAACCATCTGCCAGGTTTGTTTGCATTACAAAAAGTATTGTGTTTTGCATATAATAAATTAGTAGCTACCTGGTCAGAGATCAACATGTCAAATTGAGATTTTAATATGTTAATAGCTTCCTTAACCTTTGTATCGTCTGGTTTCCTTGTTAACTCCAGCTCTTTTCTCTTAATTTCCTCTTCCAGTTCTGTTCGTTTTAGCCCTTGCTTATTTCTATGTGTTTTATTTATATTCATCAAAACTCCTCTCATATACGCTTTGCTTGCATCCCATACAAATTCCATAGATGTACCCTTATTCATATTCAAAACAAAATATTCAGATAGTAATTTTTTACAATCATTAATATAGTTTTCATATCTAAATAAATTTTCATTCAGTCTCCAAAACCTTCTTGCCTGCACTACCCTTCCCAACTCCATCCAAACTGGGTTATGGTCCGAAAGGACTCTAGCTGCAATCTTTGTTTTCTTGACCCTAGAAAGCAAATCATTAGTGGTTAGAATAAAATCGATCCTTGAAAGGGATTGATGCCTGTCCGAGAAGAAAGTGAAGTCATATTCCTCTGCATTTCTTTCTCGCCAGATATCTCTCAATTCAAAATCATCCATAATGTCAAAGAAAGATTTGGGTAACTTTGCTCGCATCTTGGTATTTAGGCGGGAAATCTTCTTATCTCTCTTAGTGTCTATCACTCCATTCCAGTCACCCAATAGTATACAGGAACTATAGTCCCACTGTACTAATTTAGCATGAAGATTTCTATAGAATCTATCTTGCTGTTGATTGGGAGCATAAATTCCCAAAAGTAATGTCTTTTTCCCTTCTAAGATTAAGTCTAAAGCAATATATCTTCCGAAGGGATCTGCTTCTATTAATTCAGCTTTCATATCTTTTCTTAAGTATACAACTATACCATTCTTCTTTTCCATAGCAGAAGCTGCAAAATGTTGACCAAGTTTTGAGTTGATCAAATACTTTTGATCAGTTGACTTGATATGAGTTTCTTGCAAACAAATTACATCGTTCTTAAACTGTTTAAGATAATGAAATATTTTCTTCCTCTTCTGTGGAGAGTTCAGTCCGTTGACATTCCATGTTAAAATCTTAGTTGTCATCTTTGGTTGGTTGAAGCATTTTTAGAGCTTCCTGCACGGCCTGTTTAACCTTAGGTCTAGCTCCTCCCACTGCTTCCAGATTTGTTGTTGTAGTTCCTTGATCGATGGCCGATGATTGTTGATGCTGTTGCCTCTTAGCTTGTTTCTCCATACGTCTAGTAGTCATGCGGCTAGGTCTTGGTTCCATAGCACCTTGCACTTCTAGAGAAGAGAGATGCTCCATCTTGTCTGGTGGTTGTGTAGTTTGCTGTCTATCCTGTCCTTCTTGTGGTCTTTCTCTAGGTCCAGATGGTGCAGGGTGTCCGGCCTTCAATATATTATAATAAAATCTCGGGCTTTCCATACAGAGTTGAGGCGGTACCTTTGCTTATCAAATGTAAATATGATGCCAAATGGTGCATCCCATCTATACTGTATCTGACGATTTCTGAGTTCTTCGACCAAAAAAGCGTAGTCTCTTCTGGCTCTTAACATTTGAGGTGGTATCTCTTTCAAAACAGCCAGGTCTTGACCGCCAATTTGAAGCTTAGTGTTATAAGACGCTTGCAGTACCATATTTCTGAACTCTCTTGTAGTAAAATATATAACGATGTCTCGAGGAAGCTGCTTCTGCTTTGCCAGCCAGGAGTTAACGCGGTAAGCTTTGTCAATTTGCCAGCCTTGGTTGGTCCCTGGTCTTCCCATCAGGCGGTCAAAAGCTTCCGATAGGATCTGTTTCAGGTTCTCCTGTTTCTCCTCACGCAGCCCCCTTACTCTTAATGCGAACTCCATTTGTCGGTACTGTATCATAATAATTTCTTTTTCAGCATTTTCCACTTTTTGTTCCACCACCTCTGTTTTCAATGTCAAGTTAGCATTGGCATCATTAAGAACCTCTAGAGTATCTTCCACTCCAGAAATATGTTCTGTTAATACAGTTACAAGACTCAGCATGTCGTCTCTAATTTTATCAACCTTAGCCTCAAATTTCTCATACAACTCCTGTTTAAGTCCTTTTATTTCACTTTTAATTTCACTTTTAATTTCTTCTTTCATTTCTTTTATTTCCTCTTTTCTCTCCTCTCTATTATCTCTAAATTTATCTTCCATTTTAATTGTCTGTGCATTAAAAGCCTCGCTTAGATTACTCAGAAAAAATTCTTTCGTTAACACATCCCCAGCAGGGGGCGTAGGAAGCGGAGGCTGCAGCTTTGTACCAGGCACTGAGGTTGTGCCCCTGGAAGTAGAGGGTGACGACTTCAAGTTAATATTTGGTTTTGAGGCCATTTCAAAATTTGTCTGCCTGCAGTTAATAAAACTCTATTGCCTAAATATGCAGCTTTAAGTAAAGAGGCTTTTATTTTGAAATTTAAGGCTTGGCAAAAGTTTCAGTGAGTAAACATTGTAACAAGACCGTTCAACAGATTCATCACCATTTAACTTCCAAATAAGCAAAGTTAATGAAGGAGTAAAATTCTTCTATTGTGAAACCAAAACATGTGATAAGCTATCTCTTTTGTTTTGAATTCTTTTGAAGTCTTGTGAGAATTAGCAAAAAGTGTTCGTTATTACCGGAGAAACCAGCCTGCTCGGCGCCATTTTAAAAGCCTCTGAGTAAATAATTTTTCGGAGGAGAAAAAGAGAAGAAGCTAAAATGTTGATAAGCAATTATTGTCCTCGCAGTAAACGGATTCAGCTCGTGATAAGATTAAATCAAACAAAACTTAGAGCAGAGTGGGAGAGACCTACTTTGTCCTGCACAGGCAGTTTGAAGTTCCCAGCACGGACAGCCGTTCTGCCTTGGGCTAGCCCCCCTTTCCTTGCAAGCACAAAAGCTGCAAAAATCGAAGAGCATTTGCCAGCAAAACAGTTTCTTCTTTCCCTCTTGCCTGAAGGATAAGAAAACCTGATAAGACGTCAGATGGAAGATCCTCTAATCAGGTACGTAGCCAGGAATTCGGAGGCAGCTGATTTTTTGCTGCTTCCACCAGTAAGCTCCTCCCAGGAAGTCTCCGTTTTCTTTTCTTTTGTTGTGCTAAGTTTCCAGAATGCATTAAAAATGTTAAAACTGAAGATTTCGTGTTGCTTTGAGTGCCCTTTTTTCTTCTGTTTGCTTTTACTGATCTGCATTGTTTGTCATTTTCATTTCACATTTGTTTGTTGGTGGTAGAAGAAATGTTTTTTGTGTGTTTGTTTTTGCTTTTGTATTCTGAATTCGGTGGAGGGTACAATTTGATAAGAATGTACTTATTATTTTAGCAATGCTATACTTGCCTTTGTTAAATGCAAGTGGCTTCTTCTAACTATAAATTAAATACCTTCGTTCATTCTCTGTTCGTTGGCCAAGTACTTCAGGTATTTAAAAAAAGTGAATGAACCTTTCTGTGTTAAGAACTTTTCAGTCCCAATAAGTAGACCAGACTGTGAAATCAACTCCCAAGAAAGACTAAAGCTATTTTTTTATTGGGATTGGCCTTAACAACAGAATCTTGCAAAATTACTTGTGCTGTATCTCCTTCTTTTGCTTGTATGTTACTGATTCAGGGTGATGTCTAACCCTAATATTCTGAGTATTAGCTTCCTTCCTTGAATTTAAAATATGTTTTAGCCCCTATTGCCTGGATAATGATTCTTGCATGTTTCTATCAATGCCATCTCCCTTACTCTCTATACAATTACAGGGATCGAGGGTTGGGATTCAATATGCTTCAGTTCTTTCTATGGAGGATTTTTTTGGGATGTTCTTTTAAAAAGTTTTAAAATAATCTCTTTGACTATCTTGTTTGCAAGCTGGCTGGTTGATAGTACTTAGTATGAGCAGCTCCTCTGCCTTTGAGGAATGAAGCTAATGAGACAAGACTCAGCTATTTCCATAATAGAGAAAATCTTTATATCAGTACAGATCATGTCCCTTCCAAGGCCATCAAGGACATCCTTCATACTGCAGAGGATAAATCACCCTGTAAATATGGGTTCTATTCTTGTCTGCAATAAAGACATCGATCGAGTCTAAGGGACTTAGGCTAAGTAAGTCTTTTCCTGAATAGGCAATTCAGCAGAAAGCTGTCACGCTTCTGATGTAGACCAGGCCAGGACAACACCATGAGAAAGACTAGAATTATACTTTATTGACATAGATTACATTAACAATACTTCAAAGGACAAAAACCAATCTAGAAATAAGAAGAAATTTTCTGCTAGTGAGAACAATTAACCAGTGGAACAGCTTTCTTCCAGAAGTTGGAGGTTTTTAAGACGAGATTGGACAACCATTTGTCTGAAATGGTATAGAGTCTGTTGCTTGAGTAGGGGGTTGGATTAGAAGACCTCCAAGGTCCTTTTCTATTCCTTTATTCCATTATTCAATAATCTTGCAATCCTAACAATTGGTTTCCCAGTCTATCCTGGTTATACCAAAGACAGTCAATCTTGAGATTATCAAGCTGAAAATACAAACTAAATAAAAAATAGGAAAGAAGACGAATCTAGTCAGAAACATATAAAAATGTTACTAATACAGCAAGGGGTTACAGCTACCCCCAGTCCAGAGCTGGAAGAACAGCAAGGATTTGAACCTTTTAATGCTTAGATGGTTTTTAGTTTTGTTCCATCAGAATGTTGCCAACTGAAAACTTACTACTGTGACAACTTGAAGTGAAAGGGTTTTCTTCTGAAATCTAACTGCAACACATTTTGCCATTTGAGACACAGTTTTATAAACCTTTGTGAGCTGGATGACAGCTGTCCTAGATTAGACAAATAGTTTAACTAATCATGTTGTTTTGTCCTTATAGTGGCCAAAGGAAGCCACAACACAGCATGAATATAGTGTTGTCCTCTATTTTTTTTCAACATTCAGGGTCATTCCACTTTCAAGATTGGCATATATCCATCATATTCGCAGCCAGTAATAGAAGAGTTTATTTAAGTCCATCTTAAAGCTGTCAAAATGTATGCCCAGAACAGATCTCATTGTTCAACTACATGCTGTTTGAAGATGTCCTTCATTTTCTATGTTCTGAACCTATCACGGTGGAACTTTATTGGATGATCCCAGGTTCCTGACACTAAACCTTTTCCCCCTATCACCTCCCCTCCCCTATGCATAATTTGATACCCTAAGCCCGTGATGGTGAACCTATGGCACGCGTGCCAGAAGTGGCATGCAGAGCCATCTCTCCGGGCATGCCAGTCATCACCCATTGTTCTTCTGGGCTCCCGTGCACACATGTGTGCAGGCCAGCTGGTCTTCGCATGCAAAGGTCTTTGTGCATGCAGGAGCACCAAGAAGCTGAGCTTCCAGTATCCAATGGGTGCCGGCCAGCTGGTCTTCACACATGCATGCATGCCAGAAACCAGAAGAACAGGTGACCAGTGTGCATTCGCATGCCACAAACCGCAAGCTCAGCTTCCCAGCACACACATGCACCAGAAACTGCTTTTCTGGTTTCCGATGCTCCCCTCCCTCTTGAGCACAAGCACTCCCCATTTCAGCACATGCACACTGGAGAACTGCTCTTTTGGTTTCTGGCACTCTTGTTCATGCACGCTGGGCAGCTGCTCTTCCAATTTCCGGTGCTCCCCTGTGCGCACACATGCAGCCCTGTTTCAGCACTCAATGCAAAAAGGTTCGCCAATATTGCCCTAAGCTAATGATAAAATCACAAAATTGCATCTCGCTTATTTACATTATGCTGGGGAATTCATTGAGAAAGCAATTGTGTTAGGAAGAGTTAGCAGTAAAAGGAAACCAGGCGATCAAAGAACACCATCAGAGCTGACACTAACCAGAGCATAGAAAAAAACTCAAAGAAGCAGTACAAGATTGGAACATGTAGAGAGACCTGTAAGAATTGCCAAGAATTGTACATGATTTAATGGACATCATCATCATCAAAGTAAAGAACCTCACCAGTCAAACACTGAATCTTTTTTGTCTGAATGGTAAGTACCCATTCATTTGCTCATTTCATAGGTTTACCCATGGTAATAGTTAATGCAGTTCACAAAACTATAAGCAAACTTCCTTGTGATGGTAAGAAAAATGTTATATTTTTCTAAGAAACAAATCAACATTTTACCTTGTATTTCCGATTATCAAGATCATCAACAATTAAAAGATGTTATCTCATTAGTCTCTCCTTTGAATTAAATGTAAGTAATAAGGTACAGTGCCGTATCTTGGCAACTGTTCATTAGTAAGTCTGGGAAAGAAATTTAGATGTAGTTTTGTGTGCCACAATTGCATTCTTCAGGTATTAAGCCTGGATGTGTGAGATCACAAATTCTAATGAAGGTTGAAATAATAGCAATAGCACTTAGACTTATAAACTGATTTATAGTGCCTTACAGCACTCTCTGAGCATTTTGCAATGTCAGCATGTTGCCCCACAACAATTTTGGTCCTCATTTTACCGACCTCGAAAAGAAGGAAGGCTGAATCAACCATGAACCCCATCAGGACTGAACTCCAGGCTGTGGGCAGAGTTTGCCTTCAATACTACATTCTAACCACTGTGCCAGAGCTCCTTGTTCAAATGCCCCGACATCTTCCTTCAGCTTTCATGCCATTATCCACACAATCATCAGAAATATTTTAAACGCCTCCTACCAATTGTTTTACTCCAGTATCGAAAGAAAGAAAAGATGCCACACAATGAAGTCTGCAGTTGGACTATTAGGTGTACCAGTTATGCCCCCTTAGATTTCAGAACTTTAGTTTTTTTTAAAAAAGTTTAGCTCGACAGGTGTTGAGATGTATAAATCATGCTCATAAATTATGAGCATGAGCTTTGGTGTCTGACAACAAGCAGAGAATAAGGATGTCACCATTTATCTAGAAGAGTGATGAAAAATGGCATAACTGAAGACCTTGCCTATCCTTGGAGGGCACTGAGAGTGAAAATGGAAAAAAAGGTGAAAGATAAGTGCCCTGCAGGAAAGAGATGGAAAGAAAAAATAAAATTTGCCCTCCTTGACCAGAGATTTAGTGCAGTACAAACAAGCCTAGGATTCTATTCAAGTTGTTTATCCATGATCATAACTCAGAAAGTATTCAGTTTTTTAAAAAGCACTTCAGTTTTTCTAATTCATACCCATTAAAAGGGATTAGACACTCCATATACTTGCTACCCCTGCTGTTTAAATCCATTCGGTGTTACAGGTAAGGCAGGAGAGAATGCACAAATCCTAATGACTTCAGTGGCATCTTTTTTTGCCTTTGTTTGGCTTTCTTTCATTTCCTATTATTCAAAGTTTGCATTTGATGTGCAGCTTGAGAAAATAAAACAGAGCCATTATTTCTCAGGCCAAACTTAGCAGCTAGTTTTTCTCCCTTACCTACTCTGTGTGTTCCTTTTAGAAAACTCCATGTGAACAGATATATACATTGGGGGAGGAACCACAAGATAATTATTTTACCTCTTAGCCGTGCCACTTTCTAAGCTAATTCTAAGTAGAGAAAAACCTGATTTGACTCCTTGAAAATAAAATTTATTTTACAAGGCATATTTTTCCTTGTTATTGGAAATTCCTAAAGGTAGAATTTAAAAAAATTGCATTTGTAGTAAGAGTCTCTCAATATTGTTTTTGGGAGAAGTGGAAAGGAAAAACAACCCCTGATTCTATTGCTTGAAAACATGTTTCAGCTGAATTAATCATTTCAATATAGAAGACATATTTTATCAGCCTTTTTTCATACTTCCAAAACATCTCCATCAGAAGCAGGTATGAAACTTAGAAGGCCCTGCTCATTTTTATTCTTTAAGAGTTGCTCCAAGGCTTTCAATTAAACAACAGTACTTAATTTATTTACAATACATCTATGCATATAAAAGCCAAATACCACTCACTCATCATGAAATCTCCAGAACTGTAAAGCCTACAAACTTGAAATTTGGCACGTATGTTCCTCTTGACTTCTAGGTGCTCGCTAAGAAAGGATTTTTCAAAATGACCATCATATCATTAGTATTTCTTATACAGTAAATGACACACTCTGATGCTAAGGAGTTCTACTCCCCCTCCCCATCTGAAAAGAATTCTGTTCCAACTACCAGTTGCCTCACATTCCATTACCTCAGTTCAAACTGGCAGACATTCCACTCCTTAAGACCTGGCTAGCCCGTCAGGCCTGGGGACAAAGATAATTGCCCCCACCCGAATGATGAATGAATGTTGCTCATTATTTTATTCTATGTTTTGTATGTGTTATTGTTTGTATATCCCTCCCTTGATTTTATGTAAGCCGCCCTGAGTCCCCTCAGGGAAAAGGGCGGCCTATAAGTGTTAATAAAACCCATAAAAAATAATAAAAAAACCCTTCACTCAGGAGTGGTCAGGGCTCCTTAGAGTACTAAACATTGGTACCTCACCAAAATGTCTACGCCTTCCACCTATTGAACTACTTCCGGACTCAAGTCAGCAGAACCAATATTCCTTTATGTGTTTCAATCACTAACTACCACTGAGCCAACAGATTGAACCAGAGTGAACTGAATTTCTCCTGCATTGCCAGATCACATAGTTTTGTTGCGAAGCACGGGTATCCAGCTAGTAAATTATATAAATCTAAAATATATGTTACCATAAGTTCTTATATTAACCATTGCAAACCATAGGTTGGCAAAGAAATTTCCCATGATTTGGGAGAGTCATTGAGGAATCAACTTGATTCTCCTCATAAATGCATCCCCATGGTTTTCAACATAGGTTACATCTTGAGTGTGACTAACAGTTGCAAAAGTCCCTTTTCTGTATTTGTGGCATTCAGTCTTAGCACACTGCATTTTCCCCCACAGCGAATACTCATTCAGCTATATTGTAATAAATTGCTTTGATCACAGGTCATGGAGGCACGTATCTCAGTTCCCCTTTCAATAATTCTGCAATACTTCTTCCACTTTCACTCATAGGATCCAGAAAAGGCCTGTGGTAGGGTTGATTTTTCTATGCTAGGCTTCCAAGTCACCGGGCCTTAGGCTTTACCTGGGAACTCAACGTATGCTTAGGAATCTTCGAAGGCGCAAAAATGTTCAGACTTCTCTTGCCATGTAAGCTGACCTGAGATTTTTCATTCAACCACAATGGTTAAGTTTATTTATTATAACTAACTGCTAGCAGTCCTTAGTCTGTTCTCCTAATAGGAATCTGACTGACTCCTGTTTCTGCCCTCCTTTGGTTCTTCCTTATCATATTGTCCCCCTGTGTCACTAATGTTCCTGTTTACTTGTTTCCAGCAAGGTATATATATATTCCTCCATAGATTTAGACTCCAAATTCTGGGGAGCTTTGACTCCTCTTCCTTTGGGCTTTGTCTTTCCACTGTGGCAACTCTGCTCAGTGTGCCTCCACAAAGATTTGTTCTTCACAGGAGACACTTTTGAATTTCACTGCTGGTTGCGCTGTCATACCGGTGCTGCTGCCAACATGGTATGTCTTCCAAACTGCCTTTATTTCTAACTAAATGAGCTGTGTTGGATAACTGTCAGACTTCTATAAGCAGCATGCTGTCCTTTAAGCAGGTCAAAGTATGAATCACTACACAAAAAAAATCATTTGAACAAATCCAGCTATTTAGGTATCCCCATCCTATTTGACAGTATGGACAATGTTGTTTTACTGTTGAAGGTTGCCTTCTTTTGGAAGTAGCTGATAACAAGCTCTGTGTCAGTAGTTGGGGGCATTTATGGAAGCTCTGGCCCAGGATAAGAACCAAAAGGGATGAAACCAGCCATTTCCCCCCTTTTATTAAGAATAAATTAGAGCCATTTTGCCCAGTGGTTAAGGCCCCAGACTAGAAAGAAAGAGACTGCAAGTTCTAGTCCCACTTTAGCCATGAAAGCAAGCTGGATTACTATGGGCCAACACACTTGAAAGGATTGTTGTTGTGGGGTAAAGAGGAGAAGAAGGATATTAAGCAGAGGTGAAATCTACTTACTCAATGTGAGCACACAAATGTAAGCGCACGTGCCACCTCCATGCATGCGCAGGACCTTCTGTGCATGCGCAGAACCTCAAAAACTTATGTGATGACATCCAGGTGGGTGGGTGGCACCTGCTGCCGAGTGCACCTGAAAGGTAAGTAGAACAGCAAAGGGGGGGATCCTCTGAGCAACCTGATTTAGATTAGCTAGAAAGCAGGATATCCTGCTTTCTAGCTAATATAAATCGCGCTTCACAGCTGATTGTCAAAAATACCGGTTCAGCCAAACTGGTAGCATTTTTTTACTACTGGTTCAGGCGAAACGGTCTGAACCAGTAGTATTTTACCCCTATATTAAGTATGTTGGCTGCCTTGAAGTTATTTGTAAAACTAATGAAGATAGAATGCAAATAAATAAATCCATCTAATGTTTGATTCTTGTATAACTTGAACAATGCCATCTCCCATTAGATGAACATTTGAGAAGTTTTGTGGGATCCACAAAAAATAGAGTGTTTGGGAGGAAATCTAAGATACTAAGGATAAGACTGAAGAGCCCAATGACAATGAAGGGGTCCAGAATGAACTGAATTGATATCTTCATTAATTTAGGAATTGGCACTTTCTGATGATAGAGCTTAATGCCTTGTCTGATAACCAGAACCCAGGAACTGAATTTCTTTTTATTGCTCAGGCATTATTTGCATTATTTGGTTGCTCTCAGAATGCCTTCTGAGTGTAAAATCATTCAAATGAAAATGAAAGACAGTCTGCTGCTGCTCATTCATTAATTTTCTCAGCAGTTGGTGCCTTGCTGGCATTTGAAATTAGCGTTGAGGAAAAGTTCAGGAGATTTAGCTTAGTTTGAAATCATGTTTACTGCCATGATTTTCGAGAAATATTTCAGATAGATTAAATTGCATTAGGAAAGCTAATTGCAGAGCAAAAGAGGGGAATATTAAATGCTAAGCAGCAGAACTCATTTCAAAGCTATAGCATTTTACCAGCTGGTTAAACCCACAGACAGCATGAAAAATTATACCGGGGGATAATAAAGTGCCATGAAAATACCTGGATATCGCTGCACAATGCTGGAAACCCATAAGCCAAAGCCCACTGAAGTGTTCAATGACAAATAAGAAACACAGGTATTTGGGAGTAGCATTCATGCTCCAAACTAGCCTTACTTTCTGTGGAGAATGATCATCTAGATCAGTGGTGGCAAACCTTTTCGGCACTGAATTCCCAAACTGGAATGTGCATGCATGTGTGTGTGCCAGAGCACCGCAAACCTGAAGACCAGCTAACCGGTGTGTCCATGCATGCACCAGCCAGCTTGTCTTTGGGTTTCTGGCATGCGAATGTGTGCCAGCCAGCTAGTTTTGGATGTGCCGGAGCACCAGAAACTCAAACCTTAGCTGGCTGGCATGTGCATGCCTGTTTTTTGGCTGTTTTGGGGGGCATTTTAGGGCTGAATATGGCCCCAAAATGGCCTGGAAAACAGCCTGAAAACAGCCTGAAAACGGCCTAAATAATGGCCAAAAATGGCCTGGTTTTAGCTGTTTTTCTGGCCATTTTCTGGTGCTCCAGCACCTGTGAAGACCAGCTGGCCGGAAACCATAAGAGCAGCTGGCAATGGCGCATGTGCCCACATAGAGGGGTTTGTGTGCCAAGGGATGTGTGCCATCACGAATCTGTAGAAACACTTACCTATTTCCAGTTCTACAGCGGTGAACAAGATTACTACTTCCTTCAAATCAAAGAAATTTGTGTTTCCGCCAAGAGTGATTTGCTTGCTTGCTTGCTTGCTTGCTTGCTTGCTTGCTTGCTTGCTTGCTTGCTTGCTTGCTTGCTTGCTTGCCTGCCTGCCTGCCTGCTTGTTTGTTTGTTTGTTTGTTTCATTTATAGGCCACCTGTCTCGCTATCAGACAAGTCTGTTGTCCATTTTCAAATTGTCTGGTAATCATTTGGAACTTGTCCAACTCATTTAATATGACATGCTCATTTGTGAACTGGCTATGAAAGGGCACAGAACTAAGTTGAGAATAATTGGAAAGAATTTGCCTGCCTCTCAAAGCTCACCTTTCAGATTTCAAAGCCCTCTTTTCTACAAGAGACATGCCACACATGCATTGATTTAGATTTAGATTTTTAGATTTTATTGAACATTTATATGCCGCCCTTTTCCCTGAGGGGACTCAGGGCGGCTTACAACAATGGGGGGAAGGGAGTGCAAGACAAGACTTAAAAGAAAAAGAAACGTGAATAAAAGAAATTAACCATAAAAACACAACATTCACTCAACATTCGGGCGGGGTGAGAATAATCCTATCCCCAGGCCTGACGGGATAGCCAGAACTTGAGGGCTGTGCGGAAGGCCTGGACTGTGGTGAGGGTACGGATCTCCACGGGGAGGTTGTTCCATAGTGTCGGAGCTGCAACTGAGAAGGCTCTCCTCCGCGTAGTCGCCAGTCGGCACTGACTGGCGGATGGAATTCGGAGGAGGCCTACTCTGTGCGATCTGATGGGACGCAGGGAGGTAATTGGCAGGAGGCGGTCTCTCAAATAGCCAGATCCACTACCATGGAGCGCTTTATAGGTGGTAAGTAAGACCTTGAAGTGCACCCGACGATCAACAGGTAGCCAGTGCAGCTCACGGAGGATCGGTGTTATATGGGCGAACCGTGGTGCGCCCATGATCACTCGCGCGGCCGCGTTCTGAACTAGCTGAAGTCGCCGGATGCTCTTCAAGGGCAGCCCCATGTAGAGCACATTGCAGTATTCCAGCCTAGAGATCACAAGGGCTCGAGTGACTGTTGTGAGAGCCTCCCGGTTCAGGTAGGGCCGCAACTGGCGCACCAGGCGAACCTGGGCAAATGCCCCCCTGGTCACAGCTGACAAATGGTGGTCAAAACTCAGCTGTGGATCCAGGAGGACTCCCAAGTTGCGGACCCTGTCTGAGGGGTATAGATTTTGCCCCCCCAGCCTGATTGATGGAACGTTAGCCGAATTTTTGGGAGGAAAACACAACAGCCACTCAGTCTTTTCCGGGTTGAGCACCAGTTTGTTAGCTCTCATCCAGTCTTTAACAGCCTCAAGGCCCCGGTTCATCACGTCCACCGCTTCATTGAGTTGGCACGGGGCGGACAGATACAACTACGTATCGTCCGCATATTGGTGGTACTTAATCCCGTGCCTCCGAATGATCTCGCCCAGCGGTTTCATGTATATGTTAAATAGCAGGGGGGACAGAACCGAGCCCTGCGGCACCCCATAGGTTAGGGGCCTCGGGGACGATCTCTCCCTCCCCACCAACACCGACTGCGACCTGTCCGAGAGGTAGGAGGAAAACCACTGTAAAACAGTGCCGCCCACCCCCACCTCCCGCAGTCGTCGCAGAAGGATACCATGGTCGATGGTATCAAAAGCTGCTGAGAGGTCAAGGAGAACCAGGATGGACGCATAGCCTCCATCTCTGGCTCTCCAGAGATCATCGGTCAATGCGACCAAAGCGGTTTCAGTGCTGTAACCGGGCCTGAAGCCAGACTGGAAGGGGTCAAGATAGTTAGCTTCCTCCAAGGTACGCTGAAGCTGTAAGGCCACCACCTTCTCAACAACCTTCCCCACAAAGGGGAGGTTGGAGACTGGATGATAGTTATTAAGAACTGCTGGATCCAAGGACGGTTTCTTCAGGAGGGGCCTCACCACCGCCGCCTTAAGCGCGGTGGGGAGGTGTCCCTCCCGAAGAGAGGCGGTAACAACCGCCTGGATCCAGCCTCGTGTCACCTCTCTGCTGTTGGCAGTCAGCCAAGAGGGACACGGGTCCAGTATGCATGTGGAGGAACTCACAGCTCGCATAGCCTTGTCCACATCCCCGGAGGCAACATCCTGAAACTCAACCCAGAGATGGTCTACCAAGTTATTCCCCTGTGTCTCGGCTGGATCTGCGGGGGTGGAGTCCAGTTCCGATCGAAACCGAGCAACGTTGTCCGCCAAGAACTGACTATACTCCTCAGCCTTACCCTGCAGGGGGTTCCCCGTCTCCCTCCTATTTAGGAGGGAGCGGGTTATCCTGAACAGGGCAGCTGGGCGGGACTCGGCGGACGCTACCAAGGAGGCAATGTGTGATCTTTTGGCGGTTCTCAATGCCCAAATAAACTCCTTGGTGCAAGCTGTCAACAGTGCTCGGTTCGATACGGACCTATCGGACCTCCACAGGTGCTCTAGGCGTCTCCTCCGGCGCTTTATCTCGCGGAGCTCCTCGGTGAACCAAGGGGGCCTCTGCGAGCCACTGACCCGGAGGGGCCGTAGTGGCGCAATTCGGTCCAGAGACTCTGATGCCGCCGAGTGCCAGGCCGCAGCAATAGTCTCCGCCGAACTGTGGGCGAGAGCATCTGGAATGACCCCAAGCTCCGTCTGGAACCTAACAGGGTCCATCAGTCGCCTGGGGCGGAACCACCTGGTCGGTTCCTCCTCCCCACGGTGGGGGTTTGGCCTCCGGAAGTCTAGCCTCAGTAGGTAGTGGTCTGACCACGACAGGGGAATAATCTCATTTCCCCTCAGACCAAGATCATAACTCCACTGCTCCGAGAGGAATACGAGGTCGAGTGTGTGCCCCGCTAAGTGGGTAGGGCCTCGAATTACCTGGGTCAGGCCCATGGCTGTCATGGAAGCCATGAACTCCTGTGCTCCGTCAGAGTGTTCACCGAGCGAAGGCAGATTGAAGTCCCCCAGAACCATTAGTCTAGGGAACTCAATTGCTAGCTCGGCTACTGACTCGAGGAGCGCAGGGAGGGCCGCTGCAACGCAGTTGGGAGGCAGGTACATTAGCAGCAAACCCGCTTGACCCTTGAGGTCCAACTTCACTAGTAGGGACTCACACCCGGCAAGCTCCGGAGCAGGGATCCTACGAGGAGCTAAAGACTCCCGGACTACAATAGCCACACCGCCACCCCTTCCCTGGGCTCTCGGCTGGTGAAGCACCTGAAACCCGTCTGGGCACAGCTCTACGAGGGGGACTCCTCCCTCCGTGCCCAGCCATGTCTCAGTAATACATGCCAGGTCTGCCCCCTCGTCTACAATCAAGTCCCGGACGAGGGGAGCCTTATGAATAACAGACCTGGCATTTAGCGACAGCAGCCTGAGACCAGGGTCCTGATTGCTCACGCCATCTGACCTTGGAGTGGGACTCATAGGGCCGGAAGGAGGGATCTCTGTGATATAGCGAACCCTCCTTCCCCAGTAATGGCCAGCCCTAAAGTCCCCGCCATATCTGCCTCTCCCTGTTATGACCGCAATGCTCCGACTCTCTCCCGTGGGCATAATTCCCCCAACCACCCCAATGGCCCCCGCTTGCCCCGCCAGGTCCTCCGAATCAGGCATACTCAAACACTCACACAAACAGTCCCCACAATATAGTTAAAACACAAAAAGAATATAGCAATAATAGTACTAAAAGTGGGTCTTTCATACTAACACATTCAATCCCATGCACTCAACATACCCGCTTAAAAATTGCGCAACACAGAATTTAAAATTATGAGTTCCAGAAGAGCCAGCCTCCCTTCCTCCAGTTCCAGAGAAATCCAAGGCCAAAGTCCAAGATCCGTATTCTATAAAATAGTTGTAGATGGAGGGGGGGCAAAGCACAGGCCCCAGGTATTAGCCAGCACCAGCTTTGCAGTCTCACACCCTCCAAGTCCAGATAAAGCATGGGATAATAAACAATAATGGTGCATAGGAGATAAAACGGTAGTATGCAGGGGGGTATCTTATCCTCCCCCTCTCCTGAAGTCCTGGAACGGCCAGAGTCTAGATATCTAAAGTCTACAAATGACTGGAACCAGTTAGAAGGGGGAAGGGGGGGGTCCCAGCTTAGTGCCCAGTTTTTAAAATGCCAAGTTCCTGTCCCTGAAGCTGCCATCCTCTATCACTCCTTTCCCTAAACCAAATGCACCATACGTATATATCGAATGTTAAACAGATGGTCGTTGTTCACATTAGGTGTTCCAAAGTAGCAGTGGTAGCAAGTGGTGGAGAAGGGTAGTTGTTCCGGGCCAATGCCGATGGTCGCAGGCCAGGCAGTAAAGCTCGTATTAAATAAGAACAAATAGGCAGGCAAGCATGGCTCCGCAGTAGCAGGGGCAGACAGGGAAAGAGATTGTCCAAGACACGGGAGGGGTAAAAGGAGAGGCTCCAACGGTGAGAGAGGTAGGCACCAAAATAAAAGATAGGGGAGGGGCGGGCGTTCAGGCGAGCTATGATGGTGGTGGCTAAATCGCCACTTAATTCGCTCGCTCAAGCCACGATAATTTCCTCCTCTTTACCGCGATGGTGGTGGTAATAATGAAGATGGTAATTGCCAATTTCAAATCCCCCAAGCTCACCGTTCCTTTTTCTAGCTGTAGGTGAGAGTCCAGGGTTCCTCTCCAAGCCCCACGCTGTTTAGATCTAAGAAGAACAGCGGGGGAGACCCAATCGTGAGAGCGAGAAGCTCAGGCAGCCATTTTCCATCCAATTCCCGCTGCCACCATTCCGCTGCTCTGGGGCACCTTCCAGGACCAGGGCTCACCCGATCGGGCAGGCGACCACCGGGGGCATCTAAGGCACCCAGGTATCCAAGATGTTAAAGGACGCCGATCGACCGTGTGTCGCCGCCGCCGCCGCCCTCGCTAGATGGATCAGCTGTTGACTGGACCTTTTACCCTCTTTTTAATTTGGCAGAGAGAGAGACAAAGTCTGGGGATCCAATCAAACACATGGCATCTTTTTTTTTCAGCCTGAAAGGAAAAACCAGATGGATTTGGGCATCTATTTTTTTTTAATGAAAAGTAAAGGTTTAAATGTAATAAAGAAATAAAACACTTCAAGTTGTCAAGACTGCATACTGTTTTTCCTCTATATATAATGCAGCTAGGAGTATGTGATCCCTTGTAGAAAAAGACCACAGAGAAAGATAATTCTAATTCCCACCCCCCACAAATATTTACCTCAATAATCCCTTCCCCACAAATGTATAGTTCAGGTTCCAGTCTCTTTCTCATTTCTGATGGAAAGTAACAGATTCTTCTATACCAGGGGTATCAAACTCTTATCCCACAGGCCAGATGCGTCACGCACTGTCCACAGCCACCCTGTTTTAGCAAAGGGGGGGAAAGTCGCAAGACATCATGTGGCGACAACGTGACATGAGTTTGACACCCCTGTTCTATACTGACTGGGAATTGTGCTTTCATGACATCAGTTTATAAAAACAAAATCTTGAATGATCTTACAAGTTTGAAGTGGAATGTATGGTCAGATGTCAACCTAATAAAAAGGAATTTCCTTAGTTGTATGGAATTTTGTTGTCATCCTGAAGGGGTATCTTCTCTGCTGGGAAGTATATAACTTACTTCTTATTCCACTGTTATAGAAGTGAATTTAAAAACAAATGCAATTATTGTGGCACATCAACGCCAATCATTTGAAGGGGATGGAGTTAAGCCATCACTATGAACAGAAACCCAGCCCAAAAATAATTTTGTGTTAGTTGTTTTTTTTAAATCAGGGATTGGAAGCATGTATCTAGAAGAAGCATAGAAATGCTGTTCTTGGCATTGATTGGCTGTGCCAAGCACTCTATCCTTTTCTATCAAGGATCCAACTCCAACAACGAGACTGATTAAAAATAATAATTATTAAGGAGCATGCATGTCTTGCTTAGGTTATTCCTAGGACTATAAGGGGATTGTTTAGCCAAAAAAACCCATTCAATCATTAAGTAAACAAGCAATACAGATAATAAAACATACAAAGAAAGTCAGAATGTCAACTGGGACAAGATATGACATAGAACACAAGTAGAACTTTCCATCAGCTACTGCAGTTTCATGGAGTGTTATCATAGCGACAGATGGAACATATAGCTGGGTAAGATATTCATTAAGACTCATCAACAAACAGAGGGGGGGGAGGGAGAGAGAGGGAGAGATGAGGAGGAGAAGGAACTAAAAATGCTTGTTTAACCCTATATGCAGACCTTTTGATAATAGTTATATCTCTATTGGCAAAATTAACAATAGGCTAGAAGCATCACATCACACAATGACATCCAGAAGTACTGCAGAGAATTAAAGCAAACTTGGTGGATAAAAATAATTCATTACATAAATAATATATGGCCAACCGCACAGAAGTGGAAAAACATTCCAAAAGAAAGCCATTGCATTATCCATATGTTCAAAGATTTGCTGGTCATAATGTTAGGAAAGAAAATATGTCTGGGATATTATTTTTAAACAATATAATAATTGTTCATGTAAAAAAATTCTCAGAAGGTGAATAGTAAGTACAAAAGTAGGAAAAAGAATAGAATGTGTATAATTCATTCCAATTTGCTGAAAGGGAAAACACACAGCAAGAGGGAATCTGAGAATTGTCAAAACACAATTCAAAACTACATTACACAATGTCTCAGGAGATTAAAATCAGCCAAGGAAAGTTACATAATTTTGACTGGCATCAAAATGCAAAGAAATCATCCAGGCATTGCATATATAATTACTAAGACCCCCTACTATGCTCCCTTATATTGGATGGAATAGATAAGAATAGAAAACCTGTAAGGAACAATGATAGATAACAGTCGTTTTAAGCTATAATCTCACCAGAAAGTTATCGGCCACATAAATCTTGAATTCTATTGTGCCTGGACATTTCTATAAAAAAATTAATTTATGTATCTGGAAGAGGGAAAGGCATGAAAGTGTTGCATTTTGGGCTTTGGGGGTAGAAAGGGTTGAAGAGAAATCACATAGTTCAGTACAACAGAGCAATTCCATGCAAAGGTGGCAAAATGAAATGGCCAGGCAAGCCTGCAGCAGCCAAGCATGTCAAATGCCTTCACAAAATGTTTCAGTAGCTACTGACCTGTCAACACATGACATTTGTCTTCCAAGAGTACGAGGCTTCTAATGTCCAAAAGCAACCAAAAAATCAAGCCAGCAGTCCAACATCCTCCACCCCAACTGGTTCAGCTGCTGCCCTGGAAGACCAAGAGAGCTCATTTGCCTCCGTTGCCATCCCTTGGCCCACATCATTTTGATCATAGCATAATTGACACCAGTTCCCAGCAACTCACTCCAAGTACATGTTGATTTAATTCACAGGAGACCAAGAAATTAAGGAATTAGGTAGGTGCAAGATCAGCTCTCTGCTCACCACCCATTCACTTTGCTCACCACCCATTTCACTCTCTGCTCACCACCCATTCACTTTGACTTCTCTTCTGTCTCTTTACCTCTGTGTCTCTGCTTCCATCTCCATCCCACAAACTGTGCTTCAATTTTAGATGTAGCTCCTCCATTCTTCTCCAATTCTCCAGCTCTCCCGAGCTAACAAGTCAACCTCACAACCCTCCACACTTCAAAACCTTCAAAACGTTTACTATTAACTACAACACCAAACCATACTGGGTCTCCTCAAGTCACACCATATACCATTTCCCCTTTCTCACCAAAAATGCTTGGAGGCAGTAAGACCTAAAAGATTTGATCCTGAAAGGATATTATGTGCTTAGACTTGACAAAGGGATGCTTAAGGTAAATATATTTATTGAGGCAAGAATTTGTTCCTGAAGATGTACATCCAGCACCTTCTATAGGGAATAGAATTGAAGAATGACCATGTATAAAAACAATTAGGAATGTAAAAGGATTTTGTCACACATCCTCCTGCTGGCTAAAAAAATAGCACACAGATCCCACTAAGTAATTCATCAGTCAGTAAAACAAATCTGATCTTCAAACAGATTTCAATTGTCTCAAAGATACAAACTAGCCACAATGTGATTTTGAAAGATACAGTTTATTGATTTTTAAGAAAGTAATGTGCAACTGTAATAATGGACAAAAGGCACGTGCAAGTTCTGCCTGACATAGCTCATTTGAGGCTGACAGTTAAAATCAAGTGTTTCCCATTTCTAGTGGTATCTTCTTACTCTTTCTCCATCCAATCATTTTAAAAAGACACTGTGCTAATAGTGTCCAGAACTGATGTTTATCTTTATTTATATATGTTACAGGTAGCAGGAATCTGTTTAAATGGATGTTTGGCCATCCCCCTCATGGATCCATGGTGATGGGAGAGGTTTTTGAACAAACATTATCTCCCATATTTTAGATCAGTGTTTCTCAACCTTGGCAAGTTTAAGTCCTGTGGACTTCAACTCCCAGAATTCCCTAGCTTAGAATAGAATAATAATAGTGTAATTTAACTTTATTGTCACTTTGAATGTACACTAATCGGCATACATTAAAATAAAATTTCATTGCATATAGATCTCTCAAAGAGTCTCCACCTCTAATATACACTAAATAAATAATGACAAAATTAATAAATACATACATACTGTTGTTGCCCATAGGAGGCCAGCAGAGCTGGCAGCAGATTCAGACGTTGAGGAGGAACATGGGCCAGTCCTGGAGTCTGGGGAAGGCTCTGATGAGGGTTCTGTGTCGGAGGCAGAGAAGGGGCCAGAGCCATATGCCATTTATCAGCTGCCTTCAGATCAGACATCAGTGAGGCAGACAAACAGTTGGAGCACGTTCCCAGTGTGTGCATGTGCAGAGTTACCAGACGAAGGGAACAGCTAAAGAACAGGGGTTGACTTGGGAGTAAGGCTACAGTTGAAATGAATGCCCACCCCAGAGGAAAAAAAGAGGAGCAAAGGAGGAGTAGAGTTTGCAGGAGACAATTAGTTCACTTAGTTGGTTTGTGACTCTCTGAGACTCCTTGCCAAGTTTCGCAGATATCGGCCTGGCAGCTCTCCAAGCCAGATAAGTTCTGTGACTGTAAATCCTCCCTTGAAAGACTTTGCTGGATGTGAATGAGCAGAATTCACAGTAAATTAATAAAAGGAATTTTTGTCAGGACCAGAAGTTTGTTCATGCTCTTGGGAAGCCTAGGTCAGAACACATACATACATGCATGCATGCATACACATATACCGACATATATGACATGAAAGAAACAACATAGTCTAGTTTGGATGTATACATGTACGTGGCAAGAGGCATGTTTTTAAGTGCCAAGGTTGAAAAACACGGCTTAGCTCAACTTTCCTCAGTATAGTTGGAAATTCCTTAGAGTAGACAGTCTATCCATAAACAACAAGAATTAGTGCAATGGCAAAACATACACATACATCCACATGCATGCAGACTCTGTCCTTTTGCCCTTGTGTTCTAACTCATGACACATTTCACTGCCAGAATCCCACTCTGAACCCACCTTTCATTTGCTCAATCTGCTTTCATTCACAATACTGTGAGCTCAGCAACAAGACTGCTGTGGAAGAAATCCTCAGAGAATACCCATTCGGCTGGGTATACTGCAGTGGTGGGTTTCAAAAAAATTTCGAACCTACTCTGTAGGTGTGGCTCTTTGTCGGAGTGGCTTGCCGGCCATGTGACTGGTGGGAGTGGCTTGCCGGCCATGTGTTTTCTTTCTCTCTCTCTCTCTCTCTCTCTCTTTCTTTCCTTTTGTCTCTCTGTCCCTTTTTTCTTTTTTATTTCATCTCTCTCTCACTTTTTCTTTCTTTTTTATTTCTTTCTTTCTTCCTTTCTTTCTCTTTCTCTCTCTGTGTGAGTGTGAGTGTGTGTGTGG
Organism: Thamnophis elegans; assembly: GCF_009769535.1. Lineage (NCBI taxonomy): Eukaryota > Metazoa > Chordata > Lepidosauria > Squamata > Natricidae > Thamnophis > Thamnophis elegans. The sequence continues at coordinate 49,652,050 of NC_045541.1, forward strand.
GGGGGCTCTTTGCCTCTCTCTCTCTCCCTCCCTCCCTCCCTTCCTCTGTGTCTCTCTATGTGATTCTCTCTCTGTGTCTGTCTATCTGTCTGTCTGTCTGTCTCTGTATCTCTCTCCTCCCTCCCTCTGTGTCTGTGTCTCTCTCATTCCCTCTATCTCTCTGTGCCTCTGTCTGTCTGTCTGTCTCTATCACACACACAAACATAATAGCAATAGCAATAGCAGTTAGACTTATATACCGCTTCATAGGGCTTTCAGCCCTCTCTAAGAGGTTTACAGAGTCAGCATATTGCCCTCAACAACAATCCGGGTCCTCATTTTACCCACCTCGGCAGGATGGAAGGCTGAGTCAACCCTGAGCCAGTGAGATTTGAACAGCCGAACTGCAGAACTGCAGTCAGCTGAAGTAGCCTGCAGTGCTGCCTTTAACCACTGCGCCATCTCGGCTCTTCTAAACACAGAAACAGACACAAACACACATACTGTGGTCACCTTGTTGAGTGTTCCAATCACATTTGAAACACTCAACAACTGGCCTGTATTCAGGTTTTTTGCAGCATTCTGCAGACATGGGGGCAAAATATATGGTTAACCTGGCAGCAGCGTTCTTCCCTGTGGGGCTTCGCAGAACATCCCAAGACCAATGGCTCCGGGTTGAGGGATGGAATCTTTGCCGCGGGCCAGTAAAGCTTCGTCCACCAAAGGCAGCAGGACCACAGCCCCTCTCCCAATTGGCCCTTCCTCCCTCTGAGGGCGGGGGACCCAGCTGCCCTGCTGCCTCTGGCTTCCTTCCGAGAGTCTCCTCTCTGCAGGGCTGTAATTGTGCAGGCTGTGCGTGCGTGCTTATGTTTTCCATGGGGGCTCCGGAATCGCTCCATGCCTTGGAAAACATAGGCGTGCACAGGCAGCGGGGCAGCCGGGACAAGGGAGTGCAACCTGCACAGCTTGTTCAAATAGCAAAAGAAGGGACAGGAGAGGAGGCTGTTTGAAAAGCCCCGCTTGGAACTCCTCTCCTTTTCCTTCTTTTGCTGTCTGTACATGCAGTGCGGGTCGCACTCCCTTGTCTTTCATAGCCAGCTCATTTCCAATTGGGGTGGGGATCAATGGAGAGGGATGGAAAAATCGATTCTTCCCCCTCGCCCAATTGGAAACAAGCTTGGCTGTGAAAGAAAAGGAGTGCAACCCGCACGGCTTGTTCAAGAGCAAAAGAAGGGACAGGCGAGGAGTTCGGCTGTTTGAAAGCCCCGCTTGGAACTCCTCTCCTGTCCCTTCTTTTGCTGTTTCTACATGCCAAGCGGGTTGCGCTGCCTTGTCGGCAAGGGCGCTTTGCAGCGACAGGGGCCAGAGAGCGGTACTGGCATTCCCAGAAGTAATTACTTCGGGTTCACTGACCAACCGGGGCACGAGAACGGGGCGAATCCGGGAGGAACCCACCCCTGGCATACTGCATAACTACTGCATAATATATATTTTTGTTGTTGTTTCTGAAAGCCCATTAAAATTATAACCTTATTGCATTTTAATTCAGAATGCGAGTTTTATTTTTCATTAATAGGCTTCGTGGAGTTTTTACCAACCCCTCTTCCCTATCATTTCCCCTCCCAATCTGTCTTTTGGTTCAGGTAAGAGCAGATCGCTTTGTGTGATATGTTCAAGATTGTTAGTACTTTGTGTTTCTTTTAGTCCTCACCTACCTCCCTTAGCTGCTTTTTAAGGTTTAACTGTAAGACATTCTCCTCGGGTCCTTGATCATCACCTTGACTGGTAGCTGGACACCAAACTGATGTGAAGATATACTATGCCTTTCCAAATGACTTTCCAACTTTCTATGCACTGTGTGTGAAGTACTATGTATTACATACTGTATAAATTCTTCCACCCAAATGCTTGAGTATGAGAGAGTTGTGCAAATGAAAAAGGACCCTTTGAAGCAATTGGAAAAACAAATAATATTATCTAACTGAAGGAGAATTTGAGTGCTGGGTCTTACATTTTGCCTAAATGCTTCATCCTGATCAACTTGCAATTTAATATACATGTCAGTGGAACTGGAATTTCTGCTAGCGTGATGTGTGTGTGTGTGTGTGTGTGTGTGTGTGTGTGTGTGTAGTATATGTATGTATGTATGTATGTATGTATGTATGTATGTATGTATGTATGTATGTAGGTAGCAATAGCACTTAGACTTATATACTGCTTCACAGTGCTTTACAGCCCTCTCTAAGTGGTTTACAGAGTCAGCATAATGCCCCCAACAATCTGCGTCCTCATTTTACCGACCTTGGAAGGATGGAAGGATGAGTCATATGTTTGTGTGTGTGTATTTACACACACACACACACACACACACACACACACACACACACACACCTAGTGATTAAGGCACCAGGCTAGAACCCAGGAAATAGAGAGTTCTAATAATACCTTTAGCAGGAAAGAAAGCCAGCTGCATGGCTCTGAGCTAGTCTCTCTCTCTCCCTCTCCCTCTCCCTCTCCCTCTCTCTATCTCTGTCTCGGTCTCTGTCTCTCTCACTCTCTCTCTCTCTCCCTCTCCCTCTCCCTCTCCCTCTCCCTCTCCCTCCCTGCCTCCCCCCCCTCTCTCTCCGTCTCAGCCTTCAATGTCAGGGTTGGGCATCAAGCCAAATCTCTTGATTCCTGTCACAACCAATGGATCAACATTCAGCTGTTCTGAGAAAAGCCAAGCCTGCATTTGCAGGAAAATGCTAGAAAGAAACAAATAGGATGATGATGATCAGAGGAAGATTGCTGCCAGTTCAGCCCGGATCAGGCGAATCTGTAATGGTGGTGGCGGGAGGCTCCGCCCACCTGTCCAGGCACTTCTATGCAAGCATGCATGAGCAAATCGGTGGTAAAATAAATTGCAACACACCACTGATGATGATGTTAAGGAGGAGGAGGACAACAAATGGACGGACAGATGGACAGATAGACAGACAGACAGATAGAACAATATCCTGCTATTCTTTTCTAGGACTTTCTTAGCAGCCTCCCAATGAAATGCTGAAGAGATTCACAACTGTGTAGTTGCTCAAAATCCCAATGGATTGACAATCCTAAACTATTACCAGAACTGCTGAACTGGCTGAAATTAAATTCTTATATCTCCTGAATGTCACGGGAAAAATACTGCAGGTAGCAGATTACAATAGCTTTTATCCAGATCAAATTACTGCTATGTTTACTCAACATATATTATACAATACATATATATATATATATTATAATATATTAAACTATATTAAATTATATTTTACTCTGAAGTTTAAATTACCCTACAGATTAGACAAAAATGTGGTTAGTTAGTTTGTGGCTTGATTCCACAATGCCTAGGCCAACTCTACTTGTCTGAGAAATCTGGACCACCATTAGATGGTAGCAAAGGAAACAGAAATCTGTACAATTTTGCTGTCATTTAGTGCTTGTCACAAGTTTTAACTATAATGATATTTTGAGCATTTAGGCATATATACTGCCCCATAGCACTCTACAGCACTCTCTGAGTAGTTTATAATGTAAGCATTATTTACATATTTTCCCCAAAAATCTGGGTCCTCATTTTACTGACCTCAGAAGGATAGAAGGCTGAGTCAACTGTGAGCCCCATCAGGATCGAACTTCAGGCACTGGACAGAGTTTGCTTGCAATACTGCATTCTAATAATTGTACTATCAGAGTTCATATTGTTCATAGGTCTTTTTATATAATTTCAAAAAAAGCAAACAATAACCAAGCGATTCTTGAAATGGCAGGCCTTAAGCAAGCAAGTTCACAAAATATTTTGTTGTGTAGTATTTCTAACAGCCTTTTTTAAAACTCACCCTCTCAACTTTTTTTTCCTCCTATGTTATTCAATTTCATGCTGCCCTCTTCAGCTTCTCACCATGCCTTGTTTTATTTATGACTTAATTATTATGAAATAGTAATAACAAAAATGACAAATGACAATATAGATTTTCTCTTATAGCCTACCAGTGTTCCATCCTGTTAAAGTGCTGTAAAAGATCTATTCCTTTTCACTATAAATATGCCGAGTGAAATAACTGAAAAGAGCCTGGACCCAGGCAATAAATTTTTTTAAAACCCTCTACGGATACAACCTTCGATTCTACTTAACCAATTGCTTTCTGCACATAAGTTACGAGGGGCTGATATCAAAGATTATGGTTCATTTTATATTTTGCACACACCATGTGATATTATGAGCAAATTAACTTTGCAATCAAAAGGCTAATTTCTCTTCTGAAAGCCTTGAGTATTGCAAATAGAGATCAGTATTTAGTTCCAAATAGGAAGAGTTCTTTTACTGAATCTAAATATGGCTGGAACAAGAATTTTGATCTAGTTTGGAATAAATGATGTTCTTTGCCAGTGAGTTAAAATAAATATAATGTCTTAAATTTAATTTAATTTTTTTTAAAAGACGAATATCCCAGTTCAGGAGACATTTTGGAATAAGAAAAACCCAGCACTATTTTCAATTTAATGTTCCTTCTGAAAGAGTAGTCAGAGAGACCTAAGCAAATATAATTAATAATAACTGTCCATTATCTCATATTTAACAGTTGTCTAATGCAGATAGTTCTCAACTTACAATCATTCATAGAGTGACCATTCAAAGTTACAATGGCCCTGAAAAATGTGACTTGCGACTGTTTTTCACACTTATGACCATTGCAGCATCCCTATGGTCATGTGATCAAAATTCAGATGCTTGGCAACTGACTCATATTTATGACGGTTGCAGTGTCCTGGACTCGTGTGATCACCTTTTGCAACCTTCTGACAAGCAACGTCAATGGGGAAGCCGGATTCACTTAACAAGTGTGTTATTAACTTAACAACAGCAGTGATTCATTTAACAACTGTGTCAAGAAAGGTTGTAAAAGGGGACAAACTCAATACCTGTTTCACTTAACAACATAAATTTGGGACTCAGTGGTGGTCGTAAGTGGAGGACTGCCTGTATTTAGGTTAGGGTCACTGGGTTTATGTTAGGCAGCTTCATAGGATGGCATGGGCCTTTGGGTTCTTCATGTCCTGTAGCACAATGATGTTCAGCTAACTGTGGCAAGTTGGCCATGCAGAGTTGACCACAACAAATTGGCTGCAGCAAGTTGTCCCATTCCATGCTGGAAAGCATTGACGAGCATGGGTATGAGTCTACCGCTCTTCTTCCCAAGCACTGTTTTCCAGGATTGTTCTTTTGGGAGGAGTAGATGAGTCAAAGAGTTCAAACTAGACTTTCTTCTGTACCTAACTGACCAAGTTGTTAAATACACAAAGCAACTCTCCAGAAGTAGAGACATGGCCAGTCATCAACCTACATCAATCATACTAAGGATGATTAAATTGTGGGCTGGGACTGCTCAGCTCCCCCCTCCCCCCCGGAAGGGTCAACTCACCACGGACAACTCAACATGTACAACTCACTGCAGAACAACTCACCACAGCCAACTTGCTACAGGACAACTCACTCATCCACCCTCTGTCATTTTCTCCTGCTACTCTCAATCCTGGCTATTCAATTGCCTGGCTCCCAGTGCTGGGAAGCCTGGAAAGAAAAGAAAAAACCATATTAGGTCTGATCATATTAATCAGCTATAGGTTTCAATAGATAGCTAAACTCTTCAAGCTAGAGCATTTGTCAAAAACTGCTGCTCAACAACCCCTGACTCAGCCTATATTAAAAAAAAAACAGTGATGGGGCTTGTTTTCCCATAAACTGGTGATATGTTAGAGAGAAAAGTAATCCAGGGGAATCCACTGGCTGCTTTTCTTATCTGTACTGTTCTGACCCCCACCTTGTCCGTTCAGAAACGAAAGCCAAACAGAACGTTCAAAGGAATGTTTTTATCAGTCCCGGCTCTTGCTGGCTGCAAGCCCAAAATAAACACAGATAAATGCTCTGGCAAAAGTCCTCACTCATAAACTACTATAAAACAGGATTATATAAATCAAGTCACTTATCCAAATGCTTTTCTCGATGGTTGCACACGAACGGAGAACGTTGACTTCTGCAACCAGGGCGTGGCACCATCAGTCTCTTTTATCCGCAGGAGGAGATCCTAATGAGCAACAGCTGCTCGTTATCACCTCCTGTGAGTCCTCAATTGTTCCTTACATCAGTCAGCCCTTCTCTTGCATGCATCCTGAAACAACTCACAGGAGGTTTCTGTGTCAGCTTCTCTTGTCTCCTCCCCACTGATCCAAGACTCAGTCATAACCTGGGGACCAATTAGTCTTTCTGAGCCCTGCTCAGAGTCAGAACCCTGTCCAGGGCCCTCCGCCTCCTCCAGGCCTGACTCATAGGGCCCCTTGCTGTCAGAGTCTGGTAGCAGCTCCAAAGGCTCCTGCCGAGCCACAACAATGTACTATATTAAATATGTGCAAGTCAGCAGCCCCCTTATTGAAGCAGAGTAGGGCTCAGGCATCGGGGTGGTGATCTTTATGTCAACATCTATTTCTGCAGACTCAAAGAAAGATGAGTTGCGCATTGATACAACTGTTGCATGGCCTGCTAATTCGCTACCTGGTGAACGGGAAGACTTCAGAAGGGAGGCTTTAAGCAGGTTAATTTTAATAAAATCAGATGAAGTCTAGCTGACAGAAAGTAGTTGGGATTTTGGTTATTAACATTATTGTGGATCATCAGAGAATTTTGCCAAACAAGTGCAAACCAGACAAGTGTGATTAATCAGATTATTTACTCTTCAGTATATATAACCCAAGAACCTGGGAAGTGCATGTTGTATAACACACGCACACAAATACACAACTGCTCCATAGAAAGAGTGAATTTTCACATTGCATCCTTCATTGTAAAGAAAGATTTATTTGGAATTTATGCTTTAATTTTAAAAAAAGACTGTAACTCAAAATTATATTGATTTAGTTGCCCTGGATGCTTCAGACTGTGTATGTGTGTATGTAGGTGTGTGTGTGTGGTGTTTTCTCTTTGTTTCCTGTAATTAGACTTACAATATTGGGCTGTGGAAATCTGGATAACCACTAGATGGCAGCACAGAGAACCTTACCTCTTTACCACCTTTTTATATGCCTGAATAGCACTAGCCTTCTTAATAGTATCTGCTATTTAATGAGAAATTAACTGGAAAACTTTCGGTTCATGGTGTTCATCTACGCATCCATACTATTTCAGTAAAAAAGAAAAGAGAACATTGCAAATCACACAGGCTGGTTTAAGTTCAGAGTCAGAAAAGTAGAGGGAGATACCAGGATAGCAAAAGTGATGCAGATGAAAGGAGGCATAGAATGAACCTGAGTTAGTTTAAGAGATTAAAGCGATAGCAGAAGATTAAAGGCTTGGGGTCACTTACTAAATATCAGAGCAGCATCAGTGGATCAATCAAATAATTGTGAGGTATCTTTTGACAAGAGAGAAATGGAAATCACAGAGTAGCTAGCTAGCAGAGGCACATCAAAGTCAAATCATACCAATTCAGGAAGCCAGACGGCCACTGAGCTCGTAGTCTTTCAACAGATGCTGTCTCTGTAGATGAATGGGGGAAAAAACAGATGTGGTTTGGGAAAGGTCCCATAAGATCAAGGAAGTGAGTTGAAAGAGATTTCGGATATCACGGTGACTGAAGGCTAGATAAGTGAGATCAGAGTTTCAGAAATGGGGAATCCAAAGGCCAAAAAAATACCTTTCTTACTAAAGCAACCCAGGCAAATATCTCTACAGAAGTCTTATTTACAGCTATGCTCAGCATGAACATAGGGGGATATTTCACCAACTTAACAATGCAGGTTGGTACACACAAGAGATGGCTTGGTGCTTATTCAATCAATAAGATTTGAAAATAAAGTCAAATGTCTTGGAACATTGTCGTAATTGGCAAATGTCATGAAAAACTTTGAGCAGAAACTTACTAAATATGTTTCTTGTGGCCAACTCATGAAAGGGAAGCTATTGATGCACGCTACCTCTAATATTGTTGCAGGAGGTGGTTTTAGTTTCATTTTGATTTGCTTCTTGTTTTATCTTGGCCACTTTTAAGTTTGCTGGGATTACTGAGTATTTTAAAATATGGAATTGGGTTGAGCAATATTTCAATTTTTTCAGATTTTCCACAGCAACTTCATTGCTTTTTAATTTGTTTCAGGGCACAAATTCTCCCAATTATGCATCTTTTAAAAATCTCTGAATGAGCCCAAAATACATGGATGTTTAAAAAGTCCTTCTTTCATCTCTTTCTCAGTCCATAACAATTTCAAGTGAAGATGCTTATGTCCTGATGGAGACATTACTGACTCGGATACAAGAATGGGCTTTTGTCTGTGATCATACTTGAAGATCTTCAAGGTGAATGAACTATGTGAGGACTCATGCAAACACATGAGCATTTGCAACTGTGAGCAATGCACTAATACCGGAGAAGGAAATATCATTTCAAAACATATAATTTCAGCAACAATAATTCATCACTTTCTTTTACATGAAGGGATAGTCCAATGGCTTTCACTGGAAATTTCTGGATTGCTTTAACTTGTGGACTTCTAATGTTGAAACATTTTGGAACTATTAGATAAAAGAAAAAAGCACACACCAGATTTAGCAGTTTTAAAGGTAACTTAATTTTGCAAACAAATATAGAAATGAGAAAAAATGATAGCAATTGAATCTCTTTTATTTTGGAGAAGAGGGGAATGGATGAGGTACTGAGTATTGGCTTTCAGTTGATCATTAATTGTCCAACAATTCGCTGTATTCAGTTATTGGCCAGAAAAAGCAACTGCTAATTGGTTGATAATTGTCCATGAGCAATATAGAGTCATAAACACATAAACATGCCCATGTTGTGTGGAGATGGGAATATACTGAGAGGAATCAGTTCAGTCAAAGACATTTTTTAACTGGGAGATATACTGTAAGAATCAGAAAGGCCAGTCACCTTGAAGTGGACTGAGGTTCCCAGCAAGCCTCTTTCTCTTATCTTCTACTCTTTGATAAAGGCTCCGGGATTATTTTGTAAAAACAATTATCTTGATTTTCAACTATTTTGCTCCATTGCCTGTTTTGAAATAAGGCATGCTTAAAATTGAGTAGCTGCTCTGAGCAGTATAGAAGGACTGAAATATCAAAACTCCAGTCTGAATTCCCATAAAGCGTGGACTGCAAATGCTTTCTGCAAGCTTTTCTCAAAAGTGCTTTTTAAGTAAATAAATTTAAAGCTGGTAGTGGGGAGAAAGGGGAAATTTCTGTCTTTAGCATTTCACCATTTACTGTTGCAAAACATCTTGGTTAAGGAAGATGTTTTTCCATTCCCAGTGTGATCTAGTTGGTCTCCAAAATATGAGTAATAACCAGCAGATAAAAGTACTGCTTGAAACTGCAAAACAAGAGAGGTTTTTAAGTGATATATTTTGGTGAGCTACATGTGCCTCCAGCCATTCTACCCTGTATGTTATATCTATGTTTCTTCCACAAAGCAGAAATAAATTGTGATATATCAGACATCTTGACATTTTAGTGCAGAGGTTCCCAAACTTGGCAACTTTAAGACTTGTGGATTTCAGCTCCCAGAATTCTCCAGCCAGCAGAAGTCTGATAACATAACCGTTTCTTGTATGAAAGTACAATATAAAGTACTTCACCACATAATGCATTTAGGACCAATTACAAATTTTGAAATACCCTGCTCTTCTTAAACCTTAAACCAAGGGCTAGGAAGACTGGCAGTGGGGTTAATGGAGTTTAACCTTATGCTCTCCTTTGTGGTTCATTTTCCAGAGTGGACTCTCTCACTTGCAGTTTATATTTCAAAGAGGATTGGAAAATCATGGAGATAGTGGCTTCTGGTATTCTTTCCCATAGAATAGAATAGAATAGAATAGAATAGAATAGAATAGAATAGAATAGCAGAGTTGGAAGGGATCTTAGAGGTTTTCAAATCCAACCCCCTGCATAGGCAGGAAACCCTACACCACTTCAGACAAATGGTTATCCAACATCTTCTTAAACACTTCCAGTGTTGGAACATTCACAACTTCTGGAGGCAAATTGTTCCACTGATTGATTATTGTAACTGTCAGGAAGTTTCTCCTTAGTTCTAGTTGTTTATCTCATTGATTAGTTTCCACCTATTGCTTCTTGTCCTGCCATCAGGTGCTTTGGAGAATAATTAGACTCCCACTTCTTTGTGGCAACCCCTGAAATATTGGAAGGCTGCTATCATATGTCCCTTCTTTTCATTAAACTAGGCATAGTTTGATGAAAAGTCCCTTCTAACTCTGTTATTCTATTCCATCCTATTCTAAAACTGTATATACCCAGTTCCTGCAACCGTTCTTCATGTGTTTTAGCCTCCAGTCTCCTAATCATCTTTGTTGCTCTTCTCTGCACTCTTTTTAGAGTCTCAATATCTTTTTTACATCGTGACGACCAAAACTGCTTAAATATAGTTCTGTTGTAGGTAACATGACTTTTTTTTTTACCAACAATGCTTTGTTATATATTGGTTGTAAAATGTACATTTTTTTAAAAAAAATACCCTAAATAAACCCTAGTAACATTGGTGAATCTATATGCAGCCTATAGCTCCATTTTTGCAACCTTGAAACTAAACCTAGAATGTGATGCAGAATTTTTTTTGACAATTTAAACTGAGTCTTTATGTTTAAAGTTTTGGAAGATACGGACTTTGGAGGTAGGGGAATTTATTCAAGGGATTAAATCGATCTATAGATCTCAGCAAGCTGATGTTATTATTAAGGGGTTTTTGATTAAGCCATGTGAGAGTCAGGTGGGTACAAGACAAGAATGTCCACCCTCTGGAACGAACTCCCCGTGGAGATTCGTACCCTCACCACCCTCCAGACCTTCTGCACTGCCCTTAAAATCTGGCTGTCCCAGCAGGCCTGGGGCTAAAGACCCTAACCCCACCCGAATGGTATGATTGTTGTGTTCTCTTTTAACAATGTATTGTTTTATGTTCATAACTTGTTTTGTCCTCCCCTTCCCCTGACTTGTGAGCCGCCCTGAGTCCCCTCAGGGAAAAGGGCGGCATACAAATAAATAAACTATAAACTATCTCCTTTACTCTAAAAAAAATAAGTTCTAGAAGTTTTGTCTAGAGACATTAGACAGGAAAAGAAAATATTGATCAAAAAAGAAACGTATAAACTGAGAGCTTTTGCTGAAGATTTAGTTTTGATTCCCTGGTGGTGCTGTAATTAGACTCTGCAAACAGCCAGGAGTTCAATCCTAACAGGGCTTAAAGTTGACTCAGCCTTCCATCCTTTCAAGGTTGATAAAAGGAGGAACCAGATTGCTGGGGACAATATGCTGATTCTGTAAGAAAGTTCTGTAAAGCAGGACTATTCTGCAAGACCCCACAAAATAGAATGGAATTTTTAATGAAGAAGTTGAATAACTTTTTTTTTGCTTTAGCGGGTTTTAAGATGCACAAATGAAAGTAACTCTAAAATGTGTTGAAATGTAATTAAAAGATTGGCTGATTCGGCTGGCCTTATATTTCCAGCTATTTGGCTAGTCTTGGACTGCATCAAAATTTTCACCCTCACCACCTCTCCAAGTGACATTCCCTTATCACCAGGCGTCTACCAAAATATTGCAAAAGAACAGCTAAATATCTCTACCATGCAAGGTGATAAGGAGACTGCTGTATTTAGCTGAAGAGTGTTTGCCTTTATTTACAAGTAGGAAAGGCCACCAGTTCACATACTGCAATCACCAACATCATCAAAGCCAAGGAGAAAAATGCTTGATCTAGACTATCCAAACAAGCATTGGCAGGCAGGTCTCCAAGGGGTACTTCATCTGGATAATGCTTTGATTAATGTGCCTCTTCAAAGACAAGTCAACAAGGCAAGCAACAAGCTCCTTCTTTTCATCAGATGGAAATGCAATCCTATTTTGCTCCAATTCATTTTCTGTGAAAACATTAGCCTAAACCATTATTTGTGCAATGAGTTTATGGCCCAGTAGAAACTGAGTTCTAGTCTCTTATTAGCTATGAAAGCTGGCTAGATAACTTTGGACCAGTCATTCTCTCTCAGCCCAACTCACCTCACAGGGTTGTTGTGGGGAAAACAGGAGAAAGGAGTATTATGTTCATTGAATTTTTGACAATGAATATTTACATATTCGTTGACATTGAGTTATTTATAAAAAATAATAAAGGTGAAAATTTTAAAAGGTGCATTGTTTCCAAATCATTTCTTCATCAAGAGAGAACTTGATTTAACTCTTTTCAACAGACCAACATGTCCCCAGGATATAAAGCAGACAATCCACAATCCATATTCAAGCCTTGCATGAAATTTAGCTACCAACTAAACTGAGCAAGGGAACAGTAGAATGTGATGTTAGGTCTATCCTCTGAAAATGGTTCAAGCCAATGGTTAATGCAAAAGTAGCATTTTCCCGCTATTCATTAATATAGACTGTCTTGTTCAAGGCTTCCACATGAGTCTAGAAAAAAACAAATCTTGCCATTTAAGAAAGCCAGTCAACATCACTCTTAATGCAGCAGCACTTTTCTTTCACATTGACCTAGCCCACGGGTGTCAAACTCCCCGCATCACATTGCCATCACGTGGCATTTCATGATATTTTTTCCATTTGTGGAGCTGGGGTGGGCACGGGTGGTGCATGGCACATCCCGCCCACAGGCTGCCAGTTTGACACCCCTGACATATGTAAGGACATATGTTCTCTACACATTTGAAATCTATTTAATGCCAAGGAGGAGAGGAGAATGTCTCCTTTTCACTTTTAGTTCTATGGAGAAAAAATATCTATAAGAAATCAACGACAGTCCTATGCATTCAGAGTGACAGGATATGGAAACAAAAATCTCTACTTTCTTAACCAGTTATTTGAAGATTCTGACCTTTCTGGAAATGCTGAATACATGATAAAAAAACTGGCTTCTTTTCTAAACAGTCAAAAACAATGGCAAAGACAACAACTCCAGTTCCACTGCTCAGGCTCCTATTTCCCTCCAAACTCCCATCTCCTAGTCATTCTGGCTGGCAGTTATAAATGAAAATAGATTTTACATTTAAAATGTTCCATTAAGTGCTTCAGAGAAGCTATATTTCTGATTAATTTTAGTTTTCTCTGGTATTGGGATGGATATTATATATCAGACATGAAAAGTACACTGGAACTTTCAAAAATACATTTGACATTGATTTTTGTGCATATTGTATTTGTATAATTTTCTGGAAGGAAGATCTTCCTCTTAAGTTTTGACTTGCCATAATTTCTGCTTTCTATTCTGTATCAATCACCCCTGAGTGGAAAACTGGCTCAGCCCAAATGCTCCCCATTTATTCTTACCAAAAGAATCCATTTCCAGCTTTTTTTTATTTTATGGAGGAATAAAATATGAATAAAGATAGGTGCAGTTAATTGCTGTCTAGATACATTTTATAGTGATGTACGATCACAATAAATCTGCTTTGCCCATATTTTCAATTTCAGCTCTCTCCCAAGTCATTTTTTTAAAAGCTCAGCCTCAACCCTCCAGTGATTACAGGGATTAAAACCATGCAGAAGTCTCTGTAACAGAAGCTCTGTAAGGGCAGCCTAGGGACTGTCCTAGAGGACAGTCTAGGATTTGCCTACGCAGTGTTTCTCATCCTCAGGACCTTTAAAATGTGTTGGAGTCAATTCCCAGAATTGCCCAGAATGGCTGGGTTGGAAATTCTGGGAGTTGAAGTCCACACAACTTTAAATTGCTGAGACTGAGGAACAATAGTCTAGGGTTTCCTTGTCTTTCTCTAAGGCTTTTTTTTTTTTTCAGTTCTCAAGCTTAATCTATATACTTGATATTTTCTAATAGACATCACCCCAAGTATCAACCAGGGTCAACATCTAAGTTAACCTCTAAGCCCACCAAGGGCTGGCAAATTATACAATTTTTCTGAAATTTCCAACTTTTAGCTATTTATAAAAGTACCTTGAAGATGAGGAATAAATAAGTAACATTACTTATCCGGCCACTTCTTTTTCAGAATGAATTTCATCTTCCATTTTTTGCATGTCTGGATTTCTTTCCACTAAGCTTTTTTCTTTATGGAAGCCATAATTGCTCCGCTGACATTTTATGGAGAATGATTTCATTTCAGCAGTTTCCTGATTTTTTTCCCTCCAGAGTTGCATTGCACTGTTTCCTGTGCTTGTTTTCCTGTAAGTTCAATTGTTTTACAGAGCTGGTTATGTCTTTTGCTGCTGCTGCTGCTTCTGCAAAAACATGTCACTGAATGTCAGAGTAGACTTGCAGGAAAATATTGGTGGTGCTTTCAACCTGCCTATGAAAGAAGCACTAGATACAAGAAGCATTCCTATATTAGAAGATAAGAAATGCTGCTTATTTCTCCTAAAATTACATTTCATGGATCAGCTGAGCTGGAAGATAAGGACAAAACAACAGAAGTGGCAGTTCTACTGTCAGCAAAACTCCATAGAAGAAGAGGAAGCATTGCCAGCCAGCAATTCAGAGAGCCGAGGTGGCACAGTGGTTAAATGCAGCACTGCAGGCTACTTCAGCTGACTGCAGTTCAGCAGTTCGGCTGTTCAAATCTCACCGGCTCAGGGTTGACTCAGCCTTCCATCCTTCCAAGGTGGGTAAAATGAGGACCCGGATTGTTGGGGGCAATATGCTGACTCTGTAAACCGCTTAGAGAGGGCTGAAAGCCCTATGAAGCGGTATATAAGTCTAACTGCTATTGCTATTGCTATTGCTTGACTCCAGGTTTAGAAGCAAATGTTGGGCATCATCAATCTATTTGATCTATTTCCTCTCTAGCAACTTCTTCTCTGTTGAGGAAAAGGCTGACCAACGAAAAGCTACTGAGTGCTGCTTGCTTTCACTACTACTACTACTACTACTACTACTACTACTACTACTACCACCACCACCACCACCACCACTATTACTACTACTACTACAGAGGTGAGTTGCTCCTGGTTTGGCCCAGATTGGGCGAACTGGTTGTGGCAGGGTCGGGAGGCTCTGCCCCACCCCCACCCAGGCCCTTCTGCGCATGTGCAGAAGCATTGTTCGTGAGTGTGCGCACAAACCCGAGCAAACCGGTAGTAAAATATTGAAACCCACCACTGTATTACTACCACCACTATTACATCCGACTGACTCAGGAGCACCGAAGTGCTTCTGAGTCAAACAGAGTTTCCAGTGGGATATCTAGTTGGGGTTTCTTTTCATGTCTCCATGAAGTTGCTCCTGAAGTGATACTCATCTGTCTACTCACAGTAGACAGGTCTAATTAGCAGGAGTTGGAGCAAGTGGTGGGAACCTGCTGAAGCGAGTGGTGGGAACCTGAAGTACCAAATGGGTTTCAAACATGAGCCTGTCAATTGTCAGCCTAACCATGTGAGCAAAAGTGCTCCCCTTCCTCCTCTTTCCTATAACCAGTTGAAGTGATTCCAGGATGTGCAGACCTTTACAAGCTTACCCAATAAATTCTGGCCACCTCATTCTATGCTAAACCTAAGCACTTTTTACCACCCTCCCACAATTCCAGACTACTTTCCCAAGGATCAGCTGGTTGTCTTTGCAAAAACTCAGAAATGCATTCTGACCTAGGCAGTTCTTCCCATTTCGGTGGACAAGCAGTATTAGGAGGGAAATGTTTATACAAGCACATGAGAATATGTGTGGGCATCCCTTGAAAGCTCTGCAAATCCTGCACAGGAGTTGTAAAGTATCATTTTTCAACTTAATAAAATAGCAGTGTCTTTTCCAGATTGTGTATCTGCTTTGGGAGGTGTGCAGCAGTGGTGGGATACAACTGGTACGCCCTGGAACGAGTATACCGGTGACTGCTGGGAGCACCAGGTACTATTCCGGGCATGCCCGCCTGCCCTCCTTGCCTGTATTTGAGATGATCAGGGCTTCCACTCATGGAGCGTACGGCACCTGTGCGACGCTCTGCCGAGCAGCTAGAGTGTCGCGGAGAATCATGGACGGTAAGTATGCATGCATGCGCTGCATGCACTGCGTGTGTGCATGTGGTGGATGTCAGCCCCATTGCACCATACTGGCTGCAATGGTATCCGGAACGCACCACTGGTGTGCAGAGATAGTTGGGAGCAGCTTTTGAAGTAGCCCCATGAACCTGGGAAAAGGTGCAACTGTAACTTTAATGCTTATAGTTCTAAGTGGTGCTTAAAAGTTATGATAATTGAACAGGGTTGAAATACTACTGGTTCAGAGTGATTCACCTGAACCGGTAATAAAAAAATGCTACCGGTTCGGGCAAACCAGTATTTTCGACGATCAGCTGTGACGCACAATTTATATTAGGTAGAAAGCAGAATCTCCTGCTTTCTAGCTAATCTAAATCATGTGGCACAGCGGATTCCCCTCCCCCTCACTGTTCACTTACCTTTGCAGGCACGCTCAGTAGCAGACTCCACCAACCCATATGTCATCACATCCATTTTTGATGCTCTGCGCATGCGTGGAAGGTCGTGTGCATGTGCTCACATTTGCAAACCTGTAGCGAAGGTAAGCAGATTTCACCTCTGTAATTGAACACAGAATTATTTTGATATTTAATGCCAGCCTTCATTAGAGAGCTCTTTAAGTGATCTACCATATTTTTCAGAATATAAGACGCACCTTTTTCCCTCAAAAAAAAAGAGTGAAAATCTGGGTGCGTCTTATACACTGAATGCAGCATTTTTGGCTCCCAAAACCCCGCCCCTTTGCAAAAATAGCCATGCATAGCCTTTAGGAGGCTTCTAGAGTGCTGCTGGGAGATGGGGAGGGCAAAAATGAGCAAAAAACAGACCGTTTTTGCTTGTTTTTGCCCCCCCAGCCGCCAGGAGCACTCCTAAAGGCTATGCATGCCCCCACCTTTTTTTTTTTTTTTTTACAAAAATGGCCTCATTTTTGTAAACAAAATGAGCCATTTTTTGCTCATCCCCCCCCCAGCCCCCAGGGGCACTCTACAACCGTCCTAAAGGCTATTCATGCTCTTTTTTGACAAAAAAATGGGCCCGTTTTCAGGACTTGCTCCAAGTTGTTAATGAATATGCTTTTGCTCCTTGTTGGTCTTTCTGCTGACAGAGCACATACCTCAATTCCCTTTCCTTTCATTAACATAATGCAAAAGATTTCCACTTGCACTGTTAATGTGGCATTCATGTGTACACATTCTATATTTTGTCTCTTATGGTCTAACCCAATTTATCAACCCCAGTAATTTATTACTACCCAGTTTTCCAACGTGGAAATCAAGTTTGTTTTGTTTTTGTTTTGCTTTGCTTTGCTTGTTTTTGTGTTACTTTAAAGGTGCCAACTGCTTATGGGATTAGTTGCACATTACCAAGGGCAAGAGAACAGTAGTGTGCAGGAATAATCCATTCTCTGTAGGATTAAGTTGACTTCTGATTTTTTAACTTTGGCAACACTCTCTTGCAAATCTCCTTTCGTTATCATACTTCCTGGTGGGAAATGGCTTGCAGCTCCCTTCTTTACAATTGTATCACACATAAAAGTCAAAGTTGAGAAAGGGCTCCCTTATTAGCTTGCTTAATCAGACCTCAGGAAGATGGTTTCATTGTGGCATCCAAGATATGACAGCTGCAAGATGTCTAGTCAAACAGACCATTCTTGCCTATGGCAGCTTTTCTATGCATGTGAATTAGCAATCACATAGATTGGTTGGTTTCACTGATAGAATTATATGCAGGTCACTTGGTACATTGTCTGACACACACCATATGCTATGCTTTCGACAGAATCAGTTGTCTGGATATCCTGAAACTTTATGGATTGAAAAGGTTCAGGACAAAGTTCCCCAAACCTATGATATGGTCATAAAAAAATGCACATACAACAAGAAATACAACAGGGCTAGGAAATTAATCAAACCAAAGAAGGAAAAGAGAAAGAACTGCTAATATGTGCTTAAACTTAAATTGTCCCACAGGTGCTTTTTCCAAAAGGCAACTGGACTTTCTTAGTTTTTTCCTTTGAAAACGTTTTGTTTCTCATCCAAGATGCTTCTTCAGTTCAACATCTAAGTTCTAAGTAGAAGCTTCTTGGCTGAGAATTTAAACATTTTCAAAATGGAAAAAAGACAAGAAAGTCCAGTTTCCTTTTGGAAAAAGCACTTTTAGGACAACCATGACCTAGATCCATGATGGTGAAAGTATAGCACACATGCCAGAGGTGACCCGCAGAGTCCTCTCTGCGGGCACACCAGCCATCACTCTAGCCCATTTCCACCATGCATGCACGTGCACCTCCCGCCAGCCAGCTGGTCATCAGGGCTCTGCCGCACAGGCATGGGTGGTGGTGGGGCATGCAAGAATGCATGCGCACATATATGGGGGGGCATTCACTGGGGGTGCTTGCATTGTATTTTGGGGCCTCATGCAACCACCCCTTCATACCCCATTTTGGGCCTGAAAGCCTTCTGCTCCAACCTGGAAGCCAAAAATGGGCGAGTGGGGGTACATGTGTGGGGGTGCATGCACAGGGGGTGGTCATATTGCATTTTGGGGGTTCGCGCACACACACACGTTTTGGGCACTCAGCACCAAAAAGGTTGACCATCACTGACCTAGATGATTGAGCATCTCTATGGACATTTAAACACAGTTTCTTATTCTGTAAAGCATGTGATTACTTTGGTTTTGCCAGGATAGGCTCAGCTATTGAAAAGAAGCCTGCTGACAGTTCTTATGATGTGTATCCACAATCTTTTTATAGAAAGATATAACATTCAGAATCCACTTTGCAATGAAGTGTTAATATGATACAGAGTTTTTGTTTGTTTAGATGTTTTAGTATTATATTGCCCCTTAAAATACATAAGCATTTCATGAATCCATTTCCTGATACAAGGTGCTCATTTTGACATTTTTGCCTGTCTTTCATTCTCTGCATTCCTTTCATTTCCCTGAAAAACACACACACACACAAACACACAAACACACACACACAAAGACATTGTTTGTGGGTGGATTATCACTGAAATCAGTGCATACATACACATTCATTCCCTTTCAAGATAAGCAACATCATTCAAAGCACAAAAAGGGGGGGGGGGGGAGAAGTGGTAAGCAAAATAATTCAAAAGCAGGAAATAAAAACTATATATATGGAAGTGTGAACTTCCTCCCATATTTGGGCATACCAGGGGTTGTGACTGTAAATATATACCATTCTCCCTGGCTCAGCTGATAACGGAGGAGAGCCTGTGACTTAATGGTTAACACATCTGCCTAACATGTAATACAGCCCAGGTTCGAATCCCAGTAAGGGTATGGCTAGCTGATGAGAGCTAAATAGCTTGAAATAGATCTATACTAGCCTCCCTTTATTTATTTATCAGCACAAATACACACAAATGTAACAAAGGCAACAGTAAAAATATTGGGTTTCTATCTGGATGGTCTCTTGTGATGAGCCGATGGACAGAGAATGGAAGTGTGAACTTCTTCCCATATGTGGGCATACCAGGGGTTGTGACTTTAAATATATACCACACTCTTAGGAAGCACATCCATGCTTGATTCTTTTAATGTGCGTTCATCTGCACAAATGAGTATGTATTCATATTTATATTTAAATTCATATTTTCTGACATATGCTTTAGCTCTTTCATGAATAATTAAGTTTACACTTTTATCTTCCTGCTTGCTTTTATTAAATCAGATTACATCACCTTCATTTGGGTCTATTATGTTATTTCACTTTCTTTAAATTTTATGACGACCATCTGTTATGTTTTCTTTTCTTTCACTCATTGTTATCCTTTTTTTATCTACTCTTCTTACATCCCAAATTGCACTTTTCCATATGTCATGGTCGTCATTGATCAGTCTATGAATATATGGTTAAAGAGAGCTGAAGATTTCCTACAATGATTTTTTAATATGACAAAAGAAATAGCATAGGTAGCAGGAAATGTTGCAAGTAGTATGCATATAACATGCCATTTGCAGCATTTCCTGCTAACTATAAATCAGTTTTGGCACATTTTGGCTGGTATGTCAAAAGTCCAATTTTACTCCCTGGACCTAATTGAATGTTACATTTGTATAGCCACACAAATGAAGGTTCTTCACCAAGGCAGCATGTCCTACCTTTGCCTTTATATGACTGATTACAGGGCTGTGTATGTGTACCTCCCTATATCATTGTACAATTATTGCAATTATCTGACTAAGTAAAGGTAATGCCGATACAGAAGACAGAACTGCTGGGGCTCCTTATTTGCCTTATGCCTGTCATCCTTTTGAACAGATCAGATCAGGAAACACATCCCAGAATATTACTATGTTGTTGTAGAGGATAATAATAAATCTTGATAAACAGTCCACGTTTTTCTCTTAAAATCAATAAATCTAGGCAGGGTGGTTTTGAGTTTCTTTCTCATGCTTGCTTCAGTTTCTGTGTAATAGTTCCTCCAAGTTCTTCCTTAACAGTTCTTTCTTTCTTTTCCCAAGGTCACATATAAATTCCTTTATGATGCCACCCCATGACTTCAACGCCTGCTCATAAGTACCATTCAATATCTCTAAGCGTGTACTGCTGGTATTCAGCTATTGGATTAGGTAGACTTCCGGCTCACATAGCAAGACGTCTGTGCTCCAATTTCTGGCTCACTTCTAACATAAAACAAAGACACACTTCTGTGCAAATAAGTGCTGAACTCTCAGAGGAGCTTAAAAATTTTGCGGGCCATCAGTGTGTAGACACTCACCTGTTGATTTTTACCTTTTTCCACTTTCAAGAACTTTCATAAACAAATATTCAGGAATGACAGCTTTAATGCCCTAAAGATAAAGAACAACCTAAATCTGACTAAAACCACCTGAGTAAGCAAAGCAAACCTTTCACCTTTGTGTAATTGCATCTCATTGACAATTCATTCTGGATCCAAAACTGTTTGATTGCTATTGAAACTTCTTCTAACAACATTTTTTTTTCAAAATTATCAGAGTTTAATTGCGCTCTCTCTTAGGTTTCAATGGGTCTCTGGGGAAACATTTAGCCACATGAATTAAATATGAAACACCAGCATCTAAAGGTTAATTATTACATTTTAATGTCTTTCAAACTCCTATTAAAAGACCAAAATGTCTTTTTGAAAGAATATAATTTGTTTTCTTCCTTTGGAGACTTGAATAAAATCAGTGATACATACTGGTAAATGATAAGATTCCACTGCATATCAATATGATGTTGATCCATTAATTAAGATTTGGAGGAAATATATGGTGCTCAGTATAATATGTCCGTCTTCTTGAGTTGTCTCTATTTTCCCTGAGATATTCCCTGTATGTCCTTCAAATACAGAGAAAACTATATGGCGGTCACTAGATCATAAAATAATCCCATATAACTGCACCCAACAAGGGAATATTGAAGATCTATATATAAATCAGACCTCGAGAAGGAAATCCTAAGAACAAACTGAAAAAAATCACAATCCATCAAGAAAAAAGAACAAGTAGAAAGTTGATATTCATAGATTATACAGAAAAATATAAATACATACCCTCATTTTCTTCTAATTTGATATTTACTGTTCTCCTCAAAATAGCCTTGTAGGCTCTTTGATATGTTACGCCTATAGACCTGAAATGTTTATGAAAATATGTCATCGTTCAAAAGATATAAAGGAAAGAAACATCTTACTAAACTGCTACAGAAATAATTTATTACACAACAGAGCTCACTGGTGCAGCTAACTACCTACCAGTCTTTCAAGGTAGGGAAGATTTTAAAAAAATCACCAAGATTCTTGGAATGTTCCTTAATGCAGTTCAGATCTTGAAACAGAATCTTGAAAGCCTGCCAAAATCCCTCTCTAGTTCAACTGATGTTCAACAAAGTAAAAACAAAGTTTTTTGAGTTTCTTTATCTTTGTTTCTACTCTTCCAAGACACAGATATCTTTCCTGCAACAATCTCCTGATAGTTCTGTACTACCCTCTTCCTCAGTCAGTTTTTACTATAAATAATCCTTGGTCAATATTGTTTTTTAAAAAAGGGTAGGCTATCAGCAAAAGGTCTATGTAGTTTAATGGCTTACATCTATGAGCATTTCTCTTTCAAGTCAGCTCCTCTTTGGACTTCTGCTAATTCTAGTAGCATCAATTAATCATTGAACGGGAAGAAAATGCTACATTTGGACTGTAACTGCAAAATCACTATTTAAAAATTCACTTCTGAGTTTATTTTTCAGAATGAATAAAATTGATCTCAATTCTGTTGTAATTAAAATGGATCCTTCTCATTTTTGCACACTAGTTGCTGGATGTCACCAGCTTGCAGAACAAGAAGTACACACTTGTTCAAGTTTAGCATAACCTCATTTATGATCCCTTAAATGCCTGAGCCTCTCTATAATATTAATTATATTATTATCACTATCTCTTTTATTCATTAAACATGAAACTCAGTCAACTGAACATTTAAAAATGCATCACAAATACCACTGACTGGTGCTAATGGTTCATACGGCTTGCTGCCAGCGTCCCAGATGTCAACCAAGTAATTTCTTAAAATGTATGATGTTCCGAGTAGCACAGGTTTTTTTGCAGTTCCACTGGTGTTATTGCAAGAAGCTGCAATTTTTTTATGTGTTTTGTAAAATTCTTGGACATGATACCAATGACAATGGGTATCACTGTTACATGTTTCATCTATAGCTGTGTAGTTTCGATGACCAGATTGTGATATTTTGTGATTTTTTTCCAATTCTTTTTCTTCGACTCTGGCATCTTTCTTCCAGAAAGTTAAATATGATATGCATAGGACTTCCAGTTGGTCTTTCAAATAGATACTGGACAGATTTGAATGTCTTTAGCTTCACCAAGGTTGATTGATGTCTCCCTGTAATATTCTGGTCCATGTTCAAACAGCAGGGGTGTCAAACTTACAGTGTCAAGTTGTCATCACGTGACATATTGTGACTTTTTCCCTTTGCTAAACTGGGGGTGGGGGGCCAGCGTGTGACGCATCTGGCCCATGGGTTGCAAGTTTGAGACCCTTGTTCTACAGCAAAGGTCTCCAAACTTGGCAACTTTACCACATGTGGACTTCCACTTCCCAAATTCCTCAGCCAGTCTGAGGAATGAGCCTGGCTGAGGAATTCTGAGAGTGGAAGTCCACAAGTCTTAAAGTTGCCAAGTTTGGAAACCCCTGTTCTAGAGAAATATGAATTGATTTAATGTTTTACTTTCTATAGGTCTAAGGATCTCAATTTATAATTTAAATTCATGTGTATTTGTATAATAATTTGTCCCACTGTAATGGATTTTTTCTTGGAAATTTAGTCTTGAGGAGGCATGCACAGGATTACATTGTGGAATATTAAAATTAACTACAGTCCAGGAAACAGCTGAACCACAAAGATTTACATGAAGTTTTCATACCAATGTTTAAAATCTGTTTTGGGAGGTAGGGAGTAATTATCAGGTGAATAAGAACATGTCATCTCACAGATAGTCTGGCATTTATATTTTGCTGTCCAATCAGTTAAAAGTAAGAGATTGCTACAAAAGAGAAAAGCTCTTTAAAAACTAGTGGAAACCTAATTTTCCGCTGTTTATTGTAGGTTTTTAACTTACTCACTGTACTGTAAGCCCAAATGATTTAGTTCAGTAATTAAACTTATTGATGTCCTGAATTGATTCGGCAAATGGATTTTTTTTTCCACTATGACCTTCTCAGCTTTGCGTGAATCATACAAATGGTTTATTTCATGCATTATGCCCAAGAAATGTATGCAATACCCACTGGATAAATCTCTACACAATATATTCTATTCCCAGCATTTTGAATCACGGCAGAGCACGTAAGAAATATGAAAAAAAGCTCCTACTACTCAGCAAAATATGAAATGTATTTTTAATCCCATTCCAGCAGATCAGATCAAATTGGGAACTTTAGCGCGAACTGCATGTGAATACATTTTCATCACAGGTATTAGAACGCTTCACCTGGGCTTACCAATTGCAGACTACAGCCAATTCAGACAAAGCCTAGGATGTAGCTGATCAATAGACATACTAAGGTGAGGATTTAAGGAGGGGAGCAGGATTTATTAACTTCACATTCTATAGCACAAAGTTACAATAGAACACTGTATTTTTATTATTGGCATTGAAAGTGGTAAGCAGTTTGACACTTTGGATTCTTGACAAAAAACCCTAATAACTGAAGCTTTGCTTGAGGTAGGGAGCCCCTAAAAAGACCCATTTTGACACATTTCTCAATTCTCCTTCCACAATTTTCAGTTTCAGCAATCCTTGAAAAACCAATTAAAAGGGGTGTTTTCATGGTGAGATGTATATAACAGAGATTTGTGGAGATTTTACTGTTAGAAGCATGCCACAGAGAATGAAGAGAAATACTTCTGGCACAAATGTGGATGAGAGAGAGAGATAGACAGACACAATCAGAGAGATAGAAAATGAAATGTTGTTACTGCTGTATTTAACTTTCTCAATCCTATTACCTCTCTTAACCACTCCACTTTGTTTTTATATTTATGCAATTAGTCGGATTTGAATATATGTTTTGGTGCCCGATCAAAATGCACATCTAGCTAGCTTCCTAAAAATGCTGATTATGCATTGATGTAAACATTGAATAATACAAAATGATGCTATGTATAGATGTGATTCAGGGGTGGGTTTCTCGCCCCATTCCAACCGGTTCAGTTGGAACGGGGCCGGCGGTGTCCTCGTGCACGCACATGGTGCATGCATGTGTACTAGCGTCTGCACGATGCTCCAGCTGCTCCTGGAGGATCGCGCAGGCGCTGTATGCGTCCTGCGCATGCGTAGAAGCGCAGAACTCATCAAAACCGGGTAAGGACCACGGGCGGGTGGGCGCGCCCTTCGCCTTTCCCGGAAGTTACTTAATTCCGGGTTCACCGACCAACCGGTTCGCAGGGACCGCCGCGAACCGGTTGAAACCCATCCCTGATGTGATTATATGTTTATGAAAATTTAAAAATTTAAAAAATTAATTAAAAAATGCTGATTACACATCAGTCATTTTTGTTAAAATTTGGGATGAAGGGAGGTTTCCACTCCATTTCACATCCCCAGCTCATAAAAATTAACATTTCATAATGATTGGGTTTTTTTTCACACTTTTTCACAGTTATGATTCAACTGCAGCAGTTGTGTTTACTAATTATTTAACAATTTGTTTAGCAAGGTCGACTCATCCTTCCATCCTTCCTAAGTCAGGAAAATGAGAACCCAGATTGTTGGGGACAATATGCTGACTCTGTAAACTGTTAAGAGAGGGCTGTAAAAGGACTGTGAAGCTATATAGAAGTCTAGGTGCTATTGCTATTGCGATTTTTCTCTTTATTCATTATATTTTTTAATCATTAGAACTCATCGGACCTGGGTACCTGAGAGACCGCGTCCTGCCGATTACCTCCCATAGACCAATTAGATCTCACAGGTTAGGTCTCCTCCGGATTCCATCCGCCAGCCAATGTCGGCTGGCGACCCCCCGGGGGAGAGCCTTCTCTGTTGCAGCTCCAGCCCTCTGGAATGATCTCCCCGTTGAAATCCGGACCCTTACTACCCTCCCGGCCTTCTGCAAAGCCACCAAGTCCTGGCTGCTCCAGCAGGCCGGGGGGCTTGTGAAACATCCAGCCCCACGGAAATTGTGAATGTTGCGGTTTTTGTTTTAAAGTGTTGTCTTTGTCCAGTTTTCCCCTTCCCTTGTCTATTGTGAGCCGCCCGGAGTCCTTCGGGAGTGGGCGGCATACAAGACAAATAAATACAAATACAAATTATACACCAGCAATATTTTTCTTTCATATGTTTTGCCCAAGTAAACGTACAGTGAGACATACGATAAGCAAACATTTTAACCCATGGTGTTTACTAAGCCCTGAAATTCATTCACTTTGGCTTGGAGTAACTTTGTGAAGATGTTGTAACTTGGAGCCCTTTATTTAGTTTGAAATACAGTATCCAATCCTCAAAATAAGCCAGTGGTGAAGTTCAAAAATTTTCCCTACCAGTTCTGTGGGCATGACTTGGTGGGAGTGCCATGTGACCGCATGGGCGTGGTCATGTGACAGGTTGGGCATGGCTGCACAACTGACTCACACACAATGTAAAAACAGCTGAAATTCACACAAAATGTCCCCTGCAACAAGCAGGAACCTCACAAGAGTCACAGAGAGCTCAAAAATAAACTATCACACTTTAAACAAAAACAACACAAAAGCTACACAACTGATTTACACACAATGCAAAAACAGCTGGAGTTAATACAAAATGGCCCCTGAAACAAGCAGGAACCTTGCAGACAATCAGGCACAGCTGATTGTTGCACAGCTGGTGGTAGTAAAAAAATGCTTTAAAATGTTTTAAAAAGTAAAAAAAAGTTTGCCTGGCACAACTGATTGTCACACTGTTGATTGTCAGAACTTTTTAAAAACATTTTTAAACATACTGGTTTGGTCGAATATGTCATTAAAAATGCTTTAAATGGTTTTTTAAAGTTCTGACAATCACGTGGCACAAATGATTGTTGGAACTTTTTTTACTTTTTAAAGCATTTGGGTGAATGGTAACATTTTTTACCACCTGTTTGGGCGAACCAGCCCAAACCAGTAGCATTTTACCTCTGAAATAAGCCCTATTATACTCAATGGGTCTTATTTCAATGTGGGATTTATTAATCTGGGAGTATCTCTCAAAATTGTCAGTTCATTGGACAATTCATTACTTCACTGAAGTTTAAATTAAATCCTTCCACCCCTAAAATTCACCTTAAGAATTTGTGACCATTGAGCCTTAACTGGTTCTATGCCATTCTTGATTTCATTGATAACTGTCTAAGAGTTATCAATCAATCCCTTGGACATCCAAAAGATATAAGAAAAAAAGAACTTCTCAGGAAATTGACTGCTTTATTACAGTTGTGATCAAACTGATCATGGAAGACGATGTCCAGATCTTTCCAAGCAGAATAAAAAAGCTCCAACTGCAGTTTTATATTTGGAAGACTAATGTAAGACCCTACAAAACAGAAATATAGAAGGAAGCTGTTTGGAATTACATATAAGAAAGAATTTTGACAAAACCTAATGATATCATGCAGCCATTTTTCAGGGGTGGGTTTTTAAGTCAGAGGTGGTATTCCGCCGATTTGCCCCGATTTGGACAAACCAGTAGAGGCACCTACCTGCTCAGATGCAGAACCAGTAGCAAAGGTAAGAGGATTTCATGCCTCTTTTCAGTATGTGAAGTAAGGCAAAGAATGATGGAAAGTGAAGGCAAATATATAGGTGTGTATATTTTTAAAAATATGCATATGCACAAGTTTGAAACTATGTAAAAGATCTGCATTCTGCTAAATAGGAGTCCAGTGCTGATACCCATATCACTGAAATAACCCAATGAGTCTCATGTTTAGTATGTGAAATTAAAACTAGTTTGTACATTTTTCTTAGATGCTTTATTAGGTCTACAAACAACAGGGCTGAAAACTGCAAGGCTCATTCATATGAAAATTTTGAAGTGCAGGTTATGGATGAATCAGCTGGAGAATATGAATGTATCCATACTTGGAACAATAACTTGCAAGCCTAGCTTATCAAGGATTTTATTTTTAATGAAGACATTGTCCCATGGGCATATGGTGAGCATAGAATTTATATGCAAAACCAGTAACTAATGAAAAAGACAATATACTTTCTTGCATTGTCTCCCCACTATAAAAATGTCCCAAGGGAACTTAGCTTGTAAACATTACTGTGGCCATGAATTAAATATCCTCCATGCTGTCAAATTTTGCATTTCAGGTTGTCAGGATGCATAGTCTTGACAGATTGTCACCTTCCTAGGAAGATGACAGAAATTATTACAGGTGTTTCATTTCACAACAAGTACAAAATCCTTTGTCTAAACAGGAGGAGACTATGTTTCCTCCCTCTGTCTTTTTACCTAGTGTATGCCTGATACATATATAAATGTGTCCAAATACATGAATCTCAATGACATTAATATTTCAGTTCTCCGTTTCTTTGTAAGGGAGTAGCAAGGTGCATAAAAAGTGTTCAATCATAAAGTCTGAAACGGAATTGCAGAGCAGATGCATATCACTAAGTAGATCTAGCTATTACAAATATTGAAGGGCCCTTTCATTTTCTTCCAAAACTTTAGAATCATTTGCATTTCAATGTTATGTAAAATAAGAGAATAAAAAACTTTTGAGCTTAAAAATCTCTTGAGACTGAAATGTCCCATTGCAAGCTCAAACCCAGCCTCTCTCTTCATTTTATGTCCCACACATTTTGCATATCCTCAAAGTAAAGTTCTCAATTAATATCAAAGCATTAATTCAGCTCCTTAACTAACACTTAAAGTATCATAGAGTACGTATAAACTTGCTATGTGTTCCATCAATCTTATCCAAGGATTTTTTAAATTGCCTGCTCACCATTTCTTTCTTGAGGAAATGACAGGCCCTCACCGCAGAGTCTTCATCTCAGGGCTGGACTTCCCCTGAGGCAGAGTGAAGCCAGCTTAAAGGGATACAACAGAAAATGCAACACAATGTTCTACACAAACACTCTGGTTTATTTGAAGAAAAGAGATGAGGATCTCACAGGGCTCCAACTGACTCCCTGGGAACTTCTGCAGTTCTAGCTGCTGGAAAGAGCAGAATGTATCCAGTAACTATTTATTATTTTCTTGTGGTGGGGAGAGGCTTAGGTAGTGTTTGCCTCATTCAGATCCCACCTTCATCGCCAGTTGTTCTGTTCTGAGAATGAGGGGTTAACAGAATGGAGGCAAAGAGGAGATTATAGGCTAACAGAATTTAGTTGCTAACAAATGCCTGCCGACATGGCAGCTAACACTTTGCTTGATCAGCTGTCGACAACAGCTGAGTTCAAGCCAGCCCGCTCTTTTTATATCAGGTTGTCAAACAGTGCAACCAATCAAGAAAGAGGGTGGTGCCCTCTAGCTGGTGGACCAGAGTGGAGACTGTGAACACAACAGGTAGGAATCATGGTCTACACTATATTGCTATGGCCTTCTTGCCCTTCAGCCTATTAGAGTGAAGAAAAAGTGTCAAGGTTATACTGTAAATTTTACCAGCAGTCTCTGCTCCTACTGGACAAAGAAAGCCCCAAAGAGACTGGAGTGCTTGCCCTCCCTGCTCTTCCCTCATTGTTGTACCAACCCTTACCTCTCTGCTTTTCTCACAGCAAATTTTGGGAGGGGTTATCCCAGCTCTTGTGGGAGGGCAGCCATTTTATTGGTCATATCTTTGGGGGCCTAGAAAGAACACTGTGGAGCCAGCAGTTATGGAAGTGAGGTGTTATTCTGCTGTCTTGAGGATGGAAATAAAATAAAACCTTTACTACACAGATATAAATGACTATGACATCTTAAGAAAATTGTGGAAGATCGCTTGATGCCAAATTCAGCCATCAATCTACCTAGCTCTATATTGTATTCTCTGACTGGCAGGAATCAGATTTCCAAGCATATTAGATCCCTTGCATGAATCATTCTCAATTTTGTAGCATGCCAAGAATGGGAAACAGCCTTCTGCCTTCAAAATGGATGATATGAACAAGCCGCAGTTAGAGTCCTTCCCCACAATGTCACCCCTTGCTTCTCTGTTTTGGTTTCTACAGTTGACTTGGATTGTTTAACTAAAATATTAAATAATGACCCATTATGTGCATTTAGTCGCTCCCCTTCCCATCCTCCTTTTTTTTGTGTGTGCTTCCATATTTTGTTTTTCAGACTTGAAAACGTCTCAATTTTTTCAGTTCAACATTAAAAACCAGGAATGGTTATACATTTTATTTTTGGATTTGAGAAATTTGCACAATTTTGTCATGGCAAAGGCCATTATTAGATACAATTAAGATGACTGTGAATCTTAAACACTGTAGTGCACCCCATTGTCCTCACTGTTATTTTCCAATTTAGCAAGCTTGAGTACAAGGACATGAAAAAATGAACAAAAGGGAGAGAATCAAAATAGATGCACAAATGTACAATTGAAGCTCAGCTTACACAAAAGCACAATGTCTTCTTGAACAAAGCAGGTGTGTGTTGGTACATGGTATTTCCAGAGGCATGTTTAGAACAAAACATCTAAAATTGTACTATTCTGAGAGGATCTTTTTTTTAAAGGTTGCATTTTGTTTAATATTAAAACCCATTATTAAAGGCAAAACTCATTTGATAAAGTAATGGATTGTTCCTTCTAGAAAAATTAAAAACAAAGCATTAATAAAAATGTACATTGAGGTAAATGGAATTTATCTGGACCAACTTTGACAGTTCAATAATTCAATTACAACAGATTTTCTGAACTAATTGTGTCCTGCAAACTCCATTCCCCTTTTGCTCCTCTTTTATTTCCTCTGGGAAGGCCATTCATTGAATTGAATTGAATTTATTATATTTCTATGCCGTCCTATTCCAAGAAGCAACTCAGGGCGGCTCACAAATCAAGTCAGGGGAGGGAGGGGATACAAATAGGAAAAAAAAGGTTGGACAAAAACAATATCACAATTTAAAAACAATCAACAACCATACCATTTGAGCGGGGACAAGAACTCATCAGCCCCAGGCCTGTCGGAACAGCCAGGTTTTAAGGGCTTTGTGGAAAGCCTGGAGGGTGGTGAGTGTCCGAATCTCCATGGGGAGCTCATTCCAGAGGGCCGGAGCAGCCACAGAGAAGGCCC